>NC_090930.1:1251122952-1252322952 GCF_040938575.1 Ambystoma mexicanum | reverse complement strand
ACATACCGCTGTCACATGCATCCATGTTGCATCACTGTTGCACCCTTGTCAAATACACACACAACTGCATTTGGCATGCAAGCCTACACACACACGCACCATCCATGTCTCACACATTACAGCCCTCGCATGTGTCAGCCCCACGGCCCTGTACACCCCCACCCATACTCGACCCCATACAAACAGATGTGCAACCTGCACACTACCGAATAATCACCACACGCACTGCTCACAATCAGGATGCATGTACACTCACCGCTCGACTCCAGACGGGTCTGCTTCTCTAGGACCTGGACGTGGAGCGCTGGGGATATGCGTTCCAGGACCCTCATCTGTTCTTCCGACAAGTGGCCCCGGCGCCCCTTGGCATCCGCTGCCTTCAAGAGGCGCCGGGCCTTGTTCAGGGTCCTGGACCTGAAGTCCTCCCAGCGCTTCCTGACATGTTGTAAGTCGCGGACTGCCACCCCCTCCGCGTTGATGGCAGTCACGATGTCAGTCCAGATCCGAGTCCGTCCTTCCTTGTCGGCGCGGGAACTTCCGAAGAGGGCATCATACTGCCCCAGGACTTGCTCCACCAGGACACCAACTTCGGTGGCACTGAAGCTGGTGCCCCTCTGCCTCTCTGGCCGGGGGTTGTCAGTGGTCACAGATGGTGTTTGCCCCGACATGACAACCCCAGAGGCAGGAGTGGGTGGGCAACTGGGTCCTGGGGCTGGGCTGTGGAGCGATGGAATCCCAGTCGGGAGTCTTCGGTTCCAGCAGGGGTGGTCACAGCAACAGCACCCCTGGCTGATATGCAGGCAGCAAATGGCAGTGCACGTGGGCAGCAGGCAGTCAGGCAGCAGCAGATGGCAGGTGGGAGCGTGCTCGGGGCTCTGGGGGGCAGTAGTTCGGCCTTCTGGGCAGGAGCGTGGTCTTCCGTGTGCATACGCGTGGCCAGCTTGATACGGAGTGATTTGGCACGTGAAAAGTCTGCACGTCAGCGTGTAATTCGAGGAAAGGCCCTTAGCGCGTAAGCGCGTCTGCACGCATACGCATTTTCATTGGACAGAAGGCCCCTCAAGCGCAAGCGCCCCTGTGACGTGACGCGTACAGGGTGGCTGGGGGGTGGGGGTGCTGGGAGACATGGGTGGGGCCTGGTGGAGGGTGCCCATGGTGGCTGGGGGGTGGGGGTGGGTGGGAGACATGAGTTGGACATGAGTGGGGGCCTGGTGGTGCTGCCCCTGCACTGCTGGGGGGTGGGGGTGCTGGGAGACATGGGTGGGGGCCTGGTGGAGGGTGCCCCTGCACTGCTGGGGGGTGGGGGTGGTGGGAGACATGAGTGGGGGCCTGGTGGTGCTGCCCCTGCACTGCTGGGGGGTGGGGGTGCTGGGAGACATGGGTGGGGGCCTGGTGGAGGGTGCCCCACACTGCTGGGGGGTGGGGGTGGGTGGGAGACATGAGTTGGACATGAGTGGGGGCCTGGTGGTGCTGCCCCTGCACTGCTGGGGGGGTGGGGGTGGTGGGAGACATGAGTGGGGGCCTGGTGGGGGATGCCCATGGTGGCTGGGGGGTGGGGGTGCTGGGAGACATGGGTGGGGGCCTGGTGGAGGGTACACCACACTGCTGGGGGGTGGGGGTGGTGGGAGACATGAGTGGGGGCCTGGTGGAGGGTGCCTCACACTGCTGGGGGGTGGGGGTGGGTGGGAGACATGAGTTGGACATGAGTGGGGGCCTGGTGGTGCTGCCCCTGCACTGCTGGGGGGGTGGGGGTGGTGGGAGACATGAGTGGGGGCCTGGTGGGGGATGCCCATGGTGGCTGGGGGGTGGGGGTGCTGGGAGACATGGGTGGGGGCCTGGTGGAGGGTACACCACACTGCTGGGGGGTGGGGGTGATAGGGGCCATTAGTGGGGGCCTGGTGGAGGGTGCTCCACACTGCTGGGGGGTGGGGGTGGTGGGAGACATGAGTGGGGGCCTGGTGGAGGGTGCCCCACACTGCTGGGGGGTGGGGGTGGTGTTAGACATGAGTTGGACATGAGTGGGGGCCTGGTGGAAGGTGCCCCACACTGCTGGGGGGGTGGGGGTAGTGGGAGACGTGAGTTGGACATGAGTGGGGGCCTGGTGGAGGGTGCCCCACACTGCTGGGGGGGTGGGGGTGGTGGGAGACATGAGTGGGGGCCTGGTGGGGGATGCCCATGGTGGCTGGGGGATGGGGGTGGTGGGAGACATGAGTGGGGGCCTGGTGGAGGCTGCCCCTGCACTGCTGGGGGGGTGGGGGTGGTGGGAGACATGAGTGGGGGCCTGGTAGGGGATGCCCTTGGTGGCTGGGGGGTGGGGGTGGTGGGAGACATGGGTGGGGGCCTGGTGGAGGGTGCCCCTGCACTGCTGGGGGTGGGGGTGTTGGGAGACATGAGTGGGGGCCTGGTGGAGGGTGCCCCTGGATGCTGGGGGGTGGGGGTGATAGGGGCCATGAGTGGGGGCCTGGTGGAGGGTGCCACACACTGCTGGGGGGGTGGGCCTGGTGGGAGACATGAGTGGGGGCCTGGTGGGGGATGCCCATGGTGGCTGGGGGATGGGGGTGGTGGGAGACATGAGTGGGGGCCTGGTGGAGGCTGCCCCTGCACTGCTGGTGGGGTGGGGGTGGTGGGAGACATGAGTGGGGGCCTGGTGGGGGATGCCCATGGTGGCTGGGGGGTGGGGGTGCTGGGAGACATGAGTGGGGGCCTGGTGGAGGGTGCCCCACACTGCTGGGGGGGTGGGGGTGGTGGGAGACATGAGTGGGGGCCTGGTGGGGGCTGCCCATGGTGGCTGGGGGGTGGGGGTGCTGGGAGACATGAGTGGCGGCCTGGTGGAGGGTGCCCCTGCACTGCTGGGGGGTGGGGGTGCTGGGAGACATGGGTGGGGGACTGGTGGAGGCTGCCCCTGCACTGCTGGGGGGTGGGGGTGGTGGGAGACATGGGTGGGGGCCTGGTGGAGGGTGCCCCACACTGCTGGGGGGTGGGGGTGGTGGGAGACATGAGTGGGGGCCTGGTGGAGGGTGCCCCTGGATGCTGGGGGGTGGGGGTGATAGGGGCCATGAGTGGGGGCCTGGTGGAGGCTGCCCCACACTGCTGGGGGGTGGGGGTGGTGGGAGACATGAGTGGGGGCCTGGTGGGGGCTGCCCATGGTGGCTGGGGGGTGGGGGTGCTGGGAGACATGAGTGGGGGCCTGGTGGAGGGTGCCCCTGCACTGCTGGGGGGTGGGGGTGGTGGGAGACATGAGTGGGGGCCTGGTGGTGCTGCCCCTGCACTGCTGGGGGTTCGGGTGATAGGGGCCATGAGTGGGGGCCTGGTGGAGGGTGCCCCACACTGCTGGGGGGTGGGGGTGGTGGGAGACATGAGTGGGGGCCTGGTGGGGGCTGCCCATGGTGGCTGGGGGGTGGGGGTGGTGGGAGACATGGGTGGGGGCCTGGTGGAGGGTGCACCACACTGCTGGGGGGTGGGGGTGGTGGGAGACATGAGTGGGGGCCTGGTGGAGGGTGCCCCTGGATGCTGGGGGGTGGGGGTGATAGGGGCCATGAGTGGGGACCTGGTGGAGGGTGCACCACACTGCTGGGGGGTGGGGGTGCTGGGAGACATGAGTGGGGGCCTGGTGGAGGGTGCCCCTGGATGCTGGGAGGTGGGGGTGATAGGGGCCATGAGTGGGGGCCTGGTGGAGGGTGCCCCACACTGCTGGGGGGGTGGGGGTGGTGGGAGACATGAGTGGGGGCCTGGTGGGGGCTGCCCATGGTGGCTGGGGGGTGGGGGTGCTGGGAGACATGAGTGGGGGCCTGGTGGAGGGTGCCCCTGCACTGCTGGGGGGTGGGGGTGCTGGGAGACATGCATTGTTGATCAGTAGTGCAAGGTGACATGTGGGTTGGCTGGGGGGAATGCCCATGGTGGATGGGCTGCCTGCGGGACATGAGCAGGGATGCAGGGTAGTCCCCCGTGGTGTGGGCTGCCTGCAGGGGCCGTGGAGGTTGTCGAGCGTACACCTGGGAGGACCCACACGGCCAATTCACGTGTAGTACTCCCCAGAACCCCTGAAATTCACATACCCTGCTGAAATCGCGTGTGGAACTTTCCGCGCACCCCTGAAATACACGTACCCTGTTGAAATCGCGTGTGGAACTTCCCGCGCACCCATGGAATACACGTACCCTGCTCGCACTGGGCCAATCGTGTGTGGAACTTCCCACGCACCCCTGAAATACACGTACCCTGCTGAAATCGCGTGTGGAACTTCCCGCGCACCCCTGGAATACACGTACCCTGCTGAAATCGCGTGTGGAACTTCCCGCGCACCCATAGAATACACGTACCCTGCTCGCACTGGGCCAATCGCGTGTGGGACTTCCCGCGCACCCCTGAAATACACGTACCCTGATGAAATCGCGTGTGGAACTTCCCGCGACCCCTGAAATACACGTACCCTGCTTGCACGGGGCCAATCGCGTGTGGAACTTCCCGCGCACCCCTGAAATACACGTACCCTGCTCGCACTGGGCCAGTCGCGTGTGGAACTTCCCGCGCACCCCTGAAATACACGTACCCTGATGAAATCGCGTGTGGAACTTCCCGCGCACCCCTGTAATACACGTAGCCTGCTTGCACGGGGCCAATCGCGTGTGGAACTTCCCGCGCACCCCTGAAATACACGTACCCTGCTCGCACGGGGCCAATCACGTGTGGGACTTCCCGCGCACCCCTGAAATACACGTACCCTGATGGAATCGCGTGTGGAACTTCACGCGCACCCCTGAAATACACGTACCCTGCTGAAATCGCGTGTGGAACTTCCCGCGCACCCATGGAATACACGTACCCTGCTCGCACTGGGCCAATCGCGTGTGGAACTTCCCGCGCACCCTTGAAATACACGTACCCTGCTGAAATCGCGTGTGGAACTTCCCGCGCACCCTTGGAATACACGTACCCTGCTCGCACTGGGCCAATCACGTGTGGAACTTCCCGCGCACCCCTGAAATACACGTACCCTGCTGAAATCGCGTGTGGAACTTCCCCCGCACCCCTGGAATACACGTACCCTGCTCGCACGGGGCCAATCGCGTGTGGAACTTCCCGCGCACCCCTGAAATACACGTACCCTGCTGTAATCGGGTGTGGAACTTCCCGCGCACCCCTGTAATACACGTACCCTGCTGATTTTGGTGTGGAACTTCCCGCGCACCCCTGATGCACACGTACACAGGACAATCGCGTGTGGAACTTCCCGCGAACCACTGAAATACACGTTCCCCGCTTGGCGTTTGCTGTTTGCCAGCCCGGTGAACTGGTCCAGGATTAGCGCAGCCCTTTGCGATTATTTGGGGATTTTGAAGGCTTTTCCTTGCGCGAGGGCGTTCTTGGGGGCGTAACTGGTGCTGCTGCAGGGTCGCTGCGCCACGCTGCGCCACGGCTGGTTTTGGATGCGAAAATCCATGAATGCGCTGTGCGCGGAAATCGATTTTAGCGCACGCGGCTGGCGCAGACAATCGCACGCGGACACTCTGCGCCAGCCGCTTGCGACACTTTTCTGCGTAATTGTATGAATTACCCTGAAAATAAGCGTTTGTAAGATTTGCAGGTAATCTCTGCTTTAGAGTTATGGTGGGTGCATGGCCATTTGGCCATGCACCCAAGACTCTATGCCCTGGCCACAACCACCGCAGCATATCTCACTCATATGCCATGCACCCAAGAGTCTATGCTCTGGTCACAAGCACCGCACCATATCACACTCATAGTGGATTATAACTTTGTGTCAAAAACAAATTTATAAGAAACATTGTTATAAGCCAGTATGGGTGTGATATGCTGCGATGTTTGTATTCATCATGTTATACTTACTATTTGGTTTAGTAACAGGAGTCCATGTTTTTCTTGTTCATTTCTGTGATAAAAGAAAATAGCATGTTAGTATTAGTATTTTATAAAGAGTTATTACATTGTACAATCAACATGTTCTTCTTTTTTTGACCTTCATATTTAGTAGATGACAAACCAGAGTACTGTGCAATTTGCTCAGTTTCTTTGTTTGTTGCTAAAATCATTGGGTCTGTGGGAGTAAAAAACAATCCATGTTGGATTAAAAAAAAACTTTTTGTGTTATGCTACAGTTTATTTGTTTGTTTGTTTTCAGTGTTTACTTGTTGTTTCTGGCTAATGCTTTATATATTGGATTGTTCCAGTTTTTGGGAGCAGTAAGATATGAGGTATTTGTTTGGATATTGTAAAATTTTGGAGCAGTTAGATATCAGTAGGCGTATTCTAACTGTTTCTTTTTTTATATAATTTTGTGGTATTGATTTATCCGTTTGAATATTTCTAAATTTTGGGACAGTTACATACCAATTGGCGTATTCTAACTGTCTGTTTTCTTCTCTATTTGAGTGGTATTCATTTATCTGATTAGTTGTTGTAGCATCTTTGGGCAGTTAGATAGCTTTTGGAATATTATGACAGTTTATATTTTTTTTACTACAAGTGTACTTAAGGTTTAAGTCCAGTTTAGGTATCACATTTTGATTTTAAGAACATTAAATAAGCATTTGCAAGATTTGCTGGTAATCTCTGCTTTAGATAACTGGTACTATCATTACATTCGAACCATCCACATTTTTTTTATACATGCAGTATAGTGACCTGCATCGGTGTGGCTCCTGTGTGGTAGATTATACCTATTGTTGTGGAGGTTTTCTTACCAAGTGATACTTGACCATGTGTGAATCCAGTCAGCTTGCTGTTGTTTTTGGTACCATCTCCATTGTACTGTAGAAGCATTAGTATTACGTATTTACTATGTGTTTGTATTAGTAAGGTGGAGCGATTATCCGAATTGCAGGTAGTACATAATCTACCATGGTTTGCATTTTGTACAAGTTGCTGAAATGGAACGGATTCACATTTAGGTATTGATACATACACAAAGCATTGTTGCAGAGAGTGCATGTATGTTTCCACATGTATGAAATCTGGAAGATTCATTTATAGGTATGTTTTTGTTTTCCAGTACTTGTAGTAAGTACATTAGAAATTCTTGTGGATCTTCCTGAGAGTTTATAGTGAATTTCACCTTTCCAGCACAGTAGTCCCATGGTTGTCTTATTCCATAAACACTATACATGTTGTCAGGATTGTTTGTTGCTTTTCTATGAAGTACTAAAATTTGCAAACACAATAGGTCTGTACTGTGTAACTAAATGTTGTCAACAATTGGTGGTAATTGCAATAGAATATTCATTGCTACATTTGCGTAGCAACTTCCACCAATTACATTTGAAAGTTTAAATGGACCAGGTAGTTCTGTATCTGAGTGCTTTTTTTTTAGTTTGTCTTCCTTTTTTGAAGAAGTACCTGGTTTACTTTCCCTAATAGTTTCTTTTTTGTTTGTGGTAGTTGATGAGGTATTCGTTTTTTTAATTCTCTTTGGAGGATTTGCAGTTACATCCTGTTGCATTTCTGTTTGATTTAACTTTCTTTTAGAACATTTTACTTTTTGTGGAACAGGATATGTTTTTAGATGGGGGATGTATAGTGAACAAAATCTATTGTATTCTAAAATGCAAGGAATATCAGCATTTACTTTACTTGCATCAAAGTTAATTAGAAATAGACCAATAAGTGTATGTAACCGTGATAGTGCTACGTAGCTCATGCCTTCTTTAAAAACTGTGTTACCAATGTCTATCAATGCTTTGTCTAGGTTAAGACCTTGGGCCTCATTACGACCCTGGCGGAGGTCCATGGTGCAATTTGCACCATGGACCATGGCGCAGAGCTGCCAACTCCGCCATGGGGGTTGGCGGACTTACCACCCCATTCCGACCTTGGCGGGGCGGTAAGTCCCCAATCCCCATTTACCCTTCCCCATTCCCATTTTTGCCCCATAGGGTATAATGGGAGTGGGGAAGGCGTTAATTACGCCACCGTAGAATACGGTGGCGTAATTGACAAGAGGTCCCGTAGCGCCATGGATTTTTCCGCCCGGAAAATCCAGGCGGAAAAATCCCCATGGCGCTAAGGAAAGTCTTAATCTGGCGGAGAGGTACGCCATGCATTACGCTGGCGTATACCCCTCTCCGCCAGGGTCGTGATGAGGGCCCTTGTGATTTATGAATGGTGACTGCATATGCAAGAGTTAGAGAAAATTGTTCTCTGCGTACATACATGTCTTTGAAGAGAAGGAATCGAGCTGTTGAGCGTCCTATCCTTTTCACTTCTGAAAGTTTGTCAAAGAGAATATTGACAAACTGAATGTTGTTGTCACGTGGGTATGTTTGAAAGCCAACAACTGCACCCAGTGCTCCATTAACTAGTCCTTGATCCACATCAAGATTACGTTTAAGCATTACTCTGCAATTTAAGGATAATTTTAATATTTTCTCCAATCCAGCTGTGTTGGATATTGAATTTTCTAAACTATTTAGGGGGCAATTCAAAGAATTTAGCACACAAGTGGCGCACGCGGCTGGCGCACAGTGTGTGCGAGCGAATCTCTGCGCCAGCCGTGTGCGCTAAAATCCATTTCTGCTCACAGCGTATTCATGGATTTCAGCTACCAAAACCAGCCGTGGCGCACAGTGGCGCAGCGACCCTGCAGCAGCGCCAGTTACACTCCCAAGAACGCCCCTCGCGCAGGGAAAAGCCATCAAAATCCCCAATCCAGCGCAAAAGGCTGTGCTAACCCTGTACCAGCACGGCAAGCGAGGTACGTGTATTACTGGGGTTCGCGGGAAGTCTCACATGCGATTGGCCCTGTGCGAGCGGGGTACGTGTATTACAGGGGTGCGCGGGAAATTTCACACGTAATTTCAGCAGGGTACGTGTATTTCAGGGGTGCGTGGGAAGTTTCACACGCGATTCCAGTAGGGTACGTGTATTTCAGGGGTGCGCGGGAAGTTTTACACGTGATTTCAGCAGGGTACGTGTATTACTGGGGTTCACGGGAAGTTTCACACGCGATTGGCCCTGTGCGAGTGGGGTACCTGTATATCATGGGTGCGTGGGAAGTTTCACACGCGATTTCAGCAGGGTAAGTGCATTTCAGGGGTGCACGGGAAGTTTCACACGCGATTCCAGCAGGGTACGTGTATTTCAGGGGTGCGCGGGAAGTTTCACATGCGATTGGCCCTGTGCGAGCGGGCTGCGTGTATTACAGGGGTGCGCAGGAAGTTTCACACGCGATTTCAGCAGGGTACGTGTATTTCAGGGGTGCGCAGGAAGTTTCACACGCGATTCCAGCAGGGTATGTATATTTCAGGGGTGCGCGGGAAGTTTCATACATGATTTCAGCAGGGTACATGTATTACTGGGGTTCGCGGGAAGTTTCACACGCGATTGGTCCTGTGCGAGCAGGGTACGTGTATATCATGGGTGCGTGGGAAGTTTCACATGTGATTTCAGCAGGGTATGTGCATTTCAGGGGTGCGCAGGAAGTTTCAAACGCGATTTCAGCAGGGTACGTGTATTACTGGGGTGCGCGGGAAGTTTCACACGCAATTTCAGCAGGGTATGTGTATTACTGGGGTTCGCGGGAAGTTTCACACGCGATTTCAGCAGGGTACGTGTATTTCAGGGGTGCGCGGGAAGTTTCACTCGCGATTTCAGCAGGGTACGTGTATTACTGGGGGTGCCGGGGAGTTCTACACGTGATTTGGCAGTGTGGGTCCTCCCAGGTGTTCCCTGTACACCCTCCACGGCCCCTGCAGGCAGCCCACACCACAGGGGACTACCCTGCACCCCTAGTCATGTCCCACAGGCAGCCCACCCAACATGGCATGCCCCCCAGCAAACGCACATGTCTCCTTGCACTACTGATCACCACCTCATGTCCCCTTGCACCCCCACCACCCAGCAGTGTGGGGCACCTACCAGCAGGCCCCCACTCATGTCCCACTGCACCCCCACCCCCCAGCAGTGTGAGGCACCTGCCAGCAGGCCCCCACTCATGTCCCACTCATGTCTCCCTGCACCCCCACCCCCCAGCAGTCAGGGGCACCTGCCAGCAGGCCCCCACTCATGTCCCACTCATGTCCCCCTGCACCCCCACCCCCAGCAGTCAGGGGCACCTGCCAGCAGGCCCCCACACATGTCCCCCAAACACCACGCCATGACTATACAGACCCATGGCCCTAATGCCAACCCAAATCCCACCCCTCCACCCCCCAGTGCAAACACCCAACGAACCACTGCACCCACTCCCTAGTAAATCACCCATTCCATGATAGTCTGACAAGAACCAGCATGCCCATCAGCAAATGTCCTACAGAGCCACAAAGTTGCAACACATGACTGTGCCAATGCTCATGGCCACATGCACCAAAATCATCACTGTACACCACACCAATAATGTTGAATAAAGAAATGTATTAAAAAGTATAACAAATGTCAAAATGAAAAGAACGCATGCAAATGAAGAAATCATTTTTGAAATAAGAAAAAGAAAGTCAAAGCCAAGCAAGAAAAGAAATCCAAAACATGAAAAAATATAAGTGGTGCATCCCCAAAGTCCATAGAACGAAATCCAAAGATGGAAAGCATAAAAAACATTACTCCATGTGAATATGACTAAAAGAAAGTATATACATGTCCTGAAAATTGAAAACGAAAGTCTGAAGGGTCCATTATCCCAAAAGCAAATAAAACCTACCAAGAACCCTATCTAAAATACAACTATATACAAAAAGTGGAGCAAAGTTTGTGGACTCCAAATCATAATAATAAAGAAATGAAACCTAAACCTAAATAACTATATACAAAGGCGGCAGGCTAGTCCGACGGCTCACTGGTTGATGTAATGGGCCAGGGCATCATCGAACTCCTGTTGAATGGATTGGAGGCGGGCATGTTCCCTGGCCCCGAGGTCTCGAAGGGATAAGGCGGTGTCCAGCTCCAACTCCCTGCGAATACCCTTGAGGCACTCAGCCCGCCTCAGTGCCCTCCGCATGGAGTTCTCCGCCCTGACCATTGTGAGCCGTTCCTCCTCCACCCGCCGCCGCTCCGCACCTATCTGCTGGCCCAACCGCTCCCACACGGAAGACACTCCCATTCCAGGGTTCTCCTGCCGTCCGGCTGATGCCTGCCCCCCTGATGTTGATGGCCCCGAGCCATGATGCCTCCCACGTCGAGCCTGCCACTGCCTCCGACGCAACTGCCTCTGCCAGCACAACGGCATCCAGGCTGATGCAATCCACTGATGCTGTCGTGCACGTGCCCTGCCCGATGATGCCGTCACATCCTCCATCTGCTGGGGTCCAGTTGCTGGTGTGTCCACCCCTGCTGGACCTCCGACTCCCGACTGTGGCAGGGATGGGATCCCCACCGAGTTGGCTGCGTTGGTTGGGGCAGGTCCACAGGGGGCCCTGGTGGCATCTGCGCCGGAAGTCGGCATGGAGAACGACTGGCGCATAGCCTACACAGAGGAGGAGAGGGTCGCCAGAGTGGCTGGCACATGTACGAAACCCCCGACCATGGCCGCTCCCAACTGGGCCACGTTGGCAAGGTGCTCTTTGTGAAGACGTGCGTGCTCCCCCCGGGAAGCACGCACGTCATCACGAATGACACCCGTGCGCAACGCGACACCAATCAGGACCTTCTCCATACGGCCAGGGGTCCCCTCGTCCGCAGGTGGAAGGGAGTCAGATGACATGGACATCCCCCCTACCTGCGGATGGGCCTGTGATGGGGCATCCCTGCTGGTGCATGGTGGTGCAGTCACAGTGTCAGGGACAGTGACATGCCCAGGCCCCTCCACGGCGACCTGTGCTGCCTCCTGCCCTTGCCCCTGGACTGCACCACTTGCACCAGCAGGGATGCCCCCACCAGGCCCCATGTGTGGCTCAGTAGCGGCCTCCTCCTCCTCTGTGGAAACCACCAACCTGGATGGCTCCACACCGTCTTCCGCCGTTGCAAGCCCCTGTGGGGGCTCACCCACCCCTTCCGCTGCAGCCGTGGGGGCATCCCCGCCGCTTTGCTCCACAGTGCCGTCTCCGCCCTCTTCTTCACTTGGTGCTTTGTAGAGGGAGACATAGAACACAAGCATCAGGGTACTGTACAATGGTCCCCTAGACAGAAAGCAATAGCAGATGAGTGGCACTGTCAATGATCACTTCCATCATGTCCCTCCACAACACATGGGTCAGTGCAGGCAAAACACATGCAGTAACAGGCATGGTGCATGCTATGGACATTAGCATACATGTCCAAGGGACTTTTGAAACATACAATGTTGTTTTGGAACTCACATGCATTATGGGTCATGCCTATCACATGCACACACTTCACCGTAGTTTCATCCATCTGGCCTTGTACACCCCAGACACAGTGGATGCAAGGATAACTAGGCTGCATCAGTGAATCTGAACATTGTCACAGACATGTGTCATGCATCCATGGCATTCACAAGTCACAGTCATGCAGGTCAGACACACAGACATGGACACCATACATGTACATGGCATCAGCATCCATCCCTCACCCCCACCAATGTCCAGGAACAGAGACTGGCACGCTCTCATGTGTCCATTCCGCATAGGGCTCCCCATGTTGCATTTAAACACATGCACCAACCGTGTGGTTCACACATTACTGGTCTCAAATGTATGACCATGAAGTCCCTGCACACACACATGCGTACATGGCCTATGCCACACATACAGGCAAGTATCAGACAACCAGCACACTGCAACATGCCTGTCTCATACAGCAATGCTTGGCCACTTACCGCTCGACTCCAGACGGGTCTGCCTCTCAAGGATCTGGGCATGGACTGCTGGGCGTACGCGTTCCAGGACCCTCATCTGGATGGTACTCATGCTGCCCCGGCCCCTCTCCACGAGGTGCCGGGCCTTTATGAGGGTGAAGAAATTTACTGATGATTTTGATTAAGAATGTTTTGCCAGAACGAGCTTCACCACTGACGTACAGTAGTACACGTTTGTAATTTTGGCAGGTGCATTCTTTGTTTTCATGTGGTACACCAGGTGCAATTACTTTTGTTACTTCTTGAAAAATGCTATGTTGCTCATTGTTTAGTTTTTATTGTAGTATAGTTAAGTCTTCTTTATCTTCATACTGACACATGGTGTTTTCTACTTCCGTCATAGCTAATTCTGCCTCATTTGTTATTTGTGGCTCTCCCAGTGGTTCTTGGTTTCCTTTTACAGAAGGTTGACTACTGTCAGGAGTGTCCTTATATATTTGGGCCTGGAGTTCTTCTTCGTGTTGCTGTTCATTGTGCAACATTGTTTTGTACAGTGTAAAGTTTACATCAGTTATAGTGCTTTTATTTGCTTTGAAAGCGTCTTCATAGGAGTCATAGTTATCTAGTATTTCTTCTTCTTTTCTCCATGGTTTAAAGATTTGTAACAGGCACATGTAATATAGTTCTTTACGTTGAGGAGTCTTTAATGACAAATTTGATATGATTAATTAAATTTGGTTTGGTGAGTTTTACTTAGCTGCCTTCACAATTTGACACTCTGTATTTACCTTTTTTTTCATTGGGTTTTATATAATTTTTATATGTGAAGTTTTGGGCTATGTGGTATAGACACATGGTTTCCAAAGTGGTACTTCTGTTTGGGTAGTATGTGTCCAGTAAATTGTTTTTTAAAATGTCTTGGCTGTTGGGATCATGTTTGGCTATTGTTTCTACATCATCGTATGATTTTAGAACTCTTTTTCTAGATTTAGCAGGACCAAGACTTAGCCATACTATATTTTCAGATTTTCCATACAAAGCAGTACCAGTTTAACAATCTGCTGCTTCATAGGAGCCACATTCTCTATGGGAAAGCATTTTTATGCCCAAGCTGCATAATTTCTCAGACAGTATATTTTTCTGATGACAGGTCATTTCAGAGGTCTTGGAGCTCTGTTTTTCTGCTTTGGTTAAGTATGCTGTAACATATCGTGCAACTGCAGTGGAATTGTCTGCAATGTACTGCACATCTATGTTTGCATTCCAGAGGTGGGCAATGATTGCATTGTAATCATTGATATATTTTTCTTCTTCTGTTCTTTTTATGTAATATGTATTTTTAGGTGATTTACCTTTAACACTATGTCTTACTGAAGACATTAAGTTGTTTACTTGACCTGTTTTTGTAACCGGTCTAGGGAAAACAAAACGGAATTTGGTGTAGTATTTCCCTTTGTTTTTGTATTTGTGATGACAATATTTGCCACATTTGTGTCTTTGAAATTGTAAAATGTGTGCATGAAGATCACTATTTGTTGCTTCTGATGGAATTTCACAGTGACATATTTTTCAATAAACTGTAACACAATGGCATCATTGTCTGGACCAAATTTAGGAGCATCTTTAATCCATAAAAGCATGTGTATATGTGGTGCTCCTCTAGCTTGGCATTCTTTTCTCCAAAAGAAGTGTTGCACTTCTCCGAGGGGAGGAACAGTTTTATTACAAATAAAGTGTAGCATAGCAATGAAGAGATGGTGAAATATCTTGAAACCTTAACAGGATCTAAAGAACAAAGTTCTCCAGGTGTTAGTATATCTATGTTTGTTTTGTTTTTGTTTGATATGCGTAGGAAATCATATAAATCTTCCCATGCATATTCTGCACTACTTAATGTAACAAACCAAGTGGGTGGGCCAAGGTTTCTTATCATACAACGTACATCTCCATGACGTCGAAACCAGTACTCTTTTGTACCACGCATGTTTGCTAATATATTTGTAATACTTTATTGTAAAACCTCATCCTTTTGTTGCACTTTTTGTAATAATTGTGTAGCTGACATATTTTGAAAGTGGGATCCTGATTTTAATGTGTGTGCAACTCCATAACATAAAGTTGCTAGTTCACTTTCAAAGAGTAGGTGGAATATGTATTCCACATTTTGTCTAAATCTGGGATCTTCAGAATACATCTGTAACGAGCGGTATTCTGATGCTGTTATTTGAATAGGTCTATCATCGTATCTTCCTCCTTTGCCAGTAGGAAAGAGTAGAGGAAAAGAATGTGCATCTATACTTTTTTTCCCATATGCTGATTGGTGATCCTTTTGTTTGTCGCATTTGGTACGTTTCTAGTGCATCTTCTACAGTGTCATTAGAGTGCAATGGATGAATTGGATAATGGTCTAACGTATTGGATACTGTAGCAGGATCTAGAAGCTCAAATTGACCAGCTTCTGGTGACTCTTGAATTATTTCAGTGGTTTCCTTCAAGTTTTCTTCAATATTTATTTCTTTGTAGTATTCATTATTGTCTTTTAGATATTGCAAGGCTTGTCTAACTTTATGTAAGTCTACCAGTTGTTGCCAATTTTTTTTGTCTTTTGTAGGTACACCATTTAATAAGATAATTAAAGATTGCTCCATTGGACGTTGCACTCCCAGAGTGTGCACATTTTGTTTTAGATCTAATGGTAAATACACTACTTTGCCACAAATGCCTTTCACCAGTTCAGAGGGAGGTAATTTTGCTTTTTTTGGTTGAAGGCATATTATTGCTTGAAAGGGGTGCACTGTTTGAATTATGATGCTCTCATATAAATTGAGTTGTTGTAGGGGTTTTGGTAGTGGGAATAATTCCAAATTATTTGTGATAGCACGTGAAGGAGTTTGGTTGTTGTCAAGTTTTGTAGTGCAGTAACTGCAAAGTATTAAGGGGTCAGTTATTTCGCATTTGTTTTCTGCTATAAGGTAGAGAGCTAATTCAAACCATTTAGAATCTTCATTGTCTTCTATTTTGTATGTTAGGTCTACATTTTTTGTGTTACTTTTATAAAAAGTTCTGGGGCAACATACACACACATGGTTTGGTACTTCATCAGATGGGCTTTTAAATTTCAGTATTTCTTTTTTGTATGTGTGTAGTAGAAGGTTGCCATGCATAGAATTGTTGCTAATTTGTTTTAAAGCTATTTCATTCTGTAAGTGGCTTTCACTTCCAAAATATGTTTTCTGGATATAGTCGATTTCTTCAAGTTGGTCTTTTGCTGTACCATGTAGAAGAATGTTTTTTAAATTGGCTAGTGCTGAAGCAGGACTTTTAGCATAGTACAGTTTATAGACTAGATTTCTTATAGTTGAATGATGTGTTGATATCATTTTGATATGATGGAGGATGGTTTTGCAAGTAGGTCCTGAAATACTGGCCAATGAATGTCCATGTAGTCCTGTGCACTTGCGCACTGGACAGGTATCCATATTTTGCAGTAGTTTAATTTTGATTTTGTCTTTGCCTTTCACATACTGATTGAGGATTTGGCATAAAGACTTGAAAGATTTTTTGGGAATGTTATACATTGACGTGCATGGCCATTTGTATACTAGACGTTCTGGTTCAGTTAAATTGATAGGTAATTCTATGTTTTCTGGGGATATTTTTCTAAGCAGTATTTCTTGTTCCATTATGGTATTATTAACTTTTTCATAACCTCGTCCACTGATATGTATGGCAATTGTATTTGTTTGCTTTTGTTTGCATGCTTCTTCATTAAAATATGGTTCTATGCTTGTACTGTGACTCCACTCACATCCACAGATATTTAAGAAGTTATTTCTGTTGACATTTTGTTTATTGAGAAGTCTTTTTTGTAATTTAGTCATTAGTTTTGTTAGTGGTTTCATTTTGTTTAACACTAAAATAAATAACTTTCTTTTGAGAAGGATTGAACTGTCTATCAAAGCTTCTAAGATTAATTTCCTATGATAGGTTTTAAGGATTGTGCCTGATTTCTCTCTTGTATTTATAAGATTTTGAAGGACTCTGTGACGGAAAATGTTTGCTAAAATACTTTTTTTGGTATGCTTAATTGGCACTACATAAAGATTTATAGGAGCAGTTTTATCAGTAGTGGTAGCTGAATTTGTGTTAATTGTTTTGTGGTTTGTTTTATATTTTGATAGAGGAGGCATAGTGTCTGTACTTGAAGCTTGTTTTGTTTCGCTAAATGACTGTTTTGTTTGAACTTTTTTTACAAATTCTGCTAGAAATTGATGCTTATTTTGGACACTTCTATTTTCATTTGCTCTACTTCTGCGTTGCGTTCTACGGACTTGATTTTTGGAAGGCATTCTTTAGGGTCTGTTGAAAAAAATAAAGATGGTATGTGTTGGGGTGTTCTGCCATGTATGTGTGCTGTGTGCATGAGTGTCTGAGTATGATGATAAAAATGTATGTGATGGTGTGTGATTGTGCATTGGGCAACCACAACTAGTTGGGATGGGTATTCTTGAATTCATGTGCTACTAAACTGGGATTCAGATGACAGTAGAAAGTAAGATAGTGGTTTGGAGAAGTACAAATAGTAAATCTAATGGTATACAATTAAAACAGTTGTTTGTTCTATAATATCAAAATTCTAGGGGCTGAGTTGGGGCATTTTTGTGCCAAAAAATGGGAATTTGTGCGCCATTCTGCCTGTAAATCTCTGTTTAAGAAATGGGGATTTGTGGACAGAATGGTGCACTATCTCTATTTTTAGGCATAGAAATAGCAAGAATGAATGTTACAGTGTGTTTGACTAAAAGTACAAATATTATGGTGGTATGTGTACTTCAAATTCGGCTGCTTCTTTTCAGGAAAGTGGTCTTCACTGCAATTGTAAAGAAAACACATTAGTAATTTTGTTTGTATATAGCACTGATTTTAATTTAGACATTGATTTTTATGTTTTTGTACAAGTATTGTTTGATATTTGAACATAGTGTGTGCATGCAATTTTGTTTGAATATGTTAACTCTTTATATTGTACTTTAAATATGTTAGTGCAACATGCTTTGCAAATGTGTGTGTAAAAGGAAATTACATATCAGATAGGTTTGGAAGTGACAGTTGATTATAGGAGATGGGAAAAATGACAGTAATTCATTTTATAGGTTATACAAGCTAAACGTCAGTTAATTTGTTTATATGAATCTATAAGAATTGTACATGTACTATACAGAAAATATGTATACCTGTAGTTTGTGTTCATGCATATGGATATGCATGCAGCTGCAAGTAGAAATCTTGGAGACTTGTACAGTATTTCTTGTAGATGGTGCTTTCCAATGATATGACACTTGTACTCAGAGAGATTAACAGTACATTTGAAGTGCTGATCTATGATGATGCAGTTAGATGTAGAGGTCTTGGATGTGATTGGTGGATGGTCGTGTGACTGCTTAGCTATATCCAATGAGGGAATGGCACAGAAAGTGAAATGGAGATGGTAGAAGGACTGTCTATGTTACGATATGTCCGCAGACATGGCGGTAGTCCGCGGACATTGTGTGTTACATCCGGGTTTTTTGGGGTGGGGAGGCATGCAAATGAGAATGAGCAGAGCAAGGGATTGGTCAGTAAAGTTTAGGGGGTGTGTTGTGCCAGGAGAGAGTTTCTCAGATACTCTTTTTGCTGAGAGAAGAACAGATAGCTATGGCTGTGTGTTTCAGAAAGCAGATTGTTTGGATTTTGGGAGACTCGTGGATACATTGGTTGAAGGTGCATGCAGAAAGCTGTGGAGTAACTGTAGATCTTGGATTCCCACATGTGGAAGTGCACTGGCATGGAGTATGTGGAATGAAGTGGCTGGACTTGCTACCTCTTTGTGCTACTTTGGAGACAGAGCAACATCCAGACATAATTATAATTCATTGTGAAGGGAACAGTTTAGGACATGTGTCTGGAATTTCTTTGCAATTTGAAATGAAAGAAGGCTTGGGAAGGTCAAGGACATGTTTCCAAATTCTCAAGTAATTTTTTCACGGATTGCGAAGAGACAAATGTGCCTTCGTTGTTCTTCATTTGGTCCACAAATGGAGAAAGCAAGGTGCAATATCAATAAGGCTGTTTGTGCCTTTCTAAGAGATTTTGACATGCCCTCTTTTCACAATGAAAATATTATGTTTCGCAGCACATACATTTTTCGCAGAGATGGAGTCCATCTTACTGAGATCTTTCTGAGAAATGTACAAAATGCATTGCAACCTTTTTTGGAATTACAGAATCCATTTTGCATTAGGTGTTGAGCATTTCAAATTTTTCAAACACAAACAAAATCCACCAAAAGGCTCTTTTCAGAGCCACCACTTCCTCCCAGAAAAACTGCAATGGTTATGATAGGGCAGCACCCCAAAACTTTAGATGTTCCCGGACTGTCCGCGGACTTCTAAAAAATACACAAAGCCCTGCTTCATTTATTTTTACTTTTATTTTTAAACTGTGAAAGGCGGCTCTGAAAAGAGCCTTTTTTATTTTTGTTGTTTTATATTTTTTTTTGGTTTTTTATACACAACACACTAGGCGAGGAGGGAAAAGGAGGGTAAGGGGGGACGCCAACCACGGGGATAAGAAAGGGCGGGTGGAGAGAGGAAGATGTAGAGTGGGTCTTACTTGGGTAGTGAGCAGATCTTCTCTGAGGCCAGAGTCTCAAAAGCACTTTGAAGTCTCTCCCCCTGCAGAGTACTGCGTCGCAGTACATACATACACACAACTGTGACCCTCGAAAGGTAAGGGTCATCAGCATTGCGTATGGCCTGTGAGGCAGCTTGAGGAATATGCTGTCCCACAGGAGTGTTCCTTGCGGTGACAGGATCGGAAACAGAGGATGTAGTAGAGGAAGTCAACCTACTACGCTCCTCGCAAGGTACAACCCTGCGAATGGCCCTAGTGTGGAATGACCTTAGCTGTCGCTTCATGGTAGTTGTCCCAAAACTGTATGAACCAAGCCTCCCACGACTGAATACCGTTTTGCACTTGTTGCAGGTGACTTGGTTCGCACACGCCTTAGGTACATTACCATGAACGGTAAATAACCGCCACACCCAAGACTCACGCCGAGTGCTGGTAGTAGGGACTTCCACTACCTCATTCTTGTCATCCTCTTCATCCTCCTCTGCATCCTCACTCCTGTTCCCCTCTTCAGGCCCTTGGGGAGGTGGTGGTGGTGGAGGGGGTGGGTGTGGTGCTGAGGCAGATTTAGCACCAGGTGGCAGTACTGCAGCCATGGATGCCATCAGGTTTCAGATGAAAATCTGGAAAGTTGGCAGCAAAATGCACTGTGTTCCATAAGATAGCCAGAAACACAATGATAATGAGCTTTAGGGTGTGGCCTTTTATAGGGGTGCTTGTGCGCGGTTTGCAGACACACGCGCTGTCCGCGGACAGACCGAACACCAAAAAAAAGGTTCAAAAAGTCCCAAAAAGTATGTAGAAACTCAGGATTACTGTCTGGGACTTGTGCAATGGTGATTTATTATTGAAAAATATTGTGAATTGCTTGAAAAGGTAGTTTTAAATTGTTCAGGGACACAAACAGTGTCCGCAGTCAGAACACACGCTCAGCGTGGGTGCAGTCATATGATAGCTTCGCGAACATTTCCGCGAAGGGAGCGGGTGTCCGCAGGACACCAAATACACTGAAACTGTTTTGCGCACTGTTCGGGTCCTGAAACTAATTAAAAGTGTGTCACAAGCGAAACGAACAGTTACGAACAGGCGTTTGTTCTTAGAACAGTTTCAACTCGTTTGCGAACAATACGGACAGGCATAGAATCCTCAGAGAACCCCCATTTTGTTTATTTGTGAACATCCCGGGACACTTGATGTGTTCTTAGAACAGTTTGAACCTGCTTACGAACATCACGAACAGGTCTAGTGTCCTCAGGACACCCCCATTTTGTTTATTTATGAACTTTCAGGACACAGCGTGTGTTCTTAGGACAGTTTCAACTTGCCTGCAAACAATACGGACAGGCATAGCGTCCTCAGGACTCACCCATTTCAGTTATTTACGAACATTTCAGGACACCGCGTGTGTTCCTAGAACAGTTTCAACTAGCCTGTGAACAATACGGACAGGTACAGCGTCATCAGGACACCCCCATTTTGTTTATTTACAAATATTTCAGGACACTGTGTGTGTTCTTAGGACAGTTTCAGATTGCCTCCGAACAATATGGACAGGTATAGCGTCCTCATGACACCCCCATTTTGATTATTTACAAACATTTCAGGATACTGCCTGTGTTCTTAGAACAGTTTCAACTTGCCTGCGAACAATATGGACAGGTCTATCGTCCTCAGGAAACCCCCATTTTGTTTATTTACGAACATTTCAGGACACCGCATGTGGTAGTTTGATTGCGGGCATCCCGAACACCAGGTGTGTTCTTAGAACAGTTTCAACTTGCATGCGAACAGTACGGAAAGATATAGGGCCTCATTCCGAGTATGGCGGTAAGGGATACCGGTCACCGTTAACGAGACCGGTGCCGGTAATCCCTTACCGCCACATTCCGAGTTCCCTTTGCGCCCTCGTCCTTAACGCCTGCTTTTAGCAGGCTTTAGGGACGAGGGCGCAAAGGGGCTTTTTAGCCAATAACGGTGACCGTAATGTACGGTCACCGTTATTTGCAATTTCCCCATTCCCATTGAGTCCTATGGGGGCTCATTTGGGAATGGGGAAGAGCCCTGGGGAAATGGGAAATTACCGCCCTGGTCAACTCGGAATAGGGCGGTAATTTCCCATTCCACCAGGGCGGTGCCGGTACGGGTCCGGTGCCGACCAAGGCGCTACTACCGCCATCGGTTAGCGCCGGACTCGGAATGAGGCCCATAGTGTCCTTAGGACGCCCCCATTTTCGTTTCTTTACGGACATCCCGGACACTTGCGCTGTCCGCGGACACCTGAACTGCTTTTTAAAAAAAGACAAGAAATGAATTAGGACACAATAAAATAATTTTACTTTTTTTATATGGATGTTAAATTTATGACAGAGAAGGTGAGGCAGAAACTGAAACAAAAACAGGAGAATTGGGGGTTTCAAGAGGATTCATATGAGGTGATGAGGTGAAGAAGGATGGAAGTCTCATCAAAACGTTTTTGTTCATGGAGAGGATTTGGGGATAATTGAGTGGGATATGGTGAGGAGGGACAGGTACAGGGCAAACATTTTTTTTACTGAATTTCATAGGTTTCTAGTAGCGCAACTTAACCATAACGTCCCTTTAACAAAGTTTTATACTGATGTATATATATATATATATATATATATCCCCACCCTAATTAATAAAACGTAAAAAGTACAGGGCCTCTAACACAGGCACAGGCCCCATTACTGGCAGCAACCACGCCAGGATTCTTTCCACTTGCCAAGCCACCGGCCCCTGGTAGTCCAAAGGAGGTAAGCCGGCCCAATGCAACCAATCAATAAAGTTGCAACAGTTATCATTAAAAGGTTATTATTAAGCAAAGATGACAACATTGGTGTTTATGAGACTAATTTAGTCCATTTTATTTACCCTTTTCCTAGAACTGAGTCTCTCTCGTTTCACCCTCCCTGCTTTATTGTTATGAAGAGGCAACGTGAAACTGCCGTTCGCACTCCGTCCTGAGGAAGGTTGACCAAAATAACTGGGCAAGGGGACCCCACCCTTGTTTGAGAACTCAACTGAAACATATGTCGACAATAGTTTTTCTTACCCCTGGAGATGCACAGAGGGTCACATCGTTCAATGTCAGAGTGTTAAAGTGACATTTCTTTGATTATTATCTGCAATGGTAACAATATGTTACTTTATTGTCCAAACGTATATGAGTATGAGGAATGTCTGTACAAGTTATGAATGAATAAAATGCGGAGGGGTGTTTTTTTTGTACATTGAGCCTTACTTATTAATTTCTGCGAAACTGTTTTCTGTATTTGTGTAATAAATATGATGCTTTATTATGAGTTAAGAAAAAACAATTTGTCACCTTTGGTCTAGTTGGTCCACCCCTCCCTTTTTCCTACTGTTTCACCGCCTGGAGGACTATAGACACAGTACCAGGCATCCCTTATTTTTAGTATAAGTGTTTTAAAATGGACAGTTCTCAAAGTCTGCCCTCTTTTATACAGAAAAATACCACTGTCAAAACATATCAAACTCAGTCTGTGATTGATAAACGTCTTTGAGGGATGGGTTGCAAGTGTTTTAAAATATCGAGTGGCCATGGCCAAAGGCCATCGATTGTGATGAGGTAGTGTTTTAAAAAGGACAGTTCTCACTGCCTGTCATCTTCTATACATAAAATACCACTGTCAAGACAGGTCAAAATCAGTCTGTGGTTAATGTACATCTTTGAGCAATGGGTTGCAGTGTTTTAAAATATAGTGTGGGCATGGCCGAAGGCATTGCCCTCTGGCCATGTCCAAAGGCTATGGCCAGTGGTCTGGCAGTGTTCTAAAATAAGAAGTGCACATGGCTGAAGGAAGTACCCACTGGCCATATTTGAAGGCCATTGCTAGTGGTCTGGTAGTTTTTTAAATATATTAAGTTCTCAAACCCTACCATCTTTTATACATAACAATACCACAGTCAAACAGGTCAAAATCAGTCTGTGTTTGATGAATGCGACTGTGCGATGAGTTGCAAGTGTTTTTAAATATAGCGTGTGCACACGCGTCCGAATACCATGCCTACTGGCGATTGCTGAAGGCCATGGCTAGTGATCTGTTTTTTTTTTTTTATGAACAGTGGGCACTGCTGAAGGCAATGCCTGCTGGCCATGGACTAAGGCCATGGGCAGTGGTACAGAAAACATCTATGGAATAACAAAACCCTGGAAATTGAAGAAAAATATTCAATTGCAGGGATGCTAAGGTGAGAACATAACACATCCATACCCCTAAAATTCAGCTAAAGCCACCTTAACTTAGTGTCCCCTTTTGTGCAGCCTATAACCACAATGATAACATCCCTACATACATGATCTATGACATCACTGATGGAATCTCTGATTACATTACAACACTAACTGTAAATGGCCAGTGCCCATGTCCTTTGGCTATGCCCACTGTATAGTTTAACACATTAAGGGACTACTAGCCCTGGCCTTCAGCCATGCCTTCTGTATATTTTACATTAATGGGCCACTAGCCATGACCTTCATCCATAGCCAGTGGCCATGGCCATGACCTTGGGCCGTACCCACTGTATCTTGCCCACTATATATTTCACACAACTAACCAGCTACCAGCCATGGTCTTTGGCCATGGCCAGTGGCCACGCCCGTTCGGCCATCCCACCTGTATATTTTAACCCATTAAGAGGTAGTAGCCATGGCTTTTGCCGATGGTCCATGCCAACAGCTTATAGCCGTGCCCACTGTATATTTTACAACACTCACCAACTAATAGCCATGGCATTTCGCCATAGGCAGTGGTCCAACCTTTGGCCGTGCCTACTGAATGTTGTACAGCACTAACCAACCTTGATCACCAACTGCCTAAATGGTTATTAAATAAATCCAAGCTTTTATTAGCAAAGTCATGAATGATATTATGTCTGGTGCCACCACAGATGTAATCAATGGTGTTATATATGATGTAAAGAGTGATGTCACCAGTGATTCCATCAGTGATGCCATCAGTGATGTCACAGATGATGTGATTAGTGATGTCACCAGTGATGTATTCATTGATGTCATCATTGTGGTCATAGGCTGCACAACAAGGGGCACAAAGTGAAGGTGGCTTTAGCTGAATGTCTGTTTTTTTTGCATTAAGGTCTCACCATAACATCCCAGCAACAAAAGTTTCTTCCTTGAATATATATAAGGATATATTTGAAAGAAATGTAACCTCATATTCATGGCATATTTACCATGGCCCTCATTACGACCCTGGCGGATTTTTTCCGCCATCGGCGGACTTTTCCGCCATGGCGCAAAGTCCCTTTACGCCATGGCGGATGGCGGACTTACCGCCCCATTCCGAGGTCGGCGGGGCGGTAAGTCCCCATTGACCCATTTACCCTTCCCCATTGCCATTTCGGCCTCATAGGGCTCAATGGGAGTGGGGAAGGTGTTAATTACGCCACCGTACACTACGGTGGCGTAATTAACACCGAGGTCCCATAGCGCCATGGATTTTTACGCCCGCAAAAAGCGGGCGGAAAAATGACCATGGCGCTATGGGAACTCGTAGTTGGCGGTAAGGGGTCGGCGCAGCTAACGCTGGCGCAAACCCCTTAGCGCCAGGGTCCTAATGAGGGCCCATGTGTGTTATCCACCTAATACTGCTTACAAAAACGTGGTTACACCACGGCCACCATCTTTGCAAATGTGTGCAATGAAATGGTATCATAAAAATAAAAATATGCTTTTCACAAAAGAATTGAAAAACGTATTTCAGGAAAAATGGACATTAAATTACATTGCTGTGATTCAAATCAATTATAGGAGTCAAGTGATGCCACGTAAGACCTTCAAGATTAGGGATTGCTCTTTATCAACTATGTCCCACAGACAGTCATCACTCAGGAATAATTACTTTGCAATCAAGGTGATCTGAAAGACTGCATGAGTCATACAAAACACTATTAAATTATTTTAACTTTGCTGTGACTCTAAAACCTTAGTCTTAGCCAAACAGAGGTAACTTAATTAAAAATAAAACATACAACAATGCATGCTTCTGACCCTTTCTAGTAATGAACAGCCCTAGGCAGCAAGTCTTTGCATGACTCCTCCCTCACGTTTTTTAATCTTTGTGACCAAGTTCCTTGCCTAATTTTGGGAATCATAGTGGGGTGGGAAAAGGGGTTGGATGCCTGTGAGTAATTACTATCTGACAAGGGTGCAGAGTCCCTGACATCTTTGAATTTTATTATTTAATGCAAGTATGAAGATAATTCCACCTTAGGAAGGGAAATCGGCTGATCAGAATGTCCTGTCCTAAAACATAGTGTACACCTGTAACCAGCTGACTCGGTACCCTGATCTGCAGCGCCTGCTCTTTAGTGACACAAAACAGGTTTAGGTCACAAGTGCCATCATGATATCTGGAGTAACAGCCAAGTCTGTGCAACACATAAGCTGCATTTAAGACATTCATCTCTGTTCCAAAAAATACATAACTAGAAGATTGCTGTCCTGGTGTCAAATTGAACTGTACATATAAGCCAAACCTGAGTTGGTGTATGATGGCCAGAAACTCTCATAGTTATCCAAGCCACATTCATTTGATATCACACATGTGGCAACTCTGTGAGCCTAGCTCAGCTGTGAAAGGATTATGTGTATTATTCCATTATAAGTCTATCACTACCACTGTTGGTGGGACTGGAGCCTTGGGGCATGCCTTTCTTTGTTCTATTAAGAGAACAGACAATCACTCTGCAGAAAGGCAGCCACTTCAAATGAAGGTGGCCTTGAAGCAGAAATCAAAGTGCATCCCATTCAAAAAAGGCTAGGCCTCACACCAGGGTGCTGAATATGTTTTTATTGATAAGGTAAGGAGCAGGGTTAGTGTAGACAGAAGGAGCTCTTTATATCTGGAGGAGGGCACAACCATCTTTTTTCTCTCTGCCTGTATCTTAACTTCCTGTCCCCTCTACTTGCTGTTGCACAAATCACTTTGGGTGATGTCAGAAGGCAAAGTTCACTTGTTCCTAGAACAGAGATGTTACACCTAAAGCAGACTACCTTTAGTCCAATCACCTGGAGACATGTGATTTCAAAATGAAGGGCTACCCCACCACTTCTTTAAACTGCAAATCTTCAAATAGGTTTGGTTAGACTGGTTCTTTCTAAAGTCCTCCAGTTGTGAAGTGAATATAGGTGTTCAAAGGTAGAGGCAAGCTATGTCCCCTAACAATACCCAGGGACTATTGGGGGTGACCTTCTGCTGGAAGAAGACCTGTAACCCTGCCTGTCAAAGTCTGCCCAGGTCCTCACTATGCTGCAGGACCCCCGTAGGTGTGTGCCAACTCCCCCCCCCCCATGTTTTGGAGCCTGAGAAAAGGACTAATCTTGTCCTTGAGACCCTGAGAGCCGAGATAGTCAGGATGTCTGCCATTTCAGTATTAAACCACGGTGAGATGTGATTCAAGTGAGTTTGAACCCCCAGGACCCACCAGAGCTGGCTTTGGCACTCATCATCTTTCAAATCTCAGTCATCTTTCAAACCCAGTCTCGGTTCGACTGAATCGCCACTCGTGTTCTTCTGCAACTGCATTCTTTGAGTTGCTTCAAAGCATCTCAGCCGTACATGCCGTCATCTGCCCATCCACTGTCGAACCTCAACCATTGAAACACACCTGGTAACCTCCACAATCCATACTGCTGGTGCTGCTTTAAACCACAGCCTTCTTTGAGTTTGACACCACTTTGACACCTGCTCACCTCTGAATGACCACAGCTACAAATCCCGATCCAACCTGAACTACAGACCAGTGGTCTGACTGATGCTTTGCCGTTGTCTAAACGCCAAGACACTTCAACAGTATTATTGACTGATATCTGTCCATCCGTCCCCTTGGTAAATTTTGGGCCATAGAGACTGGCTAGGTCACATCAATACCTTTATTGCAACTCTAGACCCTATGCTTTGAACATTGATTGGGTTTGTATTGCCTTTTCTCTTGTTGTCTTATTACCCAGAATGATGCATCTTGCTATCTTGCATATAGTCTGTGTTCTATCTAAAGATGTGGGTTTTTTCAATGTTTTTTAGTTAGTTATTATGGTATATGGTGTGTTTAATATATATATATATATATATATATATATATATATATATATATATATATATATATATATATATATATATATATATATATATATATATATATGTATATATATATATTACATGGCCTGCCGTAGCAGCTGCGTAGTTATGGTTAAGTTGCTAAACTCATAGGAAGAACACTTTTTTGGCGGCTTATAACTTCGCTCCCCCTGGACGAATCCTCACCAAACTTTGCAAAAAAAGTATATAGGCGGCAATGAATTTGGGGGAGGTTTCATGGGGGGCAAAGTTATAGGGGGGTCCCAACATTTATTTTCCATAGGCTGAATGGGGAAAAACTTTGTGCACGTCTACAGCCCGAACAACTGGATGGATCTTTACAAAATTTGCGGCAGGAGAGGGGGTTTCAGTTAGAAAGCGTGCTGTTGCGTCTTTGGTGGAATTCGACCAGTACTTTTGTTGGAAATGACTGAAATGTACATCTCTAAAAATTAGTGATATCTGGGTCTGCTGTGCTGACGCATTTCCTTGTTCGCTCCACAGACCGAAGTGTCATTGGCCTGCCATACAGCAGCATGCTGTCTGAGAACTTTGGACAAAGCCAGTGGTTGGGTGGAGGGAAGCGTGCTGTGCGTCAACAATGTTTGCAAAACGTTGCCATGGTGTCTCGGAGGAAAGTGATCCGGCGCAAGAGTCTGCAAAATGTACCGTACGCCATGTGCTGGCCGCAGCAAGGGAGGGAAAGAGTGGGGGAGTGACAAGTGGTTAATGTGAAATGTGTAAGTAGGTGGAAGAAGACGGAGGAGTGGCTGCAGTATTGGTGCATATAGTGTGATTTCCCGGGTACGTAGACAGCTGATACCTTTGTGTGGTGATTTCAGGCAGCTGTCATAACGGTACAATAGCTTCTGCTGAGAACGGTTTGTGGCGACCTCTTTAAGTGGTGAGTGGTGGCAGGTGATTTTGAGAAGGGGAGTGATTTGCACACGGCAGAGGGTGGGTGGGAGTGTGGGTGCCTGTACTATGCAGATGGATTGCAGTAGTTGGGGACATGGTGGCATGCATGGGTGCATGTAGTTGTGGTGGGTCTGTTGAAGGATTAGACTATTGGGTGCATGGCCGAAGGCCATTGGCCGGAGCCCATGCTCTGAAGAGCCGAGGGCTTCAGTTCATCTACCGCAACTATTCATGTGTTACTCTGGTAGAGGTGGGTGCTTGCATAGTGTGGAGTGTGCAGATTGGTTGGAGTAGGGCTACTGTGGCGAACACTATGTGGGTAGGTTGGCAGTGATACTATACTTTGTGAATGGAAGTGGATACGTCTGTAGTATGTGAACAGGTGTGCAGGAGACTGTTTTGGTTCTATATTGTTGACCTGTCTGCGGCGACCTCTTTCCATGGTGAGTGGTGGCAGATGAATTTCAGAAGGGGAGTGAATTGGTTATGGCATTGGGTGGGTGTGAGCACGGGTGCCTGTGCTATGTGGATGGAGACAGTGGTTGAGGACATGCTGGCATGCATGGGTGCATGAAGTCAGGGTGGGTTTGGTGAAGGATTACACTATTGGGTGCATGGCCGAAGGCGGTAGGCAGGAGGCCATGCTCTCAAGAGCCTAGGGCTTCAGCTCACACACCACAGCAATGCATATGTGACTCTGTATCCAGTAGAAGGGGTGCTTGCATAGTGTGGTGTGTGTAGATTGGTTGGAGTAGGAGCAATGTTGCGAACAGTATGTGGGTAGGTTAACAGTGACACATTTCATTGTGAATGTAAGTGGGTATGTACATACTATGTGAATGAAAGTGCGCAGGGGTGCAGCAGACAGTGTTGTGTTTCTGCATTGTGGTAAGATTAGCAATTTATCCTGTATAACTCTATGGCAGTGTGTAGGTTGGGTAGGAGGGCTGGTGGCACTGCTGTGTATGTGGATTGTCGTAGTTGGTGACATGGTGAAATGGACGGTGCCATTATGTAGCAGTGAGAATGTTGAAGGCCATGCACTCAAGAGGCTAGGACTTTAAGACACACACAGCAGTAATGCATTTTGGATTTTGCAGCAGTTAGAGGGTGGTGCCCTAATGCAATAGAGCAGGAGAAGTGAGGTGCCATGTGTGCATGTGGTGGGTCTGTTGAATGATTAGACTATTGGGTGCATGGCCCAAGGCCGAAGGCCGGAGCCCATGCTCTGAAGAGCCGAGGGCTTCAGTTCACCTACCGCACCTATTCATGTGTTACTCTGGTAGAGGGGGGTGCTTGCATAGTGTGGTGTGTGCAGATTGGTTGGAGTAGGGCTACTGTGGCGAACACTATGTGGGTAGGTTGGCAGTGATTCTACACTTTGTGAATGGAAGTGGGTACGTCCGTAGTATGTGAATAGGGGTGCAGGAGACTGTTTTGGTCCTATATTAGCGACCTGTCTGCAGTGACCTTTTTCCATGGTGAGTGGCGGCAGATGAATTTCAGAAGGGGAGTGAATTGGTTATGGCATTGGGTAGGTGTGAGCACGGGTGCCTGTGCAATGTGGATGGAGACAGTGGTTGGGGAAAGGCTGGCATGCATGGGTGCATGAAGTTGGGGTGGGTTTGGTGAAGGATTACACTATTGGGTGCATGGCCGAAGGCAGTAGGCAGGAGGCCATGCTCTCAAGAGCCTAGGGCTTCAGTTCGCACACCGCAGCAATGCATATGTGACTCTGTATCCAGTAGAAGGGGTGCTTGCATAGTGTGGTGTGTGTAGATTGGTTGGAGTAGGAGCAATGTTGCGAAAAGTATGTGGGTAGGTTAATAGTGACACATTTCTTTGTGAATGTAAGTGGGTATGTACATACTATGTGAATGAAAGTGCACAGGGGTGCAGGAGACAGTGGGCCTCATTACACAGAAGGCGGTGAGCCATGGCGCTATTACCGCCATGGCTCATGCCGGTAAAATACCGGCACCGCCTTGGCGGAAAGGGGATTTACCGCCCCATTCCAAGGTTGGAGGGGCGGTAAATCCCCCTTCTGCCATTGCCCTTCCCCATTCCCATTTCTGCCCCATAGGGCTCTATGGGAATGGGGAAGGCGCTAATTACGGCACCGCAATTTTGCGGTGCCGTAATTAGCTCCGAGGTCCCTTAGCGGGTTGGTTTTTAACACCTGCAAAAAGCAGGCGTTAAAGCACCAACCCGCTAAGGGACCTCGTAGTAAGGCGGTAATGGTTAACGGTCACCGTTACCATTAACGGTGGCCGTTAACCATTACCGCCTTCCGTGTAATGAGGCCCAGTGTTGTGTTTCTGCATTGTGGTAAGTGCAGCAATTTTTCCTGAATAACTGTATGGCGGTGCGTAGGTTAGGTAGGAGGGCTGGTGGCACTGCTGCGTATGTGGATTGTCGCAGTTGGTGATATGATGAAATGGACGGTGCCATTATGTAGCAGTGAGAATGTTGAAGGACATGCACTCAAGAGGCTAGGACTTTAGGACTCACACAACAGTAATGCATTTTGGATTTTGCAGCAGTTAGAGGGTGGTGCCCTAACGCAATAGAGCAGGAGAAGTGAGGTGCCATGTGTGGATGTGGTGGGTCTGTTGAAGGATTAGACTATTGGGTGCATGTCCGAAGGCCGTAGGCCGGAGCCCATGCTCTGAAGAGCCGAGGGCTTCCGTTCACCTACCGCAACTATTCATGTGTTACTCTGGTAGAGGGGGGTGCTTGCATAGTGTGGTGTGTGCAGATTGGTTGGAGTAGGGCTACTGTGGCGAACACTATGTGGGTAGGTTGGCAGTGATACTATACTTTGTGAATGGAAGTGGGTACGTCCATAGTATGTGAACAGGGGTGCAGGATACTGTTTTGGTTCTATATTGAGCAGTAGAGCAGGAGAAGTGAGGTGCCATGTGTGCATGTTTGCTTTTGCAGGTGAGGACACTGTTACAACATGGTAAAGTTTTTGATGTGCACTTGGCGATGGTGCTGTGTAAAGGCATGCAGTGTGGGCATTGGGTGCTGGGTTTGCAAACTGTCAGTATGGAAGAAGATATGGTAGAAGTGCACCTTAAAAGTGCTTGGTAACTATGGTGTGTGCTAATTTGTTGAAATAGGGCTGATCTTGTGAAAAGGTTGTGGGTAGGACACACACACAGCAGTAATGCATTTTGGATTTAGCAGCAGTTAGAGGGTGGTGAGCTGTAAAGAATGGGTGTGGAACACACTTTAGATGTAATAGAGCAGGGCAAGTGAGGTGCCATGCGTGCATGTTTGGTTTTGCAGGTGAGGACACTGTCACAACATGGTAAAGTTTTTGATGTGTACTTGGCGATGGTGGTGTGAAAAGTCATGCAGTATGGGCATGCTGGGTTTGCATATGTCAGTATGGAAGAGGATATGGTAGAAGTGCACCTTAAATGTGCTTGGTTATTGTGCTGTGTGCTGATTTGTTGAAGTAGGGCCAATGTTGTGAAAAGGTTGTGGGTAGGTTATTAGTAACACAATACTTTGTGAATGGCAGTGGGTAGCGGTGATGCAGGCTGTGGTATGTTTGTGGATGCTGCTAATTGCAACCTGTTTTTGTGAATGGGTGCTTTATGGTGTGACGGAGTTGGGTTGAAGTGCCGCTATGTATGTTACGTTTGTGCACAATGTTAGCTGCCCACATGGTTGCATTCATGGATTCATAGTGTTGTTCTGGGTGAGGGCAAGGGTGGACTGTTGTGTGCATGGTGAAAAGTGTGTTGGGTGCGCTGCAGGATCATTGTAGATGCTGAAATAGGAAATCCTATAGGAAAGGTTTCTGGTGGAGGGGCTTTGGAAGCAAAGTGAACGTGTTCGCAGAGTGGTTAATGGGAAAAATTGAGTTGTGTACAGAAATAATAGTGTGCAATGCCAAGGTTCAGTAAGTGATTGGTTCAGACGTTTTTGAAACAGTAATAGTCGCCAGCAAGGTAGTTTTGGAAAATTCGAGTGCAAAGGGGAGAAGTATTGTGTCTACTTTACTGGGGCTTGGCTGTAGATGGGAAAGCGCAAATGCCACATCATGGTCTTCTGAGTATGGAGCCTTCACAAATGGAACTGTGGAGGGTTTTTGGGGCACAGTTTATGAGTGAGGATCTGCTTTGCAAATGTGTGTCCTCTGTTGGTACTCTAGATGTGGTGGTCGTGCATTTTGGAGGACTATATTTGGGGTGCATGTTGTGCTAACGTTTGCTCGCTTACTTAATAAAGTTGATGACAGCTGTGATGCAGATATTTCCTACTGCAAAGGTGATTTTCTCATCGATGCCACCAAGAGGACATTGGGAGCATGCCGGTGTAATTTGTCCACAGACAGAGGTTGGGAGACGTTGGATAAACAGAAGCATGTGCGACTTTATGTGCAGTGCTGGGATGTTCTGCACCGACTGTAAAGACTGGAGGGGGGTGTCTGTACTTCTGCTCTCTATATGGTAGAGGAGAGGCACAGAGGACCCCAGCCAAGATTCTCTATTGTGGTAGCACTGGATGAGCAAACAAGTCCTAGCTTCTCAGGAGGTGATGCAGGCTGGTTATTAAGGACAGTGTAGTCCCCAAGCACCCACAAAGGAATGTCCGCACACTGTATTAGTTAAAACACAGTCTTTATATAATTAATATTCAAGGTTATGTACAATATCATGATAACTCACTTTGTACTCGGTTATCTATCATGGCAAATATACAGTTCTACGTGGTAGCACAATTACTATTAGATCTCTTTAAAGTGCATCAACTGTACGGTTAAATGGCACACAAATCAGTTTGTAATGGAAACCAACAATAGATATAAGAGGAAAGCAGGTGGTTAGAACAAGTGGCAGAATACTGGCCCCGATACCTGGACACAGTTCTTTGTGGAGATCCCCCCACCTGGGCAACCTGTAGAATAAGGATATATCACAAGCCCAGTCCATATATTGTTCACAAGAGACTTTCCAAAAGTTCTGCAACCCCAAAGTACCTGGCGTTGTAGCATTCCTCGTCGGTGAATCAATGGCCTTTCTTGAGTGCCCTCCCTTTAAGGCAGGAGTTACGGGTTGTCAAACGTCCAACGGAGAACAGGGTGAACTACATCGGTGAAGTGGCAGCTTCTTTCCTAGCGGTGCTCATCGACGGGGAAGCGTAAATGTCCTGCAAGGAAGAGGCGTGCGGGGCACCTCGGTTTTGATACTTCAGGACCGCAAAGAGTTCGTAGAACTGTGGCCTAGCAAGGGCGTTGAGTTGTCGGTGTCTCTGTGGCAGCGGTGCGGGCGAGCGCGTCCGTGAATCGAAAGTTCTTAGGCAACGGGAGCACGGCAACTTCAGTCGGCGACAGCGGTCGTCGACAGTGGTGCGCAACAGTCCGGGCAATTCTCTTTGGGATTCCGCAGCAGTCCCCATCTCCGGTCGGCAGCCTGTCGTAGGTCTGTCTACCAGGGAGCTTTGGCAAAGATCAGCTGGTGCACGATGGTCCCTCGTAGCTCAGGAAGAGGGCGCCTTATCAGGTCCTCTCTGGGTCAGTCCTTGGAGACACATCAGCTTTCAGATTGATGAAGAAGGGCAACAGCAATTCCTCTCATCCAGCAGGGCTTCAAGATCATGCTTCAATTTCACTCCAGTTACTCTTCGTAGTTTGGACTTCAGCTTATGACCACAAATTCTAGCAGTGAGAGGCCCCCAGATATACTAGTTGATCTCCCATGCAGTCTGCTGGGTGAGACTCAGGCAACCAATCGGTCAGAAGGGCATTCAGCTGCATAGTGCAGTCAGGCCAGTCAGACCATTCACTTCTCTCCAGACACTCACAGCAAGTTATGTGTATTGTGACAAATACCCAGCCATTCAACACTCCACACTGCATTCATACCAATTTCGGGCAGAGCTGTCTCAGTCATTGTGTCAAATACCAGAAACCAGCCATCCACAACGAGAAGTGCATATTAGTCACACACTCATTCACCCAGGTCCCACCCACAGGGTGTACCCATAACATACAGTCACTGGGAAGGTTCCAGCCAGTCTGGCCTGGACTTCACAACAACACCATATATGGAACTTCCACCCAACAGCCAGTCAGGGAGAAGGGACAGGGTCAGGGCTTTCAAGGACTTTGGGAAAACAAGGTAACAGGCAATAGAAAGCAAGAGGCCACAGGGGCCATCTTGTTTCCTATCGAGAATCAACTTATTCCCATGGCAGGGCTGGAGTATCCCACAATGGAGGACCTGTCAAATTCAGCATGGAGCTGCCACAAGCCCATACCCTGCTCTCTGGGCCACACACAGGTGCCCAAAAAGATACACTAGGAGCACAGGGTTGTACCCCACCCATTGTTGCAATAAGGGTATCTCATAGGTCTGTACATCAAACCAAAAGAGAGAGCTGCACTGCCAGGAGTCCCACATGAACTCCTGCATGGAAAACAAGACAGAGCACACGATAAAAGCTGTAAAGAACAATAATAGGGAGGCCCTGTCCCTCCAATGCATTTCCAGCATCACAGCCCCCCCCCAGACCGAGGTTAGGGTGCCTAATCTCCCACGAGATAGACACAATCATCCAGAAAGTCAACATACCTTCTGGAAAGGCCATCTGCATTATCATGACTCTTCCCTGGTCTATGCTCTATGGTGAAGTCTAGCCCTTGCAATGGACCACCTGAGAAGCTTTGGGTTTTCACCCTTCATCTGCATAAGCCACTTCAGGGGCTTATGAACTGTTTGGACCTTGAAGGTAGAACCCGTAAGGTCGGGCCTAAAATGCCTAAAGCTCCAAACTATTCTAAAACATTCCTTTTCAACAGTAGCCCATCTAAGTTCTCTACCCTTGAGTTGTCTACTGATGAATATGATAGGATGTTCCCTCCCTTTGTCATCTAACTGGGACAAGACACCTCCAATTCCAGTGTCACAGGCGTCAGTTTGAACGATAAAGGGCTTGCTGTAATCAGGCGCACACAACCCAGGTGCCCTACACAGACTTTCTCTTAAACCATCAAAGGCCCTATGACAGTCTTCAGTCGAATTAACCTTCCTAGGCTGTTTGAGTGAAGTCAGAGCTGTCAGAGGTGCAGCTATGGTTCCATAGTCCACCATGAAATTGCGATAGAACCTAGTGAGGCCCAAAAAGGCTATCACCTGGGTTTGAGTAGTGGGAGTCTCCCAGTCATGTACAACCTGTATTTTACTGGGGACAGGTTGGATTTGACCCCCTCCTTCCTCATGACCAAGATACGTGACTTTCCCCTGAGCTATCTGGCACTTGGTGGCCTTGATATTGAGGTTATCCCTTTTCAAGGCCTCCAACACCTTATCCAGATATGTCAAATGCTCTCCCCAGGTGGTACTGTAGACGGCAATGTTGTCTAAGTAGGCCACACAAAAAGCCTCCAGGCCACTGAGCACATGATTGACCAATCTCTGGAAGGTGACAGGGGCATTCTTCAACCCAAAAGGCATGGCCCTGAACTATTAGAGCCCCTCAGGTGTTGAGAATGCCGTCTTTTCCTTGGCATGGTCCGTCAGAGCTATTTGCCAATAGCCTGAGGTAACGTCAAAGGTGCTCACAAATTTGGCAGCACCTATGGTGTCCACAAGCTCATCAGCTCTGGGCAATGGGTGCGCGTCAGTTTTGGTGACGGCATTGACTCCTCGGTAGTCCACAAAGACCTCCAGTCCTTGGTACCTGCCTGGGAACTTGCCATGGGGACAAGGTCCATGGGACTGGACCAGGGACTGGTTGAGGGTTCAATAACACCCAGATCCAACAGCTTGGCGACCTCGGCCTGGATGTGGTTCTTAACGGTATCTGACATACAGTAGCACCTGCTTTTGACAGGCACACTGTCACCAGTGTCAATTGCATGCCTACACCACGGTGTAAGGCCTGGTGTCAGTGAAAACAGAGAGGCATACTGCCGGAGCAAAGCCCTGCAGAGCTTCTGCTGCTCTATCGTCAGATCTGGAGAGAGATGTACTCCCTTCACTGAGCCATCCTGGGGGTTGCTATGCAGCAAGTCAGGAAGGGGCTCACTCTCATCCTCTTCTTGCTCTGAAGCTAGCAAGAGACATGAGACTTCTGCTCGCCTGTGGAAAGGCTTGAGCCTGTCAACATGGAATACCTGAGTGGCTACCCCAGGGACTCCCATTTCAACCAGATAATTGACTTTGGAGATGATCCTGAAGGGTCCATTCCACTTGTCTGCCAAAGCTCTAGGCTTGGTAGACTACATCACAAGGGTTTCCTGTCCCAGAGTCCAATCCACTTGCGAGGCTTTAAGGTCATGCCAGTACTTATTCAATTCCTGGCTGGCATTGAGATTCTTTGTTGCCTGACCCATCATCTGTGTCATCCTCCATCTGAGGCCTAACACATAGTCCCCACTTGCTTGGCAGGACCTGGAGTGGTGGCTTCCAAACCTTCTCTGATCAAGGCAAGGGGCCCCTCACGGGATGTCCAAAGAGTAACTCTAAGGGGCAGAAACCAACACCCTCTTGAGGTACCTCTCTGTAAGCAAACAGCAGGAATGGCAGGAGGAGATCCCATTCCCTCCTTAGGGGCTCTTCCAAAGCACCTAGAATTCCCTTGAGAGTTTTTTTAAATCTCTCAACCAGACCATTGGTCTGGGGATGGTAAGAGGTGGAGAACCCGCACTCTTTCCACATGGTTTTCATGTAACTAGACATGAAGTTGGATCCTCTGTCAGAGACAACCTCCTTAGGGAATCCAACACGGGTGAAAATGCACAGGAGAAGATCCCAGGACTAAGATTGTATTGTCTACATCTGGTTCTATTAGAGGTAAATTAAGAAAAGGCAACATGGTTCCTTGAGAGATGTACTTTTTTTTTCTCTCCAAAGTGTGATTATTTTGAGGAATTATTTTGTTACCTTATTGCTTTACTGGAAAGTTTGATGGTATTCTAAAATAATCTGTGCAGCTCAATTGTTGGAGAGATTCAGCTCTAATTGACTCATCTATATTGAACATTCCATGTAAAATGCAAACATTATCAATGTGTGTTATCCGGATCTAATTTAGACTTGGCACATTTGCTAAAAAAGGTTTATTTTTTGGAATCTCTAGGGAATTTTACAAACAATGAAAATGACGATGAATACAGAGGTGCGCGTATGATGAGATTGGCAATGCTTTGTAAAGTCCGAATAGTTTGTAGAACTCAATCTTTTAAGTGGATGGTATCACACAAATAAATACAGGGAACAGTTATTACTAATAATGCATTTAACATTCAGCAGATCAGTATAAGGAATGTGTTATGTTTCAATGTGTACAGCTTGTGCAGAGTCATTATTGAAGATTGTTGCTGTGCCACCAATATTATAAAGTCATTTTTAAATGGCCTTTCTACTTTGTTGGTAGACAGTTGCTAAGTCTCAAACCGTTTCTGTAAGACATATGAAGTCAAAATCCAGTTCTTAATTTGAATGGTGTATGTGAATTGTATTAATTACTGCTGAGTTTGCCTAGATTCAATTCGCACATATTGAGGTTTTTTATTTCCCTATCATGGTACTATTCATAAGGATTGCTAGTGCATGAGTGACCTATGGAGAGTAACCTTTTAGAATGTGTTTGGTTTCATTAGGAAGATTGCAATTGTTATTGAGTAATGCATGTACGGCTATCCATGCAAAAGTAATCCCTCCCATTCTGTCAAAGACAGACACATATAGGTTTGTCCCTGTCAACTAATTTCAGTAAACTATTAATACCAAAAATTGAGCAATTGTATAATAAGATTGAATCGCAGGGATCGTGTATGGGTTTACTTGGGGATGTGTTCTGCTTGATACATTAGCTCTGTTTCCCTTTACACCAGGGTAAGTGGTTCTCCCAATATCGGTAGACCTGGGCTCCTCAAATTACTTTGGCTTTTCCGCTTCACATGATTCAAAGAAAAAAATAGAAGATGGGTAGATACACTCTGGTGTGAAGTGGTGAGGTTAAACAAAGTTGAAGATGAGGGAGTTAGTCATTTCAACAGAGCAGCATTTTGGGGAACAAGTGGAGTTCCTAATAGACATACTTTTACACATACTTTGGACAATCAACTGGGTCAGCTTGCATGCCAGGAGGATGCAGGAGTAGTCTGGAAACCATCCTTATGAGTCGTCCTAATCCACCCTCTCTCAGAAGATGTGTGATGTATACAGGCCCAAAACAATATTATGGTGAAGGGAGTATCTAACCTAGTTGCATAGAAGGGAGCATTATACATGAGATTAAAACACCATAAACACTGCAGGCCATCCATACACAAACTGGCCTTGCTTCACATAGAATAGACAGCATGGAATAGAATGGAACACAATGGAATATGTGGCATGCCAAAGAAGTAGGCAAAATAATGTTCAGTCTTGAAAGAGCATGAAGTGCAAGTGACACAATTGTGATGAAACAAGCACCGCCCAAGACACCAGTGGCACACAGTTCCATCTGGGCCATTGAATAAGGTAGCAAGACACAGTAACCTTGACAGACACACAAATCACTCTGGGCCACACCCTCAAATGTTCAGGCAAGCGAATTCCCACAAAAGCAAAATAAGGGGAGGCGGCTTCAAAGGATGGTGTCAAGAAAACCACCTGAACCTATGTCATTGTACATTCCAGAACATCTGCAAAATGGATCCTTGTGAGAGAGGGTGTCACATACTGTTTCCCTAATACACAATAAAGGTCTATTAAGGCAACATCAACTTTCCTGATGCAAGAATCTGCCATTTAAGCTGGGCAGCAAAGTTCCAAAGATGTCATCATAAGTGCGGAGATGGGCAAGTAGAGGAGGTCATAGCCAGAGCAACATGAGTTCTTTCTGCGCCATGGGTACGCTGTCACATTGCATCTCAGTGTTCTCATGCAAATGAGTGGTAAGCTCTTTAACTCACCCTCTAGCAAATCATGCTATGTTTGAACAGGCTCGGGTGCATTCTTATCAAGATGCATTGGATGTGTACAAGATAAGGTTTGGGCAGGACTTGGAAGGAAGTTAGGAAAGCACCATGAAATATATGAAAATCAGCCACTGCTTCATGAATCATGGAAATAAATGTTTCACAGTGCACATTGCTAAACAGTGAGTCCTCAAGTCACTACCTCACTGGGGAACATAATGTAGTGCTTGGGGACCCTATATGCAACATTAGCATCATAGCAGCAAGAACTGAGGACTCCACCAGCCTCAACCGAAGACCCTCATTGGCTAGTGCTCAGCTAATACCAGAGGGCCTCGGGTGCCAGTATGGGAATGCTGCAATCCCTATCCACTGGCCCAACCTACGCACCAGGTCCCTCCCTGTCTGGCCCTGGCTGGGCCTGGGGGTGCCCCCTGCTTCACGTTGGCATATCAGGGTTTCCAAACACTTACTCTTCCACCGTGTAAGCCTCAGCCGCCCACACGCTACCAAAAGCTCAACATTCAAAGCACTCCCTTTAGCTTTTCCTCGCTCTCGCAATGCAGGTCTCAGCCACCTCACACTGGTTTTGCCTATTCAGGTGACTGCCTACATTCTCGGAAACATTAACCTTTAACTCTACAACTGTTTGAGGTCCTTGCCAATCATGCCTGCAATTCACCTTCTCATGCAGCTGCTCTGTCCTGAATGTTTAATTCCTTACCCAAATGCACTGTTATCACTTATGCTTGGATTACTATCTTCTTTGAATTGCAAATGTTTCCATTTCTAACCTAATGACCACATGAATCTGCTACTATTTGCTATCTCCTACTGCTTTCCGTCGAATCAAACCTAGCTGCATTGATTTCTACTTCTGCCCTCACCTAAATTGCTTTTTTCTGTATGCCTGCTAAAATATTTATCCACTGTGTCTTCACTCACAGCAAACCCCACCAAATTCGATTTTAGGATGTACTTTACATGTGTGTATCCTCCTACAGTATAGCTGTATTTTAGTACCTATTTGGAAATTCAAATTTAGGTATGCTTTTTAATCTGCGGATTCCCCATTTTGTGTTCTGCATTTTAGTTCTTTTTAGAAATTCGAATTTAGGTGTGCTTTTTAATCTGTGCATTCCCCACTTTGTGTTGCATATGAGTGCTTATTGGAAATTCGTATTTTGGGTGTGCCTCCTCCCACATCGCTCGGCTACTTGGCCGCCTGGTGAGTTTACTCATGCATTGTGCAGCCTCTCTACCTGTCCCTTTTTTATCCACCTCAATGGATCACTCCATCTCCCCCATCTATTCTAATTGCTACTCTATCAACTATCCCTCCTCTCTCACGATGTCTGGAAGAAGAAAGCTTAAATAAAGATCTCTTGGCCTCTAATCCTGGCCTACCTATTGCTGACACCTACGTCAGTACTGCTTTCAGACAGACTATCACTGACATCCTCTTCTCTGTCCCTTCTCCTGACCTATGGATCTCTCATCTCATCTTTACCTTCTCCCACTTTTCTTCCTCACCCAGTAATGATTGCACTAGATGAGAAGTGCTCTTGGCACACTTCTCATCCTTCAGGTGCATCATTAACATCTGTCACAATGGTACTGTCATGGCCCAGGGTTCTCAACTCAACCTTTTTCTCCTCGACCAGCGCCTGCTGGCCCTCATCAACTTCTTACCCTCTACTGCAACTCCTCTTTCTTCCCTCTCTGCAGCTCCTTCACCACCTCTGACCGGTGTACAACACCCCTGTATTCCACCTCTGAAAACCTTCAAAGGTGGTGACCAGCTACAATCAGCCACTCTGAACGGTCGATCTGCTGTCAAACATTCCTCTGACATCTAACTTCTTCTTGAAGACTTTGATCTCGATGTCCTCACTCTCATTGAGATGTGGTTCAATGCCAGCTCTGTCACTGCTTTTGTCTCCCTCCCCCCTGATGGCTAGAATATCCTCTCCAAGCCTCAGCCCAACCAATCTGGTGGTGGAGTAGCCCTGATCCTCCCTGAGTCGGTCCCTACCTCTCCCATAACCACCCAGACATACTCCTCCTTTGAAAGTATTGTCTGAAAGCTTTGGAAGTCTTGTGTGCAAGCTTGGTGTCTCTCTGACTCTCTCTCTCATCCTTGCCACTATCTACCAGCCCCCTGGCCCTGTGTCTGTCTTCCTTCCATAATGGGCTGACTTTGCCGCCTTTCTTCTGACGTCCACCTCTAAACTCCTCCTCCTTGGAGACTTCAACATCCACCTTGACTCCATTGTTCCTGCCTTTACTCTCTTCCATGATCTCTGCACCTCTCTCTCCCCCCACACTTTTCCCTTCAAGCTCTACCCATGCTGCCGGACACACTCTTGATTCCTTCATCCCCACTGATCTCCCTTTCTCAACCCTTCTCACTACCCCTCTCTCCTGGTCTTACCACTCACTCCTCTCTTCTCATCTTCGACCTTGCAGTCCCCTGACCGAGCCTTCACCAGTACTGCCAGCCTCCTTTGCTGTCATCCATCCAATGAAACGAGTGTCCGCGGCTGTGTTTGCCTCCACCTTCATCGCTAATACTTCCCCTCCTCTTGACTCTTCCACTGAGTCTGTCCTTTCCAATCTTCATCTTGCTATCACTAACCCGCTTGACATTATTGCACCTGTCATGAGGATCCACCTGAAACCTGCCTCCAAATGTAACAGCTGATCCAGCCACACAGAAATGCAAGTGCAGAGTTGCTGAACGGAAGTGGCAGTCCTTGGGCTCATCCTCTGACAAACTGGCCTGTCACCTACTCCAAAAGCAATACTGTCTCTCTATCCATTCCATGAAGAGGGCCCACATCAAAACCTGCATCTCTGTAGCCTGCAAAAACACAGATGAACTCTTCAAAATCTGCAAGGAACTAGCTAATCCATCTGCAGTCTTCAACTCGCCTCTCCCTTCTGATACGCTTTGTACTGCACTGGACACACATTTAACCTATAACAGCCAGGTCCTTATGACCTTTCTCTCTTCCTCCTTTTCCTCCACTCCTCCCACTGTCCCCTGCCACCTTGGCCTCTTTTCCACACCCATCCACTCTCCCCTCCTTCTCACCTATCACTATGGATGAGGTCTCGAGAGTATTCTGCTCTTTGAATGTCTCATTGAAACAGGTGTTTCCCTGTTCTTCCAGAACCATTAAGGACATCTACTCCCTCGCTCTGGCTCTTGCTGACTTCTGCAATCACTCTGGCTCTTCCTTTCTTCTCTCAAGCACCCCCTCCTAAAAAAACCTTTAGCCGACCCCTCGTGTCTTGCCAACTACCTCCCTATCTCTACTACAACCTCCCTTAGGAAACTCCTGGAGAAGTTGGTCTTCCCCCAATTGACACAACACGATGAGCTCATTGATTGGTTACATGACCATCAATCTGGAATTCGAGCATCCAGAGGCACAGAAACTGCTATCCTGAACACTGATAAAGAACTGCTTGCAAATCTTGACTCTGACTCTCCTACTGTTCTCCTTCTCCTTGACTTCTCTTCCGCCTTTGACACAATCAACCATTCTATCCTCATAAAGTGGCTCCAAGATCCCCTTAGTATCTCTAACCAGGCACTGGATTGGTTGACCTCATTCCTCAATGACCACACTTCCCAGGTGCTCCTGGGCTCCTTCTCCTCCACCATCACTCTCTCTACATGTGGTGTTCCCCAGGACTCTATCCTCTCACCTTGGCTTTCCAACATCTACCTTGCACCACTTGGTCACCTGATCTCTGACTTCTCTTGTCATTTTCAGTGTTAGACAGAGAACACACAACTCTTCTTCAAGCTCCCCTCCACCTCCTCTCCTTCCTCCTCTATCATCCCTGACTTCCTGCCTGCTATACAGTCTTGGTGCACCTCCAATGATCTCTCTCTTAATGCCAGTAAGATTGAGATTCTTCCTATCAGGACACCTGTTCCCGTTTCACCTCCTGCACTCTGGCTGCTCTCTTTGGGCTCACCTCCCTCTCCTTCCACTACAGCTAGAAACCTTGATGTCATCTTCAACTCCTCTCTCCCCTTTACTCCACACGTCTTGGACCTTGCCAAGAGGGCCACTTCCAACTTCACCTCCTTAGCTCAATGTCTCTAGCGCGCTGGTCCTCTCCAGGCTGGATTGCTGTAACAGCCTCTTCCCCAACCTGCCTCTTTCTTCACTATGTCCGCTTCAACTAATCCAGAATAGGCCTGCAAGTCATATCCTTGGCCTCAAGCCCAGGGACCATATCTCTCCAGCTCTAAAATCTCTCCACTGGCTCTCAGTTGTTCAGAGGATCAAATTCAAGACTCCATCCTCTTCAACTAATCCAGAATAGGCCTGCAAGACGTATCCTTGGCCTCAAGCCCAGGGATCATAGCTCCCCAGCTCTAAAATCATTGCAGTTGTTGCAAGGATCAAATTCAAGACCCTTTGCATCATCCACAAAGCTCTCTGTGGCCTGGCACCAATCTACCTTAGGCTCTCTCTTACTAAATACTCTCCTTCCACATCCCTTCAATTTCCTTTCTCCAACTCCCTGCTGATTAAATGTTTCTCCAAACAAAGTGCTGGGGCAAATCTCTCTCCTCGGCTGGCTCCCTCCTCTGGAACAGTCTCCCCCTCTCTCTCATTCTTGAACCAGACAACTTCATGTTCTGCAAACAACTCAAGTCCTTTCTCTTCTCTTCTCCTTCCCTTTTCCCCCTCCCATGCTAACCATCCCCACTGCTGCTGAGATTGGTGACCTGGTCCCTCAAGAGTCCAGTAGGGTCCTGGCCTTTTGCCCAATCAACACCATCATCCCCGCCTGCACTGGCCTCCGTGCCCACACCGATCTTTCTGGTGGTTTGTCTCCACCCTACATTCACCTGCTGGACGATAGACCTCATTCTTCACTTGGGATGTCTCCGCCCATACCCTTACCTGTTGGCTCCTCAACAGGCACCTCTGGCATGTCCTCCCCTGTAGACCCTTATAGCAATGGCTCCCACCCCCTTTTTTTTCTTTTTCACTGCACTTGCACGTTCCGAATATGACAATGCCTAGTAGGACCGCTGTTCGTTGTAATTGGCATTGTTTATTTTCTCCCTTGTTCCCAACCCTTTTGACTTGAGGCATTTCGAAACTGTCTTGAAATAAGCACCCTATATATATCCAATAAATAAAACAAATACAAAAAATAACGCCTTTGGTTCAAGAGGACTTGTAGCAGACCAACAAGAGTCATCTGTTTCAAGGGACCATTCACAACAGCACAGCTCTTATGAAGTCATGAAATTCAGCTTAGCCTCAAGTCAGACCCAAGAAAGAAGGATGAAGGCAGGAAGCAGGAACCCTTTCAGCAGACATTCCCAAAGCTCTCTCCCTCAGCACACACACACACTCCCATGAGGATGGACGCCAATTTGTGGGGTATTTTGGGCATTCGTTCATTGCTTGTCTCGATTTCAAAGTATAAACAGTGTCCCTCTGAAGAACAACTCGTTGAAATGTTAAAAGCTAGAATGATGATATCGTGGGCACAGACGATGCGGGTCCAGGTTCCTAGAGAATATGTAGCTTTATTGTACATATATTTTTACAGGTCCCAGGTACTTGCATGGACAGAGCACACCCTCTAGTTCATCCTCAGTCATCGCTGCTCATGCCCCAACTAGTATTTACAGAGCATTCACATATCAACTCACAGCCACCTTCCATTCACTCAAAGTCATCAACATTCAAGCAGCATGCATTTAAGACAAGCGGGGCAGAGACACCAGACAACTCATCCATACTTTACACCAAATGCAAGACCCAATACAGTGACAATGTAATGCCATTTATTTATTGCCAAGTCAAGACATGTAAAACACTGTAAACTGTTGTGTATTATCTCTCTGTAACCACGAGGCCTAAGGTTCAAACTTCTGGAACAACTCACAAAAGCTCATTTCACTTGGCATTTGGTGTGACCCTAAACAACATGAAACATCTTAAGGTACAGTATATTGTAGATCGGCGGTGCCACTCCAGTTCTGCTGCCCTTCCCCATAACACCACAACTTAGAGAAAGACCACACACCTGCTGTCTCATCACTATCTGTTCACAGTCTCTGAATAGCTGTGTTAGCTATCACTATGTGGACGCTAATGTGCAGCCGTGTGTCCATCTGTCAAGGTGAGGGGGACGAATATATATCATCCGAGAATATATCATCTCAGAACTTGAGTAGGCGACAGACAATGCGCAGTACTAATGGCAGGCATGATAATGTTGCTGAATAGGCAAAGCCAAATGCATATCTGGAAAATGTGAAAAGCTGCATCAGCGTTCAATACAAGGGTGCTGCATAATGCTCATTTACAAGATATGGAATAACTCAGAATGTGATGAGACTATCTGTGGGGCAGGCATGCTATATAGAGCTCATTGCATATAAGCAAACCACTGATAATGATAAGACAGTAGGTTGCATGTGCTTTATAATGTCCACCTTATAGTCATCCAAGGACATGTCTCCTGTAGTATGATCCTAATAAGCCCAGTACATACGTGAACAACAAAAAAAACAACAAAAAAACAGCTTTTCTATGACTGAAGTTAGTGTGCAATCAAGGGTCCAAAACCCTAAACGCTTTTGAGAAAGTGATGCTGCTGTCAACCAAAAAAGCAACCTTACTTGTCTTTACTGTCTTACAAGACATGGCAGCAACATCATGTGAACACAGTTATGCTGTTCCAAGTATACCCCACAGAATAAATGTAATACATGTTGTATTTTTTCTTTGTAAGGTGCATGCCACAAGATACAGCCTTTGAAGCCATCAGGACTGCCTCCTTGCATACGTAATCAAGTGGAGAAGGGGCGGAATCAATGACTGGTATATTACTGCTGACTGAAGACTCAACATACGATTTTCTTTCATGGTATGCGAATCTTATGAATATAACATGTATTGCCTGGTTGAGAAAACATGAATGATCATTTCTTATGAAAGAAAACTGTTTGCAAACAATTCCATTATAAATACATCAGTGGCAATAATTATGGCTGTGCATGTGTAGTAAAAGGCATGGCATCGGAGGCACACAGTGGAACAGTGCCACTGGGGATGTGTCGTTTTGAACATGACAGTAAGTTATGCGGATCAGTGTAGATTGAAAGGCCCGATTCATGACATTTTTTGCATGGTGCAAAGTGACTACCAACAAATACCCTGATTCACAGAGTGGTGCAAAGTGTATTTTTGCACTACAAAGTGACTTTGCACCACTTTTGCACCAGTGCAAAGTCACTTTGCACTGCAAAAATATATTGTTTCTTTTTTTGCAGTGCAAAGAACTTTTGCACCGTGCTAAAAATTCCATCAATCGTGCCCATATGTTATTCTGTGGTTGCTGATATAGATCAATAACTGGGGCATAGATCAGAAAAAAGATCACGGGCGGACACCAAACTCCAGGGGCTTACACTTCGATGTAAATGTTAGAATATCCACTGATTGATTATCATTCATCTGTTATGAATTAATCCTAAAAGGGCTCAAACCCGAAGCTATGTTGTAGTCTCCCGAGGAATGGATGGTTGATGGTGTTGGAAGCCGCTGACAGATATTACAAATGAGGACCCAGAAAAGTCAGGTTCAAGGCCATCTTGAGATGGTTTAAAATGTCTATTTCCGAAGATGTACTGCTCTCTGTATGCAGCCTGCGTGAGGTCTACACAGTTGTTCCCCTCGGAGAAGGAGTGCATTAATGTGTTACAGGCTGTTGCTGACATAATAGGTTGATTTTTTTCAATGTTAATGTGTGTCTAAAATTGGGGGCTTCTCCGGAGTCCACTCGGCCCCCTAAAGGAGTTTTTCTTTATATGCCTGTGTTCTGCTGTACGGGAGAGTACCCGGAATGAAAGCAGTATTGAAGATCTTCTACAAGTGATGTACTACAAATATATACTTTTAAGTAGGCATTTATTTTTTGTCTGAATTGCATGGCACCACAAGTAATAAAACAATAATAATTTTGGCATTTATATAGCGCTACGAACCCTCAGGTATCTGAGCGCTGCTAATTATTACCCACGGTGTGTGGTGCTCATTTATCGACCTCGGAAGGATGAAAGGCTGAATTTGGCCCAGCCGGGATTCAAACCTGCTTTAGCAGGCTCTGCACGGATGTCAAAGCAAGCCTGTGCCACGTGACCGGCTAGAAGTAATTTTTTTCATATTACCATTGTTTAGAATAAGGGGAATATACCACAATCGCAGTTAGACAAAACGTTTTTTCATCTAAAGGAATATTATTATTTTGACAAATGGAAATTTATTTTATAGATAGTCTGTGCTGTCTTGGGATGGGTAGGCCAATAGTGGTGAGTTTGATTTGTCTACGGTTATTTACATTTCTGAAATGTCCCAGCTGACAATGATTGTGTTCTGCGTTTTACAATGTATTGTCTAAAGATCATAAGATAAAGTGTCGCCCAATGTGTTATGAATGGGTTATGGTTTATAGTTTTATTTTAGTTCAGCAAAGAACCAATTATTTAAGCAGGTGACTGAATAAATGGTGCTTCTTTCAACAATGACCCTACATCAAGGATCTTGCTAATCCTATTACAAAGTAAGGCTGGGTTATTGTCATGGCCAATAGGAGAATAATTGCTTATATGAATTAAAGTGTGACTGCAGCATGGCAATTTACCATGATTTAATCTTATTGGTATTGTGAGTCAGCAAAGCCAAGACATTGAGTGGGAGGATATGTGTGAATGGTTGGATCAGATATGTTGACCGATCAAGAGTGCAACACTTGTGGTTTGACCTTCATATCTTAAAGGTAAAACCAATATCAGTCTTAACTACTCAAATGTTTTCTGATTTGTTGTTTCCATCATCCAAGCAGAATTCAAGTGGGTGACAGCTAGCTAAGGCTGTTCTGAATGCCATATTTATTCCTGAGTAAATTAAGTCCTCTTTATATTCCAGGAGTTGTCTATAAATCAAGAGAAGGTTTTTGATGGGCGTATTGAATGGAATCAACTTTATGTGTGATGTGTTAGATAAAGTAATGGCAGGTTCTGTTGATTAATCAAAAGGATGTTAAAACATGTATTTTTGGGTGCTTTGAATATGTATGAGCAATTCACATCACATAACTTGTTCCTGTAAATGTCCTGAGCTTGTCTGTCTAAATTATGCATTATGTGTTACACTTCAGTGGGTACACAACACCTTCATCTATAAGGAGTAATGCAGCATATGGCCTCATTTGGGGAGTCTGAATATTAAACAGATATTAATCACAACATATATTTTAGTACTGAAAACATGTATGCCTAATATTTCTGCCAAGGAAATGCATCTTGACAAAGTATTTAATCTCAATCAGATTGTCAGTAGATTTACAGAAATACTTATTTTATTATATACTTCTCAGATCTGTAGGTCAAGAACATGAATAGGAAAGTGGATCCGCAGGAATACAACCATCTGCTTCAAATAGCCATGTAAACATAAAAAACAACAAAAAAATCATAATTGCTTCGTTTCCAATCATTTCTATGTTTAGTCATTAAATAAAAGTCAAATTGACTAGATTATGTTAAAACTGCAGGTGCACAATCACATCTACATATGGCATGTGTGCTCGATTAGAAATATGTGAGTTTCCGTCAGAATATTTCCCATGCCGCAATATTCCAGCTTTGTTAGTTACTTACATTTCCATTGCCTTCTTTGGCTCATTATTACATTGCATTTTGTTTTAGAAACACATGTACCTGAGATGGAAGGCGCAGTAATTGGGATTATTGCACATCTAAAAGTGAAGCAAGTCATGCCTTTTCTCTGTCATATCGCCTGCATTCCCACAGAGAAATACTAGAAGAGTCTCTTTAAATAACTCACTTAGGATAAATCCTGCACAAACCTAAGTAAATGTGACACTGATAGCCGTCAACTCTGTTCAGTGCAATTCATCTTCTGCTGCAAGTGGCAGGGACACATCCCAGATTGAAATCATATCGGGTTTCTGTTTTTTTTGCTATGATTTCTGGTCGAATCAGGAGCCTGATTTCTTGGGGTAAATATCATACCACAACCCTACACTGTCATTAAGGAAGTTCAAAAGAGTTTTTTTTTTCTCAGCCATTCAGATGCCTAGAATTTCCTGAAATAGGTCCCTGGTTCTATAAAGGCCTACCTCACTTTGTGCTCTTGTGTGGGTATTGCTTGCTTGTGAGAGAGTTTGCTACAGAGATGAGGCTCACACTGTGTTCGAGTCTATTGGATACCATTAACTAGTCTTAAACAGTTGTGGGAGTAGTTGCTTTTCTGCAGTATGTTCTTCTTGGAAATGTTTTTGTTGTCCATATGTGTGCTCCTATTTCTTGTTATTTTTATTCAGTGTTACATTAGTTCCCCCACTTACCAATGAAAAACATATGTTTCCGTTTACCCTTTTTCTTGTCTATTTTCCCTGATAAGAGTTAACAGTGCCTTAAAATACATTCCTATCCCTGTTCGTATATAAAAATAATACCAAACAAACGCGGTTTACTATTGTCCAGTGTTTTTTTTAATCGTTTTACTACTCCACTTGCTATTGTTTTAGTGTCCCATTAGTATAGTGTTGTGGTTTAAGTATTAACTTAATATTTGAGTTCCTTCCTTGCTCCTTGTGTGTGGTTCTCATGTTGCTTTTGGTTCTCATCTTTCCCTTTTTTGAGGTGGGCAAAGCCATGATTTTGATGGTGGGAGGGGAAGAAGGTAGGAGGAAGAGCTACGTTTCTCCCAGCAGTACGGTGAGGATTCTCCTACAATTGATAAGTGGGGCAACCCTTATGCTGTTCATTGGAAACGGACCCGGGCCCAGGACACTCAGCTACAACAATCTTCTGAGTAAATTGGGGAGGCTGAGTCATTGTGGGTGGACTCCGGAGAAGGAGTTTTAGAGAAGGCAGGTCTATCAGAGGTGGCACTCAACATCGATGGAAGGAAGGCAGGACCTTTGATGAAAGCACCCATATGGGCAGGGAAGTTTGAGACTCTGGTGTAGCTCCCCCCAAGTTGGTGGAACCTAATGTAGAGCACAAAGGCACACAGATGCAATAGTGGGGGAACTAACATGTTTTTCATGAGGGAGAGGGCGATTTCAGAATCTATATTGGCATGGTTTTTATTCTGTATGAATAGGGTCCATTGAGGAAGAGGAAGTGGCTCCATTCAGTAGGGCAAGGTTGCAGAGGAGGAGGAAGTCCATCCGAAGAGCTTCATGTTGAAGGGGCCTCTCAGTGAGCCTCTGGTGGTACTTCAGCCATTGCTGACCCTGCATGAGCAGGGGAGATAGCAGAGGGTGAAGGGAGGTATTCGAGGAGAAGAAGAAGGTATGCCCTGAATCTGCCTTTAAGGGGAGCAACACGGGCGAGGGAGACCAGGGAACCACCAATCATTATCCACTCTACATAGCTTACTTTGTCTTAGGTGTAAGAGTACTTTGACCTGCATTGGGAAGCTTATCAAGGAGGAAGTGACTGGGTCTCCTGCAGTGGAAGGCCTGTGGAAAAGGGTACAGCGGTTGTGGAGAGATAAAGGGTATGACAGCCATGAGAAACCAAATTGACCAGTGGCATGACAAAATGTACTTGATGAATGAATTCTTCAACATCACTGATTCCACTAGTGACCTTTCTGCAACCACCCTCTGCTGAAGTGGTGGGGACGATGTGGCTGTTAACAAAACTGAAGGCTTGGGTTTAGCACACCTCATGTGGCATGTGGAGCCAAGCAGCAAAATTCCTCACATCCACCCACCCTCCCCAATTGGTGTCAGTGGCACCAGCAACTGAGTCCAGCAGAACGCCACTTTTGCCGGTGGCGACCAATAAGCACTTGTGGGTGGCACACCACAGGCATCCCCCTCGTTCGGGCAGTGTCCCCATTATCAGGTTATGGGGCAGGCAGGCACCCATTGTTTGCATTGTCACATACCTGGACACTGAGGGGATATGGAGTCTTCTGTAATGATAGCTACCATGCAGCAGCATCATCCTTCCATCCCGTAGGCTGCTGTGCAAGGGCGGAAGAATAAGTCAATCAAGGGAAGGGAATGGCCTCACAGGGAGAATACTCACATGGAGCAGATATATGTGGGAGAGCCTGTGAAAATGTATGAGTGGCAGAACTCTGTGAAAGAGCGTGTGATCTTACGTAGGTGGCAGCGTTTTGTACGAAAGCCAGAGAAAGTTAAAGGGTAGCTGTGCTCTTTGAGAGAGACTGTGAAATATAAACAGGTTCAGAGCTCTATACAATAACTCATAAACTAGAAGGGCTGGGAGTGCTCTGTGGTAGGTCAAGAGGTTTTTAAGGGCTAGCTACACCCTGAGAGAAAGCAGGCAAACTTCAAGGGGTAACGGAGAAATGTAGGAGAGTCAATATACATGAAGGAGTGGGAGTATTCTCTGGGAGGGTCCAGGACATTTAAGGGCTGGCTGCACCCTGTGAAACAGCCTATCAACTTTAAGGGAACCAGAGAACTTGAAGGGTTTGCCACACAATTATAAGGTGTGACAGTGCTCTGTGAGAGAAGCTCCGAACTGTAAGGGATGTACATTTTCCTACAGTAGATTCTGAGTAATTTAAGGGTTTGGAGGTCTCTGTGGCAGAGCATGATGACGTTTGTAAAGTGATCCTTGTGCTTATTAAAAAAGTATGATTCACAAACAATGCTGGCACAAACGAAAATTACATTTGTGACTCAGAAACTAGTCAGGGCCTTTGCTTCACTACTACTGATATCTGCTTCCTAAATGCATAAAACACAAAACAACTCTGTTCCTCCTTTCAGTGATTGACATGTACCTTGCAATGGTGCATCTTTATTATCCAGGCTAGTGTGTGGCTACGAGTAGATGTCATTCTATAGTCTTCACAATAAAGTTACTGTTCATTTGTATACATGTTAATTGTTTAGCAGATGGCAATGTGATCTTTCTCCTTCATTGAGAGATAATAGTGTCAGCAGCTCTAAACTCGCTTTATGTCTGTATAGTTGTGGGGTGACAAGGAAGCAATTCAATGTTAACTTGCACAGTTGCTGCTGGGCAAATGAACTGCTTCTTGTACCAATACTGTACTAGATCATCACCCCTTCACACAAGTGAATAATCCAATTGATAGGCATCAAGCAACTGCGCAGCTGATGTTATGCCATATGTTCCTGTTGATGACAAGTCAGTATTCATTATGCAATATTCACAGAGGAGGGTGTCCACCAGCATCTCATCCACATAGTCTGCAACCTCACTGCTCATATAGCTTTGAACCAAGTATTAGTTATGCGCTACTCATTGATGCCACCAATCTTGAGGTTGACGTTGCCAATGTAGTTGGTAAAATGTGGGTTAGTTCCTGATTTTTTTCTCTTAAATTGCAAGTGCTGCAGCAAAGCACCCTCATGTTCTTGTTGTCTCCTTTTGATGTTTTCTCCAAGTCTTCTTCTCTTGAAGAATCTGGAAGAAAAGTGTTGTTAAGTCCCTGAAGTGAACCAACAGTTAACCAATGTTATCTATAAATCCAACTAGCCAGTATCACAATGCAGGTATCCCCACAGATAAGGGATGTATCGGCCAATTTTACTCCCTAACAATAGGAAAATATTCCCAAAAAATAAAAATAGGGAGTGAGTAAAAATACACCCAACAAAAAATACGAAGCAGACACATAGGACCTTGCACTCCTGCTTTCACCCACAAAGCTCCATGTATATGTTTGGACCAGTAGTGCACATAGTACCACAGGAAGAAACTACTATTTATACTGCCTGATTGGAAGAAGTAAAAAGTAAGTGTATCTTTTAATGTGCATGAATAAGTAGGTGCAAAGGAATGATTATTACAAAACTTTTATGTATTCCAGTTAAACATGTTTACTCACTTATATACTACTCCCATTGGGAGTTGGACTTACATTTTGACTCCCTTCAAAATAATTTTACTCCCAACTTTAACTTAAAAAAATAGGGAGTAAAATACTCCAACTACAAAATCTTATCTGGATCACTACATGCAGGTTTCAAAGCAGGTCCTGTAAGGATATTTGGCGTGTTACAGCACAGAGTACAGCACTACTGCACAGGTAGCAATTTTTTTTTGATGCAGCACCACCACATAGGTGTGGTGCATTGCTATATGTGTTGCCAGATTAACATGGACATATAAGTAAAGACAGGCTATTCAGTCAAAAACGATTTTAACATATAAGATGCAAATCTATTTTTACAGTTAAAAGCACACGTGCACATTCAAAAATGCACGCTTTTTTTCCCCTGAAATGCCTATGGTGCAAGAGACACATTTGAAAATTAATAACTAACCTTATTAATAACTAACCTGACTAATAAAACTGTATTTAACATAACCCACTAATAAAAATGTGTCTCCACTGCAGAATTAGGCCTGCTCTGAAAGTGAACTTTTAAACGCACATTCATTTTTTTTTCTTTTTCTCTGCTGCTCTGTCCACATAACTACAGGAAGCAAAGGGCTCGAAGGAACAGGAAATCAGTTGGTTACAAATGGTTACTGTAGAAATGAGCCATTGTGTAGTGAGGGAGGCGATGGCATGATTGATTCTGATTGGAGCAGCGTCATAGCAAGTATCATGCTAGAGGCAGTGATTAGAGTTTTGCTGGGGGAGCTTGAGAAGAGGGGGAGAACAATCGAGATTTGGCAGAGCTGGGAGAAGGACCTGTTTCCTGGCTGAAGCATTCCTGCTGCAAAAGCTGAGAATTCCAGGCAATAACCCCGGTTTGAGAATGAAAGACGCTTGTTTTCACTGGGGTAATCTTCAAGGGAGTAAAATTCAGAAAGAGAACAGCTGGAGAAAACTGATGCTGAACAGATAAGGTAATTACAGAAGTGTGGGGGCTGAGTGTGTACGAGAATATTCAGTCAGTGTAGGAAAGGAGATTCCTGTGCTTTACTCACATGTTTAATGTTGCAAATTGAGTTCTTGTCTCCGCCACTCAGACAATGCTGTTACTGTGCTATTTTATTTATTTCTGTAAAGAGTGAGATCGTGTTTAAATGCAACTTTTATAATACACAAAAATATTTGAAAGCAGACGGGTGGTGTGTTTTACATTTACCAATACAGTGCTGATGATGTGGGGAGATGTTTAGACAGTGCAATTGTCATTTTCAAGGTAGCTAAACATCAAATTTGGCTGCAGCCGTGTGCACAATGTAGTTCAGTATGAGCAATTGTAACTAACTGTGTGTGTTGTAGTTTGTCGGAGGTCTATGAGTCGGCAAAAAGGGAGGCCCGGGACATAGTTCACTACCGTATATAAGATAGTGTAAATACCACATGATAGCTCGCTACCGTAGATAAGACAGAGAGAAATTGCCCATGGTGGCACACTAAAAATGAAAATGTGGTGTTCCTGAAATGCAAGCCTGAGGTCTCTCTAGTCATTACACGAAAAATCTAAACAAAAATAAGGGGTTCTGGATATTGGGGCCACAAATAAAACAAGGGAATTATGCTCACCAAAATACCACCAACCACGCATACCAACCACGCATTCCAACCACGCATACCAAATACGCATGTCTGTGTGCTGAAATAATGCATGTCCACTGTATTATTGTTGTACATGGCCCAATCTGAATACAAGGAGTGATTGTTGCTAAGTTATTTTTCGGCGGTAAGAAAATACCGTCAGGCCCCAAATCTCCACAAAATACCCTACATATTTATGGTGCGTTGCAGGCCGGGAAAGTGATCATAGAGTACCTACTGGGCGTGGCAAGCGTGTCTCACACTGCCATTTGCACATTAAAGGGAACCCATGTTATAATAGCAGTGTGCCACTAAAAACGAATTTCAGAATGTCACAAAGGGAAACCACATTCTCAGACCTAGTGCAATATTTAGAGGCAAAGTTGTTTGCACATGGGACTTGGTCGTCGAACAGCACGTTAGAATGGCGTGAACGCATTCAGGGTGAGGTGCAGAAAGAAAAACTAGACAATATTTTTGCAGAAGGCAGCATAATTCAGGTCTGCCTTACAAGATTATTGAATGCAGCCGATAAAAGTGCAGAGAAAGACTGTTTAATACGGCTATGCGGCAAAATATGGTTTATTTTGAATAAGTCCCTGCGAATGCAGGAGAATGATACTCATCTAATTAACAGGTTAAAGACTGAATTAGATGGGGCAAGTAAAAATCAGGACATGTTAAGAGCAGAATTGGATGTATGCCAAAAAGACATGCAATTAAAATGCAGAGACTTTGATGCTCAGTTATCTAAAAGCAAGAAACAATTTGAGGATAGTGAGCAAGAATTGGTACATTTAAAAGCCTTAGTGGACCACATTAGACAGGATAAAGATGAGGTTGTTTCAGAAATGCAGATTTTACAAAAAGAACATTGTGAAAAAGAATGTGATCTCCAGAGTGCAGAACAAGAAATGATTAAAATGATTCAAGAAAGAGACAAGAGAAATAAAGAGTTCAATGAATGCCAAATGCAAATGTGAGACATGCAGGAGGTGATTAATAAGATTAGTGATGAAAACAACTATTTGCAAAATGAAGCAAACAGACTCCTTAAAAAGTGTAAGGACTTAGAACAGCAAATGTGCATTCCCAGGTCCCAGGAGAGGCGGCAGGGTACCACATTCAATGGAGTGGAGGTGAATTCTAGCTCTGCCCAAAGAGCTAGTGATCCAGTGACTGGGCCGGTGACTGAACATGGTTGCAGCGCCCTTGGGGGATTTGATACTCCCATTGGGGGCAGCCACCAATCTCATACACCTGAAAACAGGATTGAATCACAAAATAGTGCAATCCCATGCATTGCAACAAGTAGCCCCATAAAAATAATGAAATCCATTAAAGCCCTGATCAAACCATTTAAAAAGGGAGGTGACTGCTGCATTGAGGATCACTTAGAAGCAGTGCATGACATTTTTAAAGCACTCCAGATACCTAAGGAACAGTACAGACAATATTTTCATTTAACTTTAGATGCCCCAACGGCCAGCATCATAAGGGGATTAAATGAACAGCAGAATATGACCTGGTTGGAGTTTGAAAAAGAAATTAGGCGTCATTGTTCTCCTTTTCAGTCATTGCAGGAGGCAAAGAAAGTCGCTTACACAATTACTGCTGGACGTAATACTTCCCCTCGCAAATTTTTACAAGACTTAAAAAGAGCATTTTCTCGCTTTGATGTATCTTTTGACTCAAATTCCAGTGAGTTTAAAACTGCATACTTCTATGGGCTACAGAAAGACATCATATCCCAATTGGTCCCTGAATTTGACCGTGACAAGTCCCTTGAATGGATTGTACATCAAAGCACAAAACTATATGAGGTACTCTATTGTCAGGGTAGAGAAAGTGATAAAATGAAAGATACTAGACCTAAATCTAAAGAACCCTCAGCCACAGTAATGGAAATTAGGTCAGCCAAAATATCCCTTGAATCTGCTCAAAGCCAAGGTAAAAATAATGTGACACCTGAACAAAGGGGTAATCAACAAAGATCGCAATTTCCTGTACCAATGTTCCAATCACATGATCCTAGTAATAGAGAGAGCTACATCAGCCCTAGGTATTTAGGGGACAGACCCCGGGTAGGATATGGGCCTGATATGGCAGGTATGAACAATAACCAGAGACAAAATCAAGATCAAAGAAATGATGGTCCCTACCAGTCATTGGGGACACAGAGCAGATTTGATCCCAACACCATGATATATGGTAATCAGGATAGGCCCCGATATGTGGATCGATTTACTGATAATGGAAATCAACCTAGGGGCCAGTACCCACAATCTGAGAGACAGGACATGAGGCAAAACGTGAACTACAATCCACGTCAGTACAATGATTCCCCACCAGGGGACTATAATCAAAGGATGGGTGCAACCCGCTCCCCTCCACAAATGAATCAAGAGTTCAGAAACCATCCCAACCGACATCAATCACCTGAGAGGTATCAGAATAGATCCAATCAGGGGGAAAACAACCAATATCGACCTAGGCCACAGAAAGAGGATCCTAGAGAGATGGAAAGGTTCCAGTGCCTTGAGGCCCAAGTGAAAATGTTAGCTGAGCAAATAGGAAAGCTCTGTACAGCGCAAAAACAACCTTCCAAAGAGGGGGCTGATGGCCATAGCAATGACCGGGGGGCTTCCGAAAAGTGACTAAGTACTCATGATAACTGCAGTGCCAAAATGACAGATTGCTCTGATATAATTTTGCATAACGACTCTGAGATGCCTAATTGATTAAATGTGATAGTGCCAGTAAATGAACTTGTGACAGAAAGTGCAAACACTTCTAAAAAAGGGGTACGGTTTAACCTAGAGCTAAATAAAACAGTAAAGATTTGTACAAATGAAAAAGAAACATTAGGAATTCCAAAAGAACAAAGGGACAGATTTAGGAAAAATTACTCATGCATGGGGAATACCAGTGAACAGGGAGTAAGTGGGGATGTTATAGCTCCTTCCCTGGGCAAGCAAAACAATGACCAAACACAGACAGAAAAAGGAAATACTCAAAAGGAGGGTACAAGTCAATCACCTAAAGAATTCTTTGAGCCACATATTTTTGAAGAGGCTGAAAGGGCTGGTATCACACTAAATGATTACAAATGCACAGAATTAAAAAAATGACAAATTGCTGAATGATGTTGTTACACATGTTCAGTTGGAAGGTTGTAATGTGGTCTCTGATGTTACCCAGATGGATGGGCGAACAGTGGCCACACTCCAAAAAACCTCTGATCATGGAGAAATGAATAAAGTCTCTCGCGCAGAAATGGGTAAAAAGGAGGGAAAAATGTCTTTCCATTTACCAATGTGTTTAGCCAAAAGTGAAAAAGACCTGAGAAAGGTGAGCCCTGAAATCAGTAAGAATTCACATTTTTTATGTGTATTAGAGGAAGTTGAGGACAGATATTATACACCCATCGCTGTAGAAGAAAAATGCCACACCTTTGCTATGATTGACACTGGCGCACAGGCCACAATTATGTCCAAGGAGCTGGTAAAGAGTATCAATTAAGGGAGACCCCCACAGAGTCAGATCACAGTGAAGGAAAATCAAGGCCCAGTGCATAACTTTAATGGGGAGGAGGTGCCCATCATAGGTGTAACTGAGGTTGACATAAAAATAGGAAAGCACAGAATGAAACAAGAGGTATTGATCACATCTATTTGTGAAATTCCATTTCTGATGGGGACAGATTGCCTGAAAAGATTGTCTCCTCTCATAGATGGGTGAATGGAGTGCTGTGGTCCTTAACCAAAAAACCATTGAGGCCTAAGAAACTAAAATCACAAAACAGCAATATAAATGAATGTCACACCGTTGCCAAAACAAATGATGCTGTGGAGGTATATCTCCAGAATAGCTGCATACCTAGTGTCACTGTTATATTAATGTGTCAAGACAAAATGCAGAGCGACAATGAAAAACTACCTGTACAAATATACTTGGACCCAAGGAAAAATTGGCAGACTGCCATAGATGAGCACACATTACGTTTTTATTTAAAAGAGAAAACATGCAAACAGAATATTGCTCCTAAAACATATTCAGAAAAACACAATACCACTCTGGCAGAAATACACATGGAAGATGAGCAATCATGGGTTCATGTTGGTATAAATGACTATTTTAAAACAATAAAAGCCACTTTAGCGCTTGAACATGAAAGGAGTTTCATTAATGAGAAATTGTTGCAAAAAATAATGGAGAGGGAAGAAATCCTGAGATTTAGGATTAAAAACCAATATGTTTCTGGGTTGGACAGTCCAGACTTTGAAAACCGAATTGCAGGCAGATGCATGCCTAAAATTAGCATTGGGTAGAAAACAATTTACCATAATGTATGGATAGTGAGTGGAGCACAAAATGAATTTTACATGGGCAATGACATCATGCACAGAATGTGTATGGTGTTAGATTTCCTTAATCAAAAAATATGGTCACGCCTAGGTGGTCCGGCACCTGAATTTGAAGACAAAAGAAGGGCTTATCATTGTGCACAACTGGTTCCTTATGCAATCGAATTACAAATGAGGAAAAATACTATTATTCCTGCATTTACAAAACAGTTTGCAATAACACTGAAATGTAAAAATAGACAGCAGATGAAAGGCTCTGATGCATTTGTATGCCTGAATGAATCTATAAAACAGCAAGGCCTGTATTATGAATACATTCCATTGGTAGACATTGGTGAAGGATCTGTAAAAATTATGGTAAATAATAAAGGTTGTCAGGATATTCATTTGGAGGAAAACTCCCCATTAGGAATGGCCATACAAAAATCACATTATACGGCAGATTTAAATAACATGGTGATTGGAAATATTCCTGAAAAGTATGTAGATGCCAAGGGTGAGTTGCCAGAACACCTGGACTCTCAGCCCAAAGGAATATTTAAAATTCATTCTGTGTATCCTTATGATTCAAATGAGACAGTGTGCTGCCATCAAGAGGATTGCATAATATTTAATTTAAATGAAAATGAAACAGAAAATCAGCCCATTGAAATGGAAGCTGATATGCCAAAATATTTAAAAGTGGCAGCTTTACAAAAAGACACAGCCACACAGTTAGAGGAAAGCGCGGAGATTCCCTTACCAGAAGATTTTCCAGAATTTTCCAAAATGGTAGAAGAGCAGATCTCCTTAGCGGATGCGTGTGAAAGCAATGAGGATAGGGACAATCTGAGGGAGATATTTATGGAGTTTAAGGATGTATTTGCAAAAGATGCTTATGATTGTGGTTTAACTGATTTAAATGTGGCCACACTACCAGAAGGGTGTAGCATAAATCCAGTGTTTGTACGCCAGTATAGACTACCGCTGGCATGTTTAGAATCATTGGCAGAGATTATTAAAAATTTGGAATCGCGGGGAATCATCAGGCCCATTCATAGCACATCCAATACACCTATTTTAGGTGTGTTAAAGCCAAATGGTCAATGGTGGCTATGTGCAGACTTGAGAGAGTTAAATAAAAGAGTACCCGTATCTAGATGGCCACTGCCATTCATTGATCAGGGCCTAGCTCAGGTACATGTTCAAATGTATTTACCACATTAGATCTCACCTCTGGATATTGGTGCATGCCATTGGCAGAGGAGATACAACATTTATTTTCCTTTACAATTGACAGGACTCAATATGCTTGGCTTAGAGCTCCGTTCGGGTACATCAATAGTAGGAGTGAATTTGGCATATTTTTGAGAAAGGCCATGCCGGATGCAGCGGAAAGAGGAACAATAGTTTATGTGGACGATGTCCTGATAAAAAATGAAAGCCTGAAAAGCCATTTTGATGAAATAAGACATGTACTTGGCCAATTGCAGAAAGCAGGCGCCAAAGTATCTTTGCAAAAAGCACAATGGTGCAAGAAAAAAGTGAACTTTCTAGGGCATGAAGGGACTGAACAAAAGAAGAAAATAGAGGCCATGCAAAGATTAAACGATCCTAAAAATGTGAAAGGAGTAAAAAGTTTATTAGGGATGACAGGCTATAACAGAAAGTTCATTGAAAATTATGCAGAAATCACTCAACCATTGACTAAACTGCTTAAACTGAATACTCCCTGGAAATGGGAAAAAGAGCAGTCTGATGCAGTGGCTAAATTAAAGGAATGTCTTGTAAAGGCACCATGTTTAGCATACCCCATAAAGGACAGGGATTTCTTTATAGAAATAGGTTTTTCTGAACATTGTATGTCAGCAGTGTTATCACAAAAACACGAATTGAATCACAAAGAAAGAAATGTTATAAAAAATGAATTTGAGAAAAAACAATATTACAATTAGTAATCTGGGGATAATAGAAGTGGAAAGATTTAATTGGGGAACCTGGGGGGAACGCTCAATAGTGGGTTTGGCTGTCCTGGTGCTAATCATGGGTGGATGGTTGATTGTGCTATCAGTAAAAATGAAAATGTTACTGATTTTACTAGCTACGTCAGGAAGAGAAAGATATCCCAATACACATGCATTTTAAAAGAAAAAAAGAACAAGTTGTTTTTAGGAATTGGCTTGGATTGTAGCCAAGTTCTAAAAACAAAAGGAGGGTATGTAAGGATATTTGGCGTGTTACAGCACAGAGTACAGCACTACTGCACAGGTAGCAATTTTATTTTGATGCAGCACCACCACATGGGTGCAGTGCATTGCTATATGTGTTGCCAGATTAACATGGACATATAAGTAAAGACAGGCTATTCAGTCAAAAACGATTTTAACATATAAGATGCAAATCTATTTTTACAGTTAAAAGCACACGTGCACATTCAAAAATGCACACTATTTTTCACCTGAAATGCCTATGGTGCAAGAGACACATTTGAAAATTAATAACTAACCTTATTAATAACTAACCTGACTAATAAAACTGTATTTAACATAACCCACTAATAAAAATGTGTCTCCACTGGAGAATTAGGCCTACTCTGAAAGTGAACTTTTAAACGCACATTCATTTTTTTTTTCTTTTTCTCTGCTGCTCTGTCCACATAACTACAGGAAGCAAAGGGCTCGAAGGAACAGGAAATCAGTTGGTTACAAATGGTTACTGTAGAAATGAGCCATTGTGTAGTGAGGGAGGAGATGGCATGATTGATTCTGATTGGAGCAGCGTCATAGCAAGTATCATGCTAGAGGCAGTGATTAGAGTTTTGCTGGGGAGCTTGAGGAGAGGGGGAGAACAATCGAGATTTGGCAGAGCTGGGAGAAGGACCTGTTTCCTGGCTGAAGCATTCCTGCTGCAAAAGCTGAGAATTCCAGGCAATAACCCCGGTTTGAGAACGAAAGACGCTTGTTTTCACTGGGGTTAATCTCCAAGGGAGCCAAATTCAGAAAGAGAACAGCTGGAGAAAACTCATGCTGAACAGATAAGGTAATTACAGAAGTGTGGGGGCTGAGTGTGTACGAGAATATTCAGTCAGTGTAGGAAAGGAGATTCCTGTGCTTTACTCACATGTTTAATGTTGCAAATTGAGTTCTTGTCTCCGCCACTCTCTTTTCAGTGTATCACAGACAATGCTGTTACTGTGCTATTTTATTTATTTCTGTAAAGAGTGAGATCGTGTTTAAATGCAACTTTTATAATACACAAAAATATTTGAAAGCAGACGAGTGGTGTGTTTTATATTTACCAATACAGTGCTGATGATGTGGGGAGATGTTTAGACAGTGCAATTGTCATTTTCAAGGTAGCTAAACATCAAATTTGGCTGCAGCCGTGTGCACAATGTAGTTCAGTATGAGCAATTGTAACTAACTGTGTGTGTTGTAGTTTGTCGGAGGTCTATGAGTCGGCAAAAAGGGAGGCCCGGGACATAGTTCACTACCGTATATAAGATAGTGAAAATACCACATGATAGCTCGCTGCCGTAGATAAGACAGAGAGAAATTGCCCATGGTGGCACACTAAAAATGAAAATGTGGTGTTCCTGAAATGCAAGCCTGAGGTCTCTCTAGCGATTACACGAAAAATCTAAACAAAAATAAGGGGTTCTGGATATTGGGGCCACAAATAAAACAAGGGAATTATGCTCACCAAAATAACACCAACCACGCATACCAACCACGCATACCAACCACGCATACCAAATACGCATGTCTGTGTGCTGAAATAATGCATGTCCACTGTATTATTGTTGTACATGGCCCAATCTGAATACAAGGAGTGATTGTTGCTAAGTTATTTTTCGGCGGTAAGAAAATACTGTCAGGCCCCAAATCTCCACAAAATACCCTACAGTCCCTAACAAACTATACAACATCCACTTTGCATTGCCAATGCATGAATCCTCACCATATTTGACAGGTTCAGCTCAAGCATGTAAATTACAAGGAGAACCTGATTGAATGATGCATTGAAATTGCTAACTCACATTTTGGCCTCCTCAAAATGTTGTAGCACAGAGACAGCAGCTGGCACTGACAGTGTCAGAATGACACGTTTAGAGCTCTGCTATGAGAACTGATACGTGACAGTGGTCGAAGTAGGTTGGAGCGGTTGGGAGCAGAGCTCCTTTCCTTTCGTTTTTTTGTTTTACTGTTCCTTTACTTAAAAAAATATAATAAACCATTCCAGAATGGTTTCATTTTAAAGTAAAAGTGTACGAAGCAGTTGAAACTCGCACTGCACTGAACGTTCCCTTAAACAGCATATGCATTTGTTTGGGGGTTTGTATTGTGCGTGGGAAGGGGTGTGGCAATGGGGTTTGGGGGAGAGAACATAGTTCCACTACTTCTTTTCATACACTTCGACCACTGATATTTGATGACATTTCACTACTCACGACTGCACAACATGTTTAAATTCCAGTTGAAACAGATGGTAAGTGAAATCTTAAGGTGTTACAGTGGCAACGAGTGGCACACCTGCAGTTAACACAATGCATTTCTACATAGTAAACTCAGATTAAAAAATGGGCTGATCTTCTGGGCCATAGCAGACATTTATTTCAAAGATGACAGTTGCTGATAAAACATGTGGCCATGAGGAGAAACACATGGGCAATGTCAGGGTCATACACTGTCTGGCCAATTAATGACATCTGATCCATTGACTACTGCAATCTCAATTGCTAATCACAAGGCCTTACTTAATGTGCCTATACCTTCTCCACCTTCTCCCAGATGTTAATGGATCTGTAGCTTCCGCCCGGAAACCCTTGCATGGACAACTTTGTCTTGCACTGAACTGCATTAAACCTCATGCCCCCTTGTACTACTCCAGGACATTGCTTTGCTGCTACATGAAAGAAGGTCACCTATTACAGTGATATAATTATGCAGGCAGTGCTGTCAAGGGTGTCTCTCCTACTAATCCCTGGGGATCTCTCTCAGGTGGCCAGGGCATGGCCATCACCTTTGGATCCAGACTCTGGGGGTTGACCAATGCGGGAGGATCACCTGGGTGAGGGGTCTTTAGGGAGTGGGGGTGAAGCAGCCAATGGTGAGATGCGGTATTCTCCCCTTTTTTGTCCACCTAACCCATCCTATTTTTTAGGATTCTCCAATGTCCCAACTCCCCCCTTTCTACACAAAGAGGAAGTGGGTGGCTGAGAGTAGCAAGACTTCGATATATCACACTTGACATGTCCCGCTAATCGGGTCAGGCAAAGTCAGGAAGTTGACTTTAAGTGCATACACCTGATACCGATTAGCTCTCCTCACATGGATAAAAGGCAGAATATAGAGACACACTATGAGCAAGGTGGAACAGGAGTAAGAGTAGAACGTCCTGGGTGAAGGCAAACCTATTGCAGTAGAGCGACGACCAAGAGATGAGAGCAGCTGTTGTGCTAACCATGACTGGTGAATTGGAAGCCTGTAAAGAAAAGAAAAAACACACACAGCCAGTGAGTTGCCATCTGACCCGAGAGACCGGTGTGTGCTAGGGAAAGATTGAAGTTTCAACATTATATCACAAATGAAAGCTACACGCATGTGGATGAGATGAGAAAAAAGGCAGACCTGTGAATGAACTTTCAAGTAAAGATAGCTATGAAACCAGCAATACTGAGAAACAGAGTGGTCCGGCAAAAGGAAGCAGCTGACTAGGAAGTCACAGTAAAGGGGAAATTGTTTGTAGCGATAAAGTGAATGAACTGTAAAAGCAAAGTGATCAACATTAACCCTGAGAGAAGGAGAGAGTAAAAAAACTGAACGTTGAACTTGGAGCAAAGTGGTCCTGCGGAGGTCTGTAGAGAAAGCCATGCCCATTTGAAAGTCTTTAACATCTGAGAACGGTCTGACCCCAACTGAGGGAGACCCGAAGTGTAATAAGTTTGGGGAAGGGAGCCCACTGCAAGTATTGTTGAACTTTTGTTGTGAATGGTATGGGCCCGATAGAGGGGGAACGATGTGAACTTTTGTTTTGAAGAGGTCTGAGCCCGACAGAGGGTGACCTGCGTGAACTTTTTGTTGAACGTTGTTTGAAAGGCTGAAAAGAGAGACTTTAACATGGAAGGCCATGCAGGCCTCGATCAATGTTTTGAACTGTTTTTGTGTTAAAAACCCGAGCCAGAGTGTGTCATCCTGCCTATGGGGACTGCCTTATTCCATGCTGTCTAACGTGGGGAGGAGAGCTCATTCAGTCACATTTATTCTTTATATTTGAAAACTGATTTTCCTTTACATATATCTCCTTCATACACTTTTTGTACAAGATATAGGGCAAGCATTAGGTTTTGTTAGCATAGGCCACTTTGATTTGACAGACTCCACTAGGACTGTTTTATTTATGGTTTCATAGTTGAGATTACTTCCACCCTAATTATAGGGCGAAGTAGGGGTTTTTACAAACCCAGAAACTTTAATAAAGTTTTACAAATTGTACCTTTTGTGTCAGTGTCATATTTGTGATATCATGCCTCCCCTACATTGCTCTGACTACTAGTCTACATGTCCATGACAAAGAAGATTTCTTGATCTACGTACAGCTGTAGTGTACCCCCCACTATAGCCATAACCTCATTGTACTGTTTGGTATGCATCGCCTGAGAAAAAAAGGTTGACTGGGAACTTCACAGTAAAGATTAGCTTTTTCCATAAACCAACAGACTCTATGGTTTCCTACTAAAGTGTAAGCCAATACATGCATTACAAACACTAAAGCCAAGTTGGCATTGAGCAGACACAGTCTGTCATGTGACATGTAGTCATTTTGCCCAGGCTCAAAAATCTCCACAACACTGGTCCGACTGACACAACAGCAGATCACTGCTATGCATTGCTTTTGATGATCCACTCCCACAATGACAGAGTTGCAGTGAATTCAGGATACAATTTGAGGGACCAGTGTTGGCATGCTGCTTGCATGGTGGTATGGGGAAGGTTTAGCACAGATTGTCTCACTGATTATTATTCCTCACAATGAAGCTGCAGCACAAGTAACCAAATGGATCTGGTACTGAATATGTTTCTTGTTGTTAGTCCATAGCTAAGCACGAGAGAAGTACAGGAAGGCCACTTAATGTCCATACCATGGACAACTAACACATGTACAGAACACGTTTAAAAATGCTAAATCAGGTTGTAAAATACAGAAGCAGTTTTAACAATTGAATTCTGATACATTGCCAAAACGACAACAATTTAGAACCAGGGTGCATATTTACTCTGCCTTGGAAAACAGAATTGCTGCTGCTATTGTCTTACTTAAGCAAGTCCGATCAGCTCATTGCCACATGGAATCATGTCAGCAAGTGTTCAAGAAGCTCTCTGGTCCCAACACCCAGTTCAGCATGTACTATATACAGTGGAATCAGACTTTGTTAATCTCTATTCAAAAGGCCGCTAATAGCATTTCCTTGTTTTCTTTTTTTGTTACAATGCTAAATGTGCATTGAGAGTAATATGTTTACTTTTAGTCAGGAAGGCAAGTACACATAATACGCGTTTACATTTGCTCACTGATGGAACTATTAATATTAACATTTGGTCAATGATATATGTAAAAAAGTTGAGGATCTAAGTTAAGCGGAATAGTGTAGAATTGGCGTTAGTGTAAAAGCGGAAGAAAAATATTAAGTGTTGTTCATTGTTGACATGTTTGGTCTTCACTGGTCCTTTATAAGCAAAAATAACTGATAAGACTTCTGCTGTCTCTTTTATTGCATTAACAATTTAGTACTGCATTCATGGAGAATGTGTAGAGTATGTTTTGAAACGTAAAATGAACCCCTTTGTCAGTTAAATGGATATGTATAAACAAAAATCCATTTTGGCATTAAGTTCGCTGCATGACATTTTTGAATGCACATTTTTGAATTTTTTTAACGTTATGAATACTAGATGTATTTGATTGCTCAAACACAAGGACTCCAATTGACACCTAGAACATTATGTATATTATGGCTAACACTGGCAGGAAGCATAAATTATGAGTTCCAGATTCTCAAAAATAAAAAAATAAAAATGTTCACATCTTATATGCAAATTTTTTCAAACAAAATTGCACACTAGGCACTCTGACACAGTAGAAATGTCCAGCAGCGAAAAGGAGACACCCATCTACAGAATGGCTGATCTAGCTGATATGCTGACGCATGAGGAGGAGGAGGATGGAAAGGAGCAGGATCACCATATTTGAAATGACTGATGAAGAGGTCACTCAGATGAAGCATTTCTCACCCTACTTCATACAGGAGATGATGAGTCAGTGGGAGGGGATCTTTACAACACCCATAGTTTGCACCTGTGCCTTACCATCACCAGTCACTTCCAGTGGAATAGTGGCATCAACTTAGGGATCTCCCAGTCATCACCTTCACGAGCAATCTGACAGACAACATATCACAATATCCCATGATGCATGCACAATGACACATATAGTGAGGTCATTTAATGAGATACAGAATCTCCCAAGGGCATCTGCTTCAGTTGTCTGTACTCACGTGGCCCTCACAACCGCAGAAAATACCGATCGCCAGGAAGGGAAAAGGAAATAGTGGCTTTCCATAAATATACAGATGATGTGTGATGCAGAAAAAACATCATGCTGAATCTGTAGGACAACTATCCAAGGTTAGCACTTGACAGCTTTATCTACCGGCCCTCCTCCATCAAACAACAATTTGACAGAGGACAATATGAAGACAGCTGGTTGCTAGGTAAGTCCAGAAACATCAGCCATGCAATCATTGATCAGAGGGATGTGGCAATTGTCATAAATGACGACCTGTTGTGAGATATTCCAGCTGATGTGCAATGTGTGGCAGACAGGCCCACGGTCTATGGTTATGTTGCATGAATCGTGACTATCTTCTTGGGCCAATGGTCAGTGGAAATTACTGACATTCAATGGTATTGACATGCAGGCCACCCACACATTATGTCAATTGCACTCTCAGCCCTGCTCTTGTTGTTAGAAAACTACCAATCGACTGGACAGGGCATTGAAAAAGGTAACATGAGAATTAAGCATATTTGTCAATGCTCTTTCAAATCCCCTACTGATTCCCACTGTGTTGATGAAGCAGGTGAAGCATCATCATCTAACTGTTTCAATCAGGGATTGCTTCCCCTGTGAAAAGAATAGGTTATGACCCAAGCAGTTCAGACAGCACTGATGCTCAAACAAAAATGAATTTGTTTTAACATCCGACATAGGCTGTCAACAATAAACATGACAGCAAGGAAATGGACGGATAAACTAACAGAAACGGAAATGTTTCACACTTTGACCTGCACATTCAGTCATTTGCATTCCTGGCGTTTACCTCTCATCAGCGATGTGGACTCCTTCCTCGTTCTTCCACTCTTTCAGATGGAGGTGATGATGTTGCAGGCACTGGCGCATGGGTCAGTGGACCCCATTCCTCTGAGGCAACACCTATAGTAGAGAACCAAGTGGAGCCAGTGGCCATTGTGTCCACACATCCTTTAATTGTTGAAGAAATCCTATTTGATGTTCTCATCCACTTGACATGTTTCTCCAACTCGAGGCATGCAAGCCTTATGGCTATACACTGAATACTGCTTCACAGGTCAAGTAATTCCTAACAGGTTGCATATGCTCCTGCTGGGAAGCCATTTTCTCCGCTCAGGTCACCAATAATTCCATCTCCATGGCCTGCCCGAAAACTGCAATGTCCATCGATACACTTAATAGGCCCATTGACAGAGTGACCTGATGACCATCATCTGGATGCAATGCTTTGATCTAGTGTTTGTATGTGTCCTCCATCTAAGTGGTTTATTGGGTTGGACGTCACCTAATAGTCTTGTCTCCAAGATGCTGGTGTAGGTCGACCTCACAATTCTTCAAAACATGCTCACATGCAATCAAATTATACTTCCATTTAAATGTGTCAACTTTGTTATCAGACACCCACCCGCTCAGATAGTTCTATGACAAGTGTCTGAACGCTTCAAATGTCTGCCCACTTTTCTTTCTTCGCTTGCTGGTGCTCTTGAGATGCTGTTCTGTGGATTTACAGAACTTCCTGAGAAGGGTCGCCTTCATGCTCTCAAAAAATGGTCCTTTCCTCAGGAGTTAACTAAAGAATTACATCAGTCCCCTGTGTCGGTAAGCGACTCAATATGGAGGCACCCCACAGTAGCTCTTCCGCTTTCTGTAGCTGAAAAGCAAGCGTGAGTGCTTCACATCAATCAAAAATGTCCTTCCCCACTTCATAAGCATGTACTAAATCCTTTTGGATGTGGCATCTGGGCTTGTCCCGAGCACCTTGGTTTGAATCACTTCTGCTGCCCTTGCTAGAGGAGGATCTGTTGGCTTCATTCTTCTCTTTGACTGGCAGCTTGTGCAGCTCTATTTTGACCTTATCCCGCTCTATGGAGACTGTGTCCTGCTGTTTTTGTTCTTCCAGCACTATTCTCCTTTTCTCCAGTAATAGCTTTCTAGCGGCTACATCGTTTACAACCAGAACAAGTACTGGCCCGGGACCTGTGGGATGCCACACTAGCCATTGACCTCCCTGACACTCTGGAGTGTTTAGCAACCAAACCTGACTCCCTGATGGGTAGTTGGTGAGAAACACTACTCATGCTCTCTTCCTTGCCATCTTCCACCACCCCTTGAGGAACGTCATCTCCATTTGGGTACACAGGGCCTAGCCTGTCCGCTTGGGTCTCTTCCCCAGCCACCGTAGCTTATACCCAAGCTTGGAGGCTGGTCAGCTCAGGCGTATTAATCCTGGTGCTGTGGGGAGGTCCCCTCTCTTGACATTAGATGCGCACAACATCTCTAATCATGCATTTCGCAATCTCTATGTCAAGATCCATGATTGTTAAAAAATACCTTGCAGAGTTCTAAATGTTGACTGCAACAGTACTTTTATTGTTGGGTGACTAAGCTTTGCGCAAGGCTGCAACTAGCACTGACAGTGTGCCACCAATGTGATGAATCACATTCCGGCGTATAAGTAGTTGATGGGTGAATATCGGTTTCTAAACCATCAATCAGCACCACACCTCTAATACACCAGAATGGATCTAAACAGATTGGATTAAACAAGCATACAATTAAAATTTAAAAAAAAAACTTGTCCAATTTCAGTAACGTTGACGGAACGGCAGGCTGATCTGATCAACACAGCGAAAATACAATTATTACCCAATCATAAAAGGAGTGTCCAGTCAAGGTTGTATAAAAGTATCTGCTATGTTATTATCACAACCAGCAATCAATAACACTACTAAATACACCCCACTGTGTAAAGGAATGCAGAGAACAGACAGTTTCTAAGAAGGAAAGGGGATGCACTCTGGATACTGACTGGAGGGTTGCTGTGATCAAAAAGTCTCTCTGGTTAATGGATCTCCCTGTGGTTCCTGATGAAAGTGACAGGTCTCCCTTGAAGATACGGAGAGACCAGACTTTCTGGCTTTGGCAAACCACATTATTGTACCTCATGAATGGGTTCAGCCCCATGGGGTGGCCTACTGCAACAATAGACCCAGACATGTCAGTTCACTGTCAAAGATACTGAGGGGCGGGAGCTGGCTTCAGGTTGGCACAGTTACATATGGAAGGTTGTTGGGTTTCCTGTCTCCTTTGTTATCCTCTGCAGCCAGGCCCCCTGAGGGCCTGTTTGAAGTACCCTCTACTGGAAAGGTTAATCGCTGCTTTCATCTGCAAGGCCTAACAAAATAGCAAGGTGTTTCATATTGCATTTGTCATTTAAACAGGCTATGCATGGCAGGGGGAAGTTTTGTCCTCCCCCTCTTTGGGATGACATTGTGGTCTCCCCTGCTGTCACATTCCACCAAGATATGACAGGGCAGACTGTGCCTGTATGCTGTGTCCTTGTCAGAGTACACAAGCCTATGCTTTTGTTGTGGTGTAAGCAGAGGAAAATGTGTGTGGATTAGACCCACACATGTTCCTGAGTTTGGGCTACCATAATTACATTTATTTAAAAATGTCAATAAAGCCTAGGCAAGCGCACACCCACCATATGGATGGTCAAATTCCTCACACACACCCAGAAAGCAATGAAAATCAACCCACAACTGGACAGCCCGACAAGCATGGGAACAGAAACTTCAAATGTGGTAAATAACCTAGGAATACTCATGGACAACAAACTTTCTTTCGAACCGCAAGCCAACACAATCACTAAAAAGTGTTTTTATCTCCTGAGACTCCTCAGGGGTTTGCTGCCATACCTCTCTTTCCCACACATAGCCCTTACAATTATATCACTGATATTAACAAGGGTCTCTACCTAGGAATGCTGGAAAGACACCAAAACACTTCAGTGGGTCCAAAACACTGCAGCCTGGATTCTCCTGAGATTTAACAGAAGAGACCACATCACTCCAGCTCTGAGAAGCCTACATTGGATACCAGTAAAAATAATGCATCAAATTCAAAGCCCTCTGCATTGCCCTTGAATATCTACATAAACAAGGAGAACAATTCCTACAGGGCAAGCCAATACCAGCCAAGAAGGGACCTAAGATCAATCAATGACCTACAAATAGAGACAAAACAATACAAAAAGGGAAAAATCAGAGGATCAGCATTCTCAAGCCTAATTGCAAACCTCTGCATCACTTTGCCCAAAGAGATTAGAACCACAGAAGACCACCTTGCCTTGAGGAAAAAACTAAAAGCATGGTTATTTAACTGCCAATGACAAGCACAAAGGAACAATGCCAGCAAAACATTGAGGGCTGAAATAAACACTCTAAGGGACATGGTCACAGATAACAGCAGTGAAATCAAGGAGAACCAAAAATATGGCAGCGACCACCCCCCATCCCCAAGTCATGCAAAACAGCAGGCAGATTGAGAGAAAGACACCTCACATGCAGATGTATGCATTCAGGAAAGCCAGCCAAGTACTGCATTAAATTGATGCATTAAACTAACCACATCTCACCTAGATAACTAGGGTAGATCAGTCTCACATGACTCCCTCAAATGTATTGAAAAACAGTTCTGTGCCCATTTAGCAGCCAATCTCACAACAGGCCTAGGTGCAATTATTCTGACTAATCCCTGCCAAGTGAATACTAACATACTGGGTTCAACCAACCCTTTGTACTCGGAAGAACCATGGGAGAAGTTAGCCTCCATGCTTGAAGAGGAGGAGGGGCTGGCTGACAGACCACAACTTGGAGTGTTGGATAGTAAGTACCATTGAGCGGCACTGACAACATACTTCTGAGGCACTGTCAAATTAACCGATGTACTAACCAATCGCCCCATTCCTACTCCTCTAACATGACCTACACCACGTATATCAACGTAACATAACATAACAACATAACCTTTGTGTATCTGCCACCCTGCCTGGGCATCTTGGTGTTAACTCTTGCTTTGCCAGGGTGCTGGAAGTGATAGATGGAGTGGTGCAAAACTGTAAAATCAGGGGCTGATTTGAGTCCCCTGTGGTTGCAACTCTGTGCACCAACATCCTCCTACAATTCTGGGCAAGAAACAGGGGGTTGGCTCAAAACTCATATTTTATCAAAGAAGTTAGTCCTCAGATTTTATGCACAGTAAGTCACCACAATGCTACATAATAATAGGCAGCATACCTTTAGAAAACAAAATGTACCTGCCTGCATTAATCTCACTACTTCTCACACACATACATTAATTTCCATGATCCATTCTATATGTACTTTTACCGCTTGTCGGTCACTAAATCAAAATCCTTGACTTCACAAGAGTGTCTCCAAATTATACATGAACTCACATTTACAAATGAATCAAAGCATTTTGCTTTCTTCAATTTCACCAGCAATATAGACAAATCAAAGAACAATTACATTTCTCCCATTTACCAGTAGATCCGATGCTGTGGGCTGCTAAGGTGTGAGCAGTTTAAAGTAGACTTACATTAAATTGCATTTGAGTTTTGCAAATTTTGGTTTAAGGAAACTGTGTGATTGAATCAGAATGCACACCTAGGTAGTTCCTCACCGAAAATGAGAAAATGATTTTCAAATTGTTTTGAACAAACATCAATACTCAACCCCTTTCAAATCACAAATGAAACTCTGTGTGCCATTTTAGGATGAAGAGTTGCCTTGGATTTACATTTTCACTATTTATATGGGAAAAAAACATGACTCTTTCAAAGTTGTCATTATCTCCCCTTTCTTATTAAATAGTTATGGCCTTCACAGAACACACACTATCAAGAAAAATCTGCATTAGGCTCTATATGCAGGTCATCACATCACAGCACAATTTTAACTATTTCTCAGAAACACTTTGGGTATCACTTGTTTGATATTGTGTTGTTTTTAAAGAGCGGTGCACAGAATGCAGAGAAGTGGTATCTATACTCTTGTGCACACAACTCAGAAAGGTATTTTAAGTTGTATTGCATTGTCATCTCACTTAATTTAACATGCAATGAGATTGTGCTGTTTATTTCCCATTTAAATCAATGCATTTTGATAAAATCTTCACAAACCACTCTCTTTCCGTGACTTAACAGGAAAATAGATATAGGGATCATCATATTAGAGACTTAATTGGACAGAATATTTCAAGATCATACATAATTTCTTTTAGGGACGTCTCATACTCACTTTTTATTATTTCTTAGGGACATGGAGCCAAGCATCCCCTTCATCAGCTTCCCCTGTGGTCAGGAATCATCCCCTGGAACAGGTACCCCCCTTCTGCAGCCCTTACAATGGTATGGGCCTCATTATGACCCTGGAGGTAACCATGGCGCTATTAGCACCATGGTTGCCTCCAAAACCTTACTGATTCCACCATGGTGAATGGAGCAATTACCGCCCCATTCCAAGGTTGGCGGGGGCGGTAATTCCCCAATCACCATGGTCCTTCCCCATTCCCATTTTAGCCCCCATAGGGCTCAATGGGAATGGGGAATGCGGTAATAATGGTACCGCAAATTACGGTACTGTTATTACCTCTAAAGTCTCTTTGCGGGTCCCGTCCTTAACAGCTGGTTTTACCAGCCGTTAATGGAGGACCCGCAAAGGGAACTCATAATAGGGCGGTAAGGGATTATCAGTATCGGTGCCCTTACCGGTACCGGTAATCCCTTACCGCCTGGGTCGTAATGAAGCCCAATGTCTCTTTAATCCAACCAACCGTATGTCATAATTACATCACACTATGTGATTGGCCTGATACTGCCATTGGCATACCAAACAGACAGCCATACCCAATTGAATACACACCCACTCTTTATTGAATGGTTATAATGTCTATACTTGTGATCAGAAAAGATGGGGTTGGGGGGCTAAATCCCTTCCTTATACTTTCAATAGCAAATGTGTATTTCTTCCATAATTAATAGCAGCAATATGTTAATTCAAAGACATCAATATTATTAGAATTTGTGCTTGCTTATACATTTGAGGATATGTGACACCCTATTTAGCATATTGCTTCATAAATGTATTTATTTTCTAATTCTAATAATTATTCAAAATCACAGAGAAAGGAAATGTGATGTAACAATGTAAACAAAAAGAGACTCTAAGCTTCACACCAGTCCCAGTCCCATATTTCTAAGACTTATCTATAAACATTATAAGTGATTTTCACTTTTGCATATAGGGTCAATGATACATATGTAGTGTTTAAAACCAATGGAAATGTAACATATCTATATGTGCCCTGGAATTAAATGTGGTGGTCATCACACAAGTTAAATAAAAAACTACTGAAGGTTGGAGGGCTATCTGGCTATGAGTTGAAACACAGGTTAACATGAAATCAGCACACTTTTAGGCTGACTAAAACAGAAATGCTATTGAAACCACACAAAGAAATCACTGCTTGTCTACATAATATACTATAGGATATTATTTAAGTCTACTATATTACTATAAGCAGTGTACAATAAAGCTGTCATCTTTGGGAGAAATAAACCATTAGATTAAAATCCCTCAATGAATGATGCTTCCTTTCCTTCATTTGGTATAAAGTAAGAAAGCCATGAATGTGCTATTCAGAAAACTTGACAGGATCGTACCGCTGTAATATTATCACTCAGATATTTCTGTAACATAGGCCCTGTTCTCCAGTTGCACTTTTAGAAATAAAGTTCAATTTTAATCTGGCGTATTCTGCATGTCCTGTTTTCACTTCACAATCGTAACAACCCAGACCTTAGGTGGAAAGTACTGAAAGGCTCAATGTGTTGTGTGCTATGTTTCAGGTTTACAGATTATTACTTGCTTTCAATAGGCACATCCTTGTCATGGCAGCAATAAAGAGTGGTAAATCAAAGATAAAATCATAAACCTTTTCTGATACCTCTCTCAACTAATCCTGAAACAATTACATTGGTCTTTTATTCTCCATACACCTAACCAGCTGCCATACACTTAAAAGGAGCAGTGCAGCTCCTAGTTTATTTGACATTACTTTGCTCTAGGAAATAAGCTTGGGTTCCATGTACGCTGACAACATGCCAGTCACATGTTTTCATCTGGAAATTTCCACTGTGCTAGTCAAAAACTGTCCTTAGACTGAGCATCTTTGCAAGCACTGTAATTAGTGGATATATGCAGCTGTCACTTTACACCATGGCTACTTTTGCACAGGTGGCACATTGCAGTTACTTTTCTGATGCACTGTTGGGATTGCAGTGCATGTGGTATGCATTGTTTTATGTGTGGCTTTTTGAACCAAGGGTCACAATGCATTCACATCTTTAGGGGTGTGTGGGGTAGGATATGAATGGACAGCACATTTGCTAAGGATTATCATGAGACACCACATGCTGTGTGGTCAAAATACGCTGGGTGTTCATTCTTACACGCCACTACTCTGCACATTGACTGTCAATAGAACACACACTCACTCGTGGATCCTCCCACTGATGTGGCGTCCCTTATCTGATGTCATTATGGAAGTTTCAGATCTACTAATGCTTTCCACCGCTGTCATCTCCAGCATGCTGGCTACTTCCTCCACCACAAGTTGGAGTCTGTTCTTGATCGATTGGAAACCCCCTGTGGCATTGGCATAGCGAAGGATGTCTGAAAACTTCACCTTGGTGCACCTCTTCATAACTCCCTGCTACTTCTGTATTTCTTTGGCACTGTGTACTACTACTGCAAGGGTTCTATGCAACTAGCCCACCCAATGATAGCCACACACAAAAAAGAGTTTTTTCTATTGGCCAAATTCAGTGCAGCCTTGACAGGTGTATATTTGTTCAAATCAGAGGGTTTTGCCAGTGCATAAAGCATCTCAAAACCTTTTGGTAATGGGTCTGTCCGTGTATGACAACTTACCAGTATGTGTGCAGGGATTCTCTCTTTTAAATGAGTGCAGTTTCGGTTCAGGTGTCTTTATCTCAAGCTACGCTGTTCAACCTCTCCCTGTAGTTTGTACAGGCAACTTGGGTCACCTGTACAAACTACAAGAAGAGGCTGTCCAGCTTTGCTATATGCACTGGGAAGTATAAACAAGCAGTAATATATCGTTTTACTCCCACAGAATGCTGGAGTAGCACAGCTTGTACTGGATGCCATTTTTGAAGCAGCTACAGTAGGAATTTGTTCTGGTGCTGGCATGATAATTCAGCCAAGTAAGTACTAATTTAGTTAGAAACCTAGTTCTAACCCATATTGTGATATCCACGTGAATGCTCTCTGTTTAGATATATCATCTTGGTTTGCACCGTTCCGTAATATGTAAGGAATATAAGCTTCATCTGCACTATGAACACAAGTTAGATTTACTAACAACGCTATCTAAGTGTATATAGTTGGTAATACAATGGGGGAGGCCTGATTTACTTTAGAATTTCAGGGCATTGAGTATTTTAAGGTCATTTCTCTAAGATGCAAAAATGGTTGCAAAATGTGTCATGAACTGTAGCCTGCGTCCATTCTGGACTTTGTGGTCCCTGACCCATAGAGGACTGAATGCAATAATCCTCCCAACATGGCCGCTTGATACGGAACGCAGCTTGCCCGTCGTTGAGCTCCACGCTCTGCGTACTACTAAACCAACACGCCCCCGCAGCTCTGTGCGTCTCAACGCTACCGCTCGCTGTAGTTGGACGTGTGCTGCCGGAGTTCGCTCTGGGCTTTTTCCTGAATCCTGCTTCCCAGTTCCTTGAATCCTCCATTCTTCCCTTCCCTTCCTCAGCCTTACCTCTGAACTTTCCTGGATTTTCACCCACGCTTGAGTCATGGCGTTCCGTGCCTCCGAGTTCAGACATTGTTCCTTCCTGGTTCCGTCCTGGACTTCTGAACGCATCCTGGAGTTAAAACATCATTCTCACGCTGGAATCCGAAGACCAGCACATGGGCTTATACAAATCCCGGACCGTGCGAAAGAAAACCCCAAAGAAGGTTGCAAGCAAACAGGAAAAACAGCTGAGAAGGGGGGAGACTTGTGACAAAATGTCTTTTATAGTTGCTGGCTAAGGTAAAAGTTTTGCAAATGGCCACAATATCCGTCATACCACAATTTGTAGTTCGGAATAATTCAACCACATAAAGACGGTTTCTATTATCAGAATCCTACAGATAACATTATTGTTTTAGATTGAAAAAGAGAAATTAAAGTTTCTGATTGGTCGAGATGTTTACAATATATCAAATAGAAGAAAGCATTATAGAAAAAACATTATTGTGGTGTAAACCTAGACTCAATTAACATGGCCGCTGCCATATACAGAACCTTCAACTTTCAACTGTTTCAATGTTAACATTCTCTATGTGATTCAGACTAAAACCCCCTATATGAGGTCCTAACAGATTGTTTTCAAATCTTCTCTATCGTTTGACCTATGCAAACTTTAAGTCAACAAAAGACATGAATACACATTCCGAACAAAGTCAGAAGAGGCTTACAAAGTCGGCTCATTATAATGTTTCTTTTACGTCTTGTGGCCAAATTAAAGTTAATTTGCAAATAAACCTTCTTAGGTAGTAGAACCCAATTCACACTTTGATCATAACATCCATCTATCAGAAAACATTAAGGAACATTAATGGGTTGATACTACTCCTGATGATATACCATATCTGCTTAGTCTTATACAACTGCAAATATCAATACATCATTGTGAGGAGGTCAAAGAGGCAATGGAGATAAAAGACAACCCCATTCTAACTTTCAGACCAAGCCCCCAAAAAGTTATATCAGCAGGACAGAACAAAACTACATGTCCCATAACCCACCACGGGAAGCAGAGACCAGGTGGGGGAAAAGATCAAATGAACAAAGGGAAGCGGTATAGATACAGCCCTGTCATGCGGTACAGTGACAGGTACACCTATAGCAGTACAGGTTGGGATGGACAAACAGTGCATGGAGCAGGGTGGAGGAGTGAAGGCAAACTGGCTGCAGGTGTGGGACAAACAGTGCATGGAGCAGGGTGGAGGAGTGAAGGCAAACTGGCTGCAGGTGTGGGAAGTGGGCAGGAAAGGCGGGTGGAAGCTGAGGGAAGGGGAGGAGCAGAGCATGAGTTAAAAGAAGCCCCGGGAAACTCATCAGGGGTCTCTCATTACAGCAGCAGCACTGGCCGGAGACCACAGAGAAGTGGGAGGAATCCCCAGGTGATGTACATTGGGCGTACTAGGAGGCTGAAGAAGCGGCATCGCTGAGATCCTTATCAAGAGGCAGACTCTCCGCCAGGAAAGGCTCGAGGAGCGGCAGCGCCGGGAGCCACTACCAAAGCGGATTCACTGACAAGGAACACCGGGCCGTAAACCATTTTCAAAGGACAGTGTTTCCGTAGGTTTACCCTCTCTGTTTGTTTTTTTTGTTTTTGTTTTTTTTTAAATCCAATTTGGACAGCTGGCGAAGGAATGGAAAGCTAGTGTCCGTGGAAAGGAATTTATGTGACCTGATTATTTTTCTTTCAAAGAGGAGCAAAGATTAAGAGGACATTCATGCAAACTCTAAATTGATTCACCCTTTTTCCGAGCAAGGAGATTTTCAATTGGCTGTCCTGGAATTAGATTTGTGTTCGGTCCAGCGAATGTTGGATTTTCTGTTAGTTTTGCCAATGTAATAAAGACCATATGAACATTTAATAGCATAAACCACATTTCATGAGTCAACAGTGCCATAGTCAGTGATCCAAGTGTGTTTGCTAGTATGTACATGCAGGATTGGTTCACCTCTAATTATGGTTTTACATTGCTGGGCTGGCAATTATAACAAGGAAACATCCCTCTCTTTGTGTTACTTTTCTTGTTGATGTTTGTTCATTTAGACATATCTGCTTTAACCAATACATTCTACAGATTTTTATTTGTATTCTTTATTTAATAGATGGAGGTTCTGGAAATAATCGATGTAGTACCAAATCATAATCTAATCATTCCCAATTAGTCTTAATGATATTATAAAGCATATGGTTTTGTTTCGAGAAAGTGGTAGTGTATGTCAGTGTTGGATTAGTCTTTGTATTTAAGTTGCAGGTAAGTTCCTCTCTAGATTTGTACCATGTTTTTTCTGTTGCTTTAGTAATATCTTGTGTATTATGCCTACGTTCTTCAAATTTGTTAGCTAACTTGTGAATCCGTACAGGCACAGTATTCTCCTCAGAAACAATTATTTTTATTCTAATCATTTCACTGTAAGGAAGGCTCTCGATTGTTTTTTTTCAGGATGAAAGCTTAAAGCATGTGAACATTTGTTCCTATCTGTAGGTTTTCTATAAATGTCTGTGGTGAGTTTTACTTCCTCTCATTTGAAGAACACATCCTTCAACTTATCCTTGTGATTCAGACTAAAAGCTGCTATAGGAGGTCCTATCGGATAATTTTCAAATGTTCTCTATTACCCTATGCTAACATTAAGTCAACAAAAGGATATGAATACGCATTCAAAATACAAACTCATTTGTCATACAATGTTGACTCATTATAATGTTTGTTTTGAGTCCTGTAGCCAAATCAAAGTCAATTAGCACATGAAGTTTCTAAGGTAGTAGAACTCAATTCACACTTTGATCCTAATATCCATCTGTCAGAAAACATTAAGGTACAATGATGGGTTGATACTACTCATGATGATATACTTTATCAGCGTAGTCTTATAAACTGAGAATATGAATACAGCATGATTAGTTTTCATTTCACTCCCGTAGTTTTATCCATGGCTCTGTTTATAAAGATTCAACTGATGCCTCTGCAATCCTAAACGTGTTTCATTGCAATGTATGAACCTCTGTACAGTAGAGTATAATTTTCACAGAGATACAAAAAGATACAAAAAGACAATCCTATAGAAGCATTTTGGGATTGTCAAATTTGAATTCATCAATGATATATGGATAAATAACCTTATAAGAAACAATGTAACTCTAATTCTTCTTTATGACCTCTAGGGTTTACTGCCAATCCAGAATGCTTGTTGTTGTAGGAGGTGTCTACTCAGATCTCCACCTCTGTTTGGTGGTTTAAGGAGTTTCAAAATAACTAATCTCATTTGGGAAATAATAAACTTGTAATCTCTAAAATGTCTTGTTATGGGAAATTTTATATTGTGTGTCCTGGTATTAGATTTGTGCTCCGTCCAACAAATGTTTGCTTTTCTGTTAGTTTTGCCAATCTAATAAAGACCATATGGACATTTAATGGCATACACCACACTTGATGAGTAGTAGGTGCTGTAGTCATTGATCCAAATTATTTTGCCAGTGTGTGTGTGCAAGATTAATTCCCCTTTAATTATGCAAATAGCCGTCTATTTTTGTTACTTTTCTTGTTGATATTTGGTCGTTTAGACATAACAGATTTTATCAACACATTCCAGAGACTATTACTTTTTCTGTAGGTCATAGACATAGGTTCTGGGAACAATTCCCAATTAGTCTTAATGATATTACAAATCCTAGTACTTTGTTTGGATTAGTCTTTGCATGCATTCCTTTCCAGATTTGTTGCATACTTTATATCTCTAGCTATAATAATATTTAGGTCCTAATTCACATAACGTTTTCCAATTGGGTTTTGCCATTATAACACACTTCTGTGAATTAGGCCCTTAGTGTATTATACTCACATTCTTCAAATTTGTTAGCTAACTCTTGAATTCGTACACATATAGTATTCCTCTTAGAAACAATCATTTTTATTCTAATCATTTGACTATAAGGTAAGGTTTCAATTTTATTTTTGTTTAGGTTGAAAGCTTAAAGCATGTGAAAGATTGTTCCCATCTGTAAGTTTTCTATAATGACTTGCAGTAAATTGTCCTCCTTCCCATTTGAGGAACACATCCGGAAAATGTGTCCCGTTGTCATAAATCTGCAATGTTAACTGTATTAATTTATGTACACACTTTACAAATCTGAAAATCATCAATAAGCGTTTCTTTTGTCTCATGCCGGATACCGAAGATATCATCAATGGGGGTCATTACGAGTTTGGAGGTAACCATGGCACTATTAGCGCCATGGATGCCTCCAAACCCATACAAACAAATGCAGTCAGATCTGCTTCAGCATACACCTGCAATTTCTGACCACTTCAAACACGGACACACTGGCCAGAACCCTCATCATGGCCAAAATCGACTATGATAGCACCCTCTACCTAGGAACCAGCCAAGAGAATCTGAACAAATTGCAAATCTCCCAGAACAACGCCATTAGAGCGGCTCTAAACATCCCGCGCAACCACCACATCTCGGAAACCAAATCCAATCTACATTGGCTACCTGTCAAACAGAGAATTTCACTGAAAGCCCTAGGCCTTACCCACAAATGCCTAGTCAAACAAGCTCCCCAGTATCTCTGCAACTGGCTATCCCGCCACGCGCCTACCCGCCCTCAAAGAACCGCCCAGCCCCACTGTTTAACCATCCCTAGGTTCAAACTACAAAAAGCGGGTGGATCAAGCTTCCCCGTCCTAGCCTCCAAGCTGTGTAATGCACTCCCCCTCACCATCAGATCAGAAGAATGCTTCAGTGCCTTCAAGTCCAAAACACAAGCCTGGCTTTTCAACCAGCCTTGATACTCGGATTTCTTACGTACCTGGGAGCCCTGTCCCAGTAAGCGCCTGCTCTATTATAAATGATGCATATTGCTGTATACTCTGAATACTCTGCACTGTATACAAAGTTTGATTATATGTATGTTCATTATGTAACCATGTCTAAGTTGCGCCCTGATGCATCCGGGCCTGACGGTGTGCATTACAAATAAAACAAATACAAATACTGACTCCGCCCGGGTGAATGGAGTTATTACCACCCCATTCCAAGGTTGGCGGGGAGGTAATTCCCCATTCACCAGGGCCCTTCCCCATTCCCATTTGAGCCCCCAAAGGGCTCAATGGGAATGGGGAAGGCAGTAATAACGGTACCGCAAATTGCAGTACCGTTATTACCTCCAAAGTCCCTTTGCGGGTCCCGTCCTTAACGCCTGGTAAAACCAGGCAAATAAGGGAGGACCCGCAAAGGGACCTCGTAATAGGGCGGTAAAGGATTACCGATACTGGTGCCCTTACTGGTACCGGTAATCCCTTACCGCCCAGGTCGTAATGACTCCCAATGTGTCTGACCCATTTAATCAATTAATTCATCCATTCAGGGTTGTATATAATATTAGTGAATTCAAAGGGATACATACATCCATTCAACTATAAGGGAGCCATGGGAGCACACACAGCATTCCCTGAGAATTGTAGGTAGAAATAATCATTGAACTTAAAAAAAGTTATGATTCTATAATAACGTGTTTGTTAGCTCCCACATTATAGTCTGCTTGCAATAACAACCATTAAACAGCTTCAATGCCCTCATTTTGAGGGATAGATGTGTACAAATGTTTAATGTCCATGGTGAATTAATTCCCCCCATTCTTATCACTTGGTAACACACTTCATTTTTTACACCAGATTTTATTTCAAAACTATTCATTTCTCTGTGTATATCACATGATTTTTCAGTCATTTCAAACTAAACAGACTGAGGTTGTCTTATTCATGTGCTCGTCTCAATGCACATTATCTCAGAAAAGGTGTACATGCTTGAGGACTACACTGCAGGTGAATGTGTGCCATATCAAAAATTGAATAATACAAACAATGATATTTCTGAGACTGGTGTGCTATATTACTTTTATCTTAGCAGTATAAAGGCTAATTGTAATGCCCCTTTGGTTGCCCAGTGCCTATTTGCCCATTTTATGTCACCCTTGTCCCAATCACACCAAACAATTGATCTGGCCAGAGATCCCCACCCCCGAGCGTCATCTGAAGCTTTCACTGGTTGGGCAGTTCAAAAATGTCTCTCGTCTGACTTCAAATAGTTTCCACTTCCAAAACCTATTCATTGCTAAGTGACCATCACAGTCACCAGCCTACAACACCAAGAGGAGTTCAAGGACCCACTCGCTGCAACAAATCACCAGAGTTGCTTTTGAAGTTATCCTGATCAAAAACTCATTTAACAAATATTCCAACCAAGAAACCATCACAGGTAAGTTTTGTGTAATTGAAAGATTGCAGTGAGGTAAGTAGCTCCCTTAGGATGCTCCCCTGAACCAAATAAAGATATTCCTTTAGAATTGTGGTGCTCTACATTTGCCATCTGTGCTATATTCTCTTATTATTTATGCCTAGGGACTAAAATGTATAGTGTCAAGGACAAGGGTTTCTGTGCACAGGACACTGTGCATCTAAGACGTCTTCCAGAGCAAACTCTGCCTGCCGTGCTTCCAACAGGTGATGATGTTGAGTATGCATACAACTGCATATATGCTCAAGGTCATCTTTATTCCACCTGACCGGTAGAACCTGGACTTTTCTTGAACTTGTGTTTTACAGTGTGCATTGCAGGTTGTGATGGACAAGTCTCACATAGATTGAGTAATGCTTTTTTGAGTGTCTAGTCAATGTTTTTCTAAGATTGACTGAAACTCTTAGTTGCTCGCTCCTGCACCTGGCTGTAACATCGTGCCCCAAATGCTCTGAGAAGGTTGTTGGGCTACTCTTTGTTGTGCCAGCATGGCCCTCTACATCATGGCCGTTGGCATTGTTGCATCCTGCTGAAGCAACCTTCCACTGTGCTGAGTGCCGTCTGATAGGTTGGGTAAGCATACATCATAACAATGGGCCTGGGAGCCGACAGGTGACGTGATCCCCCTTGAAGGGCCTCCAGATAAGGGTCAGGGATTTCCCTGTCTACCCCTCTGTTGCTCTCTCCTGCATCTTAATGTAACATTGTGCCCCAAATGCTCCGAGAAGTTCATGTAGCTACTCTTTGTTCTACCGGCATGCCCCTTTCCATCATGGCCACAGACATTGTTGCATCCTGCTGAAGCAGCCTTCCACTGTGCTCACTGCCACCTGATTGTTTGGGTAAGCATTAATTATAATATTGAGCCCGGTAGCCGCCGGTGATGCTGGCCCTCTTGAAGGTTCTCCCTATAAGGGACAGGAATTTCCCTGTCTGACCCTCTATTGCTCGCTCCTTCACCTGGCTGTAACATTGTGCCCCAAATTCCCCAAGAAGTTTGTGGAGCTACTCTTTGTTCTGCCGGCATGGTCCTTTCCATAATGGCCGCTGGCAATGTTGCATCCTGCTGAGGCAGCCTGCCACCTTGCTGAGTGCCACCTGATTGGTTAGTAAGCCTACATCATAACATTGGGCCTGGGAGCCGGCAAGCAAAGCCAGCCCCCTCAAAGGACCTCCCTATAAGGACCGGGTATTTCCCTGTCTGGACATGGCCTTGGAGGGCCTATTCCCTTCCTTCTGCTCTTAGCGGCCTTGCCCACCAGAGGCTCTTCACGACATGACTCTGGTAAGGACTTCCATCCCCTCTTTCTGTTTCACCCGCTACGTGGTTACTGTGAAGTGATTTCTCCTGTTTTGGCCTAGTCTCCTATTCATCATTCCACTCCCCCCTCTCTTAATGTGGCCTCCCTACCCCCCCCCCATTGTGGAATTGATCTCCACTTTATTGCCCTGTGCCATCCTGCAGCAACCTCAGCACTCATGCTCCTGAATCCATTCTTGAACACCAGACTTTCATCCAACATGGCTTCTGGTCCTTACCTTGTACCCTGGACCTCTATGCTGCTGCATCCACCCTGCTTCTGCTTGCACCACACCAATGACATTTTGCAAATACACATTGTTACATGACATTTGAAATACCCACAGGTCATATTTATTATTTTATAAGTTTATTGTTTGCTTGTTTGGTGCTATAGTAAGTAAAATACTCTTTCAAAGCACCCACAGGGCGAGGGGGGAGCAAGGGGATGAAATACATTACAAAACACAATATATAATAAGAGTAGTGATGGCAGAATGGAAGAAAGGATGAACGAGTGTGAGTATTCAGAACATGCAAGTGCAGCAAGTCAGAGGGCAGAGGGGGTAAGTGCTGGGGACTCCGAGCACAAGGGAGAGCCACAGATGAAGTGCTTGCGTTGTTGAGTGCTGTGCAGCCTGGGGCCACGATAGAACTAAGTGCACATTTCCACGGCTGAGTGTGTGTCAAGGCAAGTGTCGAGGGTAGACAGGAGCTTGTCTGATTGGGTGTGGTAGGTCAAGGAGCCCATGAGGATGCATAAGGGCCCCCGGACACAAATTACAGCAACTGTGGGATTAGCAAATGAGAGAAGGGAAGGAGGAGGTAAAGAGGAAAGTCTTGAGGAGCTTTTGGAAATCAAGAAAGTCATGCTCAAGGCAGAGAGACGGGGGAGGCTGTTTCATAGGAGGGAGCCAGCAAAGGAAAGTGATCGACCACCTACCTTCTGTTTAGCAAAACACTTTATGCACAAAGGGTTGGTGCCAGAAGAACATAGAGGTCTCGAGGGAGAGTACATAGAGAGATAGAGTTGAATATAGTGTGGTCCCCGGGCACAGACAACCTTGTGTGTGATGCAGAGGAATTTGAATTGAATCTGTGGAGCAACTGGCAGCCAGAGAAGACTTTTTAGGGCAGGACAGATGTGGCTCCTGTGGTTAAGGCCAAGGATGAGTCATGCTGCCCAATTCTGTATTAGCTGGAGCGGTCGTAGAGTGGAAGATGATAGATTCAGGAGGAGGCAATTGCAATATTCAAGACTAGAGAGTACCAGGGCTATGGTAACATTAAACCTCTGGGGGAAAGTTAAAAAAGGGAGAATTCCTTTGAGAAGGAACAGCTTAAAGTGGGACATATTGGCAATGTCCTATGTGTGAGGGAGGAAGGAGAGAGAGGAGTCGAAGGTGACTCCAACGTTTCTGTCTTCAGAATAAGATGCAGGTGGAGAGCCCAAGGAAGCAGCCCAGAGTGAAGGGAAGAAGGAGGTGGGCGGGGTCCCAATGGGAAGGATCTCAGTTTTACAGGCATTGGGGCAGAGATCATTGGAGGTGCACCAGGACTGGATGGCATATAGGCAGTCTGGGATGATAGAGGATGCAAGAGGGTTAGCAGGAAGTTTGAAAAAGAGCTGTGTGTCATTAGAAGTTGAATGAGAAGGAGAAGATGAGGCGTGCAAGCAGAACAAGCTAGATGTTCAAGAGCCAAGGGGAGAGGATAGAACCCTGGGGGACACCACAGGTGGAAAGAGAAGTAAGAGAGGAGAAGGTTCCCAGGATGACTTGAGAGGAGCGGTCAGGAAGGAAAGATGACAGCTAGTACAGTGCCTGTTCTGAGATATCAATGGCATCATTGGGCCTTTGTATGAGGATGGAATGGTTGACTGTGTCAAAGGCAGAGGAGAGATCACGAAGGATGAGGACAGCTGGGCAGTCAGAGTCCAGAGATGTGAGGAGTTCTTTGCAGGTGTTCATAAGAGCAGTTTCCGTGTCTCTGGATACTCAGAATCCAGATTGATAGTTGTGGAGACCACCAACAAGTTTGGTGTGTGAGTTGAGTTGGAGCAGCTTCCCCACAAAAGGGGTGATGGAAATAGGGAGGTGGCTGAGAGGGCAGGTAGCGGCAGCTGAAGATTTCTTTAGGAGTGGGCACACGAGGGAGTGCTTCAGGGAAGAGGGGTAAGATCCAGTGTCGAAAGAGTGATTGCAGATATAAAATGTGGGGGCAAGAGAGAGACAATATTATCCTTGCTGGCCCTGGATGAGCAGCGCAACCTGTTTAGAACAGACCTTTATGGAGCAGACAACTCTGGTAACGTCTTCCGGTATGGCAGGGGAGAAGGAGGGGAAGGAGGAAGGTGAGGGGCCAAGGGCAGCAAGGAAGTGTGGGATGGGTTAGGTTGGGAGGGTATGTAGGATGTCCTTAGTTTGGTGGCAAAGTGTATGGCCATTGTATTGCAGAGGGCCTGGGAAGGAGAAGAGGAGGAGAAGCCTGCAGAAGAGTTGGCTAATTCCCTGCAGATATTGAAAAGTTCAGACATGTTATTGGATGCACCAGAAACCTGTGCCTTTACCTGGGCTCTTTTCTTGTTATGGATGGAGAGTCGGTATTTCCTTTGGAGCAGGCGGCAGGCCAGTTTGTCAGAAGATGAGCCTGAGATCTGAAACTTCCGTTCTGCCGCCCTGCACTTTTGTTTCAGAGCCGCAAGTTCAGAGTCATATCAGGTGTTACACTTAGAGGCTGGTTTCAGGCATATCCTCATGACTGAGGCAAGAATGTCAAGAGTATTGGTTATGGAAAGGTGGAGGCTGTTGACTGCAGAGTCAGTGGTAGAATCAGAGGTAGGAGGTGAAGGGGCATGCCTGCTACACTTCTGTATGGTTTTTCTTCCTCTATTGATAAACCAATCTCCAATCTCCTGGTATGTCTCAGTGTTTACTCATTCAAAATGCACCAAATTATCTTCAAATTCACTGTTTCATAATCCAACTTGTTATTTTATAAATCCTTAGTCAAATCTTAATATATCACCTCTACATGTGTTTCTTTACGTTGTCTATCAATGGATGATTAGGAGGATTTATATTTGTAGATAAATAGCATCTAAATAAAACAATTACATAAAAAGAAATGTTTGATCTATGTTTATGTTTGAGGTTGGGGTTAGACTTATATAAGCTAACGTTTTCCAAGAGGGTACTGATATGTAGTCTCAAATAATGACACTTGTTGTGCCTAATATTGAAAATGACCCACCAATTTGTAGTTAACGGTTTAGACATAGTGTTAGCCTTGTTGTTTCCAAGAGGGCTGGGGTTCCATACAATGAATGGTTGTCCTGTAGGTAAACAATATGAGTTTCATTTAGTTACATTAGGGGGTCTATTGCAGTCCTACACGGCATACATTTTGTGCCTTAGTTAGGTTAGCGGGACATATTTTACCTAAATTAATCAATTTGAGAGGGAATTCAGTTGCCCCACAGTGTTCTCTCTGATCCGCATTTCAGAACGGAGTAAACAAATACGCCAGTTGTTTATGCTCGTGTGCTGTGGCGTCCTCATGCTGTTGTGCATGATGACATCACTGCACCGCGACGCGAGTCAGCCATCTTGGATAGGTCTAGATTATAGACCTATGTTGTTCGGTAGTGAACAAAAATGCAGAAACCAGCATGGATTGTTTACTAATCGTTTTTAAGCATATCATTCTTAAGATTGTATTACATTATAAAAAAACAGTTTGTACAGTATTCTAATACACTATAGGGTGACGGGTGGAGCCCCTCTAAAAAGTGAAATTACTTTAAATTTGTTGTATTGATAATCAATTGATTATTAATTAATATTCATCTCGTTGGCCTGATTTAGTCCAGTATTGCACGTGTCCATAATGTTGATCCATTTGGCTTCTTTTTTTCTCAGAAGCAATTCTAAATGTCCAACTCTGGGTGGTAAATTGACCTTCTCAATACCAAAGAAATGTATTTAATCAAGAGTGTCTTTCGAATGTTCCACTTCAAAATGATGGCCATCAGGTATTTAGGGTCTTTGTTCTTTATGGCTCTCAGATTGTTCACGATTCTTAGTTTTAGGGGACCTATTGTGCTCCTTATGTACAGTTTTGCACATAGGCACTGTATGCCATATACCGCATATTTGGAATTGCAGTTTATAAACTGTAAAATGTGTGGGATTCTGCCATTTGTAATTGTACTGTAATTGTACTGTCTTTTTCTTTTGTCATTAAAGGGCAGATTTTGCATCCTCCAAATTTAAAGTTGCCGAGTGGCGGCTCTCTGTTCCACATTGCATTTATTGTGGTTTGTTTTTCTGATGGACTAAAAAAGCTAGGGATGACAATATTTTAAATTGAAAGCAGATTTGACTAAGGATTTATAAACTAACAAGTTGGAATATGAAACAGTGAGTTATTTGAAGACAATCTGAATTTCCTGCAGCATAACCTTGGATTACAGTGAATTGAACAAAACAGAAAGCTTCAAAGTGTGTTCTTTTCAGTAGACAGAATGAAATTGGTGCATAATGAATGACGCAACACTTGGGACATTATTGGACTTCACTATTTGGCAGCCACAATACAGAGTCATTCACCTTGCTGACAATTGATAAAAACCCACAGTATTCCACTTGTAGTTGACCTTTGACTGCAACTTTTCTACTCCAATCTCTTGATGTGCTGATTCGTTTGGTCCTGCAAAATTGTTAGGCTTTCCTCCTTGATCCTGCTTCCATTTTCAAGTGTTTATGTATGTCAACCTAGATGTCTTTATTCTGCCTACCCTTTTTCCTGTAACTTTGAATGTCGAATCTAAAAATTGTTTTATTCTTCTTCCCTCTCTAAATGATGCCAATCTTACCTATTACTGTGATATTCTAACCTAGATGCTATAACTCCACTTGCAGCCCTCAAACTGGTAGGCTTTCTATACTGGTCTGTGGGCAAGATCAGAACTGTATTATACTGCTCTGCTTAAATGGAAGGCATTTTCCTGTATTGAAAGGATATTCTGGGTGCTACTCTACTGACCTTCACCCATTTGTGCAAATCCTGATGTGGTTTTAAATCTGCCAGCTTTATTCAAATGTTTGGCCTTTGACTGTTTATTGCAAATCAAATCCTGATGTTTTTTTTTGAATCTGCTGGCCTCATTCAAATGTTTAGCCTTTGACTGTCTCTTGCAAATCAATTTTTTTTTCTAAATACTCAGGCTGCACCACCTACTAGCCCATTTTATCTATTTGTGAAATTCAATCAAAGTACTATTTTGTAATGTGCTGCTTGTCAATTGCTAGGCCTTTGCCCTTCACCTGAATTCATTCTGGATTCACTTTACTGGCTGCACCTTATACTTTGAATTATTTGTGCTCCCCGCAGCCTTCTAACCTTAACGTTATCCCTCATTACAGTTATTTACTGTTCCATTATTGCATTTGTCTCCCTTTTTTATCTGACTTGCTGCTGGTCTGTCTGGTGAGTTCCTTGTGTGTTTTGCAGTCCCATCCTCTTTACTGCCCCATCTCCTGACCTATGGAATCTCCATATGGTCTCTATCCTCTCCCATGTTTCCTCCTCGCCCATTAATGGTGGGACCAGATGAGAAGTTTGCTTGGCACACTTCCTATCATCTAGGTGCATCACTAATGTCTACCATAAATGCACTATCATGGCCCAGGGTTCTCAGCACGCCCTCCTCCTTCTTGACAGGCATCTTACATCTCTCATCAACGTTCCCCCTTCCCCTGCCTTTCCTCTGGCTTCCACCCCTCTTGCCTCTGTGCCCCCGCCGATGGATGTACCTTGCCCCTGCACCCCACCTCGGAAGTGCTTTAAAGGTGACAACCAGCTTCATCTAGCTACTCTCAATTCTCGTTCTGCTGTCAAACACTCCTCTGACATCTGTCACCTCCTTGACAACTTTGACCTTCATGTTCTCGCTCTCACTGAGATGTGGTTCAATGCCAGCTCTATCACTGCTTTTGACACTCTCCTTCTTGAGGGCTACACAATCCTCTCCAAGCCCAGGTCTAACTGCTCTGGAGGCGGAGTGGCCCTTGTCTTCCCTGTATGGGTCTGTTAGGGAGAATTCTCATTTCTAATTCCCTTTAACCTTAGAAACCCCCAGCTCTTTTGCTGGACTTTAGGACTTTTTATTTTTCATCCTGGAATGAGTGAGACCTTTTTCTTACTCTCTCGTGTATTTTTATCTGACTGGACTCTTTGTTTTTGGAGTCTGACAAACTCCATACACATCTGCTTTGTGTAATGTGACACACAGCACCTTCAGTGCAGTGTCCCAGAGAAGTCCTTTGGATTCCTTATAAGGTTTAAATACCTTCTCTTGGGTGAACTACTGTTCCCAAGAGTAGTAAAGTGAAGTTGACTTTACTTACCATCTTTTCTATGTAGGTCCAGCCCACACCCATGGGTGACCATTGTGTCAAAATGGCCCCTGTCTTCTTTGTTTGCCTTTTCTTGCTAGTGAGGTCTTTCTTGGGTTTTACTCTGCATGCCAAACCAGGTTTAACCATTTTGTTTGTTTTGCCTTTGGCAGGCTTCAGTACTGAAACCCGTCCCGGGCTCCAGTGTGTCTGGCAGAGCAGGAAGCGAGGGAGGTGCCCAAAACTCCCTGTCCTTAGTCTCCTTTGTCACCTGAATGCACCCAGTGCTGATTGGCTGGCAGTCCTTGCACGACAGCCACCTTGCTGTGTGAGTGACATCTAGGCTGTGCATGAATGGAAGAAACCTGCAAGAAAGGTGAGGTTTCTTGGACTGAAGAGAGGGTCGACCATTGGACGAAACATCCAACAAAGGAATTGTGAAGAGAAGCTTGTTGCATCCTCCTGGTCCGTTGAACTTCCCGGTGAAGCCCTGCTGCTGTGCTGAAACTGCTTTTCTGAATCGACTAGAGAAGCTCTGGAAAGGACGACTTCTTCCCTTGGGTTAGTGGGACCAACTAACCCTGAGGTGAATTTTGCTGGAAGACATTCCCCAACTGGCTGTACTTCTTTGCTGCTGCTGGAACAAGTACCAGGGGTCGAGAAATATGTAGTCGAGTGCATCATCTTTAAGCTGTACAAGAGCTCCAGGAAGATCCTGAGGACCCCCCCAAAGCAGGACGACCCAAGCTCAAATCACCCCACCAGAGTGCTGGACTCAAAGAGAAAAGAAAGTCCATCAAGTGTCCAAGATCCGCCGTGGTGCTATTTACCAGTAGCTGAAACCGCTAAGTGCTGCTGAACTGGAAAGAGCCTGTGGTTGCAGCCGACTCTGAAACTTCTGTGCAGGAGTCCTCCCTCTTGTCCTCACGGCTGGACCCAGGAACTCAGGATATGCAAGACTGCAACCAGAACAGAAGCCAGCTGGATCCTCTTCTTCTAACCTAAGGTACTGTGGGGAGCTACATTTTTTGTTTGTAGCTTGCATTATCTCACTTGAGACTTGCAGTAGCTACTTTTTGCAGAGTTGATCTCAGCTCTGACCTTCACAAGCCTGACAGCCTGTGTCCCAACAGTGATTTCTTACAAACTCTCTAACTTTGTGCAAGACTTTTGAGTTATCTAAAGAAGTGCCTAAGCTCCATAGACATTGGTAAAATTGATGTTAGCTGCCCTGGATCCCTGCAGATGCTTCTGACCCATTGACTTTGATTCTAACAGTCCCTCATAGGTGATAACTTGTTTGAAACTGTTATTGCTGGGAAATATTCTATCTAGACTTCATTGGGAGATTGAAAAGTGCTCACATGCTCGGAGAACCTGTTAACTGTTTCCTTCCCTAAACTTTTCCTTTTCCACAACCTCAGAATTTTACCAAATGCAAAAGTTATATATAAAACCAATACTGTACTAGTAATTAAAGTCACCTCAGCATGTAGTAAGTGTGTAGGAAGCATCTCTAATGACTATCTACTTACTTATATTGATTCTGAGAACATGTTATGATATATATTGTTATTGTTGCACATTGCCCTTTTTAAAGAATGCTTATTTAACACTGACCGTTAAATACATACATAATCATTTTACTAGAAAACCTTCAGTGTAAGTGTTATTTGGATACTTGTATGTGTGGATTTCAATGCTACAGCTCTACATCTCACATTTACCCCTCTTGAGATAAGTCTGGCTGCTCAGTCACTCTACCAACTTGTGTAGTACAGACCTATATCAATAGGTGGGTTTCCTAATACCAAGAGGACAAGACTGGTGTAGTCCCCCACAGGGTTACTGCATATAATCTTGCCTAACAGGGTTCCTTCTTCCATCATACCCACTGAATCCTACTCCAACTTTGAACGTCTTGTATGCAAGCTTTGCATCTCTCCTAGCATCTCGCTTACTCTTTCTACCATCTACAGGACTCCTGAGCCGATTTCCCCCTTCCTTTCAGAGTGCCCCGACTTCGCCTCTTATCTTCTGACCTCTTGATCTAAGCGTCTCCCCCTCAGAAGCTTCAATATTCATCTAGATTCTTCTGATGTGGTCACTCTGTTCTTACGCAACCTTTGTGACTCTCTTTCCCTCACCATTCTTCACTCCAGCCCAACCTACTCAGCCAGGGACACCTTGGGTGCGCTCATCTCGATTGATATCACCTTATTTAACCCTGTCACCTTCTCTGACCATGCTCTCCTCTCCTCCCATCTGAAGTTCTTGGGCTCCCCGGCTAAGCCTCTTCCCGCACTTCCAGTCTCCTTCTCCATCATACGAATGATGAAGTGAGTGTCAGTATCTGCTTTTGCCTCCTCCTTTACCCTTCTCCTACTATTCACCCTCATGCTGACTCAGCTCTTGCTAACATTCGCTCTTCATCTCCAACACCCTTGACACCCTTGCCCCTGCCATGAGGATATGCAAAAAGCCCACCTCCAAATGCAATAGTTGGCATGATTCCGACCTATCCTCGCTGAAACGCAAGTGCAAAGTTGCAGAATGGAAATGGTTGTCTTCTAGCACATCCTCTGACAAACTTGCCGGTTGCCTGCTTCAAAGATAACACTGACTCTCCATTGATTCCAAGAAACGGACCCACATCCAAGCCCGCTCTCTGGGGCAACAAACAACATTTAAAAATCTGTAAGGTACTTGCCAATCCTATTGCAGTCTTCGATTTTCCTCTTCATTTCCAAGCCATCTGCATGGTGTTGAACTCCAATTTCACAACCAAAACGTGCTTCCCTGCTCTTCTAGAACTATCAAGGACAACATTGCTGCTCTCTATCCATCCCTGGCTGAGTTCTGTAACAACTCTCTTGCCACTGGCTCCTTCCTGTCACACCCTTCAATCAACACTTTGTGCACCAACTCCTAAAAAGCTGTTCTCTGACCCTTCCTGCCTGGATAGATACCGCCCCATCTCCACTACCCCCTTCTCTGCCAAGTCCTAGAAAAGTTGGTCATCTCCCAACTAATACATCACACTGAATCTGTTGGCTGCTTTCATGACCACCAGTCTGCTTTCAGAGCAGCCAGAGGCATGAAATCTGCTCTCCAGAACACCTGCAATACCTGCTCTCAAACCTCGACTCCAACTCTCATTCTGCCCATATGCTCCTTGATCTCTCCTCTGACTTTGACACGGTTAATCATTCGATCCTCAAAAATCGACTCTGTTATACCTTGGCATCACGGACTGGGCACTGGATTAGCTGACCTCTTTTCTCGCAAATTGGCCCTCACAAATGCAACTGGGCCCTTTTCTCTCCTCTACCTCCCTCTCGACTTGCAGCATCCCTCGGGGCTTTATCCTCTCGCTGTGGCTTTTCAACATCTACATTGCCCCTCTTGCCCACTTGATCTCTACCTTCTCTCCTAATTTACAGTGTTATACTAGTGACATATAGCTCTCCTTTATGTTTCCCTCTTCTTACTCCTCCCCTTCCTCTCTCGCTCCCATATGTCTCACCGCTATTCAGGTATGGTGTGCTGCTAATGATCTCTGCCTTAACACCAGTAAGACTGAGATCCTTCTCATTGGGACTCCTACCCCCTCCTTGCCTTCTACACTCTGGCTGCCCTCCTTGGGCCCCCTCCGCTCCCCCTTCTGTGGGCTAAAAACGTGAGTGTCATCTTGGATGTCATTGTCGACTCCTCTCTCTCCAAAAACAAAAAAAGCAAAGGCCAACTATCTGATTCACTTCCTTATATGCATTCTCCCTTTCCTCACCTTCCCCCAGAAACGCAGTGTCTCCAGAGCTCTGGTTCTCTCCAGACTGGTTTACTGCAACAGCCAATTCTTTAATCTGTCTCTTTCCTTTCTCCACCCACATTATCTAATACAGAATAGGACTACAAGACTTATCCTTGGCCTCAAGCCCAGGGACATCATCTCTCCAGCCCGTAAATCTCTCCACTGGCTCTCGGTGGGTACAAGGATCAAATACAAGACCCTCTGCATCATTGACAAGGCTTTCTGGGGCCTGGGACCATGCTACATCCAACTCTCTCTGCCCAAATACCTCCTTGCTAGAGTCCTCCAGCCCTCTAACTCCAAATCTCTGCAGATCAAATGTTTCTCCAAGCAGAGAGTGGGGGGCAGATCTCTTTTCTTTCTTCGGCAGGAGCCTCCCTCTAGAACAGCCTCCCTGCCCCTCGCCAAATTGAACCAGATCTCCTTAAGTTCCTGAAGCATCTCAAGACCTTCCTTTTCTCCTCCTGCTTCCCTCACCCCCTCCCCTGCTAGTCTCCTCCTGCCACTGTGACTGGTTGTCTGTGTTCCTTATGAGCCTTACTGGGATTAGGCCCTCCTTCAACCAGTCCACCCCCCTCCGCCCTTCCTTCCAGCACTTGCCCCAGGGCAGCCTTCCATGACTAGCCTTCCGAGGATGGTCCACCCTCATCCGCACACTAGTCAACTCCTACCCTGATTCCTCCTGGCACTTGCCCTTCTGAGCACCTCTTAGCACTTGTCCAGCCCCCCTTTGGACCCCTCCCTCCCACACTCCCCCTTCTCCCCTTCTCCCTATCCTGTCCGTTTGCCCTGGTTCCCCGGTACTTGCCCCCCTGGGCACCCCTTAGCACTTGCCCAGGCCCTTGGCCCCCTCCCTCCTGTACTTCTCCCTCTTCACCCTCTCCCTATCCCATCCCTTCTCCCTGCTCTACAACCCTGCACTTCTTGATACTGCACTTGCATGATCTGAATGTCACAAGGCCAAGTAGGACTGTTATTGTTGTTTTTCTCCTCTGTTCCCCCCACCTTTGCCTTGTGGCACCTAGAAACAGTTTTTGCTGTATAGGCGCCACACAAATGTTCAATAAATAAATGCATTCAAATAAATAAAAGTTGCCAGAGTCGGTGTTGTTGACCCAAACCCCCACAAACATACCAGCAGCAGCATTGGGAACTCACATTTTCGCAGATCTTGAAATCTGAATCATTAGATTTAAAAAGGTATTTTAGAGAACACATGCCTGCCATCTTTCATTTGACTAAACATGATGTATTTTGCATGTTTACAATGTTGCACTTAACTGCAGGCTAGCACAGTAGTTCAATTTTAAATAGTGCTTAGCATTGCATCGCTGGTGTATCTCACACGTTCTATTGTACTTCCTCCGGTAACATGAATAGTTCCCGTTATCAGGCATGCTACAGTGTAGCAAAGAGACATGAGCACAGTGTCAGTAGTTTAAGGAATGCCTTAGGGGATGACCCTGCAACTGCATATGCAGGACATGGTTAGAGCATTGCATGTGGATCAGAGGTTTTTAGGTGGAACTAAGGGTTTCATTTTTCATAATAGGTACAGTAGGTATGCCATGTATAAAAATGCCTTTTGTAAAGTCTGCGGTTTAGTGAACCACTTTTGATTGATTCGACCAAAAACATATATCTATACACACACGTGTATATTATTTTTATGTTGCAATAGGGGAGTAGGGAGCTGGGGTGGAGAATGGTGGGGGTGGAGTAGAGAGGTTGGTTATTTGAGGACCCAATAACAGAAATAAAGTAAAATTCAGGTCGACCAAACTACAGACTTTCAAAGGAAAACCTTTGTAACAACATAGCACTCTGGAAGAGGGAATGTGTAGCGATTTTGCAGTTTGTTTATCGTGTGCTTGCTGGGAGAAATGTGATTTGATGAGGAATCCCTCTACAATGGCATCAAATTATACGGTGGGGGTGAGTCATTTGAAGTGGCATTTAGACATCTGGGAGGGTAGAACTCAATTTGGCAAACACAGGTCTTTGTCTATAGACATAGGCCCTCATTACGACCCTGGCGGAAAGTGACTGACCGGACCGCCACAGCGTAAATAGCGTTTCCGCCATTGCACGATGGAGCAAAGTGCGGCCCATTCCGACCCATCGGGCACGAGCACCACGCCATGGCGGAAGTGCAAAGTCCGCGATGGCGGAAATGACCCCAAAACGGCCCACACCGCCGCCGTACGGCGCCCTAGGTGCAATACCGCCACCCATTTTAGCGGACACCGCAGTGAGCGCCAACCGGAAAGTACGGTGACCGTAAATATACGGAAACGGAAGTAAAAACATGGTCCCGGAACGGGAAACATCACGCCGTACACCTATAAAACCACAAAATCCACACAACCACTAAAAACACTACCCTGAGACACATCCCAACCCGTCATCCACCCTAGTGTAACCAAGAAAAATGGGAAAAGTAGCGAAGAAAGCGTGCGACTGCAAGCGGCAGGTCCACTTCTCCCATGAGGAACTCCCCGTACTCACAGAGACCCTCCAGGAGAATGCTGCCGCCGTCTTCTCCACGCAAATGACCAGGACGGCACTTGCGAACAAGAAGGCCATATGGGCCCTGGTGGCACAGCGGGTAAGTGCGGTGGGGACCGCACCCCGCAACCCACAGCAATGCAGAAAGCGATGGGACGACCTGCGGATACGCGTCCGTAGCATACTTTCTGCCAACCGCAACATTGCCACAGCCACCGGGGGAGGATCGGAATCACCCATCAAGTTGACCCCCTGGGAAGAAATCTGTGCCTCCACCATTGGAATGGAGAGTATAGAGGGAGTCGGAGGGATGGAGAAAGGAGTGCAGACATCCGAAGAATCCGGTAGGTGGCCCAAATAAAACCATGCCAAATCCACAATGTCCAATCATGTGAATCACCATGTGTCCACATAGCGCAACAGTAACACATGTCCAGGAGAACGTCCACACACATTGGCCTGACAGCGCACTTTAAAACGCACAATAAATACATAAATAATTAAAAACCCCAAAAACACCCTCTACACGTGCAGCAGGCACACCCTAACTGCAGGCTGCCAAACAACTGCACCCTCACTCCACACACAAAAGAAAGCACCTCCAAGGCCCCGACCCAAATCACCCTCAGGTACCACCCCAATGCATGTGATACATTGCCATTCCAATTCCCACAGACCCATTAATAACGCTCGCCCTCCTTTACTCCACCACAGGGTCCGATCCAAACGACGAGCTTCAGGACACCCCTACCAGCACACCTGCAAAGAGGGCCAAGACCAACGGCCAAAGACCCTCCACCTCAGCTGCACGCATCAAGACACGGCAGCAGCACAAATCAAGTGGCAGCACAGAGGAGGGAACTCCAACAGGCACCCCAGCAGCCAGCATGCCCACACCACCACCACCACAGGTCCCCCCAATGGATGCCACAGTAGGCACTGCTTCCGGTGGCATCAGCACCATAGGTGACACTGCATTAATGGCAGCATGCTCCGACACAGAAAACGGGGATGTCGAAGTCAGATCCATCCATGACCTGTCCCAATCCCCCTGTCTGTTCCATCCCGTACACCATGAGGATACCACGCAGGGGCACCCACAAGACGATGACTGGCCATCCCCCACAAGCCCTGTGGCAGGGCAACATGAGGCGAACAGCCACTCTGTGACACCACCGCAAATGGCCATGGCCCAGCAGAGGCAACAGTCCCTCGACCAGTTAATCGTGCAACAGCAGCAACTGGCCACGCTCCTCAAGGACCATGCCGATGAATGTGGGGGCACTAAGGCAGACATAGAAACATCAACTGAGACACTTAGGGCAGAAATGGAGAGAAGTACAGAGACACTAAGGGCACAAATGGAGAGTAGCACCGAGAGCCTGAGAGTCCAAATGGAGAGTAGCACCGAGAGCCTGAGAGTCCAAATGGAGAGAATCACCGAGAGCCTGAGGGGGGAACTGCATGCGACGTCCAAAGACGTATGTGCCGAACTTGCCGCAGTGCACCGTGTGCTCACTGAGCTCTCACAAACCCTTAGGGACATGCATGGACGTGAGCAGGCAGAGACATCATCCGTTGCAAGTTCCGTCCAGGGCAGCCCCCAACGTAGATCTGGGAGGAACCTGCGCTCCACAGGCAGGGGTGCCCCTGATACCCGCAGAGGGGGCTTGCAATAGCGACTGCCCACTGGCAATGAGCATCTCTGGACACTGGTGTTCGGGGGGGAGGTAGGAGGGTGGAGGGGGGGTGTTGGGCTCACTTGGGTGGCGGGTCGATAGGGTGTTCAACATGATATCACATATGCCATAAACAATGCACGATCAACCAATGAGATGTGTGGACATTGATCTTTGTGTACGAGGCCATCATAGGCGTACAGTCCATATTGTGCATGTACCAGACACACACAGTGCCACGAGTCCCGTGTCCATGTATCAGCCACCAGGCGTGAGTGCTAGAAGCATGCATCTATGAGATGCTGACGAATGTCACGGCCCTCCTGTGCCTCGCAGACTCCTTGAGGTGCTGCCACATCCCCACCCTCATCATGACCATCTTCAGGTGCTTGCAGTTCTGCGTCAGGGGTCATGGGCACATTTCTACGTACGCACATGCTGTGTAGCATGACACATGCCATCACCATCTTTGCAACCTTCACATGGCGGTACAGGAGTGCCCCGCCAGACCTGCTGAGGCACCGGAAACGAGTCTTCAGTAGGCCGAATGCCTGTTCAATGACTACACGGGTACGTGAGTGGGCATGGTTGTAGTCCTCCTCATGCTGGTCCCGTGGGTTCCGGACTGGTGTGAGGAGCCATCTCTTCAGTGGATATCCGGCATCACCTGTATGTGGACTATAAACAAATAATGTGGAATGCCATTGCTACGTACGCACCCCCCCCTTCCTGCCAGGTCATTGCCGCATCACATACCCCACATCAGCATGCATGAATTGTGACTCACCGAGTAGCCAGGATCTGTTCCCTGCGTGTCGCTCCATGTAGCGTGGTATTGTAGAGTTCCTCAAGATCATAGAATCATGGGTTGATCCAGGGAATCGGGCACAACAATGTGTAATGATCCTGTTGGAGTCACACACCATTTGTACATTCAGTGAATGAAATTGTTTTCGGTTGCGGTACTGGGCCTCCATGGCATGTGGGACGACCAATTCCACATGGGTGCAGTCAATGGCACCAATGCAACCCGGTATGCCGGCAAGTGCATGGAATCCCACTTTTGTGTTGGTAATTTCCTGCTCCGAGCGTGGTAGAGAGATGTAGTCGTCTGCGTGCTTCAGGAGGGCATGGAGCACTTGCAATAGTGTCCGTGAGAGCAGTGGCTGTGAGATGCCATGCAACTGTCCGACTGTGTGCTGGTAGGTGCCTGTGGCCAGGAAGTGGAGTACAGACACCACCTTCAGTAGGGGTGGGATGGCGGTTGGGCTATCTATCATGCTGACAAGGTCAGCCTGTGTCATGTCCACAATGGCGGCTATGGTGTCCCGGTCCAAATGGTAGAGGGTGTGGATCTGCTCATCAGTGAGGTTGAACGGATGTGCTCGGAGGCGTGGGATTGCGGGCTGCCTGCGTGGTGGTAGTGGCTGTGCTGGCGGCCCTTGCTGGCCCTGCCTTGCCCTCCTCCTCCTCCTGCGTCTCCTCCGTGCGGCCGGTTGTGGTTGGTGTTCGTCTTCTTCTTGGAGTTGGAGTACTTGCAGTGCTATCAGGTCCCCCAGGGCCAACATCGCGAGTCCTGCCGGTAGCATTTCGGAGTGGGTGTGGTTGTGGGAGGAGACTGGGTGTGCTATTTATGTGTTATCAGGCTGTATGGCCTCCACCTGTAGTGATTCATTCCACCTGTGCAAGCTGCTCTCCCCTTTGGGCGAGCACGTCCCGCACACAACGCTGCAATTCGAGGAATGGCATCTTGCTATTACAATCATGTATTTGTACCCGATGGCAGTGTAACATTGGTTGATATGTTCATTCGGCTATGGTCCCATTGTTTCACATACTATCTTAGCAGTCGCGAACAGACTTGTGAAGGGTCAGTGGAACGTAGTACTCGAGTAACGGTGGACCCTCATGCATCACTGTACCGAGTTTCAACGACGGGCGGGGCGTCCCATTTGTGAGTGAAGGCAGTTGCCATTTACACACACAGCCGCACTAGATGGATTAATTTGTGATTTCAAGCGGCCACAGATGCCTTTTCGACGTGATGTTGCAAATGAGGAATTCAAAGGGCGGCGCTTTCGGTCTTCAGCTAGCGGCGAGGAGATGCCCACAGGTCTGACTGCAAATATAACGTTCTATTGTTCAATGTCCTTGGGACAGGGGCCATGGTGGGGATGCAGTGATTGATATGAATAGTTTGGGATGCGCAATAGCGAGGTGGACGATGAGGCCGGACGTTCCCAAATACATGTTACTTCACAACACTGGAATTACGGGCTGGGGCACAGTGGATTATGCAGGCTGCATGACGCACAGACTCAATGGAATTTTCACATGTTATGTGAGTATGGGAACAGGCGTTATCATTACGGGATGAGGGAATGATGAATGGATGCATGGACAGATGATTTGATACAGAGTTTGCCATGTACAGGGCTTCTTGGGATCTGTCCGCCTCCCCTGCGCTATGTGATGCAGGGCTGCCATAGTGGGACCATCGTCTATCTGGCCTTGTTGAGCCCTCCCTGTCTCGACGCGCCTTCAGACACTTGTGTCCATGCACGTTACCAATCCCATCTGATGGATTCTGTTTTAACAGACGCATCCACAGGTACACTCGTTTGTGATGGTGTTTTCACCTCGATATAGATAGTTATGATTCGCAAGTGGTTTTTGGGTGGTGATGATCCTTTGGAGTGGGCTAGCATGCATATGGCTGTGGATTTGGTGTGATCATTGAAGTGAGTAATTCTAATGTAGTTCTGATGGCCATTCTATTCTTTTTCATTTCATTTGGTTGACAGGTATCTCCTCCCCTTTTGCCACTGCCATCTGTATGCCACTCCTGCAGATGGATTTTACTCCCGACACCTGCTGCTTCGTGTTAATCAGTGGAGCAGCATTATGATCTTATGGGACGATCGCCAATGGGCCACATGCCCTTACGCAGTACTAGTGGCTCGGAGCAACATTTCGGCCTTTCAGCTGGACTAGTGCCTCCCCATTGGGTCGGCCCTGCGGTTCTGGGCGCTTCCATGTTGCCTTTTCGTACGAGAATGTGGCCCTGTGTACCATGAAGGAACAGGGCGTCACACAAGAAGTTGCTGGTCATTTATTGCGGATGCAGCCCACAATGGTGAAATGTGTTTTGGAGTTCATGGCCTAATGGCTGTATGGGCTTGGTGAATTTGTTGTGCATTAAATTTCTATTCTGATATGGGCCGTGTAGCGTTCTTCTTTGCAAGTGATGTGGCATATTCCTATTTGGGGAGTGATGTATTGTGAGGAGATCTGCATTGGGTTCCAGCTTCGGAGTATAGTTGCGTGGTACTGTGCTGGGCGCGTTTGCCTACGAAGCCCAGTGAGGTCAGGGATAAGGGCTGCCAATATGACTGTTTGAATGATGTCATGCTCAGGGGCGGGGGATTAGGTTTTGTGTAACAGATGCCGGTCAGCCAGGTGGATTGGTGGAATGATGTGATTTTCTGAATGTTGCTGGTCACAGGTGCCTGTGTTTGCGTGCGTTTCTTGGTGGGAGACTGAGGTCATGTCCATTGGAATAGCTTCTGTATTCGTGCCATCTGTGCCCTGCAGCTCCCATTGGCCCCTCTTGAGATTCTTTTGTTCGTTGGCATGCATGGGTGACTTGTGCATTTCACTGGTTGCATTGTGACTTCATTGCACCTACGGGGAGTTGTACAATGTGGCCAGGGAGCGGTGTACAGGCACTCAGTGGGGCCGTTTACGGTTGATTCGCGATGCCGTACTTCTCACCATGGCGGAATGGTACTTTCCGCCGTGCTTGATGGCGTTAGGTGCATGTCCGCTAGGGTCAGAATTCGCGTACCGTTGCGCCATGGTGGTATTTACGGTTTGGCATGGCGCGCGCGTACTTGGTGCAGTTAGCGTTGGCGTTCACTACGGTGTCGCTAATGGCATCGTACTTTGCGGTGACGGGTCATAATCGCACCGAGCGCTATTCGATGGCCGTATTGCATTTCCGCCATCGTTTTTCGATTTCCACCAGGGTCGTAATGAGGGCCATAGACTGGGTACTGAGAACGGCCTTGTAGAGCACAGTAAGCTCTGCGCTGCCTCTTGGTCCCTCCATGATGGGTGGTGCTGCAACATACACCACCCATTATGGACGACTCCCCAATGCAAACCCTGGTTAGTGGAAATCTCATTTAGCACTCATTTAACATTGTTTGGGTATTGTCTTGTATTTTCCACCGCTGGTACCATGTCTAATTATACATAGATTTAGTCACACCTGATAGTTTAATATTCCTTAGGGTCTGTCAATATTTCAGGATAGCTTTCTTATCAGTTTTACTTCCAGTGCGTTGTGCCTAAGTGTATTTTGTTGACATGCTTTCAGTCCTTAAAATGTCCAGTCTTATATCCTTGTTCTCTATTTTTCAGCCCCTTTGTATTTAACAAGTGTCCTTGCTACAGATTTTCACCTGTTCGACAGTGCTTAGGTGCTTTACAGCTGTAGCTTTTTTTTCTTGTACCAAAGTCACAAAATTCACTCTGCCTGATTCACAACCTTTCCATCAATCTTTAAGACAACATACTAGTACTGCAATGCTCATTTCCACCTCATGAAAACAGTGAGAGCGTGGGGATTCTCAAACAATCAGAGGCAAACATCGAGCAATGTTTATGGTTTTAGCAAGTTGTTACTGGTAATACTGTCAGACCTAGAAGAATGATCATCATCAAAAACGTGACATTTTAAGACAAAGATTAAATACATGAAGAAAGAGGAATAGTTTAGAGAGAACATAACAGGTCCAAGAACTGATTCAAAATAGTACTAGAGTTTAGACTACATATATACAATTTCAGAAGTTTTGAGGAAAAAGGAAGGAGAAACATCTGGTCGAAGTTCAAGGGGAGGCTGTGATCAAAGATGAGATTTTAAAATTAGGAACAATAGTAGCATGATTAAAAGAAAGAGGACAAGTCTGACTGGAAGACAGAAAAGACACATGCTGAAAGAAACACATGTGGGCTTGGGTCTGCAGAACGAGAGACCAACAGTTTGTTTGGGGTGAAACAAAAAGACCAGGCCAAGGAGCAAGTGAAGTAATGAGGACTTTGTACTGCTAATATTTAGCGTTGAATAAGCGATGACAGATGCCGAAGAGCACTAAAGACAGCCAGAGAGTGAGAATATTGAGGGGTCTGGAGAGAAAAACTTAATAAGTGTTGAGGAGGCTTATGTGAGGGAACAACATACAAAAGACCAGAGAAACCGGTGAGAAAAGATGAGAAGGCAGGAGAGACAAAAACTGAGAAGGGAAGTGAGGCTGAAGAAAAAAAAATCAGTGGGGGGGGGAGAGCATGAACAACCTTAGGAATATATAAAGACATTTCCAAACTACAAAGATTATATTGCAAAAAGAAAATAGAAAGATGCTCAGTCCGCCGGCTCCCCATACCTATAATATAAAGATTATGTAACACATGTTGGTTCATAATATCTATTTAATCATGGAACCCTGCTATCCGGACTTTATTATGTATCTTACGGTTTCAGGTTGTTTTGCTTGACTGTGGTTCATTAAATGGTGTAGTGCAGCTTGAATCAATACTCCGCTTTTACTGGGTCTCGCCTTCGACGTTGACACTCCAATTTGCAATTTTTGTTGCCATATTTTTCGTGTAGAACAGGTACGTTATACTTTATTCTGTGCTCCAAAAGGTGATTTCTTGGATCCTGTCTCGGTATGTGAGCCATTGTCACACTCCTGATCGTTGCCAACTTCCCAATCCTCCACTTGGTCAGGGGTAAACAGTGCACCAGATGCCGTTGATTTACAGAACTGAAACTACGTCCTAATCAGGCCACTTGGCAGAAAGACTTGGACGCAGTCAATAAGCGCTGGCATTCTTGCAAATCCAGCTTCTATTCAATTTATCTTGGCACAAAATATAACACACTAAAAGCCTGCCTTCTTAATTCCTTCTCTATTTATGAACTGATTAATCTTTTTTTTCCAGCAGCCATGAAACAGTTGAGAGGAAATCACAGGGGCTATGTGCATCCATGTTTTTGTTTTCTTTTCCAGCAGAAAACAGAGTAAATTGAAGACCTGGCTATGAGAAATGATGCCAGCCATTCATTGTAAGAGGTTTCTGCTTCTTTTAGGGCGTTTATTAATGTCTTCCGGCTGCAACTTTCATGCTCTTCAGGTTATAATTGAAAGATTACCATATTAGAAGTTTAGCTGCAGTCTGTCTGGTGCACTTATGTCAAGGTGACATCAACGATTCTAGAAATAAGAAACTGTGTAAGCAGAAACCCCCTTCATGACTTTTACTGACCACATTTATTCAGAAAATGAACTGTCTTGATGCATTCTCCAGAATTAGCTTTTAATAATGCCAAAAACATGGGACCCTGCAGTATCCTTATAAGCCGTGCACATTATGCTCATATAATGCGTGGAAGTCTGCAATATCTGTATACATGCGTGCACGTGATATCCGTATTACAGGTCAGACTGACATCACTAGTAGTATTACAGTTGACTTGAGGCATCACAATGGCTGCTCTCAAAGCAAAAACATCTCATCAATGGCAGCACTCAGCAATACTGCTAATGTAAGCCATGGATATCTTTTCGGATTCCTTTCATTTGAATTTATTTTTGTAATTCATTAGTGTGTATAGTACATATGGATACACTAATGGAATTATATTTATCTAGTGTACTGTTGTTCTTTACCAAAGGAGATCAGCCATCTAATTGCAAGATACAACTTATTCTAAACCACAAGGCAGCCTTTTAAATGAATTTGTATTGAACTGATTAAGGGCCTGATTCACAGAAGTGGTTTATAATGGCACAATCACATAGGAAAAAGCTCTGTGAATCAGGTTTGTTCTTTGTTCATCGGATTCTACCTGCATTCAACACATCACCAACTGCAATATGTATTGCTTAGATCGCCAAAATGACAAAATATTAAAACAGATTTATTGTTCCATTGCATGACCTGCGGTAGCAGCCTTGTAGTTATGATTAAGTTGCTCAACATATAGAAAGAACACCTTTTGGGCAGCTTATAACTTTGGCGCCATTCAGGGAAACTTCACCAAACTTTGCAAAAAACATATATAGCCGAGCCATGACGATTTGGCGAAGTTTGGTGCGGTTTCGTTCAGGGAGCAAAGTTATCTGGGGTCCCAACATTTTTGAAATCCTCATAGACATAATGGAAAACATGTTTTGCTCACACCTACAGCCCAAACCACTGGACGGATTTTCACCATATTTGCACCAGGAGCCGCGACCTGGTCCCAAAAGCGTGCTTTTGTAAATTTGGTTTAAGTCAATCTAGTAGTTTTTAATAAAGGGCAAATGTAGGCCAAAAGAAATAAGTGATATATGGGTCCAGTCTGCAGACCCATTTCCTGATTTGGAGTCCGCAGACGTTGCTGGGTCAATCAAGGGTTGGCTTGGTGTGCACATAACTCAAAGACACATGCTGATTGGATGTTCAAAAACATGAGGAGCATCTGAATTTTTTAAACGGTCGCCATATTGGATCCACAGACAGCCATCGTTGTCCGTGGACAGCTTGGTGAGGAAACAGTCTGGAAATTGCATTTTGGGTTTGTTTGTGGCCAAAGGAGGGCCTGGAAAGGAGTGGAAAATAATTGATAGGAAGGTGTTTTATCAGTGATAAAAGCGGTGCAGCAGCCGTGGTTTCCGTCATCACTGTTTGTGTTAGTGGACACAAACAGTGACCGTGGATGTCATTGGAATTGGGAAGATTCTAGGTGAGTCTTGTTATTTGAAGGTGTACTGTACCTACTTGTTATATGGTATAATTGTATTGTGGTGGCTTTGACCCATGGCCATATTCTTGGGGGCATGGTTACTGGTCAGAAACACTGTAGTAATAGGTGTATGGTATTTATAGGTACTGTAGGGGGAGTATACAGTATTTGCAATATGATGGGTTTATATAATTGAAGTGTATACAGTATTTATGATTGTAGTACAGTTGGGGATAGTGTTTCTGGAATCTGTAGTTGAAGGGAAAAAAGAAAGATAACAGTGGGCATGGATAGTTAGTTGCATATGGAAATAAAGCAGTAATCTCTTGTTCTTTTTCTGTGGAAAACAGTGTACTTTGTTAAGCAAGATAGTTTAATACATGTATTTGCATTCAATTGGCATATTCATTTACTTTTGAGACCAACATGAACAGTACATTGTAAGTACTATGTTTGGTACAACATTAGTGAGTGTTATACTCTTGTTGCATTGAATTGAAATAATCATTAGGTCATTGACAAAAACATCCATAGTGGATTAAAAAACCCTACTATATTTCAAAGAATGTACATATTACACAGTACATGTGTGTGGTAGCATTGATATATGTTGTAAGTGTACGTGCGGTAGGGTGTTTGTTTTATTTGTTTACTTTTTGTTCACTTGTTGGGCACCTATACAGCAGGTAAATACTGTTTCAAAGCGCCCACAGGGCAAAGGGAGGGAGCAGGGAGTGAAACACATTAGTAAGCACAAACAAATAAAAAACAGTGGAGGGAAGAGGACAAACCACCCCTAAGGTAAGCAGGCTAACTTCACATTAATAGTTTAGCCTTTTCGTTATTATACATAAACGCTGTCATTATCGTTGGACGCGCTTCCTGTAGCCGGCAAATTATTGATTACATGTAATCAATATTACTGAAACTTATGTTTTTATACTGCCAACAAATGCAATAAATGTGGGCTCCATCAAACGCGCAAAACAGTTGAGTTAGCCTTGGAAACCCAACAGCTGTGGAAAGCAGACACCCATTATCTGTTTTCTTATGGTGAATGGCGCTTTTTTGACTACATGCTTTTGCCAATAGTTCGGTGAAATACAATCATTTATATGTACCCCCGTTAACAGGTCATCCACATTGACAAGCAGGACAGACCTGAGAAATACATTATGTGCCCTCAAATGAGGCTCATTACCAGCCAGAACAAAGACCCTAAAGCACCTATAATGCAAGGTAAGAGTAAGTGTGGTTACAAAATTTCAAGTATCTAATCGCAAACAAATTTAATGATTATCATGTCACCTACAGTTTTTAATCAGAAAAACCGATACACCATTCTCTTCACTCTATTTCTGTCATTCTAAACTTATTTCTATTTCAATTTCAACTCCTTAAATCAATCATTCACTTGTTATCCTCATTATTTTCATTCATTTTGTTTTTCTTTCACCCACTTTAGAAACAATTCTATATTTCTTGGGACTTTTTAGAAAATGCTAACAATCTAAAAATGCAATAGTATCATAAAAACTCAAATTATCCATCCATTTCCTCCTGGTGAGCCAGCACTCTTATCTACTGGTTAAACACGTGTAGAGGACCTAGGGAAAAAAGGCTATTTTTCTATGAACCCAAAACTTGTACAAAGATGAACACTATTTGAAATATATTTAAATCAACTTTGAAATTATTATTTTTTTTAAAACAAGTGACTTCTTTCTTGGATACTAACCCAATCTGGCACAATCACGGCTATCCATATTCCACAATTGTTCTCATATCTTTAAGTATTGGGCAGATACAATACTTGGACTGGCAGGTCAGCAACAACTAATACCCAAACTCATAACTCGAGGTTCGTCGAGGCTAAAACTATATCTGCAAACACACAAGCCAATTTCTCTGATTTGGCTTTAGGACACCACCCTTGACTGCCTATGAAGAGAGCTCTTCTAAAATCAGGATAGCAAAATCCTTCAACTCAGAGTCCAAAAGGGGTATTGGCCTATAGTTAAGTTTGTAAGATTTATCACCACAATTAAAGACAGGCACAATATTTGCAGTATGGCATGAGCCTGGAAATCTAAGTTGATGAAGGACAGATTTGACTAGTCCATATATAAAAATTGCCCAGAACAATGGATCCATCTTTAATACTGTGTTACATAGTCTGTTAGGCTGAGGTTTTTGATATCTTTGTGGACAAATTTAAAGTCCCACAATCCTCTCTCTCTCTCAATTATGGATGATGTTGGATTAGAACAGTATAACTGAGCGGAATGACCATTGGTCGTCCAAAATGGGCATTCCTGCAGAACCCCATGCAAGCATTCATTCCTGTTTATGATTCTTCAAATGTATTTTCAAACCTTCAGAGAATATTCAACAGGATATCCTCCCCCATTTTCTGATGTCTCAATACTCAAACTTAGTGAAACTAATGGTAAACACTTTATAATATAAACCATTTAATTATTATTATTTTGTATACATTTAACATATATATATTTTCCTTTGTACAGAGCATACCAAAATAGAAAATACTTCAGAAAAACCTGTTATGGATAACACTTTTCACAGTATAGAAGAAAAAATGGATTTATTGTTGACTAATTTTAATAATTTGAAAACTTTTGTGGAAGATCATTTTAAACCAAAAACCTCGTACCATTGCCCCACATGTACTTGTCCCTCCTCACCATATCCCAGTCATTTATCCCCAAACCCTCTCCATAACCCAAAACGTTTTGATGAGACTTCCCTTCTTCACCTAATAACAATCATGATGAAACCCCTAATTCTCCTGTTTTTGTTTCTGTTTCTGCCTCACCTTCTCTGTCATAAATTATTAATATATGTTAAATAAAGTTTAATTTTTATATTGTGTTGTAAATATATATATATTTTTTTAAAAAACAATGTAGGTGTCCGCGGACAGTGCAGGTGTTCTGAAATGTTCGTAAATAAATGAAAATGGAGGTGTCCTGAAGAATACTATACCTGTTCGTACTGTTCGCTAGCAAGATGAAACTATTCTAAGAACACACGCGGTGTCCTGAAATGTTCGTAAAAAAAAATAATTAAAGTGTCCTAAAGAACACTATATCTGTCCGTAGTGTTTGCTAGCAAGTTCAAACTGTTCTAAGAACACACGCGGTGTCTTGAATTGTTCGTAATTAAACAAAAATGGAGGCGTCTTAAAGAACACTATACCTGTCCGTACTGTTCGCTAGCAAGTTGAAAATGTTCTAAGAACACAATTGGTGTCCTGAAATGTTCGTGCATAAACGAAATTGAACGCGTCCTGAAGAACACTATATCTGTCCTTACTGTTCGCTAGCAAATTTATACTGTTCTAAGAACACACGCAGTGTCCTGAAATGTTCGTTTCACGTGTGACGCAATTTTAATTAGTTCAGGACCCGAACACTGTCAGTAGAACATCAATGCGCATGCGCTAGCCAATCTCTGTGCATTTGGTGTCCTGCGGACATGCGCTTCCTTCGCGGACTTGTTCGCGAACGGATCATATGACCGCGCCCATGCTGATCGCGTGTTCTGAATGCGGACACTGTTCAGGTCCCTGAACAAATTAAAAGTACATTTTCAATTAATCCATAATATTTTTCAATAAAATCTCACCATGGCACAAGTCCCACATAGTAATCCTGAGTTTCTACATACCTTTTGAAACTTTTCAAACTTTTTTTGTGTCGATCTGTCCGCGGACAGCGCGCATGTCCGCGGACCGCGCACAAGCACCCCTATAAAAGACCACGCCCTAGAGCTTATTCTCATTGTGTTTCTGGCTATTCTTCGAAACACAGCGATTTTTGCTGCCAACTGCAGATTTCCATTGCATCTTTGATGTCTTCCCTGGCTGCTGAACTGCCAACCGGTGCTGCACCTGCTTCAGCACCACCTCCCCACCACCTCCCCAAGGGCCTGAAGAGGGGAACAGGAGTGAGGATGCAGAGGAGGAAGAAGAGGATGATAAGAATGAGGTAGAAGAAACCCTACTACCCACACTAGGCGTGAGTCTTGGGTGTGGCGGTTATTTACCATTCATGGGAATCTTCCTAAGGCTCGTGCGAACCATGTTACCTGCAATGAGTGCAAAATGATACTCAGTCGCGGGAAGCACGGTAAGTACAGCTTTGGGACCACTACTATGAAGCGACACCTGAGGTCATTTCACTCTGGGGCTATTCGCAGGGTTGTACCTTGCAAAGAACGTAGCAGGTTGATTTCCACTAATTCATCCTCTGTTTCTGATCCTGTCACCACAAGGACCACCTCTGTGGGACAGCGTCTTCATCAAGCTGCCTCACAGGCCATACAGAATGCTGATGACCCTTACCTTTCGAGGGTCACAGTTGTATGTATGTACTGTGACACAGTACTCTGCAGGGGGAGCGACTTCGTAGTGCTTTTGAGACTATCGTCTCAGAGCACGAGAAGATCCACTCACTACCCAAATAAAACCCACTCTACATCTTCCTCTCTCAGCTCGCCCTTTCTTATCCCTGTGGTTGGTGTCCCCCCCTTTACCTTCCTTTCCCCTCCTCTCCTAGTGTGTCGTGTGTAAAAATACAAAATAAATACAAAACATCAAAAATCAAAAAAAAAATAAGGCTCTTTTCAGCGCCGCCTTTCACAGTTAAAAAATAGAAGTGAAAACAAATGAAGCAGGGCCCCTTGTATTTTTTAGAAGTCCACGGACAGTTCGCAAACATTTAAAAAAATTGGCTTGCTACCCCATCACAAACATTGCAATTTTCTCTGGGCGGAAGTGGTGGCTCTGAAAAGAGCCTTTGGGAGGTGTTTGTAAATCAAAAATTATAAATGCTTAACACTTACTTCAAAATGGATGTTGTAATTCCAAAAAAGGTTGCAATGCATTTTGTACATTTCTCATGTACATTTCTCAGAAAAATCTGATTTCCACCATAAGTAAGATGGACATATGAACAGAATATTTTCATTGTGAAAAGAAGACATGCCAAAATCTTTTAGAAAGGCACAAACAGCTTTATTAACATTGCGCCTTGCTTTTTCCATTTGTGGACCAAATGAAGAAGAACGAAGCCACATTTGTCTCTGCTCAATCCGTGAAAATATCACTTGAGAATTAGGAAACATGTCCATAACCTTACCAAGTCCTTCTTTCATAGCAAATTGCAAAAAAAATCCAGTCACATGTCCTAAACCGTTCCCTCCACAATGAATTACAATTATGTCTGGATGTTGCTCTGTCTCCAAAGTAGCACAGAGAGGTAGCAAGTCCAACCACTTTATTCCACGTACTCCATGCCAGTGTACTTCCACATGTAGGAATCCAAGATCTACAGCTACTCCACAGCTTTCTGCATGCACCGTCAACCAATATATCCATGAATTTCCCAAAATCCATACAATCTTTTTCCCAAAATACACAGACATAGCTATCTGTTGTTCTCTCAGCAAAAACAGTATATGAGAAACTCTCTTCTGGCACAACACACCCACTAAACTTTCCTGACCAATCCCTTTTAGTACTCATTCTCATGACTTCTGAACCTAAAAATCCCCGGATGTAACTCCCGATGTCCGCGAACTACCGCCATGTCCGCGGACATCAAGTAACATGTACAGCCCTTCTACCATTTCCACTTCACTCTCTCTGCCATTCCCTCATTGGATGTAGCTAAGAAATCACATGACCATGCACCAATCAAATTCAAGACCTCTACATCTAACTGCATCATCATAGATCAGCACTGCAAATGTACTGTGAATCTCTCTGAGTACAAGTGTCATATCATTGGCAAGCACCATCTACCAGAAATACTGTACAAGACTCCAAGATTTCTACTTGCAGCTCCATGCATATCCATATGCATGAACACAAACTTCAGGTATGCATATTTTCTGTACAGTAGATGAACACATTTTCAAACAGACTTTTAGCTTGTGTAATCTGTAAAATGAATTTACTGTATTTTTTTCAATTTCCTAAAATCAACTATCACTTATAAACCTTTATACTATTTACTTTCTTTATACACACACACTCAAATCATGTTAAACTAAATTTTTTTAAATGAAATATATAGACTACATATATTCAAACAAAATTGCATGCAAGCACAATCTATGTTTAAATCTTTAAAAAAATACTTATACAATTTCATATTTTTTGTTTTTATTTATTTATTTACTTAATTACTTTAATTTAGACATGACATTGTGGCGCTATTACCTAGAACAGCTTAGTTACAGAAATAGTGGTATTCACTGGTATATTATAAATTGCACAAGCCATAGTAAAGCTATTTTTTTTTGCTACAGTTAGTCATTCAATACAATTTCTTCATTAAGAACATATCATATGTACTGAACTGATGCAATGTATTTTATGTAAATAAATTAGTTTAATGGTTTTAAAGAAGGCACTGAGGATTTCAATTAAAAAAATCAATATCTAAATTAAAAACAGCGCTATATACAAAGTTACTAATTTGAATCTTTTACAATTGCAGTGAAGACCAGTCTCCTGAAAAGAAGCAGCCGAATTCGAAGAACAAAGAAGAACTAAGAAGTTACCTGTTAATTTAAGAAAAAAAGTAATTAGAATATCACCATAATATTTGTATTATTAATCAAACATACTATAACGTTAATACAAGCTATTTCTGTGCCTCAAAATAGAGATTGTTTACCATTTTGTCAAAAAATCTCCATGTCTTAAACAGCGATTTACAGCCAGAATGGCCCACAAATTCCTATATTTGGACACACAAATTACGCAACTGAACCGCTACAATTTTCATATTATAAAACAAACAACTGTTTTAATTGTATACATTAGATTTACTATTTGCACTTTTCCACACCAGTCATTAAAGACTCCTCAACATAAAGAAGAATATTACATGTCCCTGCTACAACTCTTCAAACCATGGAGAAAAGAAGAACAATTACTAGATAACTATGACTCATATGAGGATGCTTTCAAAGTAAATGAAAGCACTATAACTGATGTAAACTTTACACAGTACAAAACAATGTTGCACAATGAACAGCAACACGAAGAAGAACTCCAAGCCCAACTAGCTAAGGAAACTCCTGACAGTATTCAACCTTCTGTAACAGGAAGCCAAGAACCACTGGGAGAACCACTAATAATAAATGAGGCAGAATTAGCTATGATAGAAGTAGACAACACCATGTGTCAGTATGAAGATAAGGAACACTTAACTATACTACAATCAAAACTAAACAATGAGCAAAGTAGCATTTTTCAAGAAGTAACAAAACAAATTGCACATGGTGTAAAACATGAACATAAAGAATGTTCCTGCCATAATTATAAACCTATACTACTGTACGTCAGTGGTGAAGCTGGTTCTGGCAAAACATTCCTAATCAAAATCATTAGTAAGTTCCTTCAACAATTGACAAACAACAAACTGTCAGCTGTTGTCACTGCCCCCACAGGTTTAGCTGCCTACAACATAGGTGGTGTTACATTACACCGATTACTACTATTACCAGTAGAACACCAGAACAAATTAGACTATTACAAACTTTCTGCAGAAGCTGCAATGGAATTACGCAGAGTATTGAAACATATGAAAATGCTACTAATATATGAAGTGAGCATGGTCTCCAACCTGATGTTAGCTTTGATTCACCTCAGATTACAAGAAGTACTCAAAACAGACTATGAAGAGCTCTTTGCAGGAAAACACATTATTGGTTTTGGAGATCTGCTTCAATTAACACCAATACAAGGTGAGCTTTTTTTAAAACATTAGGACACAAACTCTGCCGTAAAACTGTTGGCAGCATTGGAAATGTCAACCTTTGGCAACATTTCCAATACAGAGAATTAACAGAAAACATGTGGCAATCTGCAGATCTCACTTATGCCAACATTTTAAAAAGTATCAGAGTTGGTATACTTTCTAAAGAAGCAGAAGCAATATTGAAAACCCGGCACATTAATGCACTTTATGGCGATAATGCATGTGCTACAGATGTTATGGAACAATTAGCCCACAAAAATGTCAATTGTATGGCCTTAATGCCAACTCTTGCAAGCTGTTTCAAATTCAATGAAATCATGCTAAGTAAAGAAATGCAACCAATCATGGAAATTAGTGCCACAGACAAACTAGATGTACATGGTATGACACTACCCATGTGTGACCAAGCCACAACAAGACTAAATAGTTTAGAAAAATCAATCTCAAACACAGCAGGCTTAGAAAAGATATTAAAATTATCCTTAAATTGCAGAGTAATGCTTAAAGGTAACCTTGGCGTGGACCAAGGACTAGTTAATGGAGCACTGGGTACAGTTGTTGGCTTTCAAACATACCCAAGTGACAACAAAATTCAGTTTGTCAATATACTCTTTGACAAACTTTCAGAAGTAAAAAGGATAGGACGCTCAACAGCTAGATTCCTTCTCTTCAAAGATATGTATGTACGCAGAGAACAATTTTCTCTAACTCTTGTATACGCAGTCACGATTCATAAATCACAAGGTCTTACCCTAGACAAAGCACTGATAGATATTGGTAACACAGTCTTTAAAGAAGGCATGAGCTATGTAGCACTATCAAGCTTACGTACACTTGACGGTCTATTTCTAATCAACTTTGATACAAGTAAAATAAACACTGATATTCCTTGCATTTTAGAATACAATAGACTTCGCTCACTATACACCCCCCACCTAAACACATATTCTGTTCCATAAAAAGTAAAACGTTATAAAAGAAAAATAAATCAAACAGAAATGCAACAGGATGTCACTGCAAATCCTCCAAAGAGAGTAAAAGAAACTAATACTTCATCAAGTACCACAAGCAAAAAAGAATTAATGAGGGAAAGTAAACCAGGTACTTCTTTGAAGAAGGAAGACAAACTCCAAAAAAAGCAGTTAGATACAGAACTACCTGGACCATTTAAATTCTCAAATATAGTTGGTGTAAGTTGCTACGCAAATGTAGCAATGAATATTCTCTTTCAATTACCACCAATTGTTGACAACATTTACTTACACAGTACAGACCCATTGTGTTTGCAAATGTTAGTACTTCACAGAAATGCAGCAAACAATCCTGAAAACACATATAGTGTTTATGGAATAAGACAACAATTGGACTACTGTGCTGGAATGGTGAAATTCACTCTAAACTCACAGGAAGATCCACAAGAATCTCTCATGTACTTACTACAAGTACTGGAAAACAAAAACATACCTATAAATGAAATCTTTCAGATTTCATACATGTGGAAACATACATGCACTCTCTGCAACAATGTGACACAAGAAGAAATCCCCAATGAACGCTTCATATATATATATCAATACCAAATTGTGAATCCATTCCATTTCAGCGACTTGTACAAAATGCAAACCATGATAGATTATGCTCTACCTGCAATTCAGATAATCGCTCCCCGTTAGTAATACAAACACATACTAAATACATAATACTAATGCTTCTACGTTACAGTGCAGATGGTACCAAAAACAACTGCAAGCTGACTGGATTCACACATGGTCAAATATCACTTTTAAGAAAACCTTCAAACAATAGGTATAATCTACCACGCAGGAGCCACAACCAATTCAGGGAACTACACTGCATATATAAAAAAGAAATGTGGATGGTTTGAATGTAATGATAGTACCATTACTCTAAAGCAGAGATTACCAGGAAATCTTACAAACGCTTATTTGATGTTCTTAAAACCAAAATTTGATAACTAAACTGTATTTAAACCCTAAGTAAACTTGTGTTAAAAAAATATAAACTGTTATAATACTCCAAAAGCTATCTAACTGCTCAAAGATTCTACAACAACTAATCAGATAAATGAATACCACTAAATTAGACCAAAAAATACACAGTTAGAATTCGCCAATTGATATCTAACTGCTCCAAAAATTTATAATATCAAAACAAATAAATAATATGTTACTGCTGCAAAAAAATACAACAAGCCAAAGTATAAAGCATTAGCCAGAAACAACAAGTGAACACTGAAAACAAACAAACAAATAAACTGTAGCATAACAGAAAAGTTTTTTTTTTAATCCAACATGGATTTTTTTTTTCTCCCACAGACCCAATGATTTTAGCAACAAATACAGAAACTGAGCAAATTGCACAGTACTCTGATTTGTAATCTACTAAATATGAGGGTCCAAAAAAAAAGTATATTGATTATACAAATACAGAAACTGAGCAAATTGCACAGTTCTCTGATTTGTAATCTACTAAATATGAGGGTCCAAAAAAAGTATATTGATTATTCAATGTAATAAGTCATTGCAAAATACTAATACTAACATGCTATTTTCTTTTATCACAGAAATTAACAAGAAATACATGTACTCCGGTTACTAGACCAAACAGTAAGTATACAATAATAAGGAGAACCATAGCAGCATATCACATCCATAGTATCTGATACCTTTGTTCCTTATACATTTGTTTTTCACCCAAAGTTATAAGCAAATATGAATGTGATATGCTGCGGTGGTTGTGGCCAGGGCATAGAGAGTCGGGTGCATGGCCAAATGGCCATGCACGCAAGACTCTATGCCCTGGCAACAATCCACTCCTACACACCAACACACTCTACTTAATACAAATATTGAACAAAGTTTCACCGCGCTGTCCGCGGACAACCGCAAATCCAAGATGGCGGGCGCTACTGAAAATCTGACGCGCTTCACGCTCCACGCCGTCCAATCCGCAAACACGGTGCATCTCCGCGAACATCACGCAAGCCGATTGGCCAATCAGGACACTGTCCGCGGAGCGAACAGGGAAGTGTGTCCACGGACCGAACACAGATATCACAATTTTTTTTTTACCTATTTTTTGGTCATTTTAAAAAAAACTACTGGACGGATGTTCACCAAGTTTGCAAAAGCTTTCGGGACCAATCCGCTGCTCCTGGTCCAAATTTGGTGAAACTCCCTCCAGCGGTTTGGGCTGTAGACGCGAGAAAAAAAAAGTTTTGGGACCCCCCCCTATAACTTTGCCCCCCCCTGGACGAATCCTCACCAAACTTTGCAAAAAAATTCAGAGTGACCCAAATACCTGCAAAGTTTGGTGAGGATTCGTCCAGGGAGAGCGAGATTATAAGCCGCCCAAAAAGTGCTCTTCCTACAGAAACACCAACTTAACCATAACTACATGGCCACTACCGTGGCCATGTAATATTCAATGAAAAAACTTTGTTAAAGGGACGTTATGGTTAAGTTGCGCTACTAAAACCTATGAAATTCAGTGAAAAAACGTTGTTCCAAGTAAAACCGAAAATCCCTTGAAATTCACCAGTTATGATAAGCTAAGCAACCATAACTCGCGCCACCACCGTGCACTGCTAAGACTAACACCCAGGACATCAAAGATGACATCACAAATGTCATTGATGACATCACTGATGACATCACATGTGTATGTACTTTTCATGAAATATGTGTGCAAGGGATTCTTATTATAATGTTGCGAAATAAGTGTCAAGGATCATTGCAGTAAATATCATACCCTAATTAGTGCATTGAACGATGCATTGATATAAATAGCATTCTATTATGGGGTTCTATCTAGTATACTAAGCTACTCATTCAGAAACATAACATTGCATGGTGGGGGGCAACAGGATACAGACACGGGGCATGAGCGGGGGTGGGGGGCAACAGGAGACAGACACGGGGCATGAGCGGGGGTGCAACAGGAGAGAGACACAGGGCATGAGTGGGTGGTGGGGGCAACAGGAGACAGACACAGGGAATGAGCGCGGGCTGGGGGGCAACAGAAGAGAGACACGGGGCATGAGCGGCTGGGGGGAACAAGAGACAGACACGGGGCATGAGCGGGGGGCAAAAGGAGAGAGATACGGGAAATGAGCAGGGTGTGGGGGGCAACAGGAGACAGACACAGGGCATGAGCGGGGGTGGGGGTAACAAGAGACAGACACGGAGCATGAGCAGGGGGCAGCAGGAGGGAGACACGGGGCATGAGCGGGTGGTGGGGGGCAACAGGAGACAGACACGGGGCATGAGTAGGGGGTGGGAGGAACAGGAGACAGACACGGGGCATGAGCAGGGGGTTGGGAGAACAGGAGACAGACACGGGGCATGAGTGGGGGGTGGGGGGCAACAAGAGAGAGACACAGGGCATGAGCATGTGGGGGGAACAGGAGACAGACACGGGGCATGAGCAGGTGGGGGGAACAGGACACAGACACAGGGCATGAGCGGGGGGTGGAGAACAGGAGACAGACACGGGGCATGAACGGGGGCGTGGGGGGCAACAGGAGACAGACACGGCACATGAGGGGAACAGGAGACAGATACAGGGAATGAGCGGGGGGTGGGGAGAACAGGAGACAGACATGGGGCGTGAGTGGGGGGTGGGCGGGAGGGAGAGAGACACACGGGGCATGAGCAGGGGTGGGTGGGAGGGGGAGAGACACATGGGGCATGAGCGGGGGTGGGGGAGGGAGAGAGACACACGGGGCATGAAAGGGGGGTGGGTGGGAGGGTGAGAGACACATGGGGCATGAGCGGGGGGTGGGCAGGAGGGGGAGAGACACATGGGACATGAGCGGGGGGTGGCCGGGAGGGGGAGAGACACATGGGGCATGAGCGGGGGGTGGGCGGGAGGGGGAGAGACACATGGGGCATGAGCAGGGGGTGGGTGGGAGGGGAAGAGACACACGGGGCATGAGCGGGGGGTGGGCGGGAGGGGGAGAGACACACAGGGCATGAGCGGGGGGTGGGCGGGAGGGGGAGAGACACATGGGGCATGAGCAGGGGGTGGGTGGGAGGGGGAGAGACACATGGGGCCTTAGCGGGGGGTGGGCAGGAGGGGGCGAGACACACAGGGCAGGAGCGGGGGTGGGTGGAGGGAGAGAGACACACGGGGCATGAGCGGGGGTGAGGGGGAGGGGGAGGGAGAGAGACACACGAGGCATGAGCAGGGGTTGGGGGAAGGGGAGAGAGACACGGGGCATGAGCGTGTGTGGAGGGGAGGGAGAGAGACAGACGGGGCATGAGCGGGGGTGGGCGGGAGGGGCAAAGACACACGGGGCAGGAGTGGGGGTGGGCGGGAGGAGTAAAGACACACGGGGCATGAGCGGGGGTGGGCAGCAGGGGGGAAAGACAAACGGGGCCTGAGCGGGGGTGGGCGGGAGGGGGAAAGACACACGGGGCATGAGCAGGGGTGGGGGGAGGGGCAGAGACACATGGGGCATGAGCGGGGGGTGGGGGGAAGTGGAGAGAGACATGGGGCATGAGCAGGGGTGGAGGGGAGGGAGAGAGACACACGGGGCATGAGCGGGGGTGGGCGGTAGGGGGAGAGACACACAGGGCATGAGCAGGGGTGGGGGGAGGGGCAGAGACACATGGGGCATGAGCGGGGGGTGGGGGGAAGTGGAGAGAGACATGGGGCATGAGCAGGGGTGGAGGGGAGGGAGAGAGACACACGGGGCATGAGCGAGGGGTGGGGGTCAACAGGAGACAGACACGGGGCATGAGCGGGGGGTGGGAGGAACAGGAGACAGACACGGGGCTTGAGCGGGGGGGTGGGGGCAACAAGAGAGAGACACGGGGCATGAGCAGGTGGGGGAACAGGAGACAGACACGGGGCATGAGCGGGTGGGGGGAACAGGAAACAGACACGGGGCATGAGCGGGGGCGTGGGGGGGCAACAGGCTATAGACACAGGGCATGAGGGGCGGGTGGGGAGAACAGGACACAGACACGGGGCATGAGCAGGGGGTGGAGAACAGGAGACAGACACGGGGCATGAGCGGGGGTGTGGGGGGCAACAGGAGACAGACACGGCACATGAGGGGAACAGAAGACAGATACGGGCATGAGCGGGGTGTGGGGAGAACAGGAGACAGACACGGGGCATGAGCAGGGTGTGGGCGGGTGGGAGAGAGACACACGGGGCATGAGCGGGGTAGGCGGGAGGGGGAGAGACACACGGGACATGAGCGGGGGTGGGTGGGAGGGGGAGAGACACACGGGGCATGAGTGGGGTGGGGGGGAGGGAGAGAGACACATGGGGCAAGAGTGGGGGTGGGGGGAAGGGGAAGAGACACACAGGGCATGAGCGGGGGGTGGGCAGGAGGGGGAGAGACACACAGGGCATGAGCGGGGGTGGCCGGGAGGGGGAGAGACACACAGGGCATGAGCAGGGGGTGGGCAGGAGGGGGAGAGACACACGGGGCATGAGCGGGGGGTGGCCGGGAGGGGGAGAGACACACAGGGCATGAGCGGGGGGTGGGCAGGAGGGGGAGAGACACACAGGGCATGAGCGGGGGTGGCCGGGAGGGGGAGAGACACACAGGGCATGAGCAGGGGGTGGGCAGGAGGGGGAGAGACACATGGGGCATGAGCAGGGAGTGGGCGGGAGGGGGAGAGACACACGGAGCATGAGCGGGGGGTGGGCGCGAGGAGAAGAGACACACAGGGCAGGAGCGGGGGTGGGGGGAGGGAGAGAGACACAGGGGGCATGAGCGGGGGTGGGGGGGAGGTAGAGAGACACACGAGGCATGAGCGGGGGTGGGGGAAGGGGAGAGACATGGGGCATGAGCGGGGGTGTGGGGGAGAGAGACACACGGGGCATGAGCGGGGGGAGGGGAGAGAGACACAGGGCATGAGCGGGGGTGGGAGGGAGGGGAAGACACACGGGGCAAGAGCAGGGGTGGGCGGGAGGGGGAGAGACACACGGGGCATGAGCGGGGGTTGGGGGGGAGGGAGAGAGACACACGAGGCATGAGCGGGGGGTGGGGGGAAGGGGAGAGAGACATGCGGCATGAGCGGGGTGATGGGGAGGGAGGGAGACACACAGGGCATGAGCGGGGGTGGGGGGAGGGAGAGAGACACACGGGGCATGAGCGGGGATGGGGGGAGGGAGAGAGACACACGGGGCATGAGCGGGGGGTGGGCGGGAGGGGGAGAGACACACAGGGCAGGAGCTGGGGGTGGGCGGGAGGGGGAGAGACACACAGGGCATGAGCAGGGGTGGGGGTAGAGAGACACACGGGGCATGAGCGGGGGTGGAGGGGAGGGAGAGAGACACACGGGGCATGAGCGGGGGGTGGGTGACAGGGGGAGAGACACACGGGGCATGAGCAGGGGTGTGGGGGAGAGAGACACACAGGGCATGAGCGGGAGGTAGGGGGAAGGGGAGAGAGACACGGGGAATGAGCGGGGGTGGAGGGGAGGGAGAGAGACACACGAGGTATGAGCGGGGGTGGGGTGGAGGGAGAGAGACACACGGGGCATGAGCGGGGTGGGCGGGGGTGGGCGGGAGGGGGAGAGACACACAGGGCATGAGCGGGGGTAGGGGGAGGGAGAGAGACACACGGGGCATGAGCGGGGGTGGGGGGCAGGGAGAGAGACACACGGGGCATGAGGGGGGGTGGGGGGAAGTGGAGAGAGACACGGGGGAAGAGCAGGTGGTGGGGGGAGTGAGAGAGACACACTGGGCATGAGTGGGGGTGGGGGGGAGGGAGAGAGACACACGGAGCATGAGCGGGAGTGGGGGAGGGAGAGAGACACACGGGGCATGAGCGGGGGGTGGGGGAAGGGGAAAGAGACACACGGGGCATGAGCGGAGGGGTGGGGGAGGGAGAGAGACACACGGGGCATGAGCAGTGGGGTGGGGGGAGGGAGAGAGACACACGGCGTTCGTGTGCAGGCGGCAGATCCCACTCCTTGGCCCTCCGCTGGCCACCGTGTGCCGATGGCGTGAGTGGGGGGCTGGAGGAACAGGGAAGACACAGAGCATGAGTGGGGTGGGGGGGACAAGAAGGACACACGGGGCATGATCGGGGGTGGGAGGAACAGGAGACGACACAAGACTTACTATGCAGGCGGCGAGGAACAAAGATAGCAGGCGTCTCTAAAGCCAGACGCACTTCACGCTTTCACCGCATCCAATGAGAGAGCACGTCAGATGTCCGCGGACATCACGCAAGCTGCTTGCCCTATCACCGTCCTCTCCGCGGAGGGAACAGGGAAGTGTGTCCTCGAAGCGAACACAGATATCTCTAATTGTTTTCACTTACATTTTTGTCATTTTTTTAAAAACTACTGGACGGATTTACACCAAATAAAGCAAAGCACACTTTCGGGACCAAGCCGCCGCTCCTGCTGCAAATTTGGTGTAAATCCATCCAGCGGTTTGGGCTGTAGGCGTGAGCAAAGTTTTTTCCCATTATGTCTATGGGAAAAAAAAGGTTTTGGGACCCCCCCATAACTTTGCCCACTCTGAACGAATCCTCACAAAACTTTGCAAAGACCCAGACTTCGGAGTGACCCAAATACTTTTTTTGCAAAGTTTGGTGAGGATTCGTCCAGGGAGAGCCAAGTTATAAGCCGCCCAAAAAGTGCTCTTCCTTTGGAAACACCAACTTAACCATAACTACATGGCCACTACCATGGCCATGTAATTCACTACAAAAAAACTTTTTTGAGGTGACATTATCATTAAATGTGTACTTCATTAAAAACAAAAAAAAAATCTACCTGTGATGTCATATTTGATGTCCTGGGTGTTAGTCTTAGCAATGCACATAGATGCTGCGAATTATGGCTGCTGAGCTTACCATATTGGGGGGATTGTGCAGTGTTTTTTGGTTTCACTGTGAAGTATAACATCCCTTTAACAACGTTTTTTTACTGAATGTACATATATTTATGTGGCAGGGAACGAAAACAAAGGGGCTAAACATGTGATGTCTTCAGTGATGTCATCAATAACATTTGTGATGCCATCTTTCATGTTCTGGGTGTTAATGTTAGCAGTGCACAGTGGTGATGGCAGGTATGGGGGCTTAGTTTACCATAACTGGCGTATTTCAGGGGTTTTTCGGTTTTAATTTGAACCATAATGGGGAGGTCGAATTTTTTCATTTTTTTTAATGAAGTACACAGGTTTTTGGTAGGGCAACTTAACCATAACGTCCCCTCAACAAAGTTTTTTTGTAGTGAATTTTTCAGGTTTTTGGAAGGGGAACTTAATCATAACATTGCGTCAATGAAGTTGTGCTGTCATCATGTGATTGTGGGAGATATGTAGTATAATGTACATACTTGATATACATTTAACATAGAATTAACAGAACCCTCTCCATATTGATATTAGACAGGGACGGACTGAGCGCCTTTTGCGGACAGGGGCGGACGGGATGAACATTACCCAAAGATGCAGGGGGTATCTGAAAATGTACTTTTATCTTACATCAAAAATCTGCAATGTAAAAGAAGGACATAAAGACATTATAAGTAGTAATAAGTAAATATGGAAACCTAAAGGTGTGAAATGAAAACGACACATTTAATAGCCATGTATAATGAAATGGGTGGTACCATAAAAAAAGGGTGCCTCCATCGTAATCACTTCACAGCCTGGACCGACAGTAGACGGACGCAGTAGGATGAAGGGAAATTACATCAAAATAGTGAGTGAAGGTCATTTTTATGTAAGCGGGTGTAATTTGTTTAGTATGTGGTGCAGAAATAATAATTTCTTTCTGTTGTTTTGACACAGAAATGGCTAGTACTTTGGAGTGGCTGGAGGAGAATTTTCTGCATGGGGCAATGTCGGAAGAAAGCGACAATAATGGTACACACTGCTCTGCATAGGCAAAATACTGATCAGTTTTTTATAGGCATTTAATATATGTATATTTTTGGGGTACAGATCAGGAAAGAAAAGAAGAAAGGCCAACAAATGAGACAGAAGAAGACAGGATGAACAGGATTTAGCAGAAAATGGATGTACTGAATGACAATTTTAAAAGTTTAAGGGAGTTTGTGGAGGACTGTGTGAGAGGAAAAGTTTGTTACCATTGTCCCACCTGTACCTGCCCTGCTTCTCCATTCCCTGGTGAACCATCCCCAAACCTTCAAGAAGAAAATAGAAGTTTTGACGAAATATCCATCCCTTCTTCCCCTCAGAAATCGTCTCCTCATAACCAGCCCGTGTTGAATCCTAATTCCCCTATATTTGTGTCAGTGTCTGCTTCCCCCGCTATTTCTTTGGATTGAAGTGTCTGTGTGTGTGTTTTGAGTGTTTTTGTATAGTAATTGTAGTTATAGAGTTTTGTGGAAAATTTTTTTTTTTAAAAGACTTAAAATGTTCGCGAACAGTGCGCCTGTTCGACCTATCTGCAAGGAATGGAATGTGGGTGTTGTAAAGGCAGTACACCTGCCCTTACTAATATCAAGTAAGATGGAGTTGATGTTTGACCGCAACATCTGTTCAAGTTGTGTGCACATAAATAGAAAGGGGCGTTCTAAGGACATTATACCTGGCCGTGCTGCTTACAAACGAGATGAAATATGTTCGAAGAACACACCAGGTGTCCGGGATGGTTGATAATGAGCAAAATGGGAGTGTGTTAAGGACAGCATACCTCTCTGTATCGTCCGCAGCCAAAATGGTGGCGTCCGTAGAACAGGCGCGGTGGCCGGCAAGTTCGTAGTCAAATAAAATGGAGTTGTCCTAAGGACACTGGACTTGTCCGTACAGTGAGCATATCATGTATGCACATGCACGGAGCATGAGCGGGGGGTGGGCGCGAGGAGAAGAGACACACAGGGCAGGAGCGGGGGTGGGGGGAGCGAGAGAGACACAGGGGGCATGAGCGGGGGTGGGGGGGAGGTAGAGAGACACACGAGGCATGAGCGGGGGTGGGGGAAGGGGAGAGACATGGGGCATGAGCGGGGGTGTGGGGGAGAGAGACACACGGGGCATGAGCGGGGGGAGGGGAGAGAGACACAGGGCATGAGCGGGGGTGGGAGGGAGGGGAAGACACACGGGGCAAGAGCAGGGGTGGGCGGGAGGGGGAGAGACACATGGGACATGAGCGGGGGGTGGCCGGGAGGGGGAGAGACACATGGGGCATGAGCGGGGGGTGGGCGGGAGGGGGAGAGACACATGGGGCATGAGCGGGGGGTGGGTGGGAGGGGGAGAGACACACGGGGCATGAGCAGGGGGTGGGCGGGAGGGGGAGAGACACACAGGGCATGAGCGGGGGGTGGGCGGGAGGGGGAGAGACACATGGGGCATGAGCAGGGGGTGGGTGGGAGGGGGAGAGACACATGGGGCCTTAGCGGGGGGTGGGCAGGAGGGGGAGAGACACACAGGGCAGGAGCGGGGGTGGGTGGAGGGAGAGAGACACACGGGGCATGAGCGGGGGTGAGGGGGAGGGAGAGAGACACACGAGGCATGAGCAGGGGTTGGGGGAAGGGGAGAGAGACACGGGGCATGAGCGTGTGTGGAGGGGAGGGAGAGAGACAGACGGGGCATGAGCGGGGGTGGGCGGGAGGGGCAAAGACACACGGGGCAGGAGTGGGGGTGGGCGGGAGGGGTAAAGACACACGGGGCATGAGCGGGGGTGGGCAGCAGGGGGGAAAGACAAACGGGGCCTGAGCGGGGGTGGGCGGGAGGGGGAAAGACACACGGGGCATGAGCAGGGGTGGGGGGAGGGGCAGAGACACATGGGGCATGAGCGGGGGGTGGGGGGAAGTGGAGAGAGACATGGGGCATGAGCAGGGGTGGAGGGGAGGGAGAGAGACACACGGGGCATGAGCGGGGGTGGGCGGTAGGGGGAGAGACACACGGGGCATGAGCAGGGGTGGGGGGAGGGGCAGAGACACATGGGGCATGAGCGGGGTGTGGGGGGAAGTGGAGAGAGACATGGGGCATGAGCAGGGGTGGAGGGGAGGGAGAGAGACACACGGGGCATGAGCGAGGGGTGGGGGGAACAGGAGACAGACACGGGGCATGAGCGGGGGGTGGGGGGAACAACAGACACATGGCATAAGCGGGGGGTGGGGAGTACAGACATGGGGCATGAGCGGGGGGGTGGGGGTCAACAGGAGACAGACACGGGGCATGAGCGGGGGGTGGGAGGAACAGGAGACAGACACAGGGCTTGAGCGGGGGGGTGGGGGCAACAAGAGAGAGACACGGGGCATGAGCAGGTGGGGGAACAGGAGACAGACACGGGGCATGAGCGGGTGGGGGGAACAGGAAACAGACACGGGGCATGAGCGGGGGCGTGGGGGGGCAACAGGCTATAGACACAGGGCATGAGGGGCGGGTGGGGAGAACAGGACACAGACACGGGGCATGAGCAGGGGGTGGAGAACAGGAGACAGACACGGGGCATGAGCGGGGGTGTGGGGGGCAACAGGAGACAGACACGGCACATGAGGGGAACAGAAGACAGATACGGGCATGAGCGGGGTGTGGGGAGAACAGGAGACAGACACGGGGCATGAGCAGGGTGTGGGCGGGTGGGAGAGAGACACACGGGGCATGAGCGGGGTAGGCAGGAGGGGGAGAGACACACGGGACATGAGCGGGGGTGGGTGGGAGGGGGAGAGACACACGGGGCATGAGCGGGGTGGGGGGGAGGGAGAGAGACACATGGGGCAAGAGTGGGGGTGGGGGGAAGGGGAAGAGACACACAGGGCATGAGCGGGGGGTGGGCAGGAGGGGGAGAGACACACAGGGCATGAGCGGGGGTGGCCGGGAGGGGGAGAGACACACAGGGCATGAGCAGGGGGTGGGCAGGAGGGGGAGAGACACACGGGGCATGAGCGGGGGGTGGCCGGGAGGGGGAGAGACACACAGGGCATGAGCGGGGGGTGGGCAGGAGGGGGAGAGACACACAGGGCATGAGTGGGGGTGGCCGGGAGGGGGAGAGACACACAGGGCATGAGCAGGGGGTGGGCAGGAGGGGGAGAGACACATGGGGCATGAGCAGGGAGTGGGCGGGAGGGGGAGAGACACACGGAGCATGAGCGGGGGTGGGCGCGAGGAGAAGAGACACACAGGGCAGGAGCGGGGGTGGGGGGAGGGAGAGAGACACAGGGGGCATGAGCGGGGCTGGGGGGGAGGTAGAGAGACACACGAGGCATGAGCGGGGGTGGGGGAAGGGGAGAGACATGGGGCATGAGCGGGGGTGTGGGGGAGAGAGACACACGGGGCATGAGCGGGGGGAGGGGAGAGAGACACAGGGCATGAGCGGGGGTGGGAGGGAGGGGAAGACACACGGGGCAAGAGCAGGGGTGGGCGGGAGGGGGAGAGACACACGGGGCATGAGCGGGGGTTGGGGGGGGAGGGAGAGAGACACACGAGGCATGAGCGGGGGGTGGGGGGAAGGGGAGAGAGACATGCGGCATGAGCGGGGTGATGGGGAGGGAGGGAGACACACAGGGCATGAGCGGGGGTGGGGGGAGGGAGAGAGACACACGGGGCATGAGCGGGGATGGGGGGAGGGAGAGAGACACATGGGGCATGAGCGGGGGGTGGGCGGGAGGGGGAGAGACACACAGGGCAGGAGCTGGGGGTGGGCGGGAGGGGGAGAGACACACAGGGTATGAGCAGGGGTGGGGGTAGAGAGACACACGGGGCATGAGCGGGGGTGGAGGGGAGGGAGAGAGACACACGGGGCATGAGCGGGGGGTGGGTGACAGGGGGAGAGACACACGGGGCATGAGCAGGGGTGTGGGGGAGAGAGACACACAGGGCATGAGCGGGAGGTAGGGGGAAGGGGAGAGAGACACGGGGAATGAGCGGGGGTGGAGGGGAGGGAGAGAGACACACGGGGCATGAGCGGGGGTGGGGTGGAGGGAGAGAGACACACGGGGCATGAGCGGGGGGTGGGCGGGAGGGGGAGAGACGCACAGGGCATGAGCGGGGGTAGGGGGAGGGAGAGAGACACACGGGGCATGAGCGGGGGTGGGGGGCAGGGAGAGAGACACACGGGGCATGAGGGGGGGTGGGGGGAAGTGGAGAGAGACACGGGGCATGAGCAGGTGGTGGGGGGAGTGAGAGAGACACACTGGGCATGAGTGGGGGTGGGGGGGAGGGAGAGAGACACACGGAGCATGAGCGGGAGTGGGGGAGGGAGAGAGACACACGGGGCATGAGCGGGGGGTGGGGGAAGGGGAGAGAGACACACGGGGCATGAGCGGAGGGGTGGGGGAGGGAGAGAGACACACGGGGCATGAGCAGTGGGGTGGGGGGAGGGAGAGAGACACACGGCGTTCGTGTGCAGGCGGCAGATCCCACTCCTTGGCCCTCCGCTGGCCACCGTGTGCCGATGGCGTGAGTGGGGGGCTGGAGGAACAGGGAATACACAGAGCATGAGTGGGGTGGGGGGGACAAGAAGGACACACGGGGCATGATCGGGGGTGGGAGGAACAGGAGACGACACAAGACTTACTATGCAGGCGGCGAGGAACAAAGATAGCGGGCGTCTCTAAAGCCAGACGCACTTCACGCTTTCACCGCATCCAATGAGAGAGCATGTCAGATGTCTGCGGACATCACGCAAGCTGCTTGCCCTATCACCGTCCTCTCCGCGGAGGGAACAGGGAAGTGTGTCCTCGAAGCGAACACAGATATCACTAATTGTTTTCACTTACATTTTTGTCATTTTTTTAAAAACTACTGGACGGATTTACACCAAATAAAGCAAAGCACACTTTCGGGACCAAGCCGCCGCTCCTGCTGCAAATTTGGTGCAAATCCATCCAGCGGTTTGGGCTGTAGGCGTGAGCAAAGTTTTTTCCCATTATGTCTATGGGAAAAAAAAGGTTTTGGGACCCCCCCATAACTTTGCCCACTGTGAACGAATCCTCACAAAACTTTGCAAAGACCCAGACTTCGGAGTGACCCAAATACTTTTTTTGCAAAGTTTGGTGAGGATTCGTCCAGGGAGAGCCAAGTTATAAGCCGCCCAAAAAGTGCTCTTCCTTTGGAAACACCAACTTAACCATAACTACATGGCCACTACCATGGCCATGTAATTCACTACAAAAAAACTTTTTTGAGGTGACATTATCATTAAATGTGTACTTCATTAAAAACAAAAAAAAAATCTACCTGTGATGTCATATTTGATGTCCTGGGTGTTAGTCTTAGCAATGCACATAGATGCTGCGAATTATGGCTGCTGAGCTTACCATATTGGGGGGATTGTGCAGTGTTTTTTGGTTTCACTGTGAAGTATAACATCCCTTTAACAACGTTTTTTTACTGAATGTACATATATTTATGTGGCAGGGAACGAAAACAAAGGGGCTAAACATGTGATGTCTTCAGTGATGTCATCAATAACATTTGTGATGCCATCTTTCATGTTCTGGGTGTTAATGTTAGCAGTGCACAGTGGTGATGGCAGGTATGGGGGCTTAGTTTACCATAACTGGCGTATTTCAGGGGTTTTTCGGTTTTAATTTGAACCATAATGGGGAGGTCGAATTTTTTCATTTTTTTTAATGAAGTACACAGGTTTTTGGTAGGGCAACTTAACCATAACGTCCCCTCAACAAAGTTTTTTTGTAGTGAATTTTTCAGGTTTTTGGAAGGGGAACTTAATCATAACATTGCGTCAATGAAGTTGTGCTGTCATCATGTGATTGTGGGAGATATGTAGTATAATGTACATACTTGATATACATTTAACATAGAATTAACAGAACCCTCTCCATATTGATATTAGACAGGGACGGACTGAGCGCCTTTTGCGGACAGGGGCGGACGGGATGAACATTACCCAAAGATGCAGGGGGTATCTGAAAATGTACTTTTATCTTACATCAAAAATCTGCAATGTAAAAGAAGGACATAAAGACATTATAAGTAGTAATAAGTAAATATGGAAACCTAAAGGTGTGAAATGAAAACGACACATTTAATAGCCATGTATAATGAAATGGGTGGTACCATAAAAAAAAGGGTGCCTCCATCGTAATCACTTCACAGCCTGGACCGACAGTAGACGGACGCAGTAGGATGAAGGGAAATTACATCAAAATAGTGAGTGAAGGTCATTTTTATGTAAGCGGGTGTAATTTGTTTAGTATGTGGTGCAGAAATAATAATTTCTTTCTGTTGTTTTGACACAGAAATGGCTAGTACTTTGGAGTGGCTGGAGGAGAATTTTCCGCATGGGGCAATGTCGGAAGAAAGCGACAATAATGGTACACACTGCTCTGCATAGGCAAAATACTGATCAGTTTTTTATAGGCATTTAATATATGTATATTTTTGGGGTACAGATCAGGAAAGAAAAGAAGAAAGGCCAACAAATGAGACAGAAGAAGACAGGATGAACAGGATTTAGCAGAAAATGGATGTACTGAATGACAATTTTAAAAGTTTAAGGGAGTTTGTGGAGGACTGTGTGAGAGGAAAAGTTTGTTACCATTGTCCCACCTGTACCTGCCCTGCTTCTCCATTCCCTAGTGAACCATCCCCAAACCTTCAAGAAGAAAATAGAAGTTTTGACGAAATATCCATCCCTTCTTCCCCTCAGAAATCGTCTCCTCATAACCAGCCCGTGTTGAATCCTAATTCCCCTATATTTGTGTCAGTGTCTGCTTCCCCCGCTATTTCTTTGGATTGAAGTGTCTGTGTGTGTGTTTTGAGTGTTTTTGTATAGTAATTGTAGTTATAGAGTTTTGTGGAAATTTTTTTTTTTTAAAAGACTTAAAATGTTCGCGAACAGTGCGCCTGTTCGACCTATCTGCAAGGAATGGAATGTGGGTGTTGTAAAGGCAGTACACCTGCCCTTACTAATATCAAGTAAGATGGAGTTGATGTTTGACCGCAACATCTGTTCAAGTTGTGTGCACATAAATAGAAAGGGGCGTTCTAAGGACATTATACCTGGCCGTGCTGCTTACAAACGAGATGAAATATGTTCGAAGAACACACCAGGTGTCCGGGATGGTTGATAATGAGCAAAATGGGAGTGTGTTAAGGACAGCATACCTCTCTGTATCGTCCGCAGCCAAAATGGTGGCGTCCGTAGAACAGGCGCGGTGGCCGGCAAGTTCGTAGTCAAATAAAATGGAGTTGTCCTAAGGACACTGGACTTGTCCGTACAGTGAGCATATCATGTATGCACATGCACAGTACAACCGTAAGTATAGCGAACAGCGCGCCTGTCCCTAACTGTCCGTCTCACTTGTATCGCATTTTGAATTACTTTGAGAACCGGAACACTGTCCGTAGGACACCTGCGCACGTGTGCACGTTGTTACTCTGCATTTGCTGTCCAGCGGACTCCCATTTCTGTCACAGATGTGTTCAGGACATCATCATTTGACCGCACCCACGCTGAGCGTGTGGACTAATTTGCGCAGTTTGTGTGCTTCCGCAGCAGTACAAAAGAACGTGTAGACACAAGGCAAAATGTTGTAGAGTGTAAAAATATCACTTCACATATCCCAGACAATAGCTTACCTCAGGACTTGTTGTGTAAAAATGTTGTACTGCTTTGGAGGGATGAAGACGGTTACGAGGCACATACCCTACACCCCTATAAATGGCCACACCCCCGAGCACATCTTCATTGTCCTTCTAGATATAGCAGATTGAGGTGTATTGCCTTTACTGCTGTAGTGACCAAAAGGAACGTAATCAGCATGGCTTCCATGACTGCTGTTGCTTCATTAGCCTCTGCACCACACCCAAACCCGCCACCACCTCCCCAAGGGCCTGCAGAGAGATATACGGGTGAGGATGTAGAGAGTGAGGAATAAGAGGAGGAAGAGAATGAAGTGGAGGAACTCCACACTAGGAGCAGTCGCCAGGAGTCGTGGGTGTGGCGGTTGTTTTCCGTTTATGGGAACGTACCAAAAGCATGTGTGAACCTGGTGAGGTGGAACCAGTGCAAGGCGGTGCTGAGTCGCGGGAGACCTGGTGCGTACAGCTTTGGTATGATAACCATGAAGCGACACCTCACTTCGTTCCACACTGCAGACATTCGCAAGGTGGTGCCATGTGAAGAGCGTAGTCGATTGAGTTCCTCCACAGCATCCTCCGAGTCCGATCCTCCCCCCACAAGAGACACTCCTGTGGGGGAGCGCCTCCCTCCAGCAGCCTCACAAGCCATTCGCAATACTGTTGACCCTTACCTTTGAAAGGTTACAATAGTATGTATGTATTTTGACGTAGTACTCTGCATGGGGGAGATTTTCAAAGTGCTTTTGAGGCTACGGTCACGGAGCACTAGAAGATCTGCTCCTTACCTAAGTGAGGCTCACCCTATATCTTTCTCTGTCCACTTGCCCTGTCTTATCCCTGTGACTGGTGTCCCTTCCTTACCCTCCTTGGCCTCCTCTCCTAGTGTGTCGTGTGCTGAGAACCAATAAACGTGAAAACAACAAAAATTACAGGAAAGGCTCTTTTTAGAGCCGCCTTTCTCAGTTTAACAATAGAACTATGAAGTGACTGTTGTAGACCCCCGGCGAAGTTGTGGAAATGTTTGCGGACAGTCGTAGGGAAAAAAAAGGAGGGTGCAAAGGGAGCAAACACAATGAAGTGTACGCTGGGAGTAAGTGGTGGCTCTGAAAAGAGCCTTTCGGTGGTGTTTTGTGTGGATTGGAGAAAACGGATTGTCACATAGGTTATTGTGAATCCAAAAGAGGTTGCAATCCATATTGTACATCGCGAAGAAAAATCTGATTGCCAGCATATGTGAGATGGACTCCATCTCTGCGGAAAATGAAAGAGCTGCAAAACGGAATGTTTTCATTGTGGAATGAGGACATGCCAACATCTCTTTAAAAGGCACAAACAGCCTAATTCACATTGCGTCTCAGTTTCTCCATTTGTGGACAAAAAGCAGAAGAACGCAGCCATATTTTTCCATGAGCTTCACAAGTCCTTCCTTCATGGCCAACTCAACTCAACTTTATTGACCAATCCCTAGGTCCACTCCTTTTCATTTGAATGCGTCTCCACCCCAGAATTCCTGTTGGTGATATGTGCTGGCTGCAACTACCACCATGTCCTTGGATATGTATAGGATCAGAGCGTGACGACGGTACATTAAAGTATTATTCCCCTTTTTCCCCTTTAAGGTGGGCTCTGAAAAGAGACGTTTTTTTTTAATTTTTGGGCAGATACCTTACAGACATCTGTTATTTTGTTTTTTTTTGTATTTTTTGTCCTTACTTTACTCCTACAACAATTACAAAACATTCTCTAAAGCAAGCCTTATGTTCCAAAAGAACATTGCATTTCCCAAAGAAGATAACGCAACACCATCTGCTTCAAAATAATCTGTATTACTTGGAACAATATTTTCGTGGCTGCAGAAAAAAATACCAGCGCGTAACAAACACACGCATGCCGCGATTAATGATACACCTCCCAATACTTTGATCTGGGCAGAAAAAAGAATTGTTGTTCCATTGTACTCTAGGGAGTAAACCAGAAAAAATTACTTTCGCAGTTGGAAAGATGTTCATGAGTGCTTCAACCAACTGTCCCAAACAAAGTACGTGCAGTCACGTAGCCCAAATGGCAAGCACCATACTGCAAAATTACTACATGAGAGGTCATCGTACATATGTGTCTGCAAACTTGCAGAATTCCCGCAACAGTGGCATCAGTCTCAGCGTTCCACACCACCTCCACTCCTCTCACATCGAAATGGTATGCCACATGCCTACTCTCTGCATAATGTTGTAAGCCATGGAGAAAAGTGTCTACAAGCAGCAAAACCCTGACCCTCTCCACCGCTGCCATCTTCAGTGTACGCACCATCTTTCGACACAAAAGATTAATATGAACATCTGATTGGCTGATACCTACAGTCCCCTTTCCATGCAGGATTTGCTGTAGAAACACGTATGTGACACGCCCTACCCACGGACAAGCGTTGCCTATGTGCGGCACGCAACTCTTACCCAGTCCATTCACTCTTTCCACAGCGCTAGCAAATCCAGTGCCTCATTGGACACAACTAAGCAGTCACACAACCATCCACCAATCACATTGGAAATCGCTAAATGTAACTCCATCATCAACATTGCACACTTCAAAATTACTGTCGATAATTCTGAATCGAAGTCGCATATCATTGCAAAGCACCTACTTCAGAAGCTACTGTGCAAGTGTTGCGAATTTCTACGTACAGCTCCATGCATGCGCACATGCATGAATATAGAGTACAGGTATGTATATTTCAATCGGAGAACATGTGCAACGTTTATGATTTAATTAAAACAAATTAATGCTGCTAAATGTGCCTAGCAATACATTTCAACGCTCACCCTTTTAAGTGCAAGATGTCCGATTCATCATTCACAAACCGCACAACTTCTTACTGTCTTCCGCATAACCTATACAAACGTTGCAAGGATGCCTATTTACGGTGAAACTCGATTTTGTATTAGAAAATGTCAGATTTGTATACTGTGCTACTTGCAATGTTATCGTATGACAAAAGTAAGTGCTCCCGATTGCTGTGGTGACATCTCCCTCTGAGGGCCTCCCGATTTTTCGGCATTGTGCTTTTAAATTGCAAGTAGAACATTTTTTCCCAACTACTACTATGCCCTATTGCTTACAAACCTCTCTCCTATCGATAGTACACCTTGTAAAAAAACACGGCATTTTCATAACCTTAAAAATGTTAGCAATTTTGAAGGACTTGCAAGTAATATAATCCAAATACCATGCAAAGCCTGCACAGAGTGAAGTGAAATGCGCACATGCACTGGGTTCAAATATGAAAGGAGAATGCTCTCAAGAACGATGCACAATGAATGTGTACAGTATCAGCACTGCTATCAACACACAAAGTAATTAATTTTGTTTTTTTGAATCGCAGTGAAGGCTACTCTCCTAAGAATCAACAGCATCTACACTGCAGACGACATATTAGAAGAAACTTGGTCATTTTGCAAAAAAAGAGTAAGTACAGTACTACCTTCATATTGTAACTACTCCTCAAAGAGGCTGCATGGGTTATTTGTTTAAGGCACCAAAGCAAACATTGATTTCTGAACCATTCTACCTACAAATATCCATTTATTGAACAAAGAATAACAGGCAGAATGGCTCACAAATCCCTGTGTGTTTGGAACTCAAATAACATACATAATCCTTAGAAGGTTAGATTTAGAAAAGTAGTTGCTGTTGCAAGTTTATGGCATTTGTTTATTAATAATGCATATTGTCACCATTAGCCCACTTTGTACTCTCATCTGAAGCACATTGTACTAGTATACAAACAGTAAAATAGCCTTCCCAAATCATTGCAAGAGTCCAATGCACATTCACACACCATAACAAAGAGCTTCCCCATCAGACTCATACACGCATGCACACAGCACACATACATTATACAACAGACCAAAGTATGCCTTCTTTTTTTCAACAGACACCAAAGAATGCATACCAAAAAGCAACTCCATAGAAAGGAACGCAGAAGTAGAGCAAATAAAAATAAAAGCGCCCAATCTAAGCATCCATCTGTTATAGAGTTTGTAGAGAATGTTGGAAGAAACCAGCTAATGCAGTCAATTAGCAAAACAAAAGAAGCTTCAACTACCAAAACGTTATGGCCTCCATCAAAATCTGTCACAAAACACAAAAATGTTGGCAAAAAATCGGCTACCAGTACAGCTAAAAATGCTCCTACTAATCCTACTAATCCTGATAGTGTAACAAGAACCCATAGTAAAAAAAGTATTTTATCAAAAATCTTTCGTCACAGAGTCCTTCAGAATCTACTAAGAAGAGGACCGTAATCATCCTCACCCCCTAAAACCTACCGTAGAAAGTTAATCCTACAAGCTCACGTGGACAGTGCAATCCTTCTGAAAAGGAAGTTGTTTATGTTAGTGTTAAATAGGATGAAAGCACTAACAAAACTAAGTACCAAACTACAAAAGAAACTCAGCAATAAACAGAATGTGAACAAAAATATTTTTTTTAATGTCTGTGGTGGTGAATGGAGTCACACAACAACCACAGAACCATATTTTAATGAAGAAGCATACAACCAAAATCAAACAAACACAATTGCCATCCATAGCAGTGAACGGGGGTATGAGAACATTAATACTACCATCATGGAAAAAGAAACACTGCTTACAAAAGTATCCTCTGGAAACTCAGAATTACCTCTCGATTAAGCAGAACTACACCGTCCAGTATACAAATGGCTGTGCACATCAATGTGTGCCATTCCAAACAAAGCTTTCAAATCTTTACGTCAGTTCCTCAATCAGTATGTAAAAGGTAAAGACAAAAGTAAAATGAAAGTGCTGCAATATATGGATATTTGTCCAGTGCGCAAATACACAGGACTGCAAGGACATTCATTAGCCTGCATTTCTGGGCCTATTTGCAAAAGCACCTTCCATGATATCAAAAGGATATCAATACATCATTCAAGTGTAAGAAATCTAGTGTATAAAATATACTATGCAAAAACTCCAGCTTCAGAATTAGGCAATTTAAATAACACTCTTCTGCATGGTACACCCAAACACTTACAAGAAGAAATTGACCATATTCAGAGAAAGTATTTTGGAAGAGAAAGCCACTTACAAAATGCAATAGTTTTAGAAAATAGTAGCAACAAATCTGCACATAGCAACCTTCTATTACACACATGCAGAAAAGAAAAAGTAAAATTTAAAAGGTAATCGGCTGAAGTAGCAAACCATGTATGTGTGTGTTGCTGCAGAACGTTTTACAAAAGTAACACAAAAAATGTAGACATAGCATACAAAATAGACGACAATGAAGACTCTAAATGGTTTGAATTAGCTCTCTACCTTTTAGCAGAAAACAAATATGAACTAACTGAACGCCTAATATGTTGCAGTTACTGTACTACAAAATTAGACAACAACCACACCTTCACATGCTATTACAAATAATTTGAAATTGTTCCCACTACCAAAAATCCTGCAACAACTCAATTTGTACGAGAGCATAATAATTCAAACATTTCACCCATTTCAAGCAATTATACGTCTTCATCCAAAAACAGCAAAATTACCTTCCTCTGAATTGGTGAAAGGCATTTGTGGCAAAGTAGTTTATTTACCATTAGATCTAATGGAAAATGTACACACTCTAGGAGTGCAACGTTCAATAGAGCATTCTTTAATAGTCTTGCTAAATGGTGTACCAACAAAGGAAAAAAAAAAATGGCAACAACTGGTGCACTTACATAAAGTTAGACAAGCATTGCAATATCTAAAAGACAATAACGAGTACTAATAGGAAATAAATATTGATGAAAGCTTAAGGGAAACAACTGTAATAATTCAAGAGCCATCAGAAATTGGACAATTCGAACTTCTGGATCCTGCTACAGTATCCACTCTTTTGGACCATTACACAATTCATCCATTGCATTCCAATGAAAGCATAGATGATGCACTAGAAACTTACCAAATGCGACAAACCAAAGAATCACCAATGAGTATATGGGAAAAAAGTATAGAAGCACATGCTTTTCCACTGCTATTTCCTACTGGCAAAGGTGGAAGATACGATGATAGACCCACTCAGATTGGGGCATCAGAATACCGCTCTTTACGAATGTATTCGCAAGATCCCAGGTTTAGACAAAGGGCCTGATCACGACTTGGGCGTTACCGCCAGCGGTATTACCGCCAGCGGTAATAGCCCTACTGCCGAACTCCCCGGCGCTAATAGCGCCAGATCACGAGTTCAACGGTAAAGTAATTCCCCATTAAGCCCATTCGGGAATGCCCCATTCCCCATTGGGCTCAATGGGGAAAATTTGCGCTCGTACTGCCGGCGGATTTCCCGCCGGCGGTAATAGCGCAAATTTTCGGCGGATTTCCTCCCAGCTAAGAGCTGGGGCGAAATCCGCCAAAGTCCTGATTTGGCGGACCCTTAAATCCGGCGGTATTAGCACTAACGCCGGATTTAAGGTTTACCGCCAAAGTCGTGACCAGGCTAAAAATGTGGAATACATATTCCACCTACTCTATGAAAGTGAATTAGCAACACAATGTTGCAGAGTTGCACACATTTTGAAATCTGGAACCCACTTTCAAAATATGTCAGCTACGCAGTTAATACAAAAAGTACAGGAAAAAGATGAGGTTTTACAATCAAGTATAACAAATTTGTTTGCAAACATGCGTGGTACAAAGGAATACTGGTTCCGACGGCACGGAGACGTGTGTTGTATGATCAGAAACCTTGGACCACCGACTTGCATTGTTACGCTAAGTTGTGCAGAATATGCATGGGAAGATTTACATAAGTTCCTACGCATAGCAAACAGCAACAAAAACAACATAGATATATTAACACCCGGGGAACTTTGCTCTCTAGATCCAGTTAATGTGTCAAGATATTTCCATCATCATTTCATTGCCATGCTACACTTTATTTGCAATAAAACTGTTCCTCCCCTTGGAGAGGTGCAACACTTTGTTTGGAGAAAAGAATATCAAGCGAGAGGAGCACCACATATTCACATGCTGTTATGGATCAAAGGTGCATCGAAATTTGGTCACAACAGTTATAGCACTGTTTTGCAGTTTATCCAAAAATATGTCAGTTGTGAAATCCCTTCACAACAGACACATAGTGAGCTGCATGGGGAGATGGCAAATATTGTCGCCGCAAATACAAAAACAAAGGTAAATACTACACCAAATGCCGCTTTGGTTTCCCTAGACCAGTTAGAGAAACAGGTGAAGTAAACAACTTCGTATATTCAGTTCGACATAGTGTTAAAGGTAAATCACCTAAGAACATGTATTACATCAAAATATATCAATGATTACAATGCAATCATTGCCCTCTTATGGAATGCAAACATAGATGTGCAGTACATTGCAGACAATTCATCTGCTGTTGCACGATATGTTACAGCCTACTTAACAAAAGCAGAAAAAACAGAGCTTCAAGACCTCTGGGATGACCTAGCATCAGACAAAACATTATCACAGAAATTGTACAGCCTAGGCATAAAAATGCACTCTCATAGAGAATGTAGTGCCTACAAAGCAGCAGATTGTTTAACCGGTACTGCTTTGTATGGTAAATCAGACAACATAGTATGGCTAAGTCTTGGTCCTGCAAAATCTAGAAAAAGAGTGCTGAAATCATATGAGGACATAGAAAAAATTGCCAGAAATGATCCCAACAGCCAAGACATTCTAAAAAACAATTTACTGGACACATAATATCCGAACAGGAGTAGCACTTTGGAAAGCATGTGTCTATACCACATAGCTCAAAACTTTGCATACAAAAATAATGTAAAACCCGATGAAAGCAAACGTAGATATAGAGTGACCGATTGTGAAGGAAGCTTTGTGAAATTTACCAAAGGAAGCTTAATTGTTCATGTAAAATTGTCATTAAAAACTCCTCAACAGAAAGAACTACATTACATGTCTCTGTTACAACTTTTCAAACCATGGAGAAAAGAGAAAGACATACCAGAAAACTATGACTGCTATGAAGATGCTTTCAAAGCAAATGAAAACGCTATCACTGATGTGAACTTTATGCACTACAAAACAATGTTATGCAATGAGCAGCAACAGGAAGAAGAACTTCAGGCCCAACTAGATAAGGACTCTTCCGACAGTAGTCAACCTTCTGTAACAGGAAGTCAAGAACCACTAGGACAAACACTAATAGCAAATGAGGCTCAAGTAGCTATGGCAGAAGTAGAAAACACCATGCATCAGTATCAAGAAGATATTGAAGACTTAAATGTACCACAAGCAAAACTTAACAAAGATCAGCGCACCATTTTTGAAGATGTAACAAAACAAATTGTACATGGTGTACAACAGGAAAATAATGAACGTACCTGCCAAAATTACAAACCTAAACTGCTGTACGTGAGTGGTGAAGTACGATCAGGGAAAACATTCTTAATCAAAATCATCAGCAAGTTCCTTCAACAATTGACAAAGAACAAACTGTCAGCTGTTGTATCGGCCCCCACATGTTTAGCTGCCTACAACATAGCTGGTGTCACTTTACACCGATTACTACTGCTTACTACTGCTTTCAGTAGAGCATCAAAAAAAATTAGACTATTACAAACTTTCTGCAGATGAAGTGAGCATGGTCTCCAACCTAATGTTGGCTTTGATTCACCACTGATTGCAAGAAGTACTTAAAAGTAACAACAAAGAACTCTTTGCAGGGAAACACATTATCGTTTTCGGAGATCTTCTACAATTAACACCAGTGAAAGGTGAACCTATTTTTAAAACCTTAGGCCACAAACTCTGCCAGAGAATTGTTGGTAGCATAGGTAATGTCAACCTTTGGCAACATTTCCAATACAGAGAATTAACTGAGAACATGCAGCAATCTGCAGATCTCACTTATGCCAACATCTGAAAAAGTGTTAGAGTTGGTGTACTATCGCAAGAAGCACAGGTTGTATTGAAAAACCGGCACATTCATGCACTTAATGGCGATAATGCATGAGCAACTGATGTTATGGAACAAATAGTGCACAAAAATGTCAATTGTATGGCCTTAATGCCAACTTTTGCAAGCTGTTTCAAATTCAATGAAACAATGTTAAATAAAGAAATGCAACCAATAATGGAAATTAGCACCACAGACAAATAAGACGTACATGGTATGACAGTACCCATGTGTGAACAAGCCACAACAAGACTAAATAGTTTAGAAAATTCAATCTCCAACACAGCTGGGTTGGAAAAAATATTAAAATGATCCTTAAATTGTAGAGTAATGCTAAATGTAACCTTGAAGTCGAGCAAGGTCTAGTTAATGTTGCACTAGGTACAGTTGTTGGCTTTCAATAATACCCACATGACAGCAACATTCAGTTTGTCAATATTCGCTTTGATAAAGTTTCAGAAGTGAAAAAAATAGGGCGCTCAATTGCTCGATTCTTTCTCTTCAAAGACATGTATGTACGTAGAGAGCAATTTTCTCTAACTCTTGCATATGCAGTTACCATTCATAAATTCTAAGGTCTTACCCTAGACAAAGCATTGATAGATATAGGAAACACAGTCTTTAAGGAAGGCATGAGCTACGTAGCATTATCACGCTTACATACACTTGACGGTCTATTGCTAATGAACTTTGATGCAAGTAAAGTGAAAGCTGATATTCCTTGCATTCTAGAATACAATAGACTGTGTTCACTGTACACCCCTCATCTGAAACAATATCCTGTACCAGATAAAGTAAAACGTGGTAAAAGAAAACTAAATGAAACAGAAATGCAACAGAATCCAACAGCAAATTGGTCAAAGAAAAGAAAAGAAGCTAAAGTTTCAGCAATTACCACAAACAAAGAAGAACCTATTAGGGAATGTAAACCAGGGCAGTCGGCAAAGAAGGAACAGAAATTCCGAAAAAAGATACAGAACTAGCTGGTCCATTCAAATTTGCGAATGAAAGTGGGGTAAGTTGAAATGCAAATGTAGCAACGAATATTCTATTTCAATTGCCACCAATTGTTAACAAGATTTACTTGCACAGTGCAGACCAATTGTGTTGGCAAATGTTAGTGCTTCATAGAAATGCAACAAGCAATCCTGACAACACATACAGTGTTCATGGAATACGGCACGAATTGGACGACTGTGCTGGAATGGTGCGATTCACTCTGAACTCACAAGAAGCTCCACAAGAATTTCTAATGTACTTACTATTAGTATTGGAAAACAAAAGCATACCTGTAAATGAAATCTTCCAGATTTTGTACATGTGGAAACATACATGCACTCTCTGTAGCAATTTGATACAAGAAGAAAACCCAAATGAGCGATTTGTGTATGTTTCCATACCAAATTGTGAAAGTATTCCATTCCAGAAACTTGTACAGAATGCAAACCATGGCAGATTATGTACTATTTGCAATTCAGACAATCATTCCACCTTACTGATAAAATCACATAGTGCCTACATAATACTTATGCTTCTACGTTATAATGCAGATGGTACCAAAAAGAACTGCAAACTGACCGGATACATGCACGGTCAAGTGTCACTTGGAAAGAAAACCTTTACAACAATAGGTACAATCTACCAAAGAGCACTTTTTGGGCGGTTTATAACTCAGCTCCCCCTGGACGAATCCTCACCAAACTTTGCAAAAAAAGTATATGGGCCACTCTGAATTTTTCACTGATGTATGGGCCAGGGGGGGAAAAGTTATAGGGGGGATTCCAAAACGTCTTTTTTTCCCATAGACTGAATGGGGGAAAAACTTTGTGCACGGCTACAGGTCAAACCGCTGGACGAATTTTCACGAAATTTGTGGCATGTATAGGGGCTTGGTCCAGAAAGCGTGCTTTTGTAAATTTGCTGACAATCCGTGCAGTATTTTTCTTTAAAACGACCAAAGGTGCAGGAACTACAACCAATGCAGGTCACTACACTGCATACATTAAAAAGAAATGTGGATGGTTCGAATGTAATGATAGCACCATTACTCTAAAGTACGTATTTAATCTTCTTAAAGCCAAAATTTAACAAATAATCTGTACTTCAAGATTGCCAAAAAATTATGCAAAAGACGACAAACAGAATACGCCAATAAGTATCTAACTGCCCAAGAGGATATAACAATGACGCAAATAAATGGATATCACCGATTTGTAGGAACAAATGCACAGTTAGAATACGCCTACAGGTATGTAACTGTTGTTAAAAATCGGCAAAGGAAGGTAACAAACATAACATTAATCAGAAAGATGAAGGAAACAGTATGTAACAACGACACAAATAAATGAATATCACAGATCTGTAGGAACAAATGCACAGTTACAATACGCCTACAGGTATGTAACTGTTGTTAAAAATCAGCAGGAAGGCAACAAAGATAACATTAATCAGAAAGATGAAGGAAACAATCAAAGGAAAAAAGGAAGTAGTTAGTACCATAGGAAAAGAAGTTTTTTTTTAAAATCCGACAAGGATTCTTTTTCCCCAGACCCAAGGATTAGAAAAGCAAACACAGAAACTGAGCACAATGCAGTACACTGGTTTGTAAACTAAATCTGAGGGTAAAAAAAAGGTAAACTGTCTATTATGCAATGTAGTAAGTTTTCATAAAATGCAAAGACTAACATACCTTTTTCTTTTATCACAGACATTAAAAAAGGGATACTTCCGTCAAGTATGAAAAGCATTTAAAAAATATAAGTGGATTCTGAACAAAGTAAGGAGTAAGTATATTGGCAGTCATTTTCAACCCATGCAAATGTACATGTCTAATCTATGGTAGTAGTATGCTGCAGTGGCTGGAGGCTGGCCCTTGTATCTTCAGTGTCTAACCTACGACCTATGCCTTACAACCAAAGTACAAAGAGCATACTTCCTAGCCACAACCATTGCTGCATATCCAAACCATGTTCCTTGTAAATTAGCTACTTATAAATTTACTGTTGGGACCATCGTCTGCAGCCATGCAACCAAGACATTAGGGCGCGCACACAACTAACGCATTACACCACTCCCATGTTCACTTATAACTCCACTGCTTATGACTTCAGTCTTGGGTGCATGGCCTTTGGGCATGCATTCAAGACGCTGGGTCCTGGCCAGAAACACCACAGCATATCGGAACCATTGTGCCTTCTCATTTCACTATATACAAAGTTGGTTTTGGCCATGCTCCCAAAATGCTACACCCTCCCCACAACCATCTTAATGATGTTGCATATTTCAAGTGCACCAATAGCTGTGATATGTTCTGGCCAGAGGCTTCCCTCCTAGCTGTATGTCCATAGATATTACATGGGATGGGTGTGCAGTGCCTTGCACGCCCAGTACTTACAACTTTGTTGTTGGGTGCATGGCCTTTGGCCATGCATCCAAGACTGTTCGCACTCCCCACAACTTAGCAATCAATACACAATAGTATGGGTGTATCCATGGCTGTGACACGCTGCAGTGGTTGTGGCCAGGGCCTACAGTCTTGGAAATAAAGGCCTTCGGCCTTCGGCCGACGGCCATGCTTCCAAGACTCTAGGCCCTGGCCACAACCACTTTAGCATGTCACACCCATGGCGGCATACTAATGAATATAATAATACCCATAGGAAAAAGTATTACAATTATGGCATGTTATCAATTTCAATGTTCGCTACCACTACGTGTCTCCTTACAACAGTAAAAAGTTTCCTGTGCACTGCATGGACTGAAATGCTACCGTTATTACACCCCTCATTTTCTGTGCGTACAAGGTGGCCTTAGAAAATACATCATGAAGGCTGGCCCCCAGAACAAATGCATTGATCACCCATGTCTTACTGTCTGAACCTGTCCCAAGGCTCTGTGACACAGCAAAAGAGTTTTATAAATATAGCATGTGCACGCTGGTTGTTGCTCCGCTATCGGCGGATCCAAGATGTCGGGCACAGCCAAACAATCTGACGCAGAACATGTCTCACAGGAGCCAATCGGCAGAGACGTCGCTTGTCTGCGGTCATGACGCAAGCCCATTAGCCAATCGTTATCTTGTCTGCGGAGCTAACAGGGAAGTGTGACCGCGGAGCTGACATAGATATCACCATTTTTTTGAGACATACCTTTGGTCGTTTTAAAGAAAAATACTGCACGGATTGTCAGCAAATTTACAAAAGCACGCTTTCTGGACCAAGCCCCTATACATGCCACAAATTTCGTGAAAATTCGTCCAGCGGTTTGACCTGTAGCCGTGCACAAAGTTTTTCCCCCATTCAGTCTATGGGAAAAAAGACGTTTTGGAATCCCCCCTATAACTTTTCCCCCCCTGGACCATACATCAGTGAAAAATTCAGAGTGGCCCATATACTTTTTTTGCAAAGTTTGGTGAGGATTCGTCCAGGGGGAGCTGAGTTATAAACCGCCCAAAAAGTGCTCTTCCTATGGAAACAACAACTTAACCATAACTACACGGCCACTACTGTAATAAAACTATCATGCTGTTCACAATTCATGAATACAACAGTATTTTCATTTACCATCCTTAAGAGCAAGAGCAAAGAACAAGACTAAAAGAAAAACAAAGACGAAAAGGGAGGGAAATGAAGGCTGGGTGGAAAAGAAACTCCCCTTTTAGAAAGTATGCCAATTATGAAATAAGAAACCAGCCCTGCCTCTTAGGGTTGCAATATATTGCGGTGATACGTTTAGAATGTGAAATGGAATGCAAAATGCAAACTGAATCGTGATACTAACTGTAGAACATTATTCACAAGCTGTATGTCAGCAGATATTTTAGACACAAATATATGCATCGAGTAATCATGTTAGGTGAGAAAAAGTAGATTGTGTCTTTTCACATTACATTTTAACATGACTTAGAATTCTATCCAGCAGTTATCGTACATGTAGATTTCTTTCTCACAACTGAAGTAATAATATTTACTGCTGCCACTTACGTGGTTTCATATATACATGGGTCTCCAGAGATATGGAGATGTACTACATTCATATATATTCGAAGATGTAGTGACACTAATGGAGCTCACTCAGATGTAGTGAAGTTAACTATTTGCACCAGGTAGCATTTGGATTGTAGAGGTTTTCCTATTAAAGAGCTTGAGGCACATTCAAATGGCTGGTTAGACAGTGGGGGGCTCAGATTCCCAACATAAACAGACCATTCTACTTAACTTGACCCTCATACCTGCCCTAGATAGTTCCCGATGACAGCCAGCACTCATATGGGACCCACAGTTCTGAGGAAACTCCACAAAGTAAGAATAAGACTTTGGCTTACCAATTGCATGTGATAAGTCTTTATAGAAAGTTTACATAATTAAGTAATTTGCTGTCGTTAGTTTCATCAAGCCTCATAGCCCTTGCAAAGCCCCTGTTAGCAATTGAACACCCTGTATTTTTAAACTGTTTGGTTTATTTCCTGTATTTTCCTTTGTGTCCAATGTGATTTTTACCAGGTAGAATGTATGTGTGTTACATAACAAAACACTACATGCCTGTGCCAAACAATATCAACATACAGGTGTCTTTATCTTACATTTTATTTTGTTGTCTTTATTGAAAACTCAGATAAGATTTTTCTTCTCTTTTTTGGTCTGAGATCACTTTGAATTCTGGAACCAAAGATGAGGGTATTTTGTTGAATTGTGTCCATTAACGTTTTAAAGTATACAATCTCACACTTTGGTGTGGTCCCTCTTGGTATGCTAAACAAAATGTTTTGATAAACTACATATATCTGCTTTACTTTGTAGGCGCCTCTGGCTTAAGCCCACATGCTACTAGCCCACTCTATGAAGAAATCATGCCTGCATCACTGGTGGGAAAATCTTTGAAAGGTGTGGGAATAACAGCAATGGGCCGCTTGATGAGAGGACAGAAGGTCAAAAGCTTTTTAGAACCGCACGCTGAATTTGTATTTTTCCACATCTAGGAACATTTATGAGGGTTGCTATCTGAACATGTGCATTATCAGTCATGGAACCTCTGTACAGTAGCTCTTATCAAAAAGGGTAAGCTCCTTATTCTGTAATAATTGCATATACACATATAATGTGTGATTTATTGGTTAAGAACGCAGTCTGTGACATCTATTGCAATATATTTCATTAAGATTAATGGGACTAGCTATAATGCAAAGCGTAATGCAACAATGCATGCTTTATTTTTGAAGCAATTTAAAAAACCATCAATTGACAAATGTTATATCAGTTCTTAAAAGTGACCCATTCAGTGTCCTTAGCATGTTAAAAGTGGTCTTGTTTTGGCCTTAGTCGTAAATATATGCCCTAGTTTGCACTTGGAAGCAAATGGGTGCTGACATGATCAGCCCACAGGTGATCGGTCTGGCAGCCACATTGTTAAAATAACTGCATGGCTTTCATTAAAATTGGATAGGTTGTCTTCATACCCAAGTTACACACGCTTTGTTAGCAGTCATCCTAGATAACATGTTCAATTTCAATGTGCACATCAGCTCCACTCTAATTTTTCAATATCCCATTGTCATGTATTCAACAATATTAAATAATTTCGGCTTACATTTAATATATTCCAAAAACAGATCAATGCATTTTAGTAAGAGTGAGGCACCCAAAAGCACTTAGATATTTGTGTTTGTAAGTGTGAATATGCAAGTGTCTTCCTCCACAACCTTCCTACTGTCCACCACCTCTGTCCCTACCTTTTCGGCATTCAACTACTTTGTTGAATTGGCAGAGATCCTTTGCAGTGCTAACCCGTCTTGCGCTCATATCAACCCTATTCTTCCCCTAAAGGACAATGAATAAGCCCCAATCACTTGCCTATATCTCCCTGATCTCTTTAACCTCTCTCTTCATTGGACTCTTCCATGCCTCCTTCAAATCTGCAACTATCTTACAACTATAAAAGAAACCCTCTGCTGCCCGAAACATCCCAGCAAACCATTCCCAAATTTCTCTCCTTTCCCATTATTTCAAAGTCACTGAGTGGTTGGTCTTCGACTGGATCACTAAGTACCTTGAGGCTAATGGCCCTTGAGATCCACATCAATCCGGTGTCCATAATAAAACACTGCGATCAAGACTGCATTCATGCACGTCTCCAACTTTCTTTCTAATGCTCATCACTCCAACCTCTCTTCTATACTCATCATTTTGGACCGTTCTGCCACTTTTGAACAGACAATCACTCCTCTCTCCTCCTCACTTTCCAGGACCCTGTTTTTCCCAAATCTGCTATTGCCAAGACTGTCTCCTACCTGGAACTCTGATCCTTTAAATCTTTTGGCACTCACAATCCTCTAACTCCACCCCTCTCCGTGTCAGCTTTCTCCAAGTATCTGCCCTTGGACCTCTGCTCTTTGCCCTCTATACCTCTGCCCCAGGAAGATGTATCTAACCCTTTGGCTTTCACTATGACTTTATTTGCTAATAACAGTCAAACATTGTTCTCCTTCCCCTCCTCCACCCCAGCCATCTCTGAACAGATTATGAACTATCTGACTGCAATTCATCACTGGATGACTCTCCCCTGTCTCAGGCTGAACTCTCCCAAAACGAAAGTAATCTTTCTCTGAGCTTCCAATGCCATCCCTACCCAGCCCTCTGCTATCTCATTGCTGTCTGATCTTCTTGCTCTTGTATTCAAGCTTCACAATTGTAAGGTTCTCTTTTATTGCAATCTACAACTGCAGAAAAGCATCACTACAATTGCCTCTGCTGCTCATATTAACCTCCTCAACATTCTGAAAATGTATCCTTTTTTTACTAGCCAATCAGCAAAGCAAAATCTCTAATCTCAATCTTGTGTTCAGCAGACTGGACTACTGCTCAAACATACCCCTTGCCTTTCCTCTCTAGTCCTTTTTTCCCTCTAGAAAAAGTTGTCAATTTTACAACGAACACTCTCTACAACCTACCTAGATCATCCCCCACGTTTATCTACCAGCAACATGCTAGTTGGCTCTCCATGCACAACTGCTCTATTTTCAAGTTCAGTCTCGTAGTCTACACAGCTATGCATGGTCTTGCTCCACAGTGTCTGTCTGATTGCATCTCAGGTTCCTCATCATCTTATTCCCTACAATCCTGCTCTGCAATCTTCCTCACCTTCACATACCCTCCCTGTGCCTCCTCTTGCTTCCGCTCCTTCTCCCTACTCACCCCGCTCAACTGGGACCAGATACCATAACAATCAAAGCCAGCCAAACTATGTATCTCTTCAAAGCTCAGCATAAACTTCACTAACTTGCTAAAGAGGGAATTCCCACTGCCATCTAACCTATAATCCATACTTGACCCCACCACAACCTTTTGTGATGCATACCAATATAATTATTACACCTCCATTGTTTGAAGCACTTGCCCTCTTAGGTTAATGTTACCTTGGAAAGTCATGTGTTTTCTTATATACATTTTGTTTCTGTTTGTGTGTTTTGTCCTGGTATATGTCGAAATATTTTTCACCCTTATGAACTGGCTCACTACTTGTTCTCATCTCTATGCTATTATACAGGTGGTCTGCAGGGGAATGCTTCCACCATTGTTGAATGGGATTTTGTAAGATATGTTTTCGATCATAAATGGCATCCCTGTTATTCAAATAACTACAAATACAAATAGAAATGTAACCCAGAGGAATTTAATTTGAAGCTGAAAGATTAACTGACATTGGGAATGGCAAGCGAGATGATATCATGCAGGAGGTTTTAAATATCTGCAATTACCCACTATTCCAAACCAAGCAGCACATCTATTAGGTGAGAGTTCAATGTTAGCATTGAAATAATACTTGGTAAAAATGGGTCAACGTACAATTATGTGAGTAAAATGCAGAACACCTAAGAACTAAAAAGCATATTGTTCAAATTAAGGTTGATATGAACATATTAGAAGTGAGTAAGCTAAACACCAATGCAGTGCCGGGAATGGAAATGAGATCAAGAACACAAAAGAAATCTTACAATATATTCTCCACACACAAGACAGATGTGATGCATAAACAGCGAAGCACACAGAGGTCACTGATCCTTCATATCATTCACCAAGCAAATGTCCTCACCAGAAAGCAATGTTCAGTCTTGCATAAACTCTTGCCGAAGTGGGGCAACATGTTCCTAACCTGCTTTAGGGACATCATTCTCAGTTTCAGATAAGTAAACACCCCAGGGAATTGTGTATTCTCAAGTCTCCGATCTCATTCGCTATCAGGGAGAATGGGTACCTGAGAATTATGGCCCCACTATAGCTGCCACTGGCACTTGCCTGTCAAAGTCAGAGCCCAAAGAATAGACTCAATGCCAGTTCAGATGTTTGAAGGATGCACCACTAACTATATCTCCATTGATCTGCCTCTGAATTTAATAGATCTAACTTTACTGGTTGACTCAACCAATTCGCACAGGAGTCTTCTTCTAAGACTAATTTAGGGTTGACATCTAGAATGTAACCCTAAGGGACTATAACCTTATCAGGTTTCTGTTGTCCCAAAGTCACCTTCTTCCCCATTTGTTCCTGCTTGAACCGATGGATGAACAGGTTCCACTGGTTGGTGGCAGCCTTTTTGAATTATATTGGAGTACATTCTGCGGTACTAAAGGGGATATCTCTTACAAGAACCCTATATAAAATTAAGTGCCAAGATGTCCAGCCTAAAGTTGCGTCTTGTGAGAGTGGCTACGATATGTGAGTTGCAATATATGGTCATCACCTCAGCCTTCCTCTGAGAAAGGTGTCTGTGTAATAGAACCAGCTACGGCTGGGTGAAAGAATGATGTTTGGATTATAGTCTGAATCAAGAACTGCAGACAAAGTGCAGGAATATGGCATGAAACATTATCAAATGGCATCCCTAATGATTGGATAGCTAATAAATGTGTGCATGGATGTAAACCTGTGATTGTGAGGTAAGTCTGCTTTTAGACTCCAAGATCCCTATTCAAGTCGTAGATCTGCCCCAGTTATGGAGAGGATTTTCACAGGACAAAGAAAAATCTATTTGAAGACATATTGTGAGCAAATAAATAAATAGAGCATAATGCTTTTCTGATGGTGAAGCTGTGCTACTGTTTCCCAACACCAGGCTTCCTGATTCTTGGTTCAAGAAGAGGAGGACATTGGGCAACTGAGCACAACAACTGCCAGCTTCATATGGGACCTGTGTTCAATTAAACCTACAAGGGGAAGTTCAGAACACTTACTCCCTAACAGGTGAATTGTACAGCTTCTGTTCATCTCTGTGATATCCTGCAATCAGAGACTCCATGGACCAACCCATTAGCCACCTGGAATCCCGAAAAACTATACATCTGTTTGCTCATAACTCATTGCTACAATAGTCACTAATTCGGGAGGATAGCTCGGGGGCAACACGCTCATCTTGGAAGCAAGACGATGTAGAGCAACACAGGTTAGATCCATGAGTCTGCGCTTAGAAACTTCTGGGTATTAAGCGCATTATAAATAACCTATTACAATTACCAGAATTATCTGGAAGCCAAAACCTGGACAGAAAATTTGACAAAAACTTGACTGTGATGCTTTGAAGCTCAACATTGGCCTGTTTACAGGGAATCGGGCAACCTGCTGACTTGCATAAGTGAGCCTTTCTCAGATCACTGCAGCTGATAAATTTGAATTTGCATCAACGTAATTGTTATAGAACAGTATAAAAAACATGAGTGTTGGCTCCCCAAATGTAAGATTGGGAGGTTTCCTTAATAGCACCATGGCTACCTCCAAACTCGGAATGAGGCCCAAACTGACCACAGGATCCCGTATTGTAGACTGGAACTGAAGTATTCAGTGCTGCATGGGAACATTAAAGAATACAGAGACTGTGGGGCCTTCAAAGCTAACGCAGCAATATCTTCCTTCTGATGACTTCCTGGGTTTGAAGTAAAGCGCATACAAGATAATAATTTTTTTCTACCATTAACACTGCACTCTATATTCATATTAACTCACATTAAACCAGAGGCAGCCACCACATATCTAATGATGTTCTAAAGTGAACACTAACCTGCATCAACAAATGATGTGTACTTAATAGCAACACCAATTGAGTATTTTATTTTCTGATACGTGTTTTTATTTTGCTAAATACATGTTTTTCAAAGTCATAGCGTGTGGTGCTGTTTTCTAAATTCCCACGCTCCCCGCCCCTTAAATGTTCTAGCTTGGCTGATTGTGAACAATCAACAACTATCTTAGGTGAGTTGAGGACACGTAAGGTAGACCTCCTCAGCTTGCGTAGATTGGTATAGTGAATACCTGGGGACTGAATGCAGGCCTGGAGATAGTCCTTAACGCTTTCAATATGAAATAACACTCACCCAAAAAAAGGATACTTCGACTCAGTTCTCCACTACCATATGGATGAAACTCCATTGGAATTCCATTGGAATTGCAAAGATGGGTGCAGCTTGCTAGAGGACAACCCCTGACATGTTATTCAAACTGAGCAATAGTTTGGCTAAATTAAAGTTACTTTTATAACAGTATAGTCTTGCTTTTAAATCATGCTTTTCAAAAATGCCAAATTACCTTATTTATATGGACATTAATCGTATGCCACAGTTTCTTCCAGCATGTGAATACAATGGGCCTAATTCCCAGAAAGTTTTCCATTGGGGTTTTGCCATTATAAAAGGCTTCTGGGAATTAGACCCAATATGTTGAAAATCTAAACGAAGTATTGAATGAAAGAACACATACACATATCTAATCTGGACTCCTGGGAGCACCACCGTGAACATTATTAGTATACATGAAATCACAAAGACTACATGGGCAGACAGCAACAAGAATTGTGCAGGCAGGCCTTTAACTAACAATACCAGTGCAAACTGCAATGTATTAGAGGTGTTTCATTTTACAGTGAGACAGCAACAGTTTTAATCAAAAGCAAAGTCTGGAATTGGTGCTGTGGATAAAAACCGGAGCAGATGGAAGGGAATTTTTCGTGGTTTATGAGTGATGGTTATGCGGTATGGAAACTGATGCTACAGAGATTCCATGAAAGCATAGCTTCCCTCATGTCCTGACACAAGAGGTTAAAGGTTATGGGAAGGAAGGAGCGGTGCAAGAGGTGTTCCTATGCAGTCTAGTTGGTGTGGGAGTTCAGTATCTCTGATATTTATTATTAATATACCCAGCTGTAAACCAAGACAAAGCGGGCCGCCTCGTGGGATTGATGAAGGGCTCCGATATTGTAAGAAGATGCAAAGATTAACATCTTGCTTAATCCCCGTCTCAGGTGCACCCCTGATAGCTTTAATTACCATATCGGACGAAATAGGAGGCGCATTGTTTTTATCATAACTGGGTAAAAATATGATTTATTTTTTTTAATAGGTGACGCCATAATTGTGCTACCCTGAATGTAACCAATGGGTGTGTGTAAATGTATGTTTTATTAACAAGAAGAATATATTTGTAAATGTTTTGTTTTCCTAAACTAAAACTGGTATTACCAAATAATATAATAAAATAGCTGCCCGCTTATAAATATATTCCTTCTAAATCAGAGCAGCGGCGGAAGGAGCTTTAAAGGAGATACACAATGTGTAGATGCAATCATGAGTTTTCCCAATCTATTTTGCTTAGAGTCTACTACGGTCTCTGGTAGTACTGTTCTGCAACTAAGACTACACTCTCCTCGTGGCTGCTGATTTTTGAATGGGTCCAGAACCTACACAAGTGCCATTGTCGTGGGCTGCTAATGATGTACTTGAAATGCTACTCGTTTATTATTCTGGCTACAGCAAGTGTGTAGAGGGTAAAGGGACTGTAAGGGAGTACCCATGCATGCTTTCATTGATGTGGGGCAGCAGATCCATCTTTGGGTTGTGATCATTTGGGAGGGACATTACCAGAGATTCTGGACATCCTCATTTCTTTGAATGGTGGCGGGCAAAAAGGTGCATGTGCCCTGGGCCCCAACATTTTCTTAAAGATGGCCTTGCAGACAATCCATATTTGAATCTTCCTATCCCAGACTTCCAGGTATTGTTTGCTGTTCCATCACTGGCATAGAGCGAGGACACTCAGCCCCTGTCTTGTGGGGTGGCCCTTACACGTTTCAGGAATAAGTCCTTACTTTCTGTCAAATCCTTTCTTTCTGAAGTCGGGGAGCAAGTGCTCCGAGTGTGTGTGTGTGTGTGTGTGTGTGTGTATGTTTGGTGGATATATTTGTGAATGTAAGGGTGTGCACATACAACTCTGTGTTATATATTACATAATGTGTGAGTGAGTGTATGATGTAAGGGTGGCTAGGTGCATGTGTGAATGTGTGATTGAATGCTGTGCACATTGGTGTGTGCATATGTTGGTGCTGGGCTGGCACATAGGGGATGATTTTGTCAGGTGGGGGGTGAGGGGCGGGGTGCGCTATTAAAATATTTTTGAATGTTCATCCATTTATGATAAAGCAATATGTTATGTGGCTAGACTGATATTTTAGTGGAGCCAGTCCAGCCATTTCATACTGTGGCATGTTATATTTTAATGGGCATTAATAATAATAGCTAGACTGGCATTTGGGTGCAGCCAGAAGAGATATTTCGTACTGTGGCATGGCATTTTGTTTTCTGGCCTCTATGATAAAGTAAGCATAATAAGTATTGTTATGTTGCTAGCCTGACCAGTTGGTGCAGTCAGTTTGGACATGTGTTATTATTGTTGCTTGGCATTTTTAATGGCAAAGCCAACAGCAGGAGTTCCCTACATGGGGGCACTGCCATATTTTATCCTTGACATGTGTTCCTATAGTATCATTACTGGCATTATTTAAAAAGCAGTTATCACATAAATGAAAGAATCCCTTCCAACGGTTTGTCCATAAAAGATCTGACCTTATGGAAAAGCTAAATTTAGCCAATCAATGGGTGTATTTCCCTTATAAAGTGGTGATGTGCCACCTATATCAAACCTATATGTGACATTGACTGAAATACTTAATCAAAAATGGTGTGATTGATAAGAATGTTTTACAAATGTTATCAAACAAGTTAAGCATCTAAAAATACCTGTGTTTTGGAAAAAGGCTAGAAACCTGGGATTGTATTTTACTAACTTTTTTCAAGACACAGAAATGGCTAAAATGTAATGAGTGGTTACTTTCTTTGTATCCTTTTCAAATAAGTTTTATTTGGTCATCTCAAAACCTAATAGGATGTCCCCTCTTTTTCAGAGGTGACTGGTTTCAATGACATACATAAGTTGAATCACCTTCATCAGGACTACAAGCCCCCTAAGGTTCTTCTTCAATAACTTTAATAATCGCATGTTTCGATTGTTAGGAGTCTTGAAGCTGTCCTCATTAAGCAGAGTTGAAAGAATCAACAATACCCAAGACCGTTTTGTGTTTTAATTATGTAAAGAGCAAACATGAGTATGTTTTCTGTGGGTTTTCATTTCGCTGGTTCAGGCTCCATCGTTTCACTCAGTCGCTCTGGCATATTTGTGGGAAATGTTTACGCGCCTCCAATCAAAACATTCACCATTCACCACTGGATGAGTGGCTGATGGGTGAATGGGCATGTATGTGTGCATGCATGACTGTGGTCCAGGCATGGGCATTGGAGCATGGAGGTTTGCTTAGACATGTTTCTGTTATTTTTTATCAAAGCCAAAATGATGAACGGTATTAACTGGAGCATTGGGGCAGGGTTTTTCAGCACAAAGGGGCAGGCAGAATGGACATATTTATTTAGTGTCATGGAATTTTATACTTAATTAAGGGAAAAGGTCATAATGAGGTGCATTCTTACATGGGGAGGGTGGAGGCACTTGTGTAGTCAGCAAGGACATGTATTTTGAAAGTGGCATTGCATGTTCTACTGGTGTTAAAGGCAAAGGCAACATGATGAGTCTTCTTACATGATGGGTGAAGGAATGTGTGCAGCCAAATAAGGAAATTATTCCTTACTGCAGCATTGCATGCATGCTTTACCATAATTGAGGGTAAAGTTAACATGAAGAATATTCCTAGGGTGCAGGGTTTGAGCAAGCATTTGTGCAGCAGCAATAACATGTTCTTTACCTGTGGCAGTACATTTTTTACTTGCAGTAAGGACAAAGCCAACAAGAGAACGTTAGTACATGGAGATACTGGCATATAGTTACAGAGCCAGCATGAACATGTTTTCTTATGATAGTATTACTGTGTGTATTACTGTGTGTAATATTGATAGCCATTCGCAGAGTTTGGTAGAATATTTGTGTGTCAGGATCTTGTAACAGTCCCCTTGTTTCTACATTAGGTGTAAGATTTCAAGAAAATACATACTTACATATTTCACCCAGTGCAGTGCACTGCATGCATGGTGGTCCATGCTGGCACTGAGTGTGGTGTGGCCCATGCATTTGTTGCTGAGCTTGGGGGTGGGGAAGGCAGGGCGCGCAGCATGGCTAGCATGTGGGGCCCACATTTTGTGTTACGCCACTGTGTTCCACCTACATTGCTTCGTTGATCTCTAACTGCTTTCAACCTCCATCAAGATTAGCTCCACTCTTGCAGAAGCTGCACCAGCATGTACACATACATGCTGTTTTAATAAATAGATTGTGTCCTACTTGACAGCCTTAAACTGGAAGTACCAGAAGCCAGTAGTAGCTCTTGGAGCTAGGTTTGGCATCCAAATTCAATATATTGGTTTTATAGGTGGGTTTCAGAACAACTCTGGTCAACTCTGGTCAAGACTCCCAAAATGTTCCCCTATTTGATCAAGCTCTTTATAGTGTTATTCAGCACAGTGACTGCAAATATCCTGAACAGATAAACGTGGAAAATATGCAGCTGCAATGTACATGCAATGAACAGAATGAGCTTGACTTCTTTGGGGCTGGGTAAACCTGCCAGCTCTTAAGGTACTTCTGTCCAGGATGTACAGTCACTTACTTTGGATGGACTAGCACTCCAGACAGGAAATGGAAGCCAAACCTCTCTTAAAATTATGTAGCGTGGAGAGAGCGACAAGGCTTAACTCTCAGGTCGGGAGAGCAGGATGATATATTGTTAAAGTGAGATCCTCACATTTATTTGTAGAAAACACACCACACGGACATACTGAAAAATACACACGACATATAAGGATTAGGGTGGAGGGAGAACAGGGAACGAGGCGTGTAATAAAAAGTACAAAGCCCCTAGCACCGGCACAACACAGTACATTGTCCTAAATACACAACTCACTCTTGTTTCATAGTGCCTGGTGGTAAGCACACAACATATATAGACAGGAGTGGGACGAAAACAGGAACCAGGTATGTTACCAAACAGTGAAAATAGTTTGTAAGTTCAGCACTGATAGTTCACAGGAATTCTGGGACTCCATGGAATAGTATTTAAATAACACAAGAGCAAACATCATCTGTATATAAAAGTCAAAAATTGTTTGTTGGTTTGTGGCTTGGCGAAACATTGGTGTACGGCAGGCAAGCACATATGAGAGGCGAAAGACTGAAACGTATAGGAATAGATGGAGAGGTGTATGGGAGGAAATGGGCCTGGGAGGCGAAGGTCAAGGCAGGTAGCATTCCAGAAGTTTCCAAATTGTTGCTATATAAAGAGGTGTAACAGGCATTTCTGTTACTCTCTTACGAAAAGTGCTAAAATGTTATTCCATGAGAGGCTGTGGGGACGACCCATTCTTGCTGCTACAAATTATTTTATCAATGAAATTAATAATCAGAGTCAGGATATGCTTCCAGGCAAAGTTACTGAGTACAACTCAATTGATACGGTGGTGGATGCCGATGAAGTCGTAAACTATCAAACAGAATTCCTCAACTCACTCGACCCACCGGGAATGCAACCACATCACCTTTGACTGAAAGTTGGGTCACCCATCATGCTGCTTTGGAATCTCAACCGACCTATGTTTTGTGATTGCCCATGGCTGTGAATTAAAAAATTGCTGCCCAATGTAATTGATGTGAAAGTGTTGACCGGGAAGGGAAAAGGAGAAGATGTATTCATCCCCCGCAATCCCCTAATTCTGACAGACATGCTGTTCAGTTTCAAGTGCCTGCAGTTCCCAGTCAGGCTGGCATTCGGTATCACAATCAAAAAGGCACAGGGCCAGTCAATCAAGTGTACTGGTATTAACTTGTTATGTTCATGTTTCTCCCCAGGCAGTTATATGTTGCGTGTTCTATAGAGGGTTCCCCAATCAGTTGTATATCTTTGCTCCAACTGGAAAAACAAAAAAAAATGTGTTTACAAACAAGCTTTACAATGAACATGTACTTTTTGTAACATGTAGCTTTAGGTCCATAGTTGTTGGCACAGTCGGTATCATGTCACCCATCATGCTGCTCAGGAATCTCCATGTTGTTTTCACGTACAGTTATATACATTTCAGAATTTATTTTTTAAGAAGAACAACAAATTGTGTTGTGGAGTCTTTATAAGAAAACATGTAAAACATTTTAAATAATCAAAAAATCTAGTGATTATTTCTTCTCACCTTTCTTATGGAGCCTCTCCGAAAAGCAGAAAGCTAAGGTATGTCTAACAAATAGTACCTATGAGAAAATGAAATCTCTGGCAACAAATGGTATACAAGTTAGTCATGAATAATAGTGCCATTGTTACATACAGCTCAAAAGTCACCAAAACACATTTTAGATTAAAGAACATGTGCAAGACACTTCAGGAAAAGATTGTTGCAGTCACCAAAATGATTTGCATTCTAAAAATGAATTTAGAATGACAGAAATAGAGAGCAAGACTTTAAAAATAGTTCATGGACTAGAACTCTGTGAACCTCTTGTGGGTAAAGGACACAGTTCCAGGGACTGGCATGTTCCTCCAATGTCATTTTAGGAGAGTTCCAGTGTAAGTAGAAAGTTCCAGAGAAGTTAATCGAACATAGTCAGTAGGTTATCTGCTTGTATGGGGATGCTAAAGGTAAGTGTCTGTGTTACCCTACAGTTGTGGAATCCCTGACAAAAAGCCCCATTAAGACCAGAAGGGGCCTCACTTAAGAGATCCAGAGGTTGATTGAAGAACAAATGCCCCATATAAAGATGCAGTACAGCAGAAATGCTCCCAATGTTAGTTGATGGGAAACACAGGAGATACTTGCTTCCAAGAAACTTGAAACAGACTGGAGTGTCTCCTGAGGATGAGTATCTAAACAAAACAACCACAAAAGGACGGAGAGGTAAGTTCTTGCTGTGGCATTTCATCATAAAAAAACAGGTAAGTACAGGGCTGCTTTTCCCAATTTTGTTTAAAGGGTGTGATGACTAGGGACTTGAACCCTCAACCAGGGAAGACTCCATGATGGAAATGAGGAATGAAGCATAAACAACCTTCCACGATTAAGTCACTAGGGCCAGAAGTGAAATTCCCACTGAGTAAGACTCAGAGAAGGCAATGGAACACAGTCAAGAAGAATTTTGTGGGTTGGTGGACAAAGGAGACCTGGCTCAGTCACAGAATATGTTCCCACAATGAGAGTGAAGATGGACGTTAACCCAGACATCCCACAGACCATATGTGGCAGCCTATTGGTGCCCCACTAATGGTTCAGGCAAAGGGAGTGACCCAGCACGAGGTGGAACCCTTGGTGGGATGTAGTGGGAAGTGTTGGTAAACAGGCTGGAAAACACTCCCAGGATGGAAAGCTTGATTAAACACATGACTGGAATCAATACATGATTTATGGATGCTGTCCTGAATTCTTCACAACAGAAACTTCCAACCAGGATATGCCCGAACCACTGCACCCAACAGAGTATGTCTAAGTGAGCGCTTAAAATGGCAAACATTGCATGAATTTGGTGATGAAAATTCCTTCAGCAAGTCACCAGATCTGTTTCTTCAAAGTTGCAGAAAAGTGCATCAAGTGATCGAGAAATGGCCCAGCCAGAGCCTTAAGTACCACTGAAAAAAGGGACTGGCCAAAGGCCAGCCCAGCAGCCACTAAAGGGGGCTGGAGACACAGAGTTAGATGCCCACCATATTGGTTGGTCAATTGGACTGTCTCTCAGCCTAGAGCAAATCCACAGGAAGCAAGAAGGAGATCTCTGGAATGTAGTCTTGTCTAAACCAGTAAGAGACAGTTAGAGACATTATGGAGGTTGCTATGTTGGCTCACAATGAACCCACGTGATTGGAATGGGCCGTTTATGCCTACTTTGTGATTGCCCTGAACAAAGGAAGAACTTACGGCAGAGAGCAGGCAGGTCTTAATTAAATACATTGGTACCCCAATGGCTACCAAAAAGTACATTGTTCTTCCAGTGCTGTAAAATATCTTGCACCCTTGGTGCGGGAAAAATAAAATGAAAGCCTATTTCCTAGAACAAATGTAGGGATGTTATAATCATCTTAGGGCAACATTTGTGCTCCTCAGAGGCACCACTGAGATTGAGTGTGTTAGGGGTAACCCAATACCATATGCCTTAAGTACGTTAAAGGTTTGCAATGTCAGTAGACCTCAGGAGAAGTCTCACTTGCTTCCAGAAATTGGACAGTGATCCAAAAATATAGAGAAGAACAATTGAATATTTGCAAGACCACAAAATTCAAAAGAGTGCCTTAACACCAGCTAACCTATACTACTGAACAATGCATGGGACCAGAATATTGGCTGTATCACCGCCCTGCTCTTGGCCATTTATTGATATTATTAAATATAATGTTTGTCCAGTGCAGAATACACAATGAAAGTGGTCTCTCCGAACAATGTGAATAGTGTCACAGGAAAGAGTCAAATATTGACAGTTTGGGAGAAAGAGCTCTAACATGGGGGCATTCAACAAATAAGAGCCAACCAGCATACCTGGCCTGAAATAGTAGTTCATAAGTAGGTGGCAATATTTGTAAATTGGGAACATTGAAGAGGTACAGTGTGTTAGAGTTTGAATGTGCTGTTAAAGAAAGTGTTACCTCGCAAATAAAATTTAAGGGTAAAATAAGTGATGTCAGCTGTAATTTGTCCTCTCTCCATACTAGAAATGTCAAAAAGTGAAAGAGTCAATCCCACAAGAAACAGGAAATGAGTGTAGGTTTCGTACAGGAATGATAAAAATGTGTAATTTAATGATTCAATATCAACGCAGTTTGCTTGCTTCAACACATACATGATAAAAAACAAATGGGAATACAGATCAAATAAAACACATAAGGCACAGAGAAAGAAAAACAATAGTGCAACAGAATGTTAAAAAATGTAAGGACAATAAACAAAAGTACACAGAGAGTTGATAACATTAGTGTCCTTATACTCTTCTATCAGGTTCATGAAAAGATACTCCTCTTGAATCACAATCTGATATATGGTTCCAAAAATGATTGTCAACCACATAGGTCCAATCTCTTATTGTTACCAACAATGATTTCCAATTGGTAGGAAGTGAACAGAAATACAGTCATATCTAGTGAATACAGTCATATGTATTGATTACAATCATATGCATTGAAATAGTGACATAGAGGAGTATAATGGATGTTTTCTTAGTCGTGCCTGGAGGATTTGTGGGCATGATAATCAGTAATTTTACCATGGGAAGATATTAGACAGGCAAGATTTACAAAAGTCTTTAAATTGTGAACCATTGTGCACTGTTGAGGCTTTCAATCAGGCACACACCCAGGTCTCGCCTAGTATGTAGTGCCCAATGAGACCCTTATTTTATGTGTGTCTGTAAGTTCAATATTCTGAATAATATACCATTCAAATCACACCCTTCTCAAAATACCCCCAGTTCACACTGAACCAGGAATCAGCTAGTTTGTAAAGGTAAATATGTATTTATTTATTTAATATTCAAATTACACATATGTTTAATATGTATATAAATGGGACAGCAATCACCTAACGGTGACAATTCAATTCAGAAACTAAGCAAAGCAATTGAATTCACTTATTATGATGAAAAATAGAAAAAAATAGAAAAAGAACAGTTTTGTTTTGTGCATAGATAGCATTTAGGGTAATATCCCACCTGCAAAGTTTTGTTAGATACAAATGAGCAATCCTACACAGATGTAAGTAATCAGCAGGTATTCAGGAATGAAAGACAATAGTTTAAATGCAATCTTCACTCCGCCAAACAAGATAGAAAACCGTTTCTGGAAAATGAAACTTTTAAACTGACAGGTGAAAATTGCTTTGTAAAATAATGCAAAAGGGTGCATAAATGCTTAAATGGATAGAAATTCTGAGGAAAGCAACACTAAACAGGTCCTAACACACACATGAGCTATAATATAAACAAATGTACACACTTTAAATCAGGATGGGATTGAAGAAATCTTTGGATGGGAAAAGACACGTGGGAAAATGTTGAAAACTGCAGATTCACAGCAAACTTTTACTATGCGATATTGGAGAAAAACAGGTCAAATACACTGTTTCAGCAAGGCGCGAAAATGAAGCAGAAGTTTGGTTTTGAAAGTGACAGATCGGTTTTAATACACTATATTAATGACTATGAAAAAGAGGGGGCCACACATGAATCTTCACAGTTACATGGCCAGCGCAACCATTCATGTGGTGGATACGCAATTTCTTTCTGGGATTTACTTTAGTTACTCAAAATCACTAAGGAGTTATGTTTTTGTAACACAGATGAGAAAAATCAGCGCAAGAAGGATTCTAACAATACTAGGGTTCTGAATTAGAAGATGGTTGAGATTGGGAAGAAACAATGCAGATTTACTATGGGTCACTGTTCTTCCTATTAATACTTACAGACCTTTGTAATTAAATTGGACCGTCACGGTTCTGGTCATTGGATTGGGTCAGGTCTACCTGTCAGCAGGGCAACTCTGGAGGGATTGGATCAGCGGCGTGGTTCTGGTCAATTTTGGACTGCACCTCAGACTGGATTTGGACAGCCCTTCTGGTCACGACAGATTACAGGATGAACGTTTTAGCATGGTAGCATGCCAAGCTAAATCAGAATTATTCTTTTAAGTTTTGTAGTTTGACATTGGGTCTAGCTGGCAAAAGTTCAGCACTGCTAAAGTCTGGGGTCTGCAAAGAAATCTGGATTTTCAAAGAAGTCTGGAGTCAGCTACAAGATAAAGAGTTCTGGAACAAGGTGCTGCGCGGAAATCTGGAGGGGTTCTGGAAGCAGTCTCTCTATGTGGAGTGAAGTTCTTATATTTATACTATCAAATGTCATCACCAAGTTTTATAGTGTGGGCAGAATTTCAAAACACACCCCCAAACCTGTGAGTGGCTACAGGCACGTGCTTTGTTTTGGTTGGCAGTCAGAACAGAGCTGTCATCTTTACAATGGGATTTAGGAACTCCCACATTGATTTTTTACCAAAACATAACTTTTGCACAAATGTAAGTTTCTAAAATGATGTACCCCAATAAAATTGGACGCATACATTTCATACTTGATTGTCTATATTCACATTCAATCCCCATCTTTGTGAGAGCTGTCTTTGTCATTCTACAGATTTTTTAGCAATTTTAACCGTAACAGTTTGGATTAATCATTTCTAATTCTTTACATCTCTGGGCGCTTATCAGTGGATCATGTACATACAATCTTAGGTTTGCAACATTAATTGTTCTGCTGCAATGAGAATTTTGTCATAACTTTGGTTCCTTAAATGGTGCAGGTTTCATCAACGTCTTCCAATCAAAAAGCCTGAAATTAGGTTAATGTCTACCAATTTTCAGATTTATCCCTCTTTAGATTGCTCAGTTAAAGAGTTTCAACTTTAATCACAAATAAGGATTTAAAATGTCCCAGCAGTTTTTTTTTCTTTGTACCTCCCCTTCAAGGCACAGCTGTTCAGTCCTTTGATCAGGAAGTTGTGTCCCCTTCCTGGAGAGGGAAGCATCCTGTCCCTCCCAGCAGAGGTCAATGCTCAGCCTGTCCTTTGTTCTTGGCTCAGCCAGAGACGAATGTCTGACGCTCTCTTTGTTGTCAATATGTGGGAACCATTACACTTCCTGTTTTCAAGGGAGTGTAAAGCTGAGATGTCAACTTTCCCAGGTGAGGCACTGCCCAATCAGAATTAAGCAGTTACTTCCACTGGGTTACTGTAAGTTCACAATAAAGTGTTTTCTTTAACACATATACAAATAAGCATAGTTTCTAAGGGATTTGGACATTTAAAAGAATTAAGCCCTTCACAAACATGCTTTAAATAGGCACATTTTGCAATTTCTTCTAGAAAAATAAAAACCTTTAAACTGGGTTTGACAGCTAATTTCCTTAAGCAGCTGTCAGGCAGTGAGGCCTGGATTCCTCTGACTGCCTGGAGAATCTATGATTTCAGCACACTTTTCTTTCCAATAATTCCCTTGGAAAATGACAGAATTTAGCACCAAAACAGCACTTTGGAGGTTGCCATTGAATATGAAGCTATATTTAAGTGCATTCTCGGATTTTAGCCCTTCTGTGGCCTTGCTTCAGATGACAGGTGACAGGTGACAGATGACATTCAGTGATACCTGTTTTTCCACCAACTTTGCCTTTGTGTGGCAGGGTGTGCAGCTCTTTTGTGGTTTATGAACCATGCACAGTTTTGCAGATTTGGTGCGCACAGGGGTTATCGCCTCAATTTTTGGCAGCCTTCTTTCCCCATTGGCAAAGGGGTGTAGTAGGGACATTGGCATGGATACAATTATTCCACACATCCCCCTTGACTCCAGCGTGACATCCAGTCATGGGGGAGTCGGGCAGGTGGGATTATTTTTCCTTCGGTTCATGTGAAGAAATCTGATTGCTTCTCCCATCAGTGATGGATGCAACACGCTCTCCTTGCTGGTTCTGGTTGGATGTGTGGAGCGATACTCTGGGCTCTTATTTTTCTTTCCAGTCCCCGAGGAGTCCTCCTTGGTGATTAGGTGGCTTTTAGTTCCAGTACTAGAAAACAGAACGTAGCACAGTTATGGAAGTTTCCCCACTACTGTTCCCCGAGGGGTGTAGTGGGCCGAATGCATGCATCTAATCCAATTTACAATATCCCCCGCCTATATTTAATAATGGTCTTAACACTCTCCTTGCTCGTACTCAATGAACATTTAATCATTCTTTTTAGATCTCAGGATTCTTCTATTTGCTGCAATGTAGGCCTGGGATGGCAACTCTTTAGCTGGTGGAGGGGGATCCACTTGTCTTTCAGTAAGCAAGTTACCTCTGGGAAGGTGGATTCTGTAGGTGTGGGTATCACAAAAGAAAGGTAAACTCCCACATTTTTTGTTATAGGGGATCAATTCTTAAACAGGAGTGTAAATGCAATCTAAACACAAAACAAAATAATTGATTACACCTCTCTACTCAGGCCTGAAAATTAGAGATGGGGGTGGTTTTTACAGAGTGCTTAATATACAAATAACATGGTGATTACTCACTAGGAAGATATCATTAGATAACACAAACGCAACACAAAAGGGTATGCACAAAGTTAAGCTTGTTTTAATATTGTTGTACAAAATTTAAAAAGAACAGTACTAAAAAGAGACTGAACAAATGAATGCATAAATATCACAGTCAAATAGAAGCTAAACATAGAATCAAAACACAGGATTGTAGGTCACTAAATGAACAGTACTTTGCAGAATTAATTCATCAGACTACTATCATTAGTGGTCGTTTAGGAGATAGTCGATATGTTTCAGCCATACAATGAATTAGTTACTATGTCTGGTGTCTTTTCATAAATTGAAGTCTCGGCCATCTTCAGGACAAATGATTTCTTCCAGGAAATCTTCAAATACATGTTTTACCCCATTATTTGATGCAAAAATAACATCAATGATCTAAAAAAATATACAAAAAGGTGATTATTATCTAAGAGTGATTTTGTGTTCTATATAAGTGTTGTTAAGTCCAGTGTCTAGTACAGAGATCTCAGCGAGAACATCAAAACATTTGTCACACGTAATTACAGGGAGCAACAGCAAAGAAAAAGTAATGCATTTCAACCAATATCACTTTTTGAATTGATAACACGAGAAGTTTACTCACTGATGGAGTATCTCTACTTAGTGTTTTGATTTCACATGTAGACAAACCATTAAACATATCAAATTAAAAATAACAACACCCATCTCTTGCTTGCTTATCCAGGCTCGGTCAGAAAAAATTGACATAAACTGGTCCAACTGAATAATTTCTTTACGGATGCCAGCGAGGTACTGGCATTAATTTTAGGACAGAGGACATCTTGTCCTAAAATATAATGAACATTATTAGCTCTCATAGTTAAATTCATTTTAGACCTAGATAATGTGATTTGCGGTTTACACAAAGTGATAGACTGGAGGTGAAAACTACCATTGTCAAAGGTCGTCAGACATCAGATGATTATCTCATCTTGAGGCGTGCACTTTTAAACTAAAGAAGCTCAATGTTTTAATCATCTTAACGATATGCTACATGATAAACAATGAATAAGTTACCTTAAGAGGATCATTTACGAACTATCAGCCCAGGTTCAATCTGCTGGTACTGAAGAAAAAATGAGCAAGCGAGGCTGTGAGCATAGTTTCCAGAGACAGCTGTAAACCAAAGTTAATACATAAGACTGTCAGATGTAAACAAACGGCAAAATCTCAGATATGCTTTTAATAGAAACCCAAGTCTGGATGGCTTACTTGAAATAGTTGTAGCAATTAATGCTAAAGTTTTTCATTCACTGCAGAACATTGTATACGTGGTGCAGCTCTGCTTCTAAATAATCAGGCTGACAGTTGCAGCACGGCCCAAGGGTGGTGGGTTGGTGAAACAGCACTCAAGGCTGCTGTGCAAACGATGGAAAGCCTCAGTTAGTGATCTCCTGGGTGTAGTACAAATACACCGAACATTGATATAATATGCGTAAGGTATGACAATACCTTACTGCAAAAGAGACCGCAGGTCAATGCTTTAAAAAGTAGGCACAGCTGTTCTTACAGAGCTGTTTGAATGCTGCATGCCAGAACGTCTAGCGAGCTGATGAAATGAAAAACAGAGCATAAATAGATTTAGAAAGGTTTTCGGCCGGGTTTGCAAATTGAAAACACGAGAGCGCCTAGATGAAGGAAACACTTACTTGAAAAAGATGGGATCAAGAATGTTCTAAGGCGAGCGCTGGAGGAATTCGCATCTCGACCAAAGCTGGGTCTAATTAAGGCAAGACTGAATTTGAATAAACGTACGTGTAGATCACGTGATACCGAGTGAAAAAGGGGAACCTGTAACTTAAAGGGACCTGGTGAGGCATAAAGATAAAATATAAAGCAGTGCTAATTGACTCTGCAATTGTAGGCATAGCTTATGATGAAAGTTCCCATATGATACGATCATGCTTTAAATGGATGTCCGAGTTTTCGAGTGAAATACATAAAATCACATGTCGGTCTATTTAGGCAAGACGGCATTTGAAAAAATATGCGTGTAGATCACTTGATGCCAAGTGAAGAAAAGCCTATCAATTAGAGAAGCCAAGTGAGGCAGAAAGATGCAATATAAAACAGTGTTGATTAGCTCTGTATTGCTTATGATGGGGAAAGTTCCACTATGATGTTTAAATATGAACGTGCCTGTAATTGATGGCTGAATTTTCGAATGGAATTGCAAACATAGTAGGAAAATCCTAGAAGATATTTTGAATGCTGAACTAGTGGGACATGTTATACATAAAGAGATGTGTGACTGCTACAGATACCTGTGTTACAAAAACAAGGTTACTGAAGAGCAAGGATGTGTGATCACAAGATTGTTTTCTTTTTATGCCAATTAAGGTGGCATAGTTCAATTAGCAATCAATGGAATGTCTGAAATGCCACACTCTCGTGAGACAATTCAGTGGTGAAACCATATGGATGGATTCACTGTGATGTCAAAGAGCGGTGGTGAGGCAAGAAGGCTATTCCATTCAACTGAGGAATTAAACCCTTGGTTTACTGTATAAAGGGTGTAGATCCACCTTTGTTCACATCGACTGAGTGACAGTTCCCTGTTACCTCCTCTTGCAGGAGAGGGAATTTTTTGAATCACGAACCACTGAAAATCAGTGTGTTTGTGTTTAGTTGTTATGTAATGTGCCACTAGTGTTTTTTTGTCTGTTCTATTTTTTAAGCATGACCTGCTTAAAAAAGCAGTCGGTAGGTTTTTCCTATATATAATAAATTACAGGGGCAACGAATACCATAGATGACCCAATCTGAAGCACAATTGGAGAAATGCCGCAAAACCCATGTTTTGCCATTCAACTCTACAGATTTTAGGTTGCTCATCAGGGAACAGACTGAACAGGCCTGTGTAGAGAGGGGTAATCAATTCTTCTCTTTTGTGTTTAGTTCTGTAGGTGAGGCCTGGGATGGTGACCTCTCCTCCATTTCTGAAATTCTATTTCCTACCATAGCCCTAGTGCTGACCAGAAGGCTTTCTATAGGTCTGCCAGGACCCTGAGATTTACTCTCCAGTTGGGACCGGGCTTGGCAATAACTGGGGTCCAAATTAATCTCCAGTTGGTTGAGGAGGTGACTGCTCATATAAAAGGCGGAAGGAACATCTTGCACAACCCAACAAGTATGTACTATGCTTTTGTCACCCCTAGAAATTTTGATCATGCAACTGTTAAGCAGAGGATGTTTGGAGCGGGGCGTTTCCAGGCCACATACCCATTGCTGCACTGACTCTACGGCGGGTACGGTCTGGTCTTTTGGGAGTTTATTTAATATTACTTCACTGATGAAGCTTTCTTTGCTATTCAAGTCAACTCGGGCGAGAACAGACTCCTTCCCGTCATTTAACTGAATCGGGAGGAAAAGCTGTTCACCCCTCTTAAGAATGCCAGCTAAGTTTTTTGCTGGTTTGATATCAATCTTGGCTATGGACTTTTGATTTTCTGATTGTACATTAGTATAACATTTCAGTGTAGCTCCTTCCAGTGTGGAATGCCACTCGAGACTGGAAGGAAGGTTGATTTGCAGAAATGGAAAGGAGTTCCCATCACCAGTTTGTTGTCCCACAGCTATGATGGTGACATTGGGTATGTCATTCTTTTGAAGGTAGAACTTAATTTGGTCCGGTTTTTGTTCAACCATGTGGCGTGTGCCATTTAGACTAACATGGTTGACACTTTGTTTTAATTTAATTGCCCTGTGAGTCTGGGTCCAGAGTACATTATTCACACAATCTATTATGGGAGACATCCTATGGAGGATGTAATTCCCTAATATACAGGGGGTTCCCTCTGGCACCACGACCATGACCGGGTGATTTATTTTGTGTCACCCAATTTTAATTTCCAGCTCTGCAGACCTTTCAACAGGAATTTCCTTCCCGTCAAAGTTCTGGAGCTGTCCAAGAAGAGGAGTGAGAGGAATTTGGTATCTTTTGCCCCTTCCTGAATTTAGCTACTCAAAGATCCTCTTTGACAGCAAAGTTGCTTGGGATCCAGTGTCCACCAGTGCTGCAATTGCACATTGCCCTTGACTTATTTCTGACTCTGACACCGGTAGTTGGGTCAAGAGACGCTGTTGGAGTTGCGGAATCTGGCTTAGAATTTGGACACACCGCTATTTGGGGAGTTTCGGGCTACCTTTGTTCTAGTTCTAAGCTGCCCCCCTTTCTGGAGGCAATCAACAGAAGTGGTTGGTGAGGTCACTTTCCCTGTATATACCCATATTTGTATGTGTTCTTGTTTCTTTGTGTCTCTTTGTGTTTTGTTTGTAATAATGCAATTATGTAATACGTGAGTTTTATTAGCTACTTATTACATATTTCACAGTACGCAAAACTCTAATAAGAAAATAGTTATCATTTCATTATTCAACATATCAACAGTATGAATATGGTACCTTCATCATATATGCTGCACACCATGCCTATGCTTCTGCATGAGTAGCTTAGTATACTGGATAGAACTTCATAATAGAATGCTATTTAAATCAATGCATTGCTTAATGCACTAATTAGCTCATGATATTTATTCCAATGATCCTTGACAGTTTTTTCTCAACATTATAATAAGAATGCCTTGTACAGACCAGACATTTCATGAAAAGTAAATGCACATATGATGTCATCAGTGATGTCATCAATGACGTTTTTGATGTTGTGGGTGTTAGTCTTAGCAGTGCACGGTGGTGGCGCGAGTTATGGTTGCTTAGCTTACCATAACTGGTGAATTTCAGGGGAGCATCCTAAGGACACTATATCTGTTCGTAATGTTTGCATGCAAGTTGAAACTGTTCTAAGAACAGAGCTGGTGTTCCGAATGTCCATAATCAAACTACCACATGCGGTGTCCTGAAATGTTCGTCAATAAACAAAACGGAGGTGTCCTGAGGATGTTAGACCTGTCCGTATTGATCGCGGGTGAGTTGAAACTGTTCTAAGAACACAGGCAGTATCCTGAAAAGTTCGTAAATAAACGAAATGGCGGTGTCCTAAGGACGGTATACTTGTCCGTATTGTTTGGAGGCAAGCTGAAACTGTCCTAAGAACACACACAGTGTCCTGAAATGTTCGTCAATAAACAAAATGGGGGTGTCCTGAGGACGCTAGACCTGTCTGTATTGTTCGCTGGCGAGTTGAAACTGTTCTAGGAACACAAGCGGTGTCCTGAAATGTTTGTAAATAACCAAAATGGGTGTGTCCTGAGGACAAAATGCCTGTCCGTATTGTTCAGAGGCAAACTGAAACTGTCCTAAGAACAAACACGGTGTCCTGAAATGTTCGTAAATAAACAAAATGGGGGTGTCCTGAGGACGCTAGATCTGTCCGTATTTTTCGCAGACGAGTTGAAACTGTTCTAAGAACACAGGCAGTATCCTGAAATGTTCGTAAATAAACAAAATGGGGGTGTCCTAAGGACGCTATACCTGTCCGTATTGTTCGGAGGCAAGCTGAAACTGTCCTAAGAACACACACAGTGTCCTAAAATATTCGTAAATAAACAAAATCGGGGTGTCCAGAGGACACTAGACCTGTTTGTGCTGTTCGTAAGCATGTTCAAACTGGTCTAAGAACACATCAAGTGTCCCGGGATGTTCGCAAATAAACAAAAGGGGGTGTCCTGAGGATTCTATGCATGCCCGTATTGTTCGCAAGCGAGTTGAAACTGTTCTAAGAACAAACGCCTGTCCGTAACTGTTCGTTTCACTTGTAACGCACTTTTAATTAGTTTCAGGACACGAACAGTGTCTGTAGAACACCAACACGCATGCGCAAAACAGTTTCAGTGCATTTGATGCCCTGCGGACACCCGCTCCCTTCGCGGACATTTTCACAAAGCTATCGTATGACCGCACCCATGCTGAGCCTGTGTTCTGACTGTGAACACTGTTCGTGTCCCACAAACAATTTAAAACTACCTTTTCAAGCAATCCACAATATTTTTCAATAATAACTCACCATAGCACAAGTCCCACATGGTAATCCTGAGTTTCTACATACTTTTTGGGACTTTTTAAACGTTTTTTTAGTGTTCGAACTGTCCGCAGACAGCGCGCATGTCCACGATCTGAGCACAAGCACCCCTATAAAAGGCCACACCCTAGAGTTCATTCTCATTGCGTTTCTGGTAATCTTACAGAACACAGTGCATTTTCCTGCCAACTTTCCAGATTTTCATCTGAAACCTGAAGGCATCCATGGCTGCAGTACTGCCACCTGGTGCTACATCTGCCTCAGCACCACCCCCACCCCTCACCACCACCTCCCCAAGGGCCTGAAGAGGCGAACAGGAGTGAGGATGCAGAGGAGGATGAAGAGGATGACGAGAATGAGGTAGAGGAACTCCCTACTACCAGCATTTGGTGTGAGTCTTGGGTGTGGCAGTTATTTACCATTCATGGTAATGTTCCCAAGGCGTGTGCGAACCGAGTCACCTGCAAAGAGTGCAAAATGGTACTCAGTCACGGGAGGCCTCGTTCATACAGCTTTGGGACAAATACCATGAAGTGATACCTAAAGTAATTCCACACTGGGGCCATTCTCAAGGTTGTACCTTGCAAGGAGCATAGTAGGTTGACTTCCTCTACTTCATCCTCCATTTCCGATCCTGTCACCACAAGGAACACTCCTGTGGGAAAGCGTATTCCTCAAACTGCCCCACAGGCCATACGCAATACTGTGACCCTTACCTTTCGAGGGTCACAGTTGTGTGTATGTACTGTGACGCAATACTCTGCAGGGGGAGAGACTTCTAATTGCTTTTGAGGCTCTGGTCTCAGAGCACAAGAAGATCTGCTCACTACCCAAGTAAAACCCACTCTACATCTTCCTCTCTCCACCCACCGTTTCGTATCCCCGTGGTTGGTGTCCATCCTTACCCTCCTTTTCCCTCCTTTCCTAGTGTGTCGTGTATAGAAAACCAAAAAAATATATAAAACAACAAAAATAAAAAAGGTTCTTTTCAAAGCCGCCTTTCACAGTTTAAAAATAGAAGTGAAAATAAATGAAGCAGGGCCCTGTGTATTTTTTAGAAGTCCGTGGATAGTCCGGGAACATCTAAAATTTTGGGGAGCTGCCCTATCATAACCATTGCAGTTTTGTCTGAGAGGAAGTGGTGGCTCTGAAAAGAGCCTTTTGGTGGTGTTTGTTTGTGTTTGAAAAATTTTAAATGCTCAACACCTACTACAAAAAGGATGCTGTAATTCCAAAAAAGGTCGCAATGCATTTTGTACATTTCTCAGAAAAATCTGATTGCCAGCATAAGTAAGATGGACTCCATCTCTGCGAAAAATGTATGTGCTACGAAACATAATATTTTCATTGTGAAAAGAGGACATGCCAAAATCTCTTAGAAAGGCACAAACAGCCTTATTGACATTGTGCCTTGCTTTCTCCATTTGTGGACCAAATGAAGAAGAACAAAGCCATATTTGTCTCTGCGCAATTCGTGAAAGAATTACTTGAGAATTCGGAAATATGTCCATGACCTTCCCAAGTCCTTCTTTCATTGCAAATTGCAAAGAAATTCCAGACACATGTCCTAAACTGTTCCCTCCACAACGAATTATGTCTGGATGTTGCTCTGTCTCCAAAGTTGCACAGAGAGGTAGCAAGTCCAACCACTTCATTCCACGTACTCCATGCCAGTGCACTTCCACATGTGGGAATCCAAGATCTACAGCTACTCCACAGCTTTCTGCATGCACCTTCAACCAATGTATCCACGAGTCTCCCAAAATCCCAAAAATCTGTTTTCTGAAACACACAGCCATAACTATCTGTTCTTCTCTCAGCAAAAAGGGTATCTGAGAAACTCTCTCCTGGCACAACACACCCACTAAACTTTACTGACCAATCCCTTGCTCTGCTCATTCTCATTTGCATGCCTCCCCACCCCAAAATCCCCGGATGTAACACGCAATGTCCGCGGATTACCGCCATGTCCGCGGACATATCATAACATGGACAGTCCTACCATTTTCATTTCACTTTTTGTGCTATTCCCTCATTGGATATAGCTAAGAAGTCACACGACCATACACCAATCACATCCAAGACCTCTACATCCAACTGCATCATCATAGATCAGCAGTTCAAATGTACTGTTAATCTCTCTGAGTAAAAGTGTCATATCATTGGAAAGCACCTTCTACAAGACATACTGTACAAGTCTCCCAGATTTCTACTTGCAGCTGCATGCATATCCACATGCATGAACACAAACTACAGGTATGCATATGTTCTGTATAGTACGTGTGCAATTCTTATAGATTCATATAAACAGATTAACTGACTTTTAGCTTGTATAATCTATAAAATGAATTTACTGTCATTTTTTTCCATCTCCTATAATCAACTGTCACTTCCAAACCTATCTACTATTTAATTTCTTTTTATACACACATTTGCAAAGCATGTTGAACTAACATATTTAAAGTACAATATAAAGAGTTAACATACTTTAACAAAATTGCATGCACTCAGTATGTTCAAATATCAAAAAACAATACTTGTACAAAAACATGAAAATTAATTAATTAATTAATTAATTTGTTTGTTTATTTATTTATTTATTTATTTGTTTGTTTGTTTATATTTATATAGCGTGCAAGCAGCCCATGGGAATTTGGCTGTTACTTGCAAGAGCTTAGTTACAGTAATAGTGGCATTCAGTGGTACATTATGAATTCCACAAGGCATAGAACTGATATTTTGGTTGGTACAGTTATTCATTACAATACCGGTTATGCATTAAGAACATATGATATGTATTCAACTGGTGCGACGCATCTTATGTGAATAAGATAGTTTTCATGGTTTTGCAGAAGGGGCTGAGGGTCAATGTCAATTAAAAAAATCAATGTCTAAATTAAAAACAGTGCTATATACAAACAAAATTACTAATTTGTTTCCTTTACAATTGCATTGAAGACCATTCTCCTGAAAAGAAGCAGCTGAATTTGAAGTACAAAGAGCAACTAAGAAGTAACCTGCTCATTCCAGAAAAAAAGTAAGTTGAATACCACCATAATATTTGTACTATTACTCAAACACACTGTAAGGTTAATTCATGCTATTTCTGCCCCTAAAAATAGAGATTGTGCACCATTCTGTCCATAAATCCCCATTTCTTAAACAGAGATTTACAAGCAGAATTGCACACAAATTCCTATTTTTCGGCACACAAATTACCCAACTCAGCCCCTTGAATTTTGATATTATAGAACAAACAACTGTTTTAATTGTATATCATTAGATTTACTAATTTTACTTCTCCACACCACTATCTTACTATCTACTGTCATCTGAACCCCAGTTTAGTAGCACATAAATTCAAGAATACCCATCCCAATGAGTTGTAGTTGCCCGATGCACAATCACACACCATCACATACATCTTTATCATCTTACTCAGACACTCATGCACACAGCACACATACATTGCAGAACACTCCAACCCATACCTTTTTTATTTTTTTCAACAGACCCTGAAGAATGCCTATCAAGAATCAAGTCCGTAGAAAGCAACGCAGAAGCAGAGCAAATGAAAATAGAAGTGTCCACAATACGCATCCATCTCTAGCAGAATTTGTAAAAAAAAGTTTAAACAAAACAGCTAATAGAGTCATTTAGCGAAACAAAACAAGCTTCAAGTACAGAAACTTTGCTTCCTCCATCAAAATGTAAAACGAACCAGAAAACAATTGACAAAAATTCAGCTACCACTACAGATAAAAGTGCTCCTATAAATCTTGATATAGTGCAAAGTAAGCATACCAAATAAAGTATTTTAGCAAAAATGTTCCGTCTTTTTATAAAAGTAACACAAAAACTGTAGACCTAACATACAAAATAGAAGACAATGCAGATTCTAAATGGTTTGAATTAGCTATCAACCCTATAGCTGAAAACAAATACGAAATAACTGACCCCTTAATACTTTGCAGTTACTGCACTACAAAACCTGACATCAACCAAACTCCTTCACGTGCTATCACAAATAATTTGGAATTATTTCCAGTACCAAAACCTCTACAACAAGTCAATTTATATGAGAGCATTATAATTCAAACAGTGCACCCCTTTCAAGCAATAATACATCTTCAACCAAAAACAGCAAAATTACCTCCCTCTGAATTAGTGAACGGTATTTGTGAAAAATGTGTGTATTTACCATTAGATCTAAAACAGAATGTGCACACTCTAGGAGTGCAACGTCCCATGGAGCAATCTTTAATTATCTTAGTAAATGGTGTACCTACAAAAGACAACACAATTTGGTAACAACTGGTAGATTCCCATAAAGTTAGACAAGCCTTGCAATATCTAACAGACAATAATGAATACTACAAAGAAATTAATATTGAAGAAAACTTGAAGGATACCACTGAAATAGTTCAAGAGATACAAGAAGCTGGTCAATTAGAGCTCCTAGATCCTGCTACAATATCCAATACTTTAGACCATTAAACAATTCATCCATTGCACTCTAATGACACCGTAGAAGATGCACTAGAAACATACCAAATGCGTCAAACAAAAGGATCACCAATCAGCATATGGGAAAAAAGTATAGAAGCACATGCTTTTCCTCTACTCTTTCCTACTGGCAAAGGAGGAAGGTACGATGATAGACCTATTCAAATAACAGCCTCAGAATACCGCTAATTACGGATGTATTCTGAAGATCTCAGATTTAGACAAAATGTGGAATACATGTTCCACCTACTCTTTGAAAGTGAACTAGCAACTTTATGTTACGGAGTTGCACACATATTAAAAATCAGGATCCCACTTTCAAAATATGTCAGCTACACAATTATTACATAAAGTGCAACAGAAAGATGAGGTTTTACAATCAAATATTACAAATCTATTAGCCAACATGCATGGTACAAAAGAGTACTGGTTTCGAAGTCATGGAAATGTACGTTGTATTATAAGAAACCTTGGCCCACCCACTTGGTTTGTTACATTAAGTTGTGCAGAATATGCATGGGATGATTTACATGATTTCCTACACATATCAAACAAAACAAACATAGATATACTAACACCTGGAGAACTTTATTCTCTAGATCCTGTTAACGTTTCAAGATATTTTCACCATCGCTTCATTGCTATGCTACATTTTATTTGTAATAAAACTGTTCCTCCCCTCGGAGAAGTGCAACATTTCTTTTGGATAAAAGAATATCAAGCCAGAGGAGCACTACATATCCACATGATTTTATGGATTAAAGATGCTCCTAAATTCGGTCAAGACAATGACGCCACTGTGTTACAGTTCATTGAAAAATATGTCACTTGTGAAATCCCATCAGAAGCAACAAATAGTGATCTTCATGCATAAATATTACAATTTCAAAGACACAAATGTGGCAAATATTGTCGATTCAAATACAAATAAAAAGGGAAATACTACACGAAATGCTGTTTTGGTTTCCCTAGACCGGTTACAAAAACAGGTCAAGTGAACAAATTCCTGCCTTCCGTTAGACATACTGTTAAAGGTAAATCACTATAAATACATATTACATAAAAAGAACAGAAGAGGAAATATATATCAATGATTACAATGCAATCATTGCCCACTTATGGAATACAAACATAGATGTACAGCACATTGCAGACAATTCCACAGCAGTTGCATGATATATTACAGCATACTTAACCAAAGCAGAAAAAAACAGAGCTCCAAGACCTCTGCAATGACCTGTCATCAGACAAAACACTGTCTCAGCAATTATACAGCTTAGGCATAAAAATGCTCCCCCATAGAGAATGTGGCTCCTATAAAGCAGCAGATCATTTAACTGGTACTGCTTTGTATGGAAAATCTGAAAATATAGTATGGCTACGTTTTGGTCCTGCTAAATCTAGAAAAAGAGTTCTAAAATCATACGAAGATATAGAAACAATAGCCAAACATGATCCCAAGACATTTTAAAAAACAATTTACTGGACACATACTACCCAAACAAAAGTACCACTTTGGAAACTATGTGTTTATACCACACAGCCCAAAACGTCACATACAAAAATGATATAAAACCCGATGAAATAAAAAGTAAATACAGAGGCCCTCATTACGACCCTGGCAGAGGTCCATGGTGCAATTTGCACCATGGACCATGGCGCAGAGTTGCCAACTCCGCCATGGGGGTTGGCGGACTTACCACCCCATTCCGACCTTGGCGGGGCGGTAAGTCCCCAATCCCCATTTACCCTTCCCCATTCCCATTTTTGCCCCATAGGGTATAATGAGAGTGGGGAAGGCGTTAATTACGCCACCGTAAATTACGGTGGCGTAATTAACAACAGGTCCCGTAGCGCCATGGATTTTTCCGCTCGGAAAAACCAGGCGTGAAAACCGCCATGGCGCTACGGGAACTCGTAGTAAGGCGGAAGGGTACGCCATGCATTACGCTGGCGTAAAACCCTTTCCGCCAGGGTCGTAATGAGGGCCAGAGTGACAAATTGTGAAGGCAGCTTAGTAAAACTCACCAAACCAAATTTAATTAATCATATCAAATTCTCATTAAAGACTCCTCAACATAAAGAACTATATTACATGTCCCTGCTACAACTCTTTAAACCATGGAGAAAAGAAGAAGAAATACTAGATAGCTGTGACTCTTATGAAGACGCCTTCAAAGCAAATGAAAGCACTATAACTGATGTAAAGTTTACACAGTACAAAACAATGTTGCACAATGAACAGCAACACGAAGAAGAACTCCAGGCCCAACTAGATAAGGATACTCCTGACAGTAGTCAACCTTCTGTAACAGGAAGCCAAGAACGTCTGGGAGAGCCACTAATTACAAATTAGGCAGAATTAGCTATGACAGAAGTAGAAAACACCATGTGGCAGTATGAAGTTAAAGAAGACTTAACTATACTACAATCAAAACTAAACACTGAGCAACGTAGCATTTTTCGAGAAGTAACAAAAGAAATTGCACATGGTGTACAACATGAAAACAAAGAATGCACCTGCCAAAATTACAAACCATACTACTGTACGTCAGTGGTGAAGCTGGTTCTGGCAAAACATTCTTAATCAAAATCATCAGTAAATTCCTTAAACAACTGACAAACAACAAACTGTCAGCTGTTGTCACTGCCCCCACAGGTTTAGCTCCCTACAACATAGGCAGTGTCACTTTACACCAATTACTACTCCTGCCAGTAGAACACCAAAACAAATTAGACTATAACAAACTTTCTACAGAAGCTGCAATGGAACTAAGCAGAGTATTAAAACAAATGTAAATGCTACTAATAGATGAAGTGAGCATGGTCTAATGTTGGCTTTGATTCACCTCAGATTACAAGAAGTACTCTAAGCAAACTACGAAGAGCTCTTTGGAGGAAAGCACATTATTGTTTTCGGAGATCTTCTTCAATTGACGCCAGTGAAAGGTGAGTCTATTTTTTAAACCTTAGGACACAAACTCTGCCGTAAAACTGTTGGCAGCATTGATATGATATGATATGGCATTTTTAACGCGCCTATACACAAGTGTTTCAAGGCGCAACGAGGCAGGGGGGGAACAAGGGGAGACAGACAACGATCCTACTAGGCCAGGTGTCATTCAGATCGTGCAAGAGCAAAGGGTAGATGGGAAGGGAAAAGTGCAAGGGGGAAAAGGAGAGGGGAAAGTGCAGTACAGGGTTATTAGCATACAGCATACAGGATAAATAACAAGGGCCAGCTGGTGGCAAGTGCGAAGTAAGTGCAGACAAGTGCTGGGAAGGGGGGCTCTAGGGATACAGACACAGTCCCGTAGTGCAGGGGTTACCAGGGAGGCAGTGCAGGGGAGAGTGGCTGGGCCAAGGACCGAGAACGGTGAGTGGCCCAGTTGCAGATTCAGTGCAGTTTCAGTAGTATTAGCAGGGGAGAGGGGGAGAGAAAGCGGAGGCAAAGAGGAAGGTTTTGAGGTGCTTCCGGAACCGGAGATGGTTCTCCTCAAGTTTCAGGGAGGTAGAAAGGCTGTTCCAGAGAGAGGCCCCTGCAGCGGAGAGAGATCTGCCCCCAACTCGTTGTTTGGAGAAGCGGCTGACCCTGAGGGAGTTGGAGGCGGATGAGCAAAGAGCTTGGGTAGGAAGATATTTAGGAAGAGAGAGTTGAAGGTATTTTGGCCCAAGGCCCCAGACGGCCTTGTGGACAATGCAGAGGGTTTTGAACTTGATCCTCGCAGTCACTGGGAGCCAGTGCAGTGATTTCAGTCCTGGAGAGATACGGTCCCTGGGCTTGAGGCCAAGGACAAGTCTCGCAGTCCTGTTCTGGATGAGTTGCAAAGGGCGGAGAGTAGAGGCGGGCAGATTTAATCTCAGTCTTACTGGCATTAAGGCAGAGGTCGTTGGTGGCACACCATTCCTGGATAGCAGAAAGACAGTCAGAGATGAGGGAAGGAGAAGAGGAGGCCGAGGGTAGCCTGAAAATGAGCTGGGTATCATCCACATAGCACAGAAAGTTGGGGCAGAGAGCAGCAATGTGGTGGGAGAGAAGTCCCAGATACTGGTTGAACAGCCAGGGAGAGAGGATAGTTCCCTTGGGGACACCACAGGTAGAGAAAAAGATGTCAGAGAGGAAAGACCCCAGTTGGACCTGGGAGCATCGATTGGAGAGGAAAGAGGTCAGCCACACCAGAGCCTGACCAGTGATACCCAGGTTATCACAGAGACGGTTGAGCAGGATGGTATGGTTGACAGTATCAAAGGCAGAAGAGAGATCAAGCAAAATGAGAACACATGGAATGTTAGAGTCAAGGTTCGAGAGCAGGTCCTCACGGATGTTCCCGAGAGAAGTTTCCTTGCTTCTGGCAGCTCTGAAGCCAGACTGATGGTCATGAAGACTACCAACAGATTCAGCATGGAGATTAAGCTGGGAGATGGCCAGTTTCTCCAGGAGCTTGCCCAGGAAGGGAGTGATAGAGATTGGGCGATAGTTAGCTGGGCAGGAAGGGGCTGAAGAGGGTTTCTTAAGAAGGGGGTTCACAAGGGAGTGCTTGAGAGGGGATGGGAAGACTCCAGAGGCGAAGGAGTGATTGCAGAAGTCAGCAAGGGCAGGAGCCAAGGAGTCAATGTGGTCCATGATATTCTTGGAGGAACAGGAATGGACCTGTTTTGACCAAATTTTCACAGATCGGACTTGTCTTGGAACTTCGTCAGCAGAAAAAAGGGGAAAGGCAGAGAAGAAGAGAGGAGAGGTGGCTGCAGAAGGGCCAGAGGAAGGGCAGAGAATAGAGGGGGGAGGTGATAGGAGGAGAGTGAGGGCAGGATGTCCTGAGTTTTTGAAATGAAGTGAGAGGCCTTTGCCGTGCAGAGGGCCTGGGAGGGGACAGGAGAGGTAGAGACTGCAGCAGGGTAGGCCAGCTCCTTGCAGATTTTAAAGAGTTTGGCCGAATTGTTAGATGCCGCAGAGATGCGGACTTGGATAAGGGCTCTCTTCTTGGTGAGAACAGAGAGCCGGTATTGCCTTTGGAGCAGACGACAGGCCAGTTTTTCAGAGGATGAACATGAAGCACGCCATTTCCTCTCTGCCACCCTGCACTTGAGTTTGAGGGTGACGAGATACGAGTCATACCAGGAGTTACATTTGGCTTTGGGCTTCAGGCGGATTCTCATGACAGGGGCAAGGAAATCAAGAGTATCAGATATAGCAGAGTGGAGAGGGCTGTGTCAGGGTGGGAGTCAGCCGAAGGGGGAGGAGGGGGCGAGAAGGTGGCAGCAAAAGCCTCAACTGACACGCGCTTCAAGGGTCGGATGACCGAGAAGGAAGGTGGCAGTGATGGGGGTGGCTTTGCCTGTGGGGTAGGGAGGGTGAGGTTGGAGGAGAGGAGAAAGTGATCACTACAGGAGAGAGGAGTGGAGAGAGGGAAAGAGAGGGGAAGGTCAGAGGAGATCAGGGCATCAAGACTGTGCACTGCAGAATGAGTCGGCCCAGACGGTAGAATAGAGAGTGAGAGCGAGTCACAGAGGTTGCGAAAGAGTCCAGAGGGGGACAGGAGGCATCCAGGTGTATGTTGAAGTCTCCAAGAAAGAAGAGTTGAGTGGTTGAGGACAGGAGTGAGGAGGAGAGGTCCGCCCACTCAGAGAGGAAGGAGGAAATTTGACCAGGTGGCCGATAGATAGTAGCCATGGTAAGGGAATGGCTAGGAGAGAGAGAGAGTCGGCAGACAAGACATTCAAAAGAGGAGTAGGTCTGCGTGAGAGTAACAGTGGCAGGAATCCACTCAGGGAAGATAAGGGCCACACACCCTCAGCATGGTTGGGCCTGGGCACGGAGAGGATCTTGTAACCGTCAGGTAGTAGTGTGTCAAAGCTGGTGACAGAGCTGGCCGTGAACCATGTCTCAGTGAGACCGAGTACGTCAAGGTCAAGTTCCTCAAGAAGGTGGCAGATATCAGAGGAATGTTTGACGGCAGAGCGAGAGTTAAGAGTGGCAATGTGGAGAAGGTTGCCATCTTTGAAGAACTTCCGGGGATGGGTACAGATCAGAGGTATGCCCTGCAGAGGTGAAGATCAAGCATGAGAGAGGGTGGGGAGGGAGGGTAGAGGCAAGGTAGTCGAGGACAGAGGAGGGGGCACAGCAGGAGAGCAAAGGAAGTTGATGAGGCACAGGAAGCATCTATCAAAGAGGTAAATGTTGGCCTGAGGGCCTTGGACCAAGACTTTCCCATTAGCGTAGACATTAATGATGGCCTTAGAGGAGTGGAAGGAGGCCAAGAGGACATCCCAATGGGTGCCACCATTAATGGGAGAAGAGGAGAAAGGAGAGAGCACAGAGACCATATGAAGGGTCCATAGTTCAGGTGAAGGCACGAAAAAGAGGATGTCAGTGAGAGTTTCCTTGAAGGAGTAACTAGTGTAGGTTTCAGTGATAGGGAGTCCTACCAGGATGTCCTTTTTAAACTTTTTCCTACCAGATTTGGTGAGGAGAGCAGGATAGTCAATGGGGAAGAAGTTAGAAAAGATTGGTGAGATAGAGAGCACCATGGAATAGGAGGGAGGGGGGGGAAGACAGGTCAAGTGCAAGCAGACAGGAAGAAAGCAGCAGCCCTAGTTTACTACAAAATCAGAACACCGCGAGTGTTCATAGAACAATTTCAACTTGCTTGCGAACAATACGTACACGCGTAGTGTCCTCAGAACACCCCCATTTTGTTTATTTACAAACATCCCAGGACACTTCATGTGTACTTAGAACAATTTGAACTTGCTTCCGAACAGTACAGACAGGCATACTGTCCTCAGGACACCCCCATTTTGTTTATTGACAAACATCCCAGGACACATGATGTTGCCGGCGAACAAAACGGACAGGTTTACCGTCCTCAGAACACACCCATTTTTTTTTTTTTCTAACATTTCAGGACACCGCGAGTGTTCTCAAAACACTTTCAGCTTGCTTGAGAACAATACGTACAGGCATAGTGTCCTCAGAAAACCCCCATTTCGTTTATTTAGAACATTTCAGAACATCTGCGTTGTCCACGGACAAAGCGAACACATCAGGGGGTCTACCACCTAAATAAATACAACATTTAACCCATCTCTTACTTCCCCACCCTCCCCAAACAGTTTTACACACCAACACACTCTACTAAATATTATTTTCCCACCAAGTTTCACCGCGCTGTCCACGGACGTCCGCGAATCCAAGATGGCGGGTGTTCCTGAAAATCTAACGTGCTTCACGCTCGTCACCGTCCAATCAGCGAACACATTGCATGTCCGAGGACATGACGCACGCCGGTTGGCCTATCAGGACACTGTCCGCATAGCAAACAGGGAAGTGTGTCCGCGGACCGAACACAGATATCACTAATTTTTTGTGACCTACTTTTTGGTCATTTTAAAAAAAAAAAAAATACTGGACAGATTTTCACCAAATTTGCAAAAGCATGCTTTTGGGACCAAGCCGCTGCTCCTGCTCCAAATTTGGTGAAAATCCATCCAGCGGTTTGAGCTGTAGGCGTGACCAAAGTTTTTTCCCCATTCAGTCTATGGGAAAAAAAGAAGTTTTGGGACCCCCCATATAACTTTGCCCCCCCGCACCAGACTTCACCAAACTTTGCAAAAAAATTCAGTGTGACCCATATACTTTTTTGCAATGTTTGGTGAGGGTTCGTCCAGGGAGAACGAAGTTATAAGCCACCCAAAAAGTGTTCTTCCTATGGAAACAGCAACTTAACCATAACTACACAGCCACTACTGTGGCTGTGTAATATATATATATATATATATATATATATATATATATATATATATATATATATATAATCCATAGCGTCATGTCCGCGGACATGTAACGTTCTCACTGATTGGATGTTGAACAGCGTGAAGTGCGTCGTCAGATTCTTTCGCTGCACCCGCCATCTTTCATTCTAGTTTTGGTGTATGCGAACATCGCCACCAACACATATAAAACAAGACACCATTGCACTTGTTAAACTTAGGAAATACTGTTTCGGAAGGTGAGGGTTAATGAGGCTGTGATGGGATATGGCAGCAGGAAGTCAAAAGTGTTGTTTTCTTGTCACCAAAGTTATATGGTACATTGGAAGTTGCTGTTCAAAATAGTGTCCATTAAGTACAGGCGAAGATTTACTGTGTCTGTGTTACAATGTATTTAAAATAATATTGCAGTCAGACTGGCATCCTAGAGTTTGAAATCTGAGGCAGCCACCTGCACTGTTTGATGGAAACAGCAGGTCTGCAAGTGTATGGGAGTAGCACATCTCATGAATGTATTTAGATATGTTCTTGCAAAGTCAGAATGTATTTGCATTCTGAGGGAAGGTCACTTGAGTTGTTTTTTTGGTTGCGAAATCAGTAGGCCCAAGCATCCGACTGAAACCATAAGGGTAAATTATTTTTTGACCTTGAGCGAAAGAGAAAATTCAGTACGAATGCAGGGAGTGAAAGTTTGCAAAAAATAGTATTTCATAAGGTTATGTATTCAAAACGTTTGTAAGACACATGTAATATCAGTTCAAGAAGATTCTTTGGTGCGAGTACATTGGTGTCTGAGTTTAACGAAGACAATGGCGATGGTAAATATCTTGTAAGTTTACTTTTCACAACTCTACACCGTAACGAGTTTACATTTTTTTATTATCAGAACATAAGTAGTGTCTTTCTGTGTAGGTGTCCTTTTTTTAGTTATGGAGAGTGTAGAATCTCGGCGTTTATAGGCTATCACTAGATTCACCCATTTTCAACGCTACCACATAGATTTGTGTATCAGTTTCCATGTTCTTTTTGTCTTTTTTTAAATTGTTTGGTAAAGGTTGGGTATTGATACGTATTTTCTGTTGTGTTTTCCGAACAGCTATATCCTGCCCTACTATGATTGCCATGGATTTCAGATGCCAAGTGATGCCTTTTTTGCACGCCAGATGCACATACTCGTGACCGGCTGCCTACCCGTCACTGTGTTGTGGGACGACTGGGCAGGACCGATTTGTCCATACGCTGGAGTGGCCATTAGGAGTAACATTTCAACTTTTATGGTGGTGTAGGGCGAAGTTCATGTCGATGTCTTGGAAATCAGTGTGCGAGCGAAGCGGATGCTTTATCGAAAATGAATACTTTGTGTATGGGATAACAACAACGTGTGCCTCACGATTAATATATTCGATGACGACCGAAGATAAAAAGTTACTATTTGATTGAAAATAGGAATAGTCCGATGGTCTCGGACGGTTTATTGTGAAATAAAAGTACTTTACAAATTCTAAAATATTAATGTTTTCTTTTAAAAATCAGTTTATTATTTCAAAATGTAACGTGCTACGTTGTACGTCGGTGTGTGTTCATTTTCAGGTTTTGTGTCACGGCACATAGGTGCTTATGGGCGCATTTGGCTACGCTGGAGAGGAAGGAACGCTATCCAAAAAAGGTGTACAATATCATTAGGGTTGGTTATGTGACAAGATGTGGGAGTGTTTTCGCATTTCACAAGTGTCGTAATGTAGTTAATAAAATAGCGGTACACCTTTACTGACTGAGGGGTAGGCTGTAGGCATGGGGAGTTGGCAGAATGTCGGGATTATGGTATGAGGTCATGATCTGCACAATGTGGCTACTGGCCATGACCAGAAGGGCGAACAGATAGGATTGAAGTGGCCATGTCCACCTGGTACTGGCTTTGTGGTAAAGTCGTTCGACATTAGGATACATTGGAAAGGGAAGAAAAAAGTGCTTGTGGTAATATGTAAACAGCGTTTTGTTTTTGCTTTTTGCAGGCTGCCTTGGAAAGCGAAGAGGGGCTCTGCATGGAACACCCTCCTTCCCTTTCAATGGTGACCATTGTGGAAAGGTGTAGAATATCATTAGGGTTGGTTATTTGATGAGATGTGGGAGTGTTTTCGTATATTTGACAAGTGTCGTAATGAAGTTAAAAAAAATAGCGGTAGACCTTTACTGACTGAGGGGTAGGCTGTAGCCATGGGGAGTGGGCAGAATGTCGGGATTATGGTAAAAGGTCCTGATCTGCACAATGTGACTACTGGCCATGACCAGAAGGGCGAAAAGATAGGATTGAAGTGGCCATGTCCACCTAGTACTGGCTTTGTGGTAAAGTTGTTCGACATTAGGATAGATTTGAAAGGGAAGGAAAAAGTGCTTTTGGTAATATGTTAACAGGGTTTTGTTTTTGCTTTTTGCAGGCTGCCATGGAAAGCGAAGAGGGGCCATGAATGGAACACCTGCCTTCCCTTTCTATGGTGGCCATCTTGGAAAAGGGTTTTGTTTTCTAATCCGGGACGCCACAGGCAAATCCTCTTTTTTAGTAGAACAGGTTACTGCTATGGAAATCTAGATTGTAAATGGCATTCATCGCCCATTTTAGTAGTGGAAGGGGAGGCTAATGATCAAGAGATCGTGTTATGCACTCTCGCTTCGATTGGGCTGATAACTTGGCCTGCTGGCCCTTTATTTACCGTTCCAGTCCCTGGAACGGAGGATGAACGCTACAACATTCCCATTAGCATAACACAAACTGCAAATAGAAATGTTAGAAAATCTTATTGCGTCTATGTGGTTTACTGAGAAATACAAAGTAGATGGAGTCTATGCAACTTTTTTTTATTTATATTTTTAAACTGTGAAAGGTGGTTCTTAAAGGAACATTTCATTTTTTTACAGATGGTTTTATTTTTGGAAGGAGAGCTAATAAGGAAAGTTGCGGATGGAAATGAGCAAAGAGGCACATAAAGTAATATGGAGGGACAGGTGGACGGGGGAAAATGCTGTGCGTGTGTTATTTGTAAGGTAGGGGCAATGTTTCTCATGCTCCTTCATTACAGCAGTGGTGCTGTTTCTTGAGGAGGAGGAGGGATGGTGTTAGCTCATGTCGTTTTCAGATAAGTAGTACTTTTCCTAAAAGTATGTATTGTGTACAACATTGTTAATGACAGACTATGAATAGGTGTTGGAGCGGTGCAAGGGAAATGTTGAAGTTGAAGTTCCTACAACAGTAAAAAATGTAGGTCCACACTGTCCACGATGCATAGATCTTACTGTTAAGTGTGTATGGATTCTCTGACACGTCACTGTGCTGTGAGCCAGCATAGGGTCATGTGGCATTCTCAGGAAGGTGTGCAATGAAGTCAAATGTTCATTATGGTTACGTGCCACTACTAGAAATGTATGAAATTCAGTAAAAAAACGTTGTTAAAGGGACGTTATGGTTAAGTTGCGCTACTAAAAACCTATGAAATTTAGTAAAAAAAACTTTGTTAAAGGGACGTGATGGTTCCAAGTAAAATGGAAAAACCCTTGAAATTTGCTAGTTATGGTAAGCTAAGCAACCATAACTCACACCACCACTGTGCACTGCTCAGACTAACACCCAGGACATAAAAGATGACATCACAGTGGTGGTGCGAGTTATGGTTGCTTAGCTTACTATAACTTGCGAAATTTAAAGGGTTTTTCGCTTTTACTTGGAACCGTAACGTCCCTTTAACACAGTTTTTTTTTACAAAATTTCATAGGTTTTAAGTAGCGCAACTTAACCATAAGGTCCCTTTAACAAAGTGTTTTTTACTGAATATATATATATATATATATTCAATGAAAAAACTTTGCTAAGGGGACGTTATGGTTAAGTTGCACTAATAAAAACCAATGAAATTCACTGGAAAAACTTTGTTAAAGTGATGTTATGGTTCCAAGTAAAACCGAAAAACACCTGAAATTCGCCAGTTATGCTAAGCTAAGCAACCATAACTCACGCCCCCACCGTGCACTGCTAAGACTAACGCCCAGGACATCAAAGATGACATCACAAATGAAAATCTGTCCAGCGGTTCAGTCTATTGGAAAAAAAGAAATTTTGGGACCCCCTTATAACGTTGCCCCCCCCGGACCAAACCTCGCCATACTTTGCAAAAAAATTCAGAGCGGGCCATATACATTTTTTGGTAAAGATTGGTCCAGGGAGAGCGAAGTTATAAGCTGCCCAAAAAGTGCTCTTCCTATGGGATTAGCAACTTAACCATAGCTACACGGTCACTACTGTGGCCGTGTTATATATATATATAAGCTAAAGGCGTACCAAAGTACAATTATGTGAGTAAAATGCAGAACACCTAAGAACTAAAAAGTATATCGTTTGAATGAAGGTTGATATGAACATATCAAAAGTGAGTATGCTAAATACCAATAAAATGCTGGGGATGGAAATGAGATCAAGAACAGCAAAGAAATCCTATTATTTATTCTCCACACACAAGACAGATGCAATGCGTAAAGAGTGAAGCAGACATATGTCACCGATCGTTCATATCATTCACCAAGCAGATGTCCTCACCAGAAAGCAATATTCAGTCTTTCTGAATGCTGCTTACTGTTTGCTGTCTCTGCCTGCTGCTCGAGTCTCTGCTGCTACTGCTATTTACATTATCAGCGTTTTACTGACAGCGTTTTCCTGGGACTTGTCCAGCTTCATCGGCTGGAGGAATTATTTTGCTGTGACACTCGTTTGCATCTACCGCTTTAAGAAAAGCTCCTGACTGAATTTGATCCCGCCCCCTCAATCTGTGGGTGGGTGGCATAAATACTGCTGCTCCTGCGCATTCGCGCGCGCACCGCGGAAGTACTTGAAAGTACTGTTTGCTGTCTCTGCCTGCTGCTCGAGTCTCTGCTGCTACTGCTATTTACATTATCAGCGTTTTACTGACAGCGTTTTCCTGGGACTTGTCCAGCTTCATCGGCTGGAGGAATTATTTTGCTGTGACACTCGTTTGCATCTACCGCTTTAAGAAAAGTAAGCCTAAGCAACTTTATTCCAACTTGAACTACCTTAAGACACAGAAAGACACTGAAAGACACGGAAAGTCACGGAGACTTGCCTTGCCTTGCACCCTACCATTGCACTTCTATCTCACACAGTGTCCCTTTTTTGTGTCTCTAGGCTCCTGACTGAATTTGATCCCGCCCCCTCAATCTGTGGGTGGGCGGCATAAATACTGCTGCTCCTGCGCATTCGCGCGCGCACCGCAGAAGTACTTGAAAGTACTGTTTGCTGTCTCTGCCTGCTGCTCGAGTCTCTGCTGCTACTGCTATTTACATTATCAGCGTTTTACTGACAGCGTTTTCCTGGGACTTGTCCAGCTTCATCGGCTGGAGGAATTATTTTGCTGTGACACTCGTTTGCATCTACCGCTTTAAGAAAAGTAAGCCTAAGCAACTTTATTCCAACTTGAACTACCTTAAGACACAGAAAGACACTGAAAGACACGGAAAGTCACGGAGACTTGCCTTGCCTTGCACCCTACCATTGCACTTCTATCTCACACAGTGTCCCTTTTTTGTGTCTCTAGGCTCCTGACTGAATTTGATCCCGCCCCCTCAATCTGTGGGTGGGCGGCATAAATACTGCTGCTCCTGCGCATTCGCGCGCGCACCGCGGAAGTACTTGAAAGTACTGTTTGCTGTTCGCGGCGCGCAGCGAAGCGCCGGAGCGTCCTTAATTTGGTTTCAACTTTCGGGGAATCACCATAAGTAAGTCGGCTTTTCAATTATTCAAGCCTGAAAGATTTGTGTAAACAATCTCATTTCTTTGGGCATATTAGATCCTTACCCCCCAAACATGAGACACATGTACACATTAAGCACTGGAATGCCACTGCTTCCTAATGTCTGGAGAATTGAACGCGAACTTGAAAAAACAAAAAATGAGTGAAACCTCCGCTAATTCCAATACTGCTCCTAGCATTGCTCCTGCATGCTCCACACCCAGATTAGTACCTGGGAACAGAAGGCGTGCTAACAAGAAGGTTCCTGTTGGTAACACATCAGATATCCGATCCTTTTGTTTTCCTGCTGTTCCCACTAGTACTGGTACTGCTTTTCAAACATCCATACCGATTGTCAACACTATTAGTGGTTTGATTGATGACAAAGTCATTGAAGGTTTTGATGCAGATGCTGTGATAGAAATAACAGGATGCGACATCTCCTTATCAGACAGTACCGTTTTGAGAGGGGAATCTAGACCTTATACCAGCGCTGCTATGGGTAGCTGTTCTTCTCCCTCCCATAATGATGTGCCAATGACAATTGACTTAGTAAACTCCAAGATCGATACTTCCAATCACGTGTTAGAAGAAAAATTATCTTTTTCACCTAACATCTCTGCAATTACCTACCAGAATCAACGTGTGTCATCCTCCTCATTTATAAATCCTACACCCCGTAGGCAAACTGAATCACAAAGTCATCCAGTGCAAGAGGGCGTGTCTAGGGCAGTCATCATATCGTTTGAAGCTATGCAAACGACAATGAACATCCTGCTTAAACTATTTGACACTTTGAATGATAAGATAAAGACCCAAACTGATCTACTTAACTTAGTGGTATCTTGGCAAACCAAACAAGATGCTGCACTTGTAATGCAGAATGTCGTAACAACCACTGATCCAAAAGCAATAAAACACCCAACAATGGCTGCTTCGGCTGCATCATCCGTTTCTGAAGTGAATGCTAAATTTTGCCCTGATACTAGTTTATGGACTCCCGTACTCCCTTGCTTTCCTAACATCATCGTTGACCAAGTTAGTAATGTTACAGTAGACTTGGTCCTACTGGATAAACAAGGGAATAAGACCCTTCCAAACACAGAAGATAGTGATGTTTACTCTATCTTTTCTAAAAAGGAACATCCTATAAAACAAATAAGCTCTATAAAAGTACCAAACAGAGCGATTAAAAAATCTAAAAACATCAAGGGCTCCAAACAGCCAATGACTGCCGCTTCCAAGCAGTTCATTAAACAACTTAAAGTACCTAATACAAGTGCTCAAGCAGCTTCTTCTGCTGTAGCAAAAAATATCAGTTATTAGCACAAACTCGTAAACAACAAACTATTGTTGCTTCACTTTTCAAACAGAAAGCAACTCATTACGAGCCTCTTGACGAATTAATTAAGGCAGTAGATTCTCATGCAAGCTTGCACAAAGAAACCACACCAAAAGCAGCCCCAGCGTCTTCAACAGCTGAACAGTTGAGTCCCCTGGCAAATAACTCAATGAACATTGCTGTAACTCACCGTGATGAGATTAGGAAAGCAGTGGACGCTTACATGGCTCAATGCCCAGCTCAAAGAAACCTCACAACCCCTGCACTCACAAACACATCCATTTTGTCCTTGACATCTTGTGAGCTTCAAGCTATGAGTGATCGACCAGATAAGGGTGGTGTTGGAAAATCTACAAACACTAATTCCAAAAATACCAAATCCCCATGTTCTGGTGCTCACATGGATGGCAAGCTCTCTGCCTCCAATTGTAAGGAAAAACATGAATCGGAAATAGCTCAATTGGTCAAAGCACTTTTGCCAACAAAAAATAATGGTGAAACAGGTACTCGGCCTTCGATATTATCGAACCACAACACGTCTGCCATTCAAGAAACATTACAACCCAAACCCAGTCATCCCAATCTAGGATCACTGGTATTGAGTTGTCGTCCAAATCCATACCCTCAATACACACTAAACCGTCAAAGTATTTTAGAAATATTCTTTGACATAGACTCCTTGAACGATGTAATTAGTTATGACATTGAACAAGTTGAATTCATAATGTCTAAACAACAGAGTATAGTCAGACTATGGTTTCGATCAAGAGTAATCAAAAATTTAGTTTGGCAGGCAAGGGAGGTCCTATTTTCTATGGGCTTTCTGGTAATGTGTGAATCGCAAATAGAGACCGAGTACAGTCCTTCTGCCAAAGAAAGTGTTAAAAAGAATGTTACTTGGTGCAGTGATGTTGACAATCATGAGTCGAACCGTGCCATAAGTCAGAAATGTAAATGCCATTGTAAAATCAATGAAAGTTAACTAGAGCAAGAGAACGGGAAAACTGTTATATCCCTTGTTTCCTGGAACACACGTGGTTTTGGTCATCTATTAGGAAACAATGATAAATCACTTTTGGAGTTTGACATCGTAATGTTACAGGAAACCTGGATTACAAAACAAATTTTATGGGACAATCATGAACTCCATACCACGTTAGCTCTTAAAAATCAAAGAGGCCGTCCCATGTGTGGCTTGTTGACTGCCATCAAAAGCAGTGCAAACATAACCATTATACACAAATACTCTCCTAATCCTTTTTCTCAATTAACTATTGCGGCTATCAATTCCGTCTTGTATGCTCTAGTTAACCTTTATTGGAATCCTCTTAAAACTGATGACTCAGAATTTGTTTCTGCTGTATCAACTCTACTGGATTATTTAACTGTTGTACCTAAAGTATCACATATTATTGTAGCAGGTGATTTAAATCTTCACTGTGTTACGAAATTGAAAGTATCTGAGCAAAATCGGAGAATCCTATGGAACCATCTCATGAAATCAAGAGGTTTCCTGATGATGAATGGGTTAGGACCTAAAGATCAACCTCCACAAAACACATGGTCGCAAGGAGGTAGCAGTGGAATCATTGACTATATTTATGTTAATGACACAATATCCTTGCTCTCACCTGAATTCAAAATTACTCAAACTCAAAATAGCGATCATAACTTGCTATGCTTGCAATGGATGGTACCTTATTGACAACTACCGATTAGTGAAACAAAATGGGATCATTCTATAACGACAAATACGGTGTCAATAGAGTACGTTGGACAACAGACACCATCACTCAATTCGGTATGATGTTGGAATCTGCCTTTGACAGTACTCATAGTAGCATCGTTCCGAGCTCAGCGTATTATGACACTCTACAAAAGATGACTCAAACTTACAACAAGCCGAGATTCTATAAGACGCGACTCCATGTGTTCGATTGTAAAATCAAGGATAAGAAAGCATCTTTTAGAAAAGCAAAGCGAGAAGCTATGCTTCTACCAATATGTGTTTGCTTCCAAAAACTTAAACAGTTAAAAACGAACTACAAAAATTGGATTCGGCACCATAAAGCTCAGATGCTACAAACAGATGGAACACATGTTGGAACTTATAAAAGATAAGAACACCTCGGGTATATGGAAAGCCATAAATGATTCATCTTTAATTCCACAACACTGTAAACAAATTCAACAGGTCTCTGAATCCACATGGGTTGAATACTTCCAGAGAATTCTTGCGTCTCCTAATCAAGATACCCAAGTATCCACCCAAACTAAGGCCAATCCTTCTTTTCTTAAAATAGAGAGAACTGATATTCTGTATTATATTCAAACAATAAGCGCTTCAAGAGCACCAGGGCCTGATGGGTTGTCTAATTACATCTTCAAACAAAACCCAGAATTGTGGTCTAATATTTTACTCTCTTTATTTCAGCAAATTAATTATTCTCAAATCCTACCTAGCTCCTGGAAACATTCCATCATAGTTCCATTGTACAAAAAAGGCAACCAAGAGAAACCTGAAAGTTATAGACCCATTGCGCTGCTTGATGCGCCGGGCAAAATATACACCAGGATTGTACTAAAAGAACTGAACACATGGATGAATTTAGTTAACATGCGTGACCCTTTCCAAACTGGGTTTGTTTCAGGTCTCGGCACGACACCGAACATGCTTGTCCTCAATCTGCTAAGAGCTTAATATATCAATTGTAACCAAAATCTATATATGGCATTTGTGGACTTTCGTGGTGCCTTTGATTCTGTTGACAGAAATCTGTTATTTTGTAAACTTAGAAGGTACGGTTGTCCTCATTCACTATTACGAATTATTGAAGAACTTCATTCGGATACAACGATTCAGATCAGATTATCCACAGAAGGATTATTGTCCAGGAGAGTAAAATCGGAAAGAGGCGTTAAACAAGGTTGCATTTTAGCCTCAACGCTCTTCAATCTGTTCCTTTTAGATCTAGGAACGGATTTTGAGGAAATAGAAAGTGATGCTCCTGAATTAGGATCCCAAAGAATCCAATGGATCCTCTATGCTGATGATTTAGTATTGGTATCACAAACTCCTAGAGGCCTCCAGAACTTGATTCAATGTCTTGAAAACTATAGCAAAGTGAATAATTTGATAATTAACACAGAAAAAACGCAGGTGTTGATCTGTCAAAAAAATAATGCTAAGGAAAAATTTAAACGATGCAAATGGATACTAAACAATGAAAACCTTTGCTTAGTTAACACTTACAAATATCTAGGTCTACACTTTGCTGGAAGCCCGGTGCCTCTGTTACAACCGTCCATCCTAAAAGCAAAAATTCAATCTTTAGCCTCACAAGCTTCTATTATCTTGTGAAAATATGGGAAATTCACAACTAATCATGTGTTACTTTTTTACAAACAAAAAGTGATTCCCATAATAGCTTATGGGGCCGATTCACAATTACCACAATCAAGAAAATATTGGGATATGTATGAGGGCACATTTTGGAAGTCGGTTTTCAAATTACCAAATTGCACACCGACGGCATTGTTGAGACTAGAAATGGGCTCTAATTCGATTTATTGTCATGTCCTATGGAAAATGTGTTGTTTTTTTAGAAAGTGTCTGATAGGTGTCTCCCAGAAAAATGTGTTGAACACTATTGCGTACTACTTGCTAACTTCCGCTGACAGATTTCCAAAAGTTTGGCTCCAATATGTGATTAACATACTTACCGAAGCTAATATATCCTTGCAAATGCTAATTTCAAATCCAACAAAAGCGAAGAACACATTGTTCTTATATGATTGGATTTTGACCCAAGATCTGTGTAAAAACCTAGTTGATTTTTCTAGGACTATCTTTTATCCCAAAAAATTGGGTGTAATGGAAAAGTATCTACAAAAATGTCCTTCACATTTTGTACGAGCCCAGATGTTAAGAATGCGCTTAAATCTTCATCCTACATATGAAATTCTGTCCAGACGCGATAAGAACCTAACGCAAAGCAAATGGTGTCGGTTTTGTAATGATAATAACTGTATTGAAACCCTTAAACACCTAGTAGTGTCATGTTCTGCATTAGAGACACTACGGCAAATCTATTTTAAACATTTTCTACAGCTTTATTGCTTTCGCACTGAGGAAGAAATTTGGGGCCTAGCAATTAATAGTGAACGCTCAGCGGTTTTAATTGCTTTAGTTAAATTTATATCCACTATCTTTCATTAATATGGATTTGTTGCAAGTATAAAGAGGTGTAATATATTTTTCTTTGTTCATGTGTTGAAGATGAAATGTATTGAATCTTAAATTGTTATGTATTGATAGACTCAAAATTAATTCTTCCTCTTTCTTTCTTTTTTATGTTGTTTTATATTAAATATTTGAAAGGTTGAATATCAGCCAAACAAATAAAAAAAAAAAAAAAAAAAAAAAAAAAATCAGTCTTTCAAAAGCTCTTGCCAAAGTGGGGCAACATGTTCCTAAACTGCTTTAGAGACACCATTTTCAGTTTCAGTTAAGTAAACACCCCAGGGAATTGTGTATTCTCAAATCTCTTATCTCATTCGCTATTAGAGAGAATGGGTACCTGAGAATTATGGCCCCACGATAGCTGCAACTGGCACTTTCCTGTCAAAACCCAATTAATAGACTCAATGTCAGTTCAGATGTTAGAAGGATGCACCACTAACTATATCTCCAGTGATCTGCCCCTGAATTTGATAGATCTAACTTTACTGGTTGATTCAACTAATTCCCACATGAGTCTTATTCTAAGACTGATTTAGTTTTGCAAATCTAGAATGTAACCCTAACGGACTATAACCTTATCAGGTTTAGGTTGTCCCAAAGTCACCTTCTTCCCCCATGTGTTCCTGCTTGAACAGATGGTTGAATAAGTTAAACTGGTTGGTGGCAGCCTTTTTGAATGATATTGGAGTGCATTCTGCTGTACTAAAGGGGATATCTCTTACAAGAACCCTATATAAAATTAAGTGCCAAGAAGTCCAGCCTAAAGTTGTGTCTTGTGAAAGTGGCTACGATATGTGAATTGCAATATATGGTCATCACTCAGCCTTCCTCTGAGAAAGGTGTCTCTGTTACACAACAAGCTATGGCTGGGTGCAAGAAGTATGTTTGGATTATAGTGTGAATCCAGAACTGAAGACACCGTGCATGAAAAGAGCCTGCAACATTACCAAATTACATCCCTAGTGATAGGATGGCTAATATATGTGTGCATGAATGGAAACCTGTGATTGGGAGGTAAGTCTGCTTTTATACTCCAAGATCCCTATTTAAGTCACAGGTCGTCCCCAGTTCTGGAGGCAATTTTCAAAGGACCAAGAAGAATCCTATTTGAAGACATATTGTGAGCAAATAAGAAAATAGAGCATAATGCTTTTCTGCTGGTGAAGCTGTGCTAGTGTTTCCCAACACCATGCGTCTTGAGTAAATAGAGGAGGACTAGACATGTGCCTTCCCTCTTGACAAGGCTTGACCAGTGGATTTGAAATGGATCTATGTGATATCTTTCCTGCAAAATGTCACAAGGGGAGCAGGTATGTATTCCTAACTCCTAAAATTATTTCCCAAAACTATTCAATTACTATTCTGTACTCCAACCCTAGCATAGTTGGGGCAAGTGCTTGATTTTAGTCAGGGTCTGAATGTGAGTAAATATCACCCCCTTGCGACATTTTCCATGGCGAGAGTTTCACTGGATATCAATGACATCATTCAAGAATCTCTGTCCTGAAATATCTGGCTGGGACTCCTGCCCGAATCTTGGCTCAAGAGGACAGGGACATGGGACAACTGAGAGCAACAACAGCCAGCTTCATCTGGGACCTGTGGCTGTGCAAATAAACTTGCAAGCCGACGTTCAGAACACCTACTCCCTAACCGGTGAATTATATCGCTATTTGTTCATCTCTGTGATATCCTGCAATCAGAGACTCCATGGACCAACCCATTAGCAGCTGGAATCCCGAGAAACAATACATCTGTTTGCTAGTGACTCGTTGCTGCAATAGCCACTAGCTCGGGAGGATAGCTCAGGGGCAACGTGCTCATCTTGGAAGCAAGACGACGTGGAGCAAAACAGTTTCTATCCCTGTGTCTGCGCTTAGAAACCTTTGGGTATTAAGCGCGTCATAAATAACCAATTACAATTACTAGAATTATCTAGAAACCATACCTGGTCAGAAAATTTGACAAACACTTGATTGTGTTGTTCTGAAGTTCAACATAGGGCTGTTGACAGGGAATCAGGCAACCTGCTGACTTGCATAAGTGAGTCTTTCTCAGATCACTGCTGCTGATAAATTTGAATTTGCATCAACGTAATGGTTTTAGAACAGTATAGAAAACCTGAGTGCTTGTTCCCCAAATGTAAGATTGTGAGGTTTCCTTAATATTAGCACCTCTTCCAGGGTGACTGTGAACAAACCTCCACAGACGGAATGCTGCTACTTTTGAACATTTTGGGTAAAGCCTGGTGTGTTCATCAAAGACAAACTGACCACAGGATCCCGTATTGTAGACTCGAAGTGAAGTATTTACTGCTGCATGGGAACATAAAATAATACAGAGCCTGTGGGGCCTTCAAAGCTAACGCAGCAATCGTTTCCTTCTGATGACTTCCCAGGTTTGAAGTAAAGCGCATACAAGATAATAATTGTTTTCTACCATTAACACTGCACGCTGTATTCATATTAACTCACATTAAACCAGAGGTGGCCACCACATATCTAATGATGTTCTAAAGTGAACACTAACCTGCATCAACAAATGATGTGTACTTAATAGCAACACCAATGAAGTATTTTATTTTCTGATAAGGGTTTTTATTTTGCTAAATCCATGTTATTCAAAGTCATACAGCACGGTGCTGTTTTCTAAATTCCCATGCCCCCCACCTCCTAAATGGTGTAGCTTGGCTGATTGTGAACAATCAACAACTACCGTAGGTGAGTTTAGGACACGTAAGGCAGACCCCAGCTTGCCTAGATTGGTAAAGTCACTACCTCGGGACTGAATGCAGGCCTGGAGATAGTCCTTCACGCTTTCAATATGAAATAACACTCACCCAAAAAAAGGATACTTCGACTCAGTTCTCCACTAGGATATGGCTGAAACTCCATTACAATTCCATGGGAATTGCAAAGATGGGTGCAGCTTTCTAGAGGACAAACCCTGACATGTTATTCAAACTGAGCAATAGTTTGGCTAAATTAAAGTTACTCTTATAACAGTATAGTCTTGCTTTTAAATCATGCTTTTCAAAAATGCCAAATTACCTTATTTATATGAACATTAATCGTATGCCGCATTTTCTTCCTGCACGTGAATACAATGGGCCTAATTCCCAGAACTTTTTCCATTGGGGTTTTGCCATTATAAAAGGCTTCTGGGAATTAGGCCCAATATGTTGAAACATCTAAACGAAGTATTGAATGAAAGAACACATACACATATCTAATCTGGACTCCTGGGAGCACCACCGTGAACATTATTAGTATACATGAAATCACAAAGACTACATGGGCAGACAGCAACAAGAATTGTGCAGGCAGGCCTTTAACTAACAATACCAGTGCAAACTGCAATGTATTAGAGGTGTTCCATTTTACAGTGAGACAGCAATAGTTTTAGTCAAAAGCAAAGTCTGTAATTGGTGCTGTGCATAAAAACAGGAGCAGATAGAACGGAATTCTTCGTGGTTTATGAGTGATGGTTATGCAGTATGGAAACTGATGCTACAGAGACTCGATGAAAGCATAGCTTCCCTCATGTCCTGACACAAGAGGTTAAAGGTGCATGGAAGGAAGGAGTCTTGCAGGAGGTGTTCCTCTGCAGTCTATTTGTCGCGGGAGTTCATTATCTCTGATATTTATTATTAATATACCCAGCTGTAAACCAAGACAAAGCGGGCCGCCTCGTGGGATTGATGAAGGGCTCCGATATTGTAAGAGGATGCAAAGATTAGCAGTTTGCTTAATCCCCGTCTCAGGTGCACCCCTGATAGCTTTAATTACCATGTCAGACAAAATAGGAAGCGCATTGTTTTTATCATAACTGGGTACAAATATTATTGTTTTTTCCCTTTTTTTATAGGATACGCCATAATTGTGCTACCCTGAATGGAACCAATGGGTATATAATGTTATTAAATATATGTACAAGTTATAACATGTTTGTTTTATTAACAAGAAGAATATATTTGTAAACGTTTTGGTTTTCCTAAACTAAAACTGGTATTACCAAATAATATAATAAAATAGCTGCCCGCTTATAAATATATTCCTTCTAAATCAGAGCAGCGGCGGAAGGAGCTTTAAAGGAGCTAGACAGTAAGTAGATGTAATCATGAGTTGTCCCAATGTATATTGTCTTAGAGTCTACTACTGTCTCTGGTAGCAGTGTCCTACATCCAAGACTACACTCTCCTCGTGGCTGCTATATTTTAAATGGGTCTGGCTCCAGCAAGTGTGAAGAGGGTAAAGGGACTGTAAGGGCGTACCCATGCATGTTTTCATTGCTGTGGGGCAGCAGATCCAGCTATGGGTTGTGATCACTTTGGGAGGGACATTGCCAGAGATTCTGGATCTCCTCCTTTCTTTGAATGGTGGGGGGCAAAAAGGTGTCTGGGCCCCGGAACCCAACATTTTCCTTAAAATGGCCGTGCAGACAATCCATATTTGAATTTTCCGAACCCAGGCCCTGGGTATTGTTTTCTGTTGCATCACAGGCATTGAGCGAAGACCCTCAGCCCCTGTCTTGTGGGGTGGGCCTGACACGTTTCAGGAATAAATCCTTTCTTTCTATCAAATCATTTCTTTCTGGAGTCGGGGAGCCAGTGCTGCGACTTATCAATTAACTCATTTGATTTTTTTTTTAAATGGAGGTCCATGGGCTTCGACTTCAGAAAAAAAAATATTTCTTTCTCAAGTCGGAGAGCAATGCACTCCGACTTCACAAAGAACGCAAATAATTTTTTTGTGAAGTCGGATTTTGAGAAAAGTTCAAGTTGAGGCGCCCGGTGCTCTGGTCCCACTGCACATGACAGGAACAGTATGCTCTCTCTTCCTTCTGCTTCCTGTCTGCATGGTGTAGGCTGGAGCGCAGGAGTTGGCCGCAGGAGTCGAGCAGAGGCCTTCCTCAGGGTAGGTGGATTAGGGTCCAGAACAGGTGAGAAAAAAACATGCTCCAAGTGTGTGTGTGTGTCCGTGTGCAGACGTGCTACATGTTTGATGGATGTATTTGTGAATGTAAGGGTGCACACATACAACTCTGTGTTGTATATTACATAATGTATGAGTGAGTGTATGATGTATGGGTGGGTTGGTGCATGTGTGAATGAGTGATTGAATGCTGTGCACATTGGTGTGTGCATATGTTTGTGCTGGGTTGGCACAGAGCAGATGACTTTGGCAGGTGGGGGGTGAGGGGCGGGTTGCACTACTACAATATTTTTTAATGTTCATCCATTTATGATAAAGCAATATGTTATGAGGCTAGACTGATATTTTGGTCGAGCCAGTCCAGCCATTACATACTGTGGCATGTCATTTTTTAATGGGCATTAATAATAAAGCAAGCGTGATAAGTGTTATTATCATGCTAGACTGGAATTTGGGTGCAGCCAGAAGAGCTATTTCTTACTGTGGCATGACATTTTGTTTTCTGACCTCTATGATAATGTAAGCATAAAAAGTATTGTTATGTTGCTAGACTGACATTTTGGTGCAGTCAGTTTGGACGTGTTATTTTAATGGCAAAGCCAACAGCAGGAGGTCCCTACATGGCGGCACTGCCATATTTTATCTTTGACATGTTTTCCTATAGTATCATTACTGGCATTGTTTAAAAAGCAGTTATCACATAAATGAAATAATCCATTCCAATGGTTTTCCCATAAAAGATCTGACCTTATGGAAAAGCTAAACTAAGCCAATAAAGGGGTGTATTTCCCTTGTAAAGTGGTGATGTGCCACCTATTTAGAAAAGTGGATAGATGGAGAAAAATGGCCCTCACCTTATTCTACAACCTATATGTGACCTTAACTGAAATACTTAATCAAAAATGTTGTGATTGATAAGAATGTTTTACAAATGTTATCAAACAAGTTAATCTAAAAATACCTGTGTTTTGGAAAAAGGCTAGAAACCTGTAATTGCAATGTTACTCTCTTTTTTCAAGACACAGAAATTGTTAAAATATATTGAGTGGTTACTTTCTTTGTATGCTTTTCAAATAAGTGATTTTACTTGGGCATCTCAAATCTAATAGGATGTTCCCTCTTTTTTAGAGTCGACCGGGTTTGAATGACTTACTTAAGTTGAATCGCCTTCATCAGGACCACAACCACCGCTAAGGTAACGTAAATGCCAAAACCCAATTAAAGTACTGCACCGTAATTTAAAAAACATCAAGGTGAATAAGGTAGAATCCATTCTCAACATTGGAACTGACCCTATATTTGATTCTCCGGGAAATCTAGAAAATAGGATCTCTTCCAATTTGGAAAATGTTGCTCGAATCCTTGCACCTGTAAAGATGAAGACGATTAAAACCGGAATTAAACATAATTTATGGTTTACCCCTGAGCTTCAGTCTCTGAAATCACTTGCTACCAAATAATATTATTTGTGGAAGAAGGATAGTACGCCACTGCTTCTCAACAAATATAAAGTCAATATTTCAACTTATAAAAAGGCCATTATCAAAGCAAAATCCTGCTTTTTAATGACCGAATGCAAAACGCCCAGCATAATACTAAAGAGCTCTTTCGCATCCTGAAAGAACAAGAAAGGACTAACAACATTATCCCGGATAGATCCATCGCAGATGATGCTACTTGGTGCAATGTCATGCAACAAGCAATGCACAAAAAGCTAGACAACATCAAGGTGAATATACTTGAGAAAAGTAACAATTTAAAATGTACTATGACTACTCCCTCAGAATGGTCCTTTCACAGAGCACCAACTATTCCTATTTTTAATCTCACCCCATAACAAAAAGGGACTTGGAAATCATTATCAGCCAACTCAAGCCTACAAGATGTAAAAATGATATGCACACCACTATGATAATTAAGACCTGTGCCCCTTCTCTTATTACTGCCATATGCCAATTTGTTAACACCTCTATTTCTACTAGCACGGTCCCTCAGGATCTTAAGAATTCCTGGGTCATGCCTATTTTGAAGAAACCTGGACTCTCAGTCGACATGCCAAACAATTACCGCCCTATTACCAACACAGCATTCTTGCTTAAGATTCTGGACCGGGTGGCATACATACAGATCGCTGAGCACCTAAAGTCATATCCCATTCTTAATGACCATCAGTCAGGTTTCCGAGTTGGATATGGCACGGAAACCGCGTTGCTCAAACTTAAATCCAAATTGATGGCTCGTATGGATAACAAGGAGGCTTCTCTGCTTATGCTGCTAGATCTTTCCGCAGCCTTCTACCTGGTGGACCATGATATGATGGCCACCAGGTTGTCTGAAGTGGCTAATTTCTCCCCACTAGCATGCAAATGGGTTTTGTCATTTCTCAGCAACCGAGTTAGCAGAGTCTTCCAAGGCAACGCCGAATCTGAGCCCGTTCTTACTACCTGTGGTGTTCCTCAGGTTGCCTGCACCTCTCCATGCTTTTACAATATATTTACGGCTCCCCTGTTTGCAATGTTAGACCATGAGAACATCATATTTACCAACTATGCGGATGACACTCAATGTGTCATCCCGCTTCTCGAGTCTCACAGATTGGATGAAATTGCCATTAACAAAGTATGTACTATAATTGAAACCTGGATGGTTCATAACAAGCTGGCACTAATCAAATCCAAAACCGAACTATTGGTAGTTGGCTCATCGCATACCATTATTAAACTTGGCTCACAGTACTACAATTTCCAGCTGGGTGAAGAATCCATCAAACTTTTGAAAAAAGTAAAAACTCTAGGAGTAACCTTTGATCAACATCTGTCTATGAAACAGCATGTTAGTAGTATTGTTTCTTCTTGTGCATACTACATTAAACTTTTAACACATCTAAGGCCTCTTATTTCTCAGGATAATGCAGAAACTATTGCGAGAGCAATAGTAGGCTCTAAAATAGACTACTGCTCAAGCCTTCTTATGGGAATTAACAAATCTGAAAGTAACAGGCTACAAATCTGTCAAAATGGGGCTATTAGAGCCGTTATGAAACTCAAACACAGAGATCATGTTACACTAGCGAGACGTGAGCTGCACTGGTTGCCTGTGGCCGCTAGAGTTCTATTTCATACCCTGACTATTGTCCATAAGTGCAGATCTGGGAAAATGCTGGGTTACTTACAACAGCTATTACCCATAAGAATCAACACAAGAGCACTTAGGTCTAATGACTCGTTTTTCTTATCTGAACCTAAGTGCAACACTGTCTAAAGACTAAAGACATATCTGTTCCATTAAACAACCTTTTTGCCTGTGATATTCTCGCTCGGCCCTGCTTCATGACACTGGCCCTCATTACGACCCTGGCGGAAATCGAAAAACGATGGCGGAAATGCAATACCGCCATCAAATAGCGCTCGGTGCGATTATGACCCGTCACCGTAAATTACGATGCCATTAGCGACACCGTAGTGAACGCCAACGCTAACTGCACCAAGTACGCGCACGCGCGCCATGCCAAACCGTAATTACCACCATGGCGTAATGGTACGCGAATTCCGATCCAAGCGGACATGTACCTAACGCCATCAAGCATGGCGGAAAGTACCATTCCGCCATGGTGAGAAGTACGGCTTCGCGAATCAACCGTAAACGGCCCTACTGAGTGCCTGTACACCACTCCCTGGCCACATTGCACAACACCTCGTAGGTGCAATGAAGACACAAATGCAACCAGTGAAATGTACAAGCCACCCATGCATGCCAACGAACAAATGAATCTAGGGGCTCCAAGTGCCTTGTGAGTGGCCATCCATATTAGCCATGGCACCATTGCCGCACTGATGCAGCACAGGCATGTGAAGGTTCAAGTACAGCAACATGAGCAGAAAAATGAGACAAACAAAAACAGGCCCCCCCATCGACTGACACCAGTGTAAGGCAACATGCAAAGCAGTATCCTGAGGGAGACTGCACCAGCCCTGTACCCCTGCCAGTAAACCAACCAACCATCAGCATAAGCATGGACCACACAAGTTGGCAGAGTGACTGAGCAGCCAGGCACATCTCAAGAGGGGCCAATGGGAGCTGCAGGGCACAGATGGCATGAATACAGAAGCTATTCCAATGGACATGACCTCAGTCTCCCTCCAAGAAACGCACGCAAACACAGGCACCTGTGACCAGCCATATTCAGATAATCACATCATTCCACCAATCCACCTGGCTGACCGGCATCTGTTACACAAAAGCAAATCCCCCGCCCATGAGCATGACATCATTAAAACAGTCACAATGGTAGCCCCTATCCCTGACCACACTGGGCTTCGTAGGCAAACGCGGCCAGTACAGTACCACGCAACTATACTCATAAGCCGGAACACAATGCAGATCTTCTCACAAAACATCGCACCACAAATAGGAATATGTTACATTACTTGCAAAGAAGAACGCTACACGGTTAATATCAGAATAGACATTTAATGCACCACAAAATCACCAAGCCCATACAGCCATTAGGTCATGAACCCCAAAATACATTTCATCATTGTGGGCTGCATCCACAATAAATGACCAGCTTCTTCTTGTGTGATGCCCTGTTCCTTTATGGTACACAGGGGCTACATTCACGTTCAAAAAGGCAACATGGAAGCGCCTACAACCGCAGGGCCGTCCCATTAGGTAGGCACTAGTCCAGCTGAAAGCTCGAAATGTTGCTCCTAGCCACTAGTACTGCGTAAGGGCATGTTGCCCATTGGCGATCGTCCCATAAGATCGTAATGGTGCTCCACTGATTAACTCGAAGCAGCAGGTGTCGGGAGTAAAAGCCATCTGCAGGAGTGGCATACAGATGGCAGCGGCAAAAGGGGAGGAGATACCTGTCTCCCAAATGAAATGAAAAAGAATAGTAGGCCATCAGAACTTGATTCGTATTACTCACTTCAATGATCACACTAAATCTACAGCCATATGCATGCTAGCCCACTCCAAAGGATTATTCCCACCCAAAAATCACTTGCGAATCATAACTATAAAAATCGAGCTGGAAACACTATTACACACGAGTGCTTGTGTGCATGCGTCTGTCAAAACAGAATCCATTCGATGGGATTAGTAACGTGCATAGACACAAGTGTATGAAGGCGCGTCGAGACAGGGAGGGTACAACCTGGGCAGATAGACGATGGTCCCACTATGGCAGCTCTGCATCACATAGCGCAGTGGAGGTGGATAGATTCCAAAAAGCCCTGTACATGGCAAACTCTCCATCAAATCATCTGTCCATGCATCCATACATCATTCCCTCATCCCGGTATGAAAACGCCTGATTATTTACTCACATCACATGTGAAATTTCCATTGAGTCTGTGCGTAATGCAGTCTGCAAAATCCACTGTGCTCCAGGCCGGGATTCCAGTGTTGTGAAGTAAGATGTATTTGGGAACGTCCTGCCTCATCGTCCACTACGCTATTGCGCATCCCATACTATTCATATCAATCATTGCATTCTCGCCATGGCCCCTGTCCCAAGGACACTAAACAATAGAACGTTATATTTGCAGTCAGACCTGTGGGCGTCTCCTCGCCGCTAGCTGAAGACCGAAAGCGGCGTCCTTCAAATTCCTCATTTGCAACATCACGTCGAAAAGGCATCTGTGACCGCTTGAAATCACAAATCCATCCATGTAGTGCGGCATTGTGTGTAAATGCAAAGTGGCTTCACTCACAAATGGGACGCCCCGCCCGTCGGTGAACCGCGGTACAGTGCTGCATGAGGGTCCACCGTTAATCGAGTACTACATTCCACTGACCCTTCACAAGTTTGTTCGCAACTGCAAAGATAGTATGTGAAACAATGGAACCATAGCAGAATGAACATATGAACCAATATTTCACTGCCATCGGGATCATATACATGATTGTAATAGCAAGATGCCATGCGTCGAATTGCAGCGTTGTGTGCGGGACGTGCTCAGCCAAAGGGGTTTGCAGCTTGCACAGGTGGAGTGAATCACCACAGGTGGAGGTCATACAGCTTGAAAACACATAAATTGCACACCCAACCCCCTCCCACACCCACACCCACACCAAAATGCTACCGGCAGGACTAGCGATGTTGGCCCTGGGGGAGCTGATTGCACTGCAAGTACTCTAACTTCAAGAAGAAGACGAACAGCAACTACTACAACAACCGGCCGCACAGAGGAGACGCAGGAGGAGGAGGAGGGCAAGGCAGGGCCAGAAAGGCCCGCCAGCACAGCCACTACCACCACGCAGGCAGCCCGCAATCCCACGCCTCCGAGCACATCCGTTCGACCTCACGGATGAGCAGATCCACACCCTCTACCGTTTGGACCGGGACACCATAACCGCCATTGTGGAGATGACACAGGCTGACCTTGTCAGCATGATAGATAGCCCAACCGCCATTCCACCCCTACTGAAGGTGGTGTCTGTACTCCACTTCCTGGCCACAGGCACCTACCAGCACACAGTCGGACAGTTGCATGGCATTTCACAGCCAGTGTTCTCACGGACACTATTGCAAGTGCTCGATGCCCTCCTGAAGCACGCAGACGACTACATCTCTCTACCACGCTCAGGGCAGGAAATTTCGAACACAAAAGTGGGATTCCATGCACTTGGCGGCATACCGGGTTGCATTGGTGCCATCGACTGCACCCATGTGGAATTGGTCGTCCCGCATGCCATGGGGGCCCAGTACCGCAACCGAAAACAATTTCATTCTCTGAATGTACAAATGGTGTGTGACTCCAACAGGATCATTACACATTGTTGTGCACGATTTCCTGGATCAACCCATGATTCTATGGTTTTGAGGAACTCTACAATACCACGCTACATGGAGCGACACGCAGGGAACAGATCCTGGCTACTCGGTGAGTCTCATTTCATGCATGATAATGTGGGTTATGTGATGTGGCAATGACCTGGCAGGAAGGGGGCGGGGGGGCCGTACGTAGCAATGTCATTCCACAAACATCCTTTATTGTCCACATACAGGTGATGCAGGGTATCCACTGAAGAGATGGCTCCTTACACCACTCCGGAACCCACAGAACCAGCATGAGGAGGACTACAACCATGCCCACTCACGTACCCGTGTAGTCATAGAGCAGGCATTCGGCCTACTGAAGACTCGTTTCCGCTGCCTCAGCAGGTCTGGCGGGGCACTCCTGTACCGCCATGTGAAGGTGGCAAAGATGGTCATGGCATGTGTCATGCTACACAACATGTGCGTACGTAGAAATGTGCCCATGCCCCCTGACGCAGAACTGCAAGCACCTGAAGATGGTCATGATGAGGGTGGGGATGTGGCAGCACCTCAAGGAGTCCGCGAGGCACAGGAGGGCCGTGACATTCGTCAGATTCTCATAGATTCATGCTTCTAGCACTCACGCCTGGTGGCTGATACATGGACACGGGACTTGTGGCACTGTGTGTGTCTGGAACATGCTCAATATGGACTGTACTCCTATCAAGGCCTCGTACACAAAGATCAATGTCCACACATCTCATTGGATGATTGTGAAATGTTTATAGCATATGTGAAATTATGTTACACACCCTATCGACCCGCCACCCAGGTGAGCCCAACACAACCCCTCCACCCTCCTACCTCCCCCCCGAACACCAGTGTCCAAAGATGCTCATTGTCAGTGGGCAGAGGCTATTGCAAGCCCCCTCTCCGGGTATCAGGGGCACCCCTGCCTGTGGAGTGCAGGTTCCTCCCAGATCTACGTTGGGGACTGCCCTGGACGGAACTTGCAACGGATGATGTCTCTGCCTGCTCACGTCCATGCATGTCCCTAAGGGTTTGTGAGAGCTCAGTGAGCACACGGCGCACAGCGGCAAGTTCAGCACATACGTCTTTGGACGTCGCATGCAGTTCACCCCCAGGCTCTCGGTGCTTCTCTCCATTTGTACTCTCAGGCTCTCGGTGCTTCTCTCCATTTGTACTCTCAGGCTCTCGGTGCTTCTCTCCATTTGTACTCTCAGGCTCTCGGTGCTACTCTCCATTTGTGCCCTTAGTGTCTCAGTAGATGTTTCTATGGCTGCCTTAGTACCCCCACATTCATCAGCATGGTCCTTGAGGAGCGTGGCCAGTTGCTGCTGTTGCACGATCACCTGGTCGAGGGACTGTTGCCTCTGCTGGGCCATGGCCATTTGCGGTGGTGTCACAGAGGGGCTGGTCACCTCATGTTGCCTTGACACAGGGCTTGTGGGGGATGGCCAGTCGTCGTCTTGTGGGTGCCCCTGCGTGGTATCCTCATGGTGTACGGGATGTAACGAACAGGGGGATTGAGACAGGTCATGGATGGATCTTACTTACGGGACATCGAGCAGGAGTTCGATGATGCCCTGGCCTGGCAAATCAGGAAATGAGCTGTCGGACTAGCCCGCCACCATTGTAAATAGTTTTTAGAGTTAGGCTTCCTTTTCCTTTTACTTTGATTTGGGGTGAATGGACTATGCCCCACAGATTTGTATATAGTTTTTTCTTAGGTAATTTCTTAGGTAGGTTTAATTTCTTTCGTTGGGCTCATGGACCCTTGACAATGGATTGTACATAGTTGGACAATGGATTTATTTGAACTTTTTATTTGATTTTGAACATGGATTAATGGATTTTTCTTTTGGACAATGGATTGTACATAGTTGGACAATGGATTATTTTGAACTTTTTCTTTTGATTTCACCATGAATTAATGGATTTTTCTTTTTGCCTTTCCTTTGGATTTGCGTTGGTGGAGGGAGAGTTTGGACTATTTTTCTTTCGGATTTCTTTGGATTGGTTATACTTTTCATTTACTCATCTTTTGCACATGCTATTCATTTCATGTTTGCTATTTTTTTATGCTTTCATTTCATTGCTTTATTTTTGTGCATAATACATTTTGATATTTTACTTCCATGTGTGGGATTCGCTCATTTGGTTCATGCATATGAAAATGTGAGTTTACACAATCAATGCCAACCAGTGTGTGTGTGTGACGGACATGTGTTGATGTACATAGTTGACTTTTGTTTTGTGTCTTGAGATAGTCATGTCAGTGTGGGGTGGATTGGGAAATCATTGCATCTCAAGAAAGGGGTAGCGTGCTGTGGTATTTTAGTGTAGAAGTGGGCCATGATTGTGCATCTTTAGGGGGGGCATGAGTGGGGGCCTGCTGGCAGGTGCCCCTCACTGCTGGGGGGTGGGGGTGCAGGGGACATGAGTGGGGGCCTGCTGGCAGGTGCCCCTCACTGCTGGGGGGTAGGGGTGCTGGGGGACATGAGTGGGACATGAGTGGGGGCCTTCTGGGGGGTAGGGGTGCTGGGGGACATGAGTGGTGGCTTGCTGGCAGGTGCCCCTCACTGCTGGGGGGTGGGGGTGCTGGGCGACATGAGTGGGTGCCTGCTGGCAGGTGCCCCTCACTGCTGGGGGGTGGGGATGTTGGGGGACATGAGTGGGACATGAGTGGGGGCCTGCTGGCAGGTTCCCCTCACTGCTGGGGGCTGGGGGTTCAGGGGGACATGAGTGTGGGCCTGCTGGCAGGTGCCCCTCACTGCTGGAGGTGGGGGTGCAGGGGGACATGAGTAGGTGTCTGCTGGCAGGTGCCCCTCACTGCTGGGTGGTGGGGGTGCAGGGGGACATGAGTGGGGGCCTGCTGGCAGGTGCCCCTCACTGCTGGGGGTGGGGGTGCAGGGGGACATGAGTGGGGGCCTGCTGGCAGGTACCCCTCACTGCTGGGGGTGGAGGTGCAGGGGGACATGAGTATGACATGAGTGGGGGCCTGCTGGCAGGTGCCCCTCACTGCTGGGGGGGTGGGGGTGCAGGGGGACATGACTGTAGGCCTGCTGGCAGGTGCCCCTCACTGCTGGGGGGTGGGGGTGCAGGGGGGCTTGAGTGGCTGCCTGCTGGCAGGTGCCCCTCACTGTTGGGGGGTGGAGGTGCAGGTGGACATGATTGGGGGCCTGCTGGCAGGTGCCCCTCACTGCTGGGGGACGGGGGTGCAGGGGGACATGAGTGGGTGCCTGCTGAAAGGTGCCCCTCACTGCTGGGGGGTGGGGGTGCAGGGGGACATGAGTGGGGGCCTGCTGGCAGGAGCCCCTCACTGCTGGGGGTGGAGGTGCAGGAGGACATGAGTGGGGGCCTGCTGGCAGGGGCCCCTCACTGCAGGAAGGTGGGGGTTCTGGGGGACATGATTGGGGACCTGCTGACAGGGCCCCTCACTGCTGGGGGACGGGGTGCAGGGGGGCATGAGTGGGACATGAGTGGGGGCCTGCTGGCAGGTGCCCCTCACTGCTGGGGGGTGGGGGTGCAGGGGGACATGAGTGGGGGCCTGCTGGCAGGTGCCCCTCACTGCTGGGGGGTGGGGGTGCAGGGGGACATGGGTGGGACATGAGTGGGGGCCTGCTGGCAGGTGCCCCTCACTGCTGTGGGGTGGGGGTGCAGGGGGATTTGAGTGGGGGCCTGCTGGCAGGTGCCCCTTACTGCTTGGGGTTGGGTGGTCCTGGGGGACATGAGTGGGGGCCTGCCGGCAGGTGCACCTCACTGCTGGGGGGTGGGGGTCCAGGGGGACATGAGTGGGGGCCTGCTGGCAGGTGCCCCTCACTGCTGGGGGGTGGGGGTGCTGGGGGACATGAGTGGGACATGAGTGGGACATGATTGGGAGCCTCCTGGCAGGTGCCCCTCACTGCTGGGGGGTCGGGGTGCTAGGGGAAATGAGTGGGGGCCTGCTGGGAGGTGCCCCTCACTGCTGAGGGGTGGGGGTGCAGGGGGACATGAGTGGGACATGAGTGGGGGCCTGCTGGCAGGTGCCCCTCACTGCTGGGGGGTGGAGGTGCTGGGGGACATGAGTGGGGGCCTGCTGGCAGGTGCCCCTCACTACTGGGGAGTGGGGGTGCTGGGGGACATGTGTGGGTGCCTGCTGGCAGGTGCCCCTCACTGATGGGGTGTGGGGGTGCTGGGGACATGAGTGGGGGCCTGCTGGCAGGTGCCCCTCACTGCTGGGGGGTGGGGGTGCTGGGGGACATCAGTTGGTGATCATATTGCAAGGTGACATGTGGCTTGGCTGGGGGGCATGCCCATGGTGGATGGGCTGCCTGCGGGACATGACCAGGGGTGCAGGGTAGTCCCCTATGGTGTAGGCTGCCTGCAGGGGCCGTGGAGGGGGTCGTGGGGACACCTGGGAGGACCCACTCTGCCAATTCACATGTGGGACTCCCCACGCACCCCACTGGATACACGTACCCCGCTCTGACAGCGAAATCGCGTGTGAAACTTCACGCACACCCCCGAAATACACGTACCCCGCTCTGACAGCGAAATCGCATGTGAAACTTCACGCACACCCCAGAAATACACGTACCCCGCTCTGACAGCGAAATCGAGTGTGAAACTTCACGCTCACCCCGAAATACACGTACCCCGCTCTGACAGCAAAATTGTGTGTACATCGCTCGCACAGGGCCAATCGCGTATGAAACTTCCCGCGAACCCCAGTAATACAAGTACCCTGCTCGCACAGGGCCAATCGCGTGTGAAACTTCCCACGAACCCCAGTAATACACGTACCCCGCTCGCACAGGGCCAATCGCGTGTAAAACTTCCCACGAACTCCAGTAATACACGTACCCCGTTCGCACAGGGCCAATCGCATGTGAAACTTCCCACGCACTCCCGAAATACACGTACCCCACTCGCACAGGGCCAATCACATGTGAAACTTCCTGCAAACCCCCAAAATACACATACCCAGCTCTGACAGCGAAATCGCGTTTGAAACTTCACGCGCACCCCGAATACACGTACCCCGCTCTGACAGCAAAATGGTGTGTGAAACTTCATGCACACCCCCAAAATACACATACCCCACTCGCACAGGGCCAATCGCGTGTGAAACTCCCCGCGAACTCCAGTAATAAACGTACATCGCTCGCACAGGGCCAATCGCGTATGAAACTTCCCGCGAACCCCAGTAATACAAGTACCCGGCTCGCACAGGGCCAATCGCGTGTGAAACTTCTCGCAAACCCCAGTAATACACGTACCCCGCTCGCACAGGGCCAATCGCGTGTAAAACTTCCCATGAACTCCAGTAATACACATACCCCGTTTGCACAGGGCCAATCGCATGTGAAACTTCCCGCGCACTCCCGAAATACACGTACCCCGCTCGCACAGGGCCAATCGCATGTGAAACTTCCCGCACACCCCCGAAATACACATACCCCGCTCGCACAGGGCCAATCACGTGTGAAACTCCCCGCGAACCCCAGTGATACATGTGCCCCGCTTGCACAGGGCTAATCGCATGTGAAACTTCCCGCGCCGGGGTGTACATGTATTCGGAGGGGTGCCCAGGGAGTTTTACAGGCTTTTTCGTGGTTGGGGGCTGTATGCTGGTCCAATGGCCTGTGCGCCATGTATGGGATTTGTGTGCTGTGCATGGCGCACGGGGAGGGGTTGGGGGCCTAACTGGCACTGCTGCAGGGTCGCTGCGCCACTCTGCGCCACGGCTGGTTTTGGATGTTAAAATCCATGAATACGCTGTGCGCGGGAATTTAGCGCACGCGGCTGGCGCAGACTGTCGCACGCGCACACTGTGCGCCAGCCGCGTGCGCCACTTGTGCGCTGGATTCTATGAATTACCCCCTTAGACTCTTACAATGCCCCAGTCGCAACACTTGTCACATTTTGCACTAAGCTTCCACCTACCCTCTCCCCTGGCAAGAATACAGTCCATGAATTTTTTCGGTATGCTTCTACCACTGACAGACTGGTAAATACTGGACATGCATTGTACAAAATGGATGTGCCATCAAAATCATTTAATTTTGAACATGTTTCATTATTCTTTAATAAGCCAAAAAATCCCCAAATATAAAACATTAAGCTAGTAACTCTGCATACTAAGTAGCTCATTCTGCTTCTAGAGAAGCCTAAATGAAATGTCCTGTGTGAGGCTTTTATTCAGTTCCTTTTATAAATGCCTAAATGCCTTTGTTGCACAATCCCCCTAACCACCTGCCAAAATCAGCTCTCCTTCTGAGGCGCTGTGGAGCCCAGGGAACAGGGATGGTATTTTTTTTACTGGATTTCTCTCATAGATGTCCAATCAAAAATACCATGCTTTCCCACTTGGCACCCCAGCGCCTTCCATACACACATAATCATGTTTATTGTGTTAGGCCCAGTGGGGCTCAGGGGACAGAGATGGTATCTTTTTACTGGACATATATCATAGAAGTCCAGTAAAAAATGTCATGTCCCCTGTCCCCCCAGCACCAATTGCAAACTGTTTGGCAATGTACCCATTTTGTAAAGTATTCTCTACAATGCAACATTTTAACATTATTTTAAAAAGAATTAATGGGGGGAAAACCCCCAAAACCCTTCTTGATTGGTTTGGGCTCCCTCGCTGCGCTCGGTCGCTATGGCATTTTTGGGGGAAATTGTTATGCGCCTACACAAAAATTCACAAGCCGCCAATGTCCCTCAGACTGTATTGGGAATGGGATGGGAGGAGCCCAGAGATTGTGGTGGGAGCAGGATGGGCGGGAATCATGGGATAGTGGTGAGAGCAGGGTGGGGGGAGCCTAGGGTGTGTGATGGGGTGGGGAGAGCCCAGAGACTGTATAGGAGTGGGATGAGGGAGCCCAGCAACTGTGAGGGGAGCAGGTTGGGGAGCCCAGGGACTTTAATGGGAGTAGTGTGCGGTGACAGTGCACAATACATATTATTTGGCCAAAAATGTTTGAAGACAACTGCTTTAGAGTACTCCTTATTTTCAATTATTGGTATGGAGGAGAAGAGGGGTGGAACTTTAGTTATGTTGTGGCTGCTTCCTTCCCTCCACCATATAAATACTCCAGCATTTGCACCATTATGGATTTTCATGGCAGTGCAAATGCTGGAAATTCCTATGGAGTCCATTGGGTCTTTGCACAGAAAACAAGCAGACCTATAGGGATTCATTGTAAATGCTGCCTGCCATGCTTACTTGGCAGAAAGCGAGTACTCAATTTGATGCCAGAGTGCAACAAGACAGTGTATAAGCATGTATGCCACCTTTTTGCCCTCCCCCTTTGCACTCCACAATTGACAGTCGGGGCTCATATACATGAAAGTGCACACTTAACGGGTCCTTGTTGTCAAATTACAGGAAACTCGAAAATGATGCCCAAAACGTGTACACTCCACAAAACTATCCTAGACATGTCATTGCTCTAAGGGGGGGGGGGTGACATGCACATTATTCACAGTGTGCACATTAACACACTTTTTGGTGAACCATTTGTAAGTCAGTTGCCTCCTAAACGTGTCACCAACAGGGTTCCCACGACTAATTGTGTACATAAAGTTTAATTAACACTTAAAATGTAGGTCGTGCTTAAGCCTGTAACATTGAGCATGCACACATAAACTAGTTGCATTCAGCATGCTCAGGTCACATTGCAGTAAATGTGTCATAGTGCCTAAATTGCTGGCCTTCCAACTTGGAGACCTTGGGTCTTGTGACGTCCCAGTTTATGGTAGCGCGCATGCGCGGGCCTCGTTGTGACCAGCGCATGCGCCGTAGAAATAAACTGCGTCCGTGCGGCAGTTGCCGCCGGGACGCGCAGCGAGCAACATCGCGTCCCGTGTCATCATTGTACGAATGCGTGTGCGTGTGCCTGCAAGGGCTGTGGGGCCGCACACAACAACTGGCGACGAGGCGGGACTGCCGCCACAGCGTTCGCCCAACACAGGTGGGCATACGATCCGCATAGGTACGCGATGGCACGACGCGGACCTAGCGTGAATGTTCTTTTCTCCTCAGAGCAGTAGCGGCCTGAAAAGGTGCTCGTGCGCTGCTACCCAGAGAAGAAAAATCAATTTTTGGAACATTTGACTGTCCCCAACAACCTGGGGACAATCTGGAAATACAGATACAAGGGGAAGAGGCGACAGACAACAGCCGGAGGTACGTTTAGCCCTACCCCAGCCAGGTTTGCGGCCTCTAACACGCCCGGAGGTGCCTGTGCGACCTTTGAAGATGGCCAGTAGCGACGAAGAAACAGAAGTAGCGACAAGAGCGGTGAGGACACAACAGGGGTCGCTGTTACCAATGCAGGAGTTTGAAACGTCGGGACCCCCATCCAAACTAGGCCCCAGGTGGCTACTATGGGTAAAGAAGCTCGAGATGTACTTCACAGCGACCGGAACCACCAACGATGATGCAAAAAGGGCGACCCTTCTGTATTCGGTCGGGCTGGACGTAATGCGCATCTACGAATCTCTCACCCTGCCAGTGGTCACTTACACCACTGTCAAGACTGCGCTAGAAAACCACTTCATTCCACAATCGAATGTCGACTATGAAAGATTTTTGTTCTGCAGAGAGAAGCAAAGAGAGGAAGAATCCCTTGATCAATTCTGTGCCAGACTGCAGCTGATGGTCAGCACATGTCGCTGGGACAACGAGGAGTTGATGATAAGAAACCAGGTCCTCCAGGGCTGCAGCTCAGGTAAATTGCGGCGACAAGTGCTGAGGGAACCGGTGTGGACACTACAGCAGATACTAGACAGTGGCCGGACGTACGAGCTGGCAGAGTGCAGGGGAGCGAGCATGGACGCAGCGGTTTGGCCAAGCACGCGGAAGAAGCTTTTGCCATGAACAAACGGACCAAGATGAAGGATAAGTGGGTCCCGAAGACAACTGAGAACCGACATCCTACAGCGCCCGGATCACTCTGCCAAGACTGTGGATACGACCTGCCACATGTAGAGGAATGTCCTGCTAAAACAAGATCCTGTGGACGGTGCAATGGTCCGGAACACTATGCCCGCATGTGCCGCGCCCCCGCTCGGGTGCCTACACAGAGAGGCCCCGCGAGAGCACGGGGTAGTGGTTTCAGAAGGCAGCGCAGCATCTCAGCTCTCGAACAAGAGATACAGAGGTTGCAACTTGCAGAGGAAGAGGAGGAGGAGGACGAAGAAGAAGTATTCTTCATTTCAAACATTGCCTCAGGAAACAAACGGAAGAGACAACCCAAGTGTGTGGTAAACATATTGGGTGTGCCGACGCAGATCCTCATCGACACCGAAGCATCTGTATGCGTGCTGGCGGAGGAACACTATCAAAGACTCCCAGGCCCCCCGGCACTGGACAAATCCATGGCGAAGATATTCACTTTTGGAGGAGACACCGCGCTGCCACTCAAGGGAGTGTTCGTGTCACCGGTATCGAGAGGGGATAACACCATCAAGGCAAGGTTCTTTTTCACGGACGTTAGCCCTCACTCGCTACTCAGCTGCGCTGCATCAGAGGCCCTCAATTTGGTTCATTTTGCTTAGGGAGTTTACCAGGTTGACATTGAAACGCTGCTGGACAAGTTCTCAGGCATCTTCGAGGGGATAGGGAAGCTGAAAGCACCCCCGGTGCGCCTACATATCGATGAGTCCATCAGACCGACAGCCCTTAAGCACCGAAGGATACCATTCCACCTCAGGGAGAAGGTGGAGGAAGAACTCCGATCACTCGTTAGCCTGGACATTATTGAGAGAGTGGAGGGGCCGACACCCTGGGTATCACCAATTGTGGTGGCTCCCAAGCCGAAACAGCCCGGTGCGGTGAGAATTTGCATAGACATGCGCCTTCCAAACACCGCAATCAAGAGGGAAAGGCACATTACTCCAACTCTAGATGACATCATTGGAGAGCTACAAGGGGCAAGAGTATTTTCGAAACTGGACCTACGGGCGGGCTACAACCAGCTTGAGCTGCACCCGGACTCCAGATTCATAACGACCTTCACGACGCATGACGGTCTATATCAATTTAAACGCCTGAGCTTCGGAGTGTCATCGACTGCCGAGGTATTTCAGAACACCATCAGGGGGGCGTTGTCAGGCCTAAAAGGCGTATTGAACATGAGCGACAACATATTAGTATTCACGGATTCGGAAAGGGAGCACATGAAGAGACTGGAGAGCACGTTCCAGAGACTGAAGAACTTAGGGCTCACCCTACATCGACAAAAGTGCGCATTTTTCAAAGACCGCATCGGTTTCTTCGGCTTCATCTTCCACACGGCCGGTGTGTCACCTGACCCGGCCAAAGTCAAGGACATTAAGGAAGCCGCCCCCCCACAGTCCCCCACGGAAGTACAGAGTTTCCTGGGGATGGTAACCTACTGCGGGCGTTTCATCAAAGGGCTGGCGTCGCTGGCAGAACCACTCAGGGTGCTAACAAGGAACGACGCGGTGTGGAAATGGGGTGCCAGTGAACAAGAAGCTTTTCAGGCCCTGAAGAAAGCCCTGTCCGATGGGGACACCATGGCATACTTCAACCCCAAGGTGGAATCGGAGGTGGTGGTCGATGCGAGTCCAGTGGGAGTAGGGGCTGTGCTGCTGCAACCCGATGAACGCGGGGACATGCGTCCCATCGCCTACGCAAGTAAGGCCCTCTCAAACACGGAAATTAGATACTCGCAAATCGAACGGGAGGCGTTGGCCATCCTGTGGGGCTATCGCCATTTCCGCTTGTACATCTTGGGCAAACCCGTCGTGGTGGTGACCGACCACAAGCCGTTACTGCCCATACTTGCAGGCGTGTCATCAAAGCCGCCCCCCAGGATCGAAAGGTGGATGCTGGCCCTGATGGAGTATGGTGTGCGACTGATTTATCGACCAGGAACAAAGAAGCCGGCCGACTATTTGTCACGCCACCCCAACAAAGAAAACACTGTCACTGACATCAGGGCGAATGAATGCCATGGGCTGCTGTGTCAAGTGGTGGAAGGGTCCCTTCCAATGGCACTATCAAGAATCTCAATAGCGACGGAAAGCTCCAACGACGAGGTTTTTAGCATCATCCAAACCGCAGTGAGGAGCGGTGATTGGAGGGAGGTGCTACGCAACAATTTGCGCCGACAAGAGGAGGCCCAGAGAGACCTCCAGGCACTCTGGAAAGTAAGGGATGAACTCTCCGTCTCTGACGATGGCCTGATACTCAGGGGGCGGCAAATCGTCATTCCACGGGCACTGAGGACAAGGGTGCTCGAACTGGCCCACATTGGTCATCAGGGGGTCGTCAAAACGAAGGCACGGCTAAGACCCAAAGTCTGGTTCCAGCATTTGGAGGGGAGAGTGGAGAGCTTTGTGAGGAGATGTGTGGCTTGCCAGGCGATGACCCCAGGAGAGAGAGCCCCACCGATAAGATCAATGGAGCACAGCAACAAGCCATGGGGGACTGTTCACGTGGACTTCGGTTCGACTGGTCGTGGCATGTACTTTCTGGTAGCAGTCGACCAATGGTCCAGATACCCCGAGGTGGAAGTGGTGGAGTCGACGGCGACGGAGTTCGCGACGAAGGCGTTGGACAAAATGTTCGCCACACACGGATTCCAGGACCTACTGTGCTCAGACAACGGGCTGCCGTTCACAGGCAGCCAGTTTGCGACATACCTCCGAGAAAGGGCGATCCAGCATCGCAGAGTGTCCCCACTCTGGCCGCGAGCCAACGGTGAGGCCGAAAGAATGATGCGGACCCTCAACAAGGTTCTAAGAATTTCCACCTGTGGCAGTGAGGACCTGGAGAGAAAATTAGTGGAATTTCTACGAGAGTATCGCACGACACCCCACCAGTCCACGAGAGTGGCTCCCGCCGAAGCACTGTTTGGACGATGCCCGAGGGGAATGATACCGGAAGAGGAGGGCCGTCTGCCAGGAATGATCGATAACGAGGGAGTCCAGGAAGAACGAGCCAGGCGCAACAACCAAGAAAGTGAACGGAGGGGTCTGAAGGAAAGAGCGGTGCGAGTAGGGGACACGGTGCTGGTCAGAAACCGGCACCCCGAAGGGAAGTTGTCCTTACCATTTGAGCCGCGCCCGTGGAAGGTAACGCATGTGAAAGGCACGATGGTGACTGCGGCCTGTGACCGAGGAACAGTCACGCGCAACATATCCTTCTTCAAAAGACTCGAGGTGCCCGCTGAGAATGGGGCTCCGGAGGAATCCGTGGGTCGGGAGGAGCCACCTGGAGATCAGGAGGGTGAACAAGCCAGGACCTCCACAGACTCTGAATCGGGGTGTGCCACACCGCCCACCACCTCGTCGAGGTACCCGGTCCGCCGTGAGTGGAGGCTACCGGGGCTTCTCAAGGACTACGTCTGGGACTCAGGTGACTGAGCCGAGAAGGTGAGGTGAGACTTAAAGTTGTCAATGCGACCGCCCATATGGTCACAAGTTGCGCAGGGGTGTGCCCACCCCGAAGGTTTACACTGTTTTGGGTTAAAGTTAAAAAGGGATGTGACGTCCCAGTTTATGGTAGCGCGCATGCGCGGGCCTCGTTGTGACCCGCGCATGCGCCGTAGAAATAAACTGCGTCCGTGCGGCAGTTGCCGCCGGGACGCGCAGCGAGCAACATCGCGTCCCGTGTCATCATTGTGCGAATGCGTGTGCGTGTGCCTGCAAGGGCCGTGGGGCCGCACACAACAGGTCTTATCATATATTGATCTCTCGACCAATCACATAAAAAAATAGTTTTGAAAACTTTTACTGGACTAATTAAAAAATATTATGTTGCAATAGTAAAACGATTTGCTTTTGAAGTCACGTAGGCTACGTCATCCGATGTGGGTCACACAGTGAAATGAGCAACAACAATCCTGAAAATGTTTCCCATAGCAAGAACAAATAGTCTTTCACTTTAAACTCCATTGGCTGCAGGAGGGGTATGCATGGAATTTACTGCCCAGACACGCACCTTATCTGCAGAGCAGTACACATGGGTAACAACAGGACAGGCATATAACGTTACTCGCAGGACAAATATTTGCAATAAACCAATAAATGTGTCATTTGGAGCAAGTCTCCTTATGCCTCAAGTTGCTACAATGTACAATGAAATAAAATGTTATTTCAGTCGTCGTACAGTGCGCTCTTTAAAACTTTCCATGTATGACTATGTCTGTATATTGTGACACAATATATGGTATACATTAACACAACAAGTGCAACTCTCCATGGTCATTCATGAGCTTCATCCAAAGCGGGTCATTGAAAATGCACGAATGTTCAGGGTTGTTTGAGCCACAAAGCTGCATTGTAAACAAACATGGGACTGTGTAAAGTCTTTTTATCTCAATACTTGATCACACATGAGAGCGCACAACTAACTGCATGCCAATATGGAAGCATGTAAGAAATATATGCATTACAAGGTAGGTTGAATTCAGAATATGACGCACTTTGACAGACACGCATTAAGGGACTAAATGGTATCATATAGCGGGAAGGACAAGTATTTTATTCCCTTTCTATTGCCTGTCTCTCTGCAATACCTTGCTTGATCAGTTTTAAAAACAGCCCCTTCGCTGTGGCCTTTACTCACAGTTAAAGGAGAGGAAAACTACACTGCTAATTGGGTCACATGGTGATTACAGATAGGAGACTAATAACTGGACTTTTGCTAGGGAGCAAGCACCCCTCTTAAAACCAATGAGTCCCTCTCTTAGTCTGTACGCTATATTCCCACGGATTCAGCAGATTTAGTGGCTACCGCTTCGGATTCAGCTGATTTAGTGGCTACCGCTTAATCAGGGCTGAATATTCTTTCGAATATCACTGACTATTGGCTTTCAGTGCAGTTGGTGTGTATTTATTCAACTGAATGTGAAAGGTATTTGGTTTACAAAGTGAAAGACGAAAAAGCGGAGCAATGATATAAGACAATGCTTTTTGACATTGTGTATTCATTAAATGGAACAATTAAAAACAGCTTGACTAATAGCATGTCCAATTTGTCAGAGTAAGGTGATCACTTTTTTATTAATTGCTGCTACTTGTCATTTACAAATTACGTCCAAATATAAATGTGTCTGCAGAACCTGCCATCAATATTTGTAATATTGTCTGACACGTGATTCACACTTTAAAGGGATGTAATACCCTTTCTCTCTGTAAGCACGTCTTACTCCATGTATTTATTTGTTATCAATTGTAAATAGGAGTAGATGGAAACTAACTGCACTTCTCCAATCTCTCTGCGAGTGGTACTTGAAATAAAGACTCATTGCTCAGACTAATTGCGGGGATGGGGAGATCCTCGGGGCCAAGGCAAGCCACACATTGTTTGATGCAACTGATAGCAGTTTTGCACTGGCGATCCCACAACCCCTCAGAAAAAAATCTAGAACTGTGGGAGATATGTTGACCTATTTCAATAGAGGTTATACTTAATTCAAAACTTCCTGAACATCAACCTCCAGTTCTGGAAATGTCACTTCTTACTCAGCAATCTTCCAGGAATGGTGGTGTGCATTCAAAATGGCCACTCACGTTTTGACAGTCCATGGCATCTGATTGTATAAATCCTACAAATATCTGGACATTACAGGGTTGTGGAATGCATAACCCATTACTCCAAATACTAATTGAAATTCACCACAACAAAACAGCAAGAGTGCATTAAGCTAGCAAAGGCAAACCAACCCAGGTATTCAGATCCATGTGTCGGGTAAGACCAGGTTGCTTTTTAGCCCCACCACTATTTCACTTATATGTTAATTCACTTGTGTAAGAATTAAGCTAAATGACAAGTGATGACCCAAAGATAGGAGGCAATAAAAGATATGACTTTGCATGTACAGATAAAACTTTGGTGATCACAAGAACAAATACTGCCTTACAAATAATATCTAAGGGTTACACAAACAGTATTGGACTGGGGTACCTAAAGGTGAACATAAATAAATGAAAGGTCATGTGTTTTAGCAACTCTAGACCATCCATTGGTCCTGTTCTAGTAAAGGATGGAAACATGGACTGGGCTACTTGTTTTTATTAACTAGGTGTCACTATATCACAAAATCTTAAATTGAATCAACACATCAAATACAAGGTGGTGCAAATCAATGGTTCTAAGTTAAGATATGTGAAACAATTAGAAAGTCTACCCTTAGAGCATATTGTCTGCATGTTCAAAGTTACATTTTTACCATTTGCACTGTATGGTGCAGGCGTTTGTTGCAACTCTAACTGAGAAGGGATCGAAATCAAGAAGACGCAATGTCTTTGGCTGATGATGGGAGCACAACAGAGTTTCTCGGTTTACCTCTTGCATGAAGAATGTGGCCTAAATTATATCAAAGATTTTATATTCCTGCAGCCTTTGATGTATTGGGAACAACTCTCATGAACTCTGATGTAAATAACAGCTCTCCCTACTACATCAGAGCTTCATTAAGGAACCTAGGACTTGAACAGCTATTTAATAACAGCCACAGGCTTACTATTGATGACTCTAGGATGATCACCAATTAATTCCTCTTGAAAGATTGGAAGATAGAAAACAAAAAGAATCTATAAAAAAGAGTGTATGATTTTACCTGACACACACACACCCCATCCAGGATTATTAAACTATAAGGCATGGTTAGATGATCTTGGGAAAAGAGTTATTTTGTTGTGCCTTAGATTACATTTTCTATTTAGTTAAGGTATTGGTTATCACCCAGAGAAGACGTCTAATGGAACAGTTTACATTTTGTCCTGATGTGTCCTGTCTATTCTAATATCAGAAAGAAACATATTTCACAAATATGAACATATGGGGAATGAGGCAGGTGAATGTAGCCTTCTTCCAAGTCCTAGCAGTTCCAGACTTGCCCTCTGCACTTTGCATCTATTCCTACATCGACAAAGCCTTGTCGACCCCAGTGTGGTGAAGCCCAGAGAAGTGAAGGGCGGAAGCTGTTTTGTGGCTGTAATTGTGCATCTGCAGTGAGGTTTTTACTGGCTACTACTTTATCCTGTGTCCCTTTACAGCGGTGGGGCTTGCGCTGTGTTTGACAGAGCCGCAGCGAGTTACAAGTAACACCGTCCCTTTAACAACATTGGCAAGGATTGGCCATGCCTACTTGCAATGCGCTATTCGATCAGCTACAGCTGACCCTTGCGGCGTGAGGCCTGGAGAAATCAAGGGCGGAGGCTGTTTTGTGGCTTTTTGGTGCTGGGGTGCATGGGTGCGTAAGGCATCTGTGTTTGTTGGGGTCCAGCTGAAGCCAAACATCGAAAGAACATGGCGAGCTCTGCAAATAGTAAGTGAAGAACATTATATAAGGGCTTGGACTAAGATACTCAGTTTCCTATTGAATACATCTATAGAGCAAGGGGAGTCGAAGTATTCATCTTGCAGCGGTTCGGGTCCGGTCAATTGTGACAATTGATTGTCATGACTACTCCCAGTTGCAAGGTTTGTATCATTGGCCAGGTCCACAACACTGTGCTAGTGGATTCTCTTTTACTTGCTCTCAAACTGATGCAGAGAACTGTATGACAATAGCAGGAGACTGTGGGCTTAATTGCCTTTGATCCTGCTATAGAGCTGGAGCATTCTCATTATTATCAATAGTTACTGCGACAGCAAATAAAGTACTCGTGGAAAGTTGGGATATTGGTATATAAAACATCCCTTAAATTGAATTCCTTTATCTGGTGGGGAAAAATGCCTCCTGTGAAAAGGCCGATCCAGACCAAATATAACTTACGAAGAATGAAGGAGCAAACTAATACAAAGAACGCTGAGGGTGAAGAGTCTACAGTGGGGAAAGTAAAATAAAAAAAGTAGTAAAAAAATACAATTCCATCTGATCAAGGTGTGATCACTGAGTTTTTTCCTCTGAATCCACTACCAGAAACTAATTCAACAATTATTGAGGAAACTATAGGCCCAGGCCCCAGTGGGACTGGTTTACTTAACTCGATGAATTTTGAGGATATTGGTAATAATTCACTGCTGGAATTATGTTTGAATATCCAGAGGGGATGACTCCACAAATATCTACTACTGAGGGAAGTAGTAGAGAGATGCAGGGAGAAAGGCACACTAATACTCCCCCTGAGCTCTCCAACTTTTCTGGGGGATCTGGTAGGCTGTCAGCTTCTCCACATTTAGCAATAGCCTCAATGGAAGATGTTCCCGATATGGAGGCCGAACGTCTGGGCTGTCCCTACCCTGGGGCAACTGAGATAGCAGAGATACAGTCATCAGTTGCATCCTTGCAATTTTCCCTCAGGATTTTATTGCAAATGTCTGGGCGCATATTGGCTAATACCAACGCACTTGCCATGGTGAATGAACATAGGGGAGTGTGAGGAGGCAGAAGATAATTTGTCTAAAGCTATTCATATTGCCGAAGAGATTTAAGATCAGAAAGATTTAGAGATAAATCTGAACTTGGAACAAAGCCCTGAACCATACTTCTCATGGAAGCAGCGTAGAATGGCGAGGAGGGCACAAATGAGTAAGAGAACAAGCACCACGGCCTTGCCAGTCGTAGAGTCAGGGATTAACGGTTTACGCAATAAGAGAGCCAAGAAAAGAGCAGAAAAGAAGCCTAACTAGCTGGCTGCTGCCGGAGCAAGGAAAGGCGAAAGAGGTTGTGGAGGATGTGGAAATGGTAGACGTACATCACCAGGTGGAAGAAGAAATGATTACATCAAGTCCAGAAAAGCTTCAAAGTTCACCACTTGGGAGAGATAAATCAGCTGCAACACCTACAACAGTGGGTGAAGTTCAGAGTGCACTGTCAGGAAATTGTATTTGCCTGATTAAGAATCTGTACCAAAGTGCTGACCATAAATGGCTATCGTGATCAGAATTTTTGACCAGACTGTGCTCAGTTCCACAATTATGAGTTCTAAAATCAGACGATTTTCAATTTGTGGAGCCATTGAATGGACCCAGTCCCAATGTCTCTGCCTTGCACTGTAAATTCTATTCAACAGTGCAAATGATTAGAAAGTTTAAAGAAGATTTGAAGGCAGTGGATGTTGAGATTGATGTTGACTTGAATGAAGAAGATCCTAGCTGCCTATATGTGGAGACAGGTACAATGTTAAAGGAAATAGAATGTCCCAGCTTACCCAAAGGAAAGACGGTGGAAGTTTGGGATGTACAGCAAGTCCTAGAATGGTTGTTGAATTCACTTCCTGAGGAGTTGTTATAACAATGAGAACTCAGTATTCTTTCATGGAACTGTAGAGGATTTTCTCATCTACTGTCAGTTGAGGGTTCAGTTGAACTTATAGCAAAATGTAGTTGCATCTGCCTACAAGAAACGTGGGCAATGGACACTTTGATATTAGATGGTTATGTTATTCACAAATCCTATGCAAAGAGGGGAGAACGAGATAGACCATTTGGGGCCTGCTTATTGTGGTGGTGAATACAATTGTTTCGAGGCAGATTAACTCTAAACAAGACAATGGGGCTCATTAGGCGTGTTTAGGAGTACCGGGTCCGGGTCCCAAAAATAGGGAATTACCGGGCCATGCCGACTTTAGCAGGCCCCGTAATTCCCTTTCGCTGGACCCGGACCCGGTACGTCCCAATGGGAATGGGGAGGATGTTAACAACGGGCCCGTTAATGACGGGCATGTAGTTAGCATCCGGTACTGCTAGCAGGTCCCGCTCTGCACGTCTGGTCTGGCCAGGCGTCCAGAGCGGGAGCCGCTGCAGACCTCGTAATGTGGTGGCCCGGAATGAATGGTGCCGGTCCCTTACCGACACCGTTCATTCCGCAGCCGCCTTCCTCGTAATGAGGCCCAATAATTTGATTGCAGTTGAAGTAGAATAAGGGCGTGAGGGAAGCTTCAAAAGATTTCTGCTTGTGAGTCTTTATAATCCCCCTGGAGCTATGATAAGGGAACTAATACAAGATGCCCTACACAAGCTATTGGCATCTTGATTAATAAAACTTAAAAACACAGCGGTAATAGTAGTTGGTGATTTCAACTGCCACATGAAGGGGGGAGGGAGTGTTCCAGAACCTTAAGTTAAAAGAGAAATGTACAATGCACACATTAAAAATGATCTCGGAAAGTCATTTTCACTTTACTTTCTCTGGGAAATGGTAGTTTATCCGAGAGGAGGTATTTAAACCTTGGGACAGCCTAAAAGGCTTCCCTGTGTCACTGCACTGAGGGTGCTGTGTGACACAAAAGAAAAGATGATGCCTACAGAGTTGTCTAAAACACCATACTCAAAGAACACAAGAGTAAAACGTGGAGGAAGCGTTGTGGCAGAGAGCCCGAGAGCACGTGTATTCCACTTAGATTGAGGGCGGCAAGGATGCAAGCAGCTTAACGGGTGTGCTCAGCAGCCGAAGCAAAACAGGAAGTGAAACTAACATATGTTTTGGAGGAATTACGGACTTGTCAGAAACAATAGAAACAAGGCGGTGTGCGGCACAGTGTGTCTAGTGAGGACTGAGGACAGACCTCTGTGCATTTCGTTCCGGATTCCAGCGATCCCTGTGACAGTCTGTTTACCATTTCCACAAAGACTCTTCAAAATCACTGCGCACGCGCGGAGCGCGGCGCGGTGTGCGGCACAGTGTGTCTAGTGTCCAGTGGCCTAAGGCCGAAGAGCGAAAAAACGGAGACAGACAAACGGAGCCAAACGGAGCCTGAAGCAAAGAGCGGTGAGCAGCAACCAAAGCTTTTCCCTCCCCCTTTCCCCCTCCCTCCTTCCCTCCTCTCGCCTCTCCTCCCTTTCTCGCTCCTTCTCTTTTTATCCCCCTATCTCTTTCCCGTTTCCCTCTGCCCCCTTCCCTTTTCCCCCTTTCTTTCTTTCTCCTTCTTTTTCCCTACTTCTAGTCCCTTCCTGCACCCTTTCTCTGCTGTCTCTCCCGCCACTCCGCTCCGGGGACACCTGTGAAACAAGACACTAAGGCACTGGAAATATCCCGATCCTACGCAAGTCTCGCTTAAAGACTTTCCGCCTTACTTGAGCGTCCACAACCCCCGTTCGCGTTTCATTTCGGCTATCCAAAAATATCAAAAAAGGAATGGCGCCGCTCTCACCGACAGAAGTGGAGGCCGGGAGGTGGATGCGCAGCGACAAAACACAGTTAGATCATGGCCACAGGGTGGCCAGTGCTACGCGAGAACACAACAGCAGCATGCCAAATGCCTCGCAAGAGGGGCTAGAGGGGCAGTCTTCAGATGCTTTTCCACTGACCTCAGGAGTAAAAAACACAAGCATCATGACCCCAGCGAATCCTACAGCCACTGTAAGGGGGCTGAAAACTGGAGACCAAATAGATCTAAACGTGCCACCCGAGACCTCCCTGCAAAAAGCGACCGTAAATAAACAGAAAGGCTATCTAAACCTGGAAAGAACAAAAGGCCCTGCCCCTGCCCCTTCCACGGATTCCACACAAACGCCCCGCCAGCGTACCGCCTCGGTGAATGACACCAGGCCTGAAGCTGTTGGAGGACGGCCTCGGCTGGGGTCTGCATGGCTAGGGTCTCTTCAGGTGGAAGGAGACATGGGGCAACCCACGCACCAACGGCATCTTACACCAATGCCGAGTGAAGACATGAGGAAAGGCTCGGTAGGCACAGGTGAAAAAGATGCCCTAGTCCAGAGCGGAGAGGGGGGAGGCCTGGCAATGGCCATTGTACATAACAGTGTCAGAAAAAGGGCCCCAATCGCGGCGGCCAAAGACAGAAACATGCTGGACAAAGACAGAAAAAAGCAGACCATTTCGCCGTCGGAAAGGCCTCCCTCCCCGAAGACACTCGAAAACGAAGAACGAGAGGAGCCAGGGCCGGGGGACGACGCAGATGACTCCGTCTTCATAGAGTCAATGTCGGATGGCGGAAACATATCCAGCCAAGACCCATCAGCAGATGAAATAAAAGCCCAAAGAATTCAACTAGAAAAAGTACAACAAGAAAAAGAAGATCTCTTACAAGAGTCAAGGGCCAGAAATCCAGAGAACAAAGGGCCCAGGGATCAAATTGTAAATTGTGAGATGACGGTGTCATCTGATCAGTCTACATCACAGGACGAACAACATAAACAACTTAGAGATACAACTATAAGGAAAAAAATCTTTAAAAAAACCAAGAAGGCTGGAGGCAAAGCCAGGGCAGGGAATGATATGCCACCTAAAAAGAAAGGCCGGAAAGCAGGCACTCAAGCGGGTGAAGTTTCGAAAAGACAAGATATAGTGTTACTCTCAGCTTCCTTGAGGGATTACTTTATAAAACAAACAAAGCAAAAACAAGCCACAGACCAAGAATTGTCAGACGCTGAAATTCTGGCGGCTATCCGAGAGCCTCCCTCACCGTGTAAAGCCCAGAAAATTGATCAGCCACAGGAAAAATCATTACCAAGAGTCAAATGGCACGCTCGTACTTCACCAAACAGAACGCATAATATTGAAGTCGTGAAAGGAAAGCCCCCGGCAGAAATGAGTGCGAAGGACCTTATGACATCAGAGAAAAATGCAGAACAATTAAACATCCTAAGGACAAATGCCGAATGCATTAGTGAGCCAAGTGGGGAGACACCTCACTCAGGAGATTCAAAACAAAAAGACAATACTCAAATAATAAAAACGGTAACAGACCATCAAACGTCAGACCCATCAAATGTAGTCAGTGAAGGCCCACACAGCTTATTGAGCAAAAAAGACACTTTAGACCAACCCGAATGCCAAGCACCCGCAGCCATGGCAAATCAAGAGACTCAGACAAGACTAAAACCAAGCGAAAGACAGTCCTACGTCGAAGATCAAGCGGCGCGGACGAGATCGCATAGCCAGGCACATAGTAACACATCATGGGCGGAATCTTCAACCAGCTTACAAGGCGTGATTGCAGGAGGGGACAAAAGATTCTCTGAAAAATTCAATCAGCTCCATAACGAAAAAGAACTCTACACACCAACCAGAAACAGGAGGCCAAGTGACATCCTGGCAGGGTTTGAGAAAGAAACACCCTCAGAAAAGAAAAAAAAGGCTGACTTACTATCAATCATGTCAGCCTTTTCAATAGCGCTCAACCCCTTCAGCAAACTGTATGAGGCGATTCATGAGGCCCTAAAGGACAACACGTCCATGATCACCTCACTTAAGGATAAATTGACCTTTATAGAAGGATACCTAACAGCAGTAGAAAGGAACTCAAACACCATACAAAAGAGCCTCGAAACCAAACTAACGAATTTCGAAAACAAGCTGCTCAATATGGATCGACAAACCAGGCAGACACTAGCAATGACCTCTCAAAGTACTCAAACGGAAGAGATGGCCAGAGTCACAGAAGTGGCTCCGATTTTCACGAAAGCCCGTGTCAAATTACCAAGAGATGTGCCGGATCAGAGTCGAGCCTTACAGACAAAAAACATGAGGAAACAGGCAATGGAGAGCCCCCTCCTGTGTGTTCCTCCAAAGAGTCTCCCAGACACTCGAGTGACAGCATCCCTCACCTCCGCGGTGGACCCCCCCGTCGACAGATCCGACAGAGCCATTCCCAGCAAAGAAAAGCGCCAGGCGACCACAGTGGGAAATCACTCACAGCAAGATCGCCCCGAAACCGCGCAAAGGTCCCCCACGCTGATCCACGCCCTCGATTCATCTAACTCTTCTGACGACTCGGCCTGCGCTGAAGAGGAAATCTCAAGCCCGCAGCAACCAAGAATAACTACCCCGCCGGCTTGCGTTAGGACGCGATCTGGAGCAAGGAGGGTTACACATGTGGAGGCTCCAAGCGACCAGGGTAGATCTCGCTCGAGCACCCCCACCACTGGCTTGGAGGTTATCCAAACCTTAAAGAAAATGGAAGAGAAGCCAGTCCCTAAAAAAGAGACAGACCGTCGCGATGAACGGATCCCTAATCGCGAGCATAGAAAATATAGGATTAATTCCTATAAAAAAGACCACGGTCGATCAAAACCGGCCGAAAAAAAACTCCTAAAACTCGAAGGGACATCGCTATTTAAATTAGAGCAATCTTCATCTAAAGATAGATACATGGTCCTAAATAGAAGGACAGTCTTAAAAATCACAGCAAAAATTGACAAATTGCGGCATCTATCCACAAGGGACCTGGTTCTGGTGGAACCCTACCACAAAGACCATAAAGCTAAAGCATATCTACACATAAGGTCGAAAGCCCTGCATGAATGGCCCCTTGAAATAGCAAAAGAGCTACAGTGTTTAGGCCTAAAATTAGAAAAACTAAAGGAAAATGAAGATACGACAGGCTCTCAAAGATACGCCCCCTCGAAATTTGCTAATAGAAAGGAGGAGTTGGACGCTGGCCAAGTCAGAGAAGAAAGCGGGAATGGGGAAGACTACCCCCGGAAACGGGACAGAAATCATCACATACCACTTACTACGCCAAGGCGACGAGTGGAAAGCTCGCGTAACGCCTATATAAAGAGGGACCAGGCGACAGAGATCAAACCAGCTCAATCCCCTTCCACGTCAACCAAACCTTGGAAATGGATTGCAGACACGTTTGGCCGTAAGAAGAAGGCCTAGCAATCAATCCATGACGCCGTCAATAACAAGATCCAGGTAATGATCCCAGACCAATTTAAGGAAAAGACCTCACTTCAGATGGCGTCGTGGAATACAAGAGGATTCAGCCACCTAACTAAGCCCAGCGATGTAAAATTGAACCGCTTCGACCTAATTTGCCTGCAAGAAACATGGCTAACAGAGAAACCTACTCTCGAGGGCTACAGTATCGAAGTTTCGCCAGCTCAGAGACCCGCATCAGGAAGACCCTCTGGAGGGTTGTTAACAGCAATCCGGTTAGGCTCAGGAATCTCACCTAAGATCAAAATCTGTGAAAAATATGGTATGCTGGCAACCCTAACAAAGTGGAATCCCCAGGCTCAAGGGAAAAATGTCCAGATGAGCCCTGATCTGGTCATAATAAACCTTTATTGGAATCCCGAGAAAACAGCTACGAAAACATTCTGTGAGCAAGTTGCAACAACAATAGACGAAATTAGAGTAAACTTCGATACCCCCAACATAATCCTTTGTGGGGATCTCAATGCAAAATGTGGAACCCAATCGATAGGCAACACGATGGCAGTAGCATTGAGGAAAAGGGACAAAAGAGGTCAAGCATGGATGGACTTGATGAAATCGAGACAATTTCACAACGTCGCCTCTCTCCAAGAACTCGAAGTGCAGATACCAACCTGGGAGAGAGCGCCGGCAGCGGCAAATCTCGACTACATCTTTGTTACAGAAGGTTTGATTCCATACTTTGTGGAATTCCAAGTGGAAAGAACCAGAGAAAGTGACCACAACCTTCTATTTCTGTCGTGGAGGGGGGAAACCAAAGAGCGATCATTTTATCCCTTTGTAATTGGTGTCAACACGCAACAAAATCGAATTCGGCTGACCTCCGGCAACATAAACATATTGGAGAACAAGCTTCGCAAAAACCACATGGAGATAAACAGCGCTAGGGAAGCGTCTCAACCTGAATATGTCTCTTTACTGATACCCCACAAAGTAAGCTTTGGGGGAAAGAATGGAACTCAACCCATACACAAACACACGTTTAATGCAACATTGGTCGAAAAACGTAAAGACCTTACAAAATTGAAAAGAGCGGCAAAAAAAAGCAACACCAAAGAAGCCTGGGCAAAACATCAAGAAGGGAAAGTAAAGTACAAAGCATGGCTTAAGCAAGAACGACAAAATCTCTATCAGAACGATGCAGAAGCAATGATGAAAGTCTGTGTGTCCAAGAACAATCGTGACTTCTGGTCACTACTCAAAACCGTTAATGGACAGAAACCAAATCAGATCTTGTGTGACGTCACAGAACAGCAGTGGATCACCCATTTCGCGAAATTATACGCACTTCCGACCTCTGGCACCCTCTGCTCTATGCAAAACCAACCCCCAAAGGAGGAAAACGGGGGCTGGGCGGATATCACCAGTCTAGACGAGATTCTAAAGGCAATCAGAAGCTTGAAACAATCCAGGGCCCCCGGCCCAGACGGTCTATCTAACATAAATCTGAAACAACACCCTGAAGCATGGGCGAGGGTGATTAAAGAACTGTTCGAACAGTGTGTACATCAAAAACAGATACCGACTAACTGGACAGAGGCTGTACTTGTTCCCATCTACAAAAAGGGACCAAGAAACATACCATCCAATTACAGGCCCATAGTCCTATTAGACATTATTGGAAAAATCTTTGCGTCACTGATACTCACCCTCTTTAAGAAATGGGCTAAGAACTCGCCGGCTACTGACACTTTTCAGACAGGCTTCCAAAAAGGAGCGGGAACAGGAATCAATCTTCTGATCCTTAATACAATCAAAGCAAAGGTGAAGGAAGGCGCCCCCAATGTCCATATGGCCATGATCGACCTATCTCAGGCATTTGACATGGTGGATCGTCAAAAACTTTGGTCGAAATTAACAAACTGGGAATGTCCAAAAGAGATCTTGGATCCTATCATGTCCCTCCACACGAAGACTTCTCTAAGAATTCGATTATGCCAACAAGGAACACTCTCAGACAAGATTGAAACCAAGAGAGGAGTGAAGCAAGGCTGCCCGTTGGCTCCAGCTCTATTCATAGCCTTCATTGGCGATTTCCAAACCACCGAGGAGCTCGTGCGAGCCTTCCCACCTAAGTTGGGAGAAGTCAAAATTTCAAGGCTATGGTACGCGGACGATCTAATTCTGTTGGACCAGACTGCCATAGGCCTCCAAAGACAGTTAGCTAATCTGTCAGTATACATGGAGAGCAATAATCTAAAGATAAACACTACAAAAACCAAAATTATGTCATTCTGCAAACATACAAGAGGAGTTCAGCAATCTCACTCCTGGTTTTTGGAGAAGTCAAAAATTGAGGCAGTAAAAGAATTTAAATATCTGGGTGTGCAGTTAGACAACTCCACTAAAGACACTGCCTTGCAGCACACACTATGGGAAAAAACTCGAAGACTCACAGCTCAAACCCGTGCTGTAGACAAGAAATTCGGAAAATTCTCCTGGATACCGGCAGTGCAGTACTACAAATCCAAAGTAGTCCCAGCTTTAACTTACGGCATGGCGTCAAATTTACACCTACCACCTGAAATTTGGGCGAAGTTGGAAGGTCACATATGGAGATCAGTGTTATCCTTACCAAATTCCGCCCCCATAGCTGCCATACGGAGAGACCTGGGCTTACCTTCTCTAGCCTCAGTGATATTACAAGGTGCCGTCCTACTGTACAGAAAAATTCTGTTACCCAGCTCGTTGCCGATATTTCGCATTATGGAAGCGGAAATTGTAAAAAAGTCTTGTAAACCCTTATGTGATTGGGAAAGAAAGATTCTTGAAAGCCTAGAAGAAGTGGCCTGTTCAACAAAAACGCTCCTGAGCAACCCGGGAAAAGTAAAGAAAAAACTGGAAAATCAAGACTGGATACGCACTACGGAAAAAATTCTTTGCTATAAATCATTAAAACATCTGCCACCTACTACAAATCGTCTAAAAGTCCCTCTGAACTATTGCGAGAAATTTCCAGAGAAGAACCTGAGAAAAATTTTCATGAGAGCCAGGCTGAACTTATTGAATACAAATGAAATTATGGCTATCAGAAGTCCAGGAACCAATGCGCATTGCCGGCTCTGCGCTGATCATGCCAAAATAGAAACAATCCGACACCTGCTCTTGTTTTGTCCAGCTTTAGCAGGAGAAAGAAAAACGTACTTAGCACCACTCACTTCAGATCTGACAATAATGGATGAAGAGACCTTGTGGTTCCGTCTGATCGCAGGAGATTCTCCAAGATGGGCTAGGTCGACAGCCAAATTCTTGGAGGGAGTGTTAAAGAAAATCAACCCTCCGACGACAGCGCCCTCTGATAGTAGTACAAGAGAAACCACAGCCAGAGCAAAGCCCGGTGTGGACTAGCATGACACATCGAGAGTGGTGTCCTAAGTACAAGTACAAAACTTAAAGCAAAACTCCAAGCATAGCGAAGCATCTTTTGTTAAAACCAATAGGTTAAAGCAATAAAGGAAAAAAAAAAAAAAAAAAAAAGAGTAAAACATACGCCAAAATACATGAGAAAGTGAGCAAAAAAATCTCACACTCACTCCAGGTAACAAAATGAAGTCCTCAAAATCCAGAAAGTTTGCTGGGGGTCTCTAGGGTGAAGGGAATTAGCACATTTATGAGAATTCTTCCTAACAGAATACCACATAGGACACTTGGAATCTGAAGTGTTCTCCTGCTTATGGTGTGGCTCTACCCCAAGGCAACATTAGGTGCCCACCCCCTCTGGTGGTGGTATTCTGATGGTGGGGAATCAACTCCTGTCACCATTTTGAGCTGGTGCCTGCTGATGGTACTCCTCTTGCGGTTGGTACTGTTGCTACTGCTGGTGCTGCTCCTCTTCCAAAGAGAAGAGGTCCATTGGAGACTGGCTCATTTATATAGCTTGTGCCGCAGACAAGGGGGCCATTTACTGTACGCTATTTTGTGCATGCTTTGGTTTTGCATGTGCTAGTGAAACGTAGGTATTGTTTGTGCCCTCCCTGTCTCACACATGCAAGAAAATAAAACAGACACTCCCCGGACAGGGAATAAGGCAAATCAGAGGAGGCTGCGAGAGTTCAAGGAAAAGTTTATCTAGATCTCTGAGAGAGGTCTGACCAAATTAATGTTACATCACATTATATAAGCACATTGTAATATCTAACACATGATGCTACGTTGGACCCGGATTGGTCAGCCAGGGTGGTGTCTTAGGTGTGGGCATCATCTCTTCCTCCTGGTTGGTTGCTTGGTTGGCGGGAGGATGGAAGTCAGATATCTGTGCTCAGGATGGGTGAAGGTCAGGTCGCCGTGAAGCAGGGTGGCCACTATCTAAGCTAATGAATACATTCTAAATAATGCATGCATTAAATAATGGTTGATCAAAAGACTCTCAGTAGTTTATCATGTCATCGTACACATCACACAGGTGTCTATATCATCTATAACATTTGGGTTGTACAGGTTACAGGTTTAAAGGTCTTGACCACTATAATACTCTCATTGAACTGTGGGTTTAGTCTCACAAGAATCTCAGGTATGTGGCATTTGTTATTATTGGGCACGATATACTGCAGCAGGGGTCTAATGTTAGTTGGGGGTCTCTTGGGTGGGCCTCATGGCATGGCCAGCGGTCTGCCACATGAAAGGGATATCTTGCAGGGACACAGGGTCAGAATGGCAGTAAGTTTCCATTGGCGATGGTGCGGGGGAAAGGACACGTTTGTGGAGATGAACAAGCTATGTGCTTAGTTCATGCTTGTTCACATGCAGGACGGTGATCTCAGATGAAGACTGATGTGATACTTTTATTAGTTGTTGCAAGCACCTCCGGCTTCAGCGTGAGAATGGAGCCGCAGTTTTCCAGTCAGAGAGGGAACGAGGGTGGGGGCTGTGTGCTCTGAGCCTGGCTGCTGCGCGGAAAGGGAGAGAAGCATTTCGTACTATCGCAGTGAGGCCTGGTCACCAAGATGGAGTCAAAAGGGGGTACAAAAATGGATGCCCTGTTTCCTGCTCAGTGGTCCCATCTACGCGAATGTAACCCAAAGTTAACATCGCATAAGGGCAAGGGGTGAACCCACTACTGGAGGCACTTGGTCCAAGTTTTGTACTGAGAAGTGAAGGCAGAGAGGGGCATGTTGGCCCCTCACTCCCACACATTCCCCCCTTTCGCTACTTCTAAAGTAATGAATATTTTATTTTTTATTCTTTTCATTCTCCCTTCGGTAGTACTCAGCCTCCGCCACAGCTTCATCCCACGTGGGGGTGCCTTTTATTGGCATCCACGCCTGGCACACACTTCTTAAGCTATTTCCTCTTCAGGCATATTCGTCTGGTGTACACATTAAGTAAATCCCACCATCTCCATCTAAGTCCACCCATACCTCTCTGTACCATTGCAGCTCCGTTGGTTCCTTTATTGTTGTGTGGTGTAAATTATCAACCCTATCCCCATATTGCCTGTAAATGGCTGTCATCCTGTATTGCGGTGTGGTGTATTCCCCTGTTTGTATTTGTGCATCTATCATGGTAGCTACCGTTGTCGGTCGGCCCATTGTTACCATCATCATAGCTGAGGTAGGCATGCTTTTTTCACAACACCGGAGTCCCAGTTGGCACACACAGAAGAATAGGAGCAGAAAGACGATGATGGGGATGAGTATTTTCATTGCCATGTTTACCCATGAAGGTATCCAGCTGAACAGATTGTCGAACCATGTACTTTCCTCTGCGCCTCCTTCTGTTCTCGTCCTCTCTCCTAGATTGTGTACTGCTGTTATCACATGTGAGAGTATCCCGTTATCAGCATCTTCAGTTGGCATGAACGTGCAACATGCCCCCCAATTTTTCGGCAAACACCACTGTCCATCGCCATGAGGAGATCTAGGACATATATATATATTATAAATGTAAAATGTAAATAAATAAAAATATCTGTTTTGCATCGTCATTAGGCGTAGTGCGCAGAGCTGTATTTTTATAACGTTGAACCCTTCTTCAGTGTTGTTAGCCAGTTGGATGAGCTCCCAGCGCACTATCTGCAACCATTTAGCATTTGTTTGTGCTTGCAGTCCCGGGACAAGAAGTGAGGCGAAAAATGTCTCTGCTGATGAAAAGAGCTTGTATTTCTGCAGGTTCTCAGCAAGGAGTTTCGATGATTCGGATGAGATGTAATTGGAGGACCTTTTACTTCATGTTAGTTTTTTCTTCAGTTCATATTCTGACAATAGTTCGTAAGTTGGAGCTTCTGTTATCATTCTTTGGGGCGCTGTTGATTGTTCAGCCGATTGCCCTGCTCCCGATATGCCAGCCGATTCTCCCATTGTCCCTTGGATATGGCTTTCAGGTATTACCATCAGAGCTGTGTGGAGGGTGGCGAAGGCACATGTACCTTTCCATGTTTTTGGGAGGTGTAAATAGGCTTGTTTGCCGCAAATCCAGTACATGTCCATGAGTGCAGCGGTGCCTTTCTTCATGTCAGGTATGATTACCGTCTTGTTGCATTTCTTTGTTTCCCCCATGTTCATGTGGCACTTCTTTCTTTATTTTGATTGGTTTTTCCAACGCTGTGACCCACGTTAGCTTTGTGACATGCTGCGACCAGATGGGGCCACATACTTCCTTTATTCATTGGAAGGAGTCATTGGATAGGCCTCAGAGTGCTTCTGCTTTGCATTTGATAGTTTCTTCGTGCCATCTATTTTCTGCATATCTTTTTCTCTTGATAACAAGAAATGGTTCCTTAAGGCAAATTACTCCTTGGTGTCTGCTTGTGCATGTTCTCTCATTTTCCAGTTTTTCTATTGTGACGGTGTGCGCTTGGAAGGTGCTTTTTATCCTGCACAAAACCAAATGAATCAAACACTGGGCCTCCGACAAAGGCACTTCCTGTGGCACTAACATTTTTGGTGTTCCTGATGCATGCGGAATGAGTGAACAGACGTAGCAGCTTTCATTTGTTGCCTGCTTCGCCGTGGCACTCATGTCCGAATACCACTTGTTTGATTGATATGGAAGGCGGGGGTCTTCTGTCTCATCCAGCCCCAGGTCATGATGAATGTCATGTCTTTTACTTTCTGCCCCCCTCTTCTTCCTCCTTCTCCCTCCCTCGTTGTGGTTTTTCACTCTTTGGTAGTGTATTGGGAACATGCCTGCCCAAGCTGTGTCATTACCGTTAAATATGTCATCATGTGTGTATTCATTAGTGACAGCAGCGTAATATGAGGTAGGCTCTACTGTTATTTGTGCATGCGAGCTTGTGTTATCTATATTGCTTGGCCAATAGTAGTCGCCATCATATATATTCAATTCATAATCATTACTTATATTTATACTGGGATGTAACAAGGACATACTTGTTGGATCGATGGCAGAGTGTTCTGAAGGTTTCATTGCATTTGTATCATTAGCATTAATGTCATATGTTTCTTTCCACATTGTCTTTACCCCAGTTCATATCAAGTGCGACCCTTCTCATACCAACTTAGCCCCGCTCCTTCCTTGTGCATGTCATTAACCAAAGATAGAAGGATGTAATACCAGGCCATAAAGAACAACATTACTGACAACAACACTGCAGCACATTTCAAAACACATTCAACATTGCTGTACCTATTAGCCCTAATGGCATCCCTATCGCTAGCTAACATAATGTTTTTTTCGGTGATTGTGCTGCGTTGGTCCATTTGCCACCTGGAGGGGCAATACAAGGTTGTTAAGTCACCAGAATAAATACAGTTGTATATCTACATAATTATGTTTTCATTATTTACTCATTTCTGCTATTCACTTTGTTTACTGTTATCTTAATTACGTCCTTGGTTTTAAGCATTTCATGTCAATATTGAAAGAGAAAGAGAGAGAGAGAGAAATATTTGGTGAACAAAGTGAAAGGAGAAAAAATGACATGGACATAGTTCATTTCAACCAGAGGGCGTGCACTTTCGCCCTTTACATGTTCTATTTACTTCAATCACATTATCATTGTCTCTGAACCCCATCTTCGGTGCCGCTTGTGCATTCCTGTTCAGTCTGAGGGAGCGCACCATCACGTGCCCTTCTCACATCTGAGAGGTGCACCCAATATTTCATTCCCTTAACTTTTACTACGGTGGGCTTACTATAAATGACCTCGTAGGGGCCATGGAACCTTGGTGAATTCCACCTCCTCCCAAAGCTTCTAACGTATATTTGTGCTCCTGGGATCAGTGGGCCGTTTGGGCTGTCGGCAGCTAGCATGGTAGTATCAGTCGCTGCATTCTCAGTAGATGGTGGTGCAATTTGTGGCGCTATGCTGCGTACTACGCGCATCAGTTGGGTCAGGTATTCCTTAAATTCCTCCCCCAGCACTGTTGCAGCTCTGTGCGCATCTGATGCTCTCCTAATCGGGGAGGGCGGTGTGTGTATTCCCCCCCCAGCCCCCCAGTCACAATCTCATGGGTGCTCAGATGATGGTCCTTGCATGGTTGCGTTCTGAGTTGAAACAGTGCTAGGGGTAAGCAATACACCCAATTTTTTATTTCAACGTATTACACAATTTTGATAGTTTGATCTTTAGTAATCCGTTGATCTTTTCCACCATCCCATTCGCCATTGGATGATAAATGGAACACAGTTTGTATTTCACCCACAAGAGTGACGTCACTTCCTTAAGCAGGTCATTCACAAAGTGTGTGCCGTTGTCTGATCTTATCACATCGCATATTCCCCAGCGAGAAAAGACCTCTCACACCAGGAACTTTGCCACACACCTCACATCTGGGTGGGGACAGGGACCCGCTTCCACCCAATTTGAAAAGGGACATACCACTACAATTAAATACCTTGCTCCGTCACATCGCTCTCCCATGTCAGCGTAATCTATGTGCAGTTCTCTAAATGGTCCTACACACAGTGTTCTCAATGTCATTCCTTAATTGTATGTTTGGCATGTTGTGCATTCTACTACAAATTTTGACAAATGTTCCTGTAAATTGAGGACAAACCAATGTTCCAGGATGTCTGCGGCAATATGTTGTTTTGCTACGTGGGCTGGGAAGTGCAGCTGTTGGAATGCTACATCTAGCAATTCTACTGGCATCTCTACCTTTCCTGTTATCTCCTGTCTCCAAATGTGGTCTGTGGCTGATTGTTTGTACCCCCGTTTGCCCCACAACTCTTGCTCCTCCTGTGGTGCTCTCCTTTGTAGTTCTATTATCTGCGCTATTGGTGTGTTACTGTACGACTCTTCCAATGGCTCTGTAATGGCTGATTTTACAACGCACTACACTGTTGGTGTTGTATTGAAATACGAGGCCTCCTTCACTGCTGGGTCGGCTGCCGCGTTTCCCAATGAGACTGTATCTGTGTTGTTGGTATGGGCTTGGCATTTCACCACTGCCACTACCGATGGTTCTGCTAATGCATCTATCAGTTCAGTCAATAGTGCGGCATGCTGTACTGGTGAGCCATCCGCTCTTCTGAACCCCCTCCTACCCTGGCGGGATAGGCCTGAATGCACTGTGGTTGTTGCGTATGCTGAGTCTGAGTATATTGTCACTGTGCATCCTTTGGCTGTATGAAGTGCCTCAATCAATGCAGTTAGTTCTGCTGCTGGTGCGGAGTAATGGGATGGGAGGCGCTTCTGGACAATTGTTTCATAGACATCTTCCTCCATGCGTACTACAGCCATTCCTACATGCTTCCCCCCCGTTTCAGGGTTTATGGATGCTGAGCCATCTATGAAATATATCTCTCCTTCTTTTAGGGCGTTTTTGCTCGCTTTGGGAATGTCATCGCCCTCCCCTTCATAGGTGGCACAATCATGTTCTTGCATGTCCTCTGTGGTGCATGGTTCTCTAATGAATGTTGCTGGGTTTACTGTTTTGCACCTGACAACCTGTACATTGGGGCTCGAAATTATTATCTCATATGCTGTTGCTCTCTGTGTTGTTAATGTTGATTTTGACCTTTCAAGAACTGCAAATAAGGAGTGTTCTGCATATAGTGTTACCGAACATCCCATCACGATTGTGGTGCTTGCAGCGAGGGACTGTTCACACGCAAAGTGTCATTGCATCACTGCATCTAATGTTCTGCTGTAATAGGCCAATGGTTTCTGTCCTAATGATGTTTTCTGTGTGAGCACTGCTGTCATCAGTGTTCCATTGCAGTGTGAAAATAAGAAAAATTCCCTCACATAATCTGGGTTTGCGAGTACTGGTGCATCTGGAATGAGGTCTTTTAACCTAAAGTACTGTGCCATCTGTCATGTGTCCATTTTATTGGGGCCCTGCTCTTCTGTGCTTCTTTCAATGCTTGTAGCAATGGGTGTGTGTATGCTGCGTAATCAAGGATCCATGCTCGGCAATAATTACATATATCGAGGAATTTTTGCATTTCCTTAACTGTTTTAGGTATGATCATGTTGCGAATGGCATCTGCCCTGTCTGGCAGTATCCATTTCCCATCTTTTGATATTAGCTGTCCGAGTTACACAACGTCAGCCAGGCAGTATTGCAATTTCACTTTGTCCACCTTATACCCCTTGGCAGCCAACACGTTTAATAGTGTTATGGAGTCTTCTCTATATTTTTCCTCTGTGGGGCTGCAGACGAGTAAATTGTCCACGTATTGTATAAAAGTGCTCTCTACATCTATGTTTCAAATATCTTCATGCAACACTCTGTTGAAAATGCTGGGGCTTTCGCAATACCCCTGTGGGAGTCTGCAATGTTCACACCTGTTGTTTCCTAGTGTGAATGCTGTCAGGTACTGCGAGCCTGAGTGAAGTGGTATGGAGAAGAAAGCATTCTTCAAATCCACCACAGTAAAACATGTACATTCTTTGGGTATGCTGCACAGTATTGATGCCAGGTTAGGCACTAATGGGAACTCCTTTTGGATGACATCATTGAGTGGGTGGAGATCTTGGATCATCCTCCACGCCCCTCCCTTTGCTTTTTTGATCAGGAAGATAGCCGTGTTACAGGGGGAGTTTGATGGTTCTATACTACCTTGTTTTAGGAGTGCATCTATTGTTTCCCTAATCCCTTCTTCTGCTTCTCTGGATATGGGGTATTGTTTCACTCGTGACGGTATGGCACCTGGTTTTAGTTTTATCTTTATTAGTGTCACCTCATGGAGTAATCCTACATCGTGGGGGCTTGTAGTCCATATTTCAGGCGCCACCTTCGCCATGTCTTCCTCAAATATTGTCGGCGGGGCATTAATGCCTGCCATAAGTGGGTTGTGTACCTCTCTGTACGGAATCATGATGTCACATGGTATGCTTATTCCCATTATTATCTCTCTGTCATCTTCGTTATCAGTGAATAATTCCTCATCAGTTATGTCTCTTAGCATTATGTTGGGGTCTATGCATAATACACTTCTCCACTCACACCCATGCACTTTCAATCCTATGACCACAATGCGTTTGCTTGATACCTGAACTGCCTCGATGTCTATGGACATGATCGTGCCTGGCTCAACATCTGTGTGTGCAATTGGGCGGAATATAAAATCTGATGGTGTTCTCCATTCCTTTCTCGTTATCTCTGGGACCACTCGGGCTAATACTTTAATGCCATAAATAAACATGTCTATGGCCCTCATTACGACCCTGGCGGAAATCGAAAAACGATGGCGGAAATGCAATACCGCCATCGAATAGCGCTCGGTGCGATTATGACCCGTCACCGCAAAGTACGATGCCATTAGCGACACCGTAGTGAACGCCAACGCTAACTGCACCAAGTACGCGTGCGCGCGCCATGCCAAACCGTAAATACCACCATGGCGCAACGGTACGCGAATTCTGACCCTAGCGGACATGCACCTAACGCCATCAAGCACGGCGGAAAGTACCATTCCGCCATGGTGAGAAGTACGGCATCGCGAACCAACCGTAAACGGCCCCACTGAGTGCCTGTACACCGCTCCCTGGCCACATTGTACAACTCCCCGTAGGTGCAATGAAGTCACACAATGCAACCAGTGAAATGTACAAGTCACCCATGCATGCCAACGAACAAAAGAATCTCAAGAGGGGCCAATGGGAGCTGCAGGGCACAGATGGCACGAATACAGAAGCTATTCCAATGGACATGACCTCAGTCTCCCACCAAGAAACGCACGCAAACACAGGCACCTGTGACCAGCAATATTCCGAAAATCACATCATTCCACCAATCCACCTGGCTGACCGGCATTTGTTACACAAAAGCTAATCCCCCGCCCCTGAGCATGACATCATTAAAACAGTCATATTGGCAGCCCTTATCCCTGACCTCACTGGGCTTCGTAGGCAAACGCGCCCAGCACAGTACCACGCAACTATACTCCGAAGCTGGAACCCAATGCAGATCTCCTCACAACACATCGCTCCCCAAATAGGAATATGCCACATCACTTGCAAAGAAGAACGCTACACGGCCCATATCAGAATAGAAATTTAATGCACAACAAATTCACCAAGCCCATACAGCCATTAGGCCATGAACTCCAAAACACATTTCACCCTTGTGGGCTGCATCCGCAATAAATGACCAGCTACTTCTTGTGTGATGCCCTGTTCCTTCATGGTACACAGGGGCTACATTCTCGTACGAAAAGGCAACATGGAAGTGCCCAGAACCGCAGGGCCGTCCCAATGGGGAGGCACTAGTCCAGCTGAAAGGCCGAAATGTTGCTCCTAGCCACTAGTACTGCGTAAGGGCATGTGGCCCATTGGCGATCGTCCCATAAGATCGTAATGCTGCTCCACTGATTAACACGAAGCAGCAGGTGTCGGGAGTAAAATCCATCTGCAGGAGTGGCATACAGATGGCAGTGGCAAAAGGGGAGGAGATACCTGTCAACCAAATGAAATGAAAAAGAATAGTATGGCAATCAGAACTACATTTGAATTACTCACTTCAATGATCACACCAAATCCACAGCCATATGCATGCTAGCCCACTCCAAAGGATCATCACCACCCAAAAATCACTTGCGAATCATAACTATCTATATCGAGGTGAAAACACCATCACAAACGAGTGTACCTGTGCATGCGTCTGTTAAAACAGAATCCATCAGATGGGATTGGTAACGTGCATGGACACAAGTGTCTGAAGGCGCGTCGAGACAGGGAGGGCTCAACAAGGCCAGATAGACGATGGTCCCACTATGGCAGCCCTGCATCACATAGCGCAGGGGAGGCGGACAGATTCCAAGAAGCCCTGTACATGGCAAACTCTGTATCAAATCATCTGTCCATGCATCCATTCATCATTCCCTCATCCCGTAATGATAACGCCTGTTTCCATACTCACATAACATGTGAAAATTCCATTGAGTCTGTGCGTTATGCAGCCTGCAAAATCCACTGTGCCCCAGCCCGTAATTCCAGTGTTGTGAAGTAACATGTATTTGGGAACGTCCGGCCTCATCGTCCACTTCGCTATTGCGCATCCCAAACTATTCATATCAATCATTGCATCCTCGCCATGGCCCCTGTCCCAAGGACATTGAACAATAGAACGTTATATTTGCAGTCAGACCTGTGGGCATCTCCTCGCCGCTAGCTGAAAACCGAAAGCGCCGCCCTTCGAATTCCTCATTTGCAACATCACGTCGAAAAGGCATCTGTGGCCGCTTGAAATCACAAATTAATCCATCTAGTGCGGCTGTGTGTGAAAATGGCAACTGCCTTCACTCACAAATGGGACGCCCCGCCCGTCGTTGAAACTCGGTACAGTGATGCATGAGGGTCCACCGTTACTCGAGTACTACGTTCCACTGACCCTTCACAAGTCTGTTCGCGACTGCTAAGATAGTATGTGAAACAATGGGACCATAGCCGAATGAACATATCAACCAATGTTACACTGCCATCGGGTACAAATACATGATTGTAATAGCAAGATGCCATTCCTCGAATTGCAGCGTTGTGTGCGGGACGTGCTCGCCCAAAGGGGAGAGCAGCTTGCACAGGTGGAATGAATCACCACAGGTGGAGGCCATACAGCCTGAAAACACATAAATTGCACACCCAGTCTCCTCCCACAACCACACCCACTCCGAAATGCTACCGGCAGGACTCGCGATGTTGGCCCTGGGGGACCTGATAGCACTGCAAGTACTCCAACTCCAAGAAGAAGACGAACACCAACTACAACCGGCCGCACGGAGGAGACGCAGGAGGAGGAGGAGGGCAAGGCAGGGCCAGCAAGGGCCGCCAGCACAGCCACTACCACCACGCAGGCAGCCCGCAATCCCACGCCTCCGAGCACATCCGTTCAACCTCACTGATGAGCAGATCCACACCCTCTACCGTTTGGACCGGGACACCATAGCCGCCATTGTGGACATGACACAGGCTGACCTTGTCAGCATGATAGATAGCCCAACCGCCATCCCACCCCTACTGAAGGTGGTGTCTGTACTCCACTTCCTGGCCACAGGCACCTACCAGCACACAGTCGGACAGTTGCATGGCATTTCACAGCCACTGTTCTCACGGACACTATTGCAAGTGCTCGATGACCTCCTGCAGCACGCAGACGACTACATCTCTCTACCACGCTCGGAGCAGGAAATTACCAACACTAAAGTGGGATTCCATGCACTTGGCGGCATACTGGGTTGCATTGGTGCCATCGACTGCACCCATGTGGAATTGGTCGTCCCACATGCCATGGAGGCCCAGTACCGCAACCGAAAACAATTTCATTCTCTGAATGTACAAATGGTGTGTGACTCCAACAGGATCATTACACATTGTTGTGCCCGATTCCCTGGATGAACCCATGATTCTATGGTCTTGAGGAACTCTACAATACCACGCTACATGGAGCGACACGCAGGGAACAGATCCTGGCTACTCGGTGAGTCTCATTTCATGCATGATGAAGTGGGGTATGTGATGCGGCAATGACCTGGCAGGAAGGGGGGGGTGCGTACGTAGCAATGGCATTCCACATAATTCGTTTATCGTCCACATACAGGTGATGCCGGATATCCACTGAAGAGATGGCTCCTCACACCAGTCCGGAACCCACAGGACCAGCATGAGGAGGACTACAACCATGCCCACTCACGTACCCGTGTAGTCATAGAACAGGCATTCGGCCTACTGAAGACTCGTTTCCGGTGCCTCAGCAGGTCTGGCGGGGCACTCCTGTACCGCCATGTGAAGGTTGCAAAGATGGTGATGGCATGTGTCATGCTACACAACATGTGCGTACGTAGAAATGTGCCCATGCCCCCTGACGCAGAACTGCAAGCACCTGAAGATGGTCATGATGAGGGTGGGGATGTGGCAGCACCTCATGGAGTCTGCGAGGCACAGGAGGGCCGTGACATTCGTCAGCATCTCATAGATGCATGCTTCTAGCACTCACGCCTGGTGGCTGATACATGGACACGGGACTTGTGGCACTGTGTGTGTCTGGTACATGCACAAAATGAACTGTACGCCTATAATGGCCTCGTACACAAAGATCAATGTCCACACATCTCATTGGTTGATCGTGCATTGTTTATGGCATATGTGATATCATGTTAAACACCCCATCGACCCGCCACCCAAGTGAGCCCAACACCACCCCTCCACCCTCCTACCTCCCCCCCGAACACCAGTGTCCAAAGATGCTCATTGTCAGTGGGCAGTCGCTATTGCAAGCCCCCTCTGCGGGTATCAGGGGCACCCCTGCCTGTGGAGCGCAGGTTCCTCCCAGATCTACGTTGGGGGCTGCCCTGGACGGAACTTGCAACAGATGATGTCTCTGCCTGCTCACGTGCATGCATGACCCTAAGGGTTTGTGAGAGCTCAGTGAGCACACGGCGCACTGCGGCAAGTTCGGCACATACGTCTTTGGACGTCGCATGCAGTTCCCCCCTCAGGCTCTCGGTGCTACTCTCCATTTGTACTCTCAGGCTCTCGGTGCTACTCTCCATTTGTACTCTCAGGCTCTCGGTGCTACTCTCCATTTGTGCCCTTAGTGTCTCTGTACTTCTCTCCATTTCTGCCCTAAGTGTCTCAGTTGATGTTTCTATGTCTGCCTTAGTGCCCCCACATTCATCGGCATGGTCCTTGAGGAGCGTGGCCAGTTGCTGCTGTTGCACGATTAACTTGTCGAGGGACTGTTGCCTCTGCTGGGCCATGGCCATTTGCGGTGGTGTCACAGAGTGGCTGTTCGCCTCATGTTGCCCTGCCACAGGGCTTGTGGGGGATGGCCAGTCGTCGTCTTGTGGGTGCCCCTGCGTGGTATCCTCATGGTGTACAGGATGGAACAGACAGGGGGATTGGGACAGGTCATGGATGGATCAGACTTCGACATCCCCGTCTTCTGTGTAGGAGCATGCTGCCATTAATGGAGTGTCACCTATGGTGCTGCTGCCACCAGAGGCAGTGCCTTCTGTGGCATCCATTGGGGGGACCTGTGGTGGTGCTGTTGTGGGCATGCTGGCTGCTGGGGTGCCTGTTGGAGTTCCCTCCTCTGTGCTGCCACTTGATTTGTGCTGCTGCCGTGTCTTGATGCGTGCAGCTGAGGTGGTGGGTCTTTGGCCGTTGGTCTTGGCCCTCTTTGCAGGTGTGCTGGTAGGGGTGTCCTGAAGCTCGTCGTTTGGATCGGACCCTGTGGTGGAGTAAAGGAGGGCGAGCGTTATTAATGGGTCTGTGGGAATTGGAATGGCAATGTATCACATGCATTGGGGTGGTACCTGAGGGTGATTTGGGTCGGGGCCTTGGAGGTGCTTTCATTTGTGTGTGGAGTGATGGTGCAGTTGTTTGGCAGCCTGCAGTTAGGGTGTGCCTGCTGCACGTGTAGAGGGTGTTTTTGGGGTTTTTAATTATTTATGTATTTATTGTGAGTTTTAAAGTGCGCTGTCAGGCCAATGTGTGTGGACGTTCTCCTGGACATGTGTTACTGTTGCGCTATGTGGACACATGGTACTTCACATGCTTGGGCATTGTGGATTTGGCATTGTTTTATTTGGGCCACCTACCGGATTCTTCGGATGTCTGCACTCCTTTCTCCATCCCTCCGACTCCCTCTATGCTCTCCATTCCTATGGTGGAGGCACAGATTTCTTCCCAGGGGGTCAACTTGATGGGTGATTCCGATCCTCCCCCGGTGGCTGTGGCAATGTTGCGGTTGGCAGAAAGTATGTTACGGACGCGTATCCGCAGGTCGTCCCATCGCTTTCTGCATTGCTGTGGGTTGCGGGGTGCGGTCCCCACCGCACTTACCCGCTGTGCCACCAGGGCCCATATGGCCTTCTTGTTCGCAAGTGCCGTCCTGGTCATTTGCGTGGAGAAGACGGCGGCAGCATTCTCCTGGAGGGTCTCTGTGAGCACGGTGAGTTCCTCACGGGAGAAGTGGACCTGCCGCTTGCGGTCGCACGCTTTCTTTGCTACTTTTCCCATTTTTCTTGGTTTCACTAGGGTGGATGACGGGTTGGGATGTGTCTCAGGGTAGTGTTTTTAGTGGTTGTGTGGATTTTGTGGTTTTATAGGTGTACGGCGTGATGTTTCCCGTTCCGGGACCATGTTTTTACTTCCGTTTCCGTATATTTACGGTCACCGTACTTTCCGGTTGGCGCTCACTGCGGTGTCCGCTAAGATGGGTGGCGGTATTGCACCTGGGCGCCGTACGGCGGCGGTGTGGGCCGTTTTGGGGTCATTTCCGCCATCGCGGACTTTGCACTTCCGCCATGGCGTGGTGCTCGTGCCCGATGGGTCGGAATGAGCCGCACTTTGCTCCATCATGCAATGGCGGAACCGCTATTTACGCTGTGGCGGTCCGGTCATTCACTTTCCGCCAGGGTCGTAATCAATTGGTATTCCTCGCATCTCAACTTCATTCATCACTGTGCTAATCATCAACATTGCTCGTACTGGGCATACTCCTGGGGTGGAGCACACTATTCCCCGCTCAGTAAATGAAATGGTCATGTTCAATTTACTTAGCAAATCTCTGCCCAGTAAATTGATCGGCGCGTCTTCGTGGTACAATAAGGGTGCGCGCACGGTTTTTCCCCCTACCGTTATATCAAGATCTTTAGTGTAAGAAACTTTTAAAATAGCCCAAAGAATCCCTGCGTTTCCAAATTCCTGCCTGAGAGCGGAAACCGCCCGTCCATAAGACATGATTTATCTGCTCCCGAGTCTACCATGAAGATAAACTGCTTGTTTCCTATCTCTGCCCCCACTAGCGGTTCCTATTCTGCACGTAGGGTGGTGGATAGGACTGGACACGCAAGTGTTCCCTGTGGGCTGTCCTAGTCTGCATACCTTTCTTGCCCTGATACTGAAAAGACATTGGGCCTCATTACAAATCGCCCGGTATGGAAACAACGGCGGCGGTAAACCCGCCGCTACTGTTGTTTCCATGCCGGGTGATCACAACTCCTGAAGGCGGGAGGTGATGTTCCTGCCAGGTCTGACCTGGCGGGTTTAACACCGCCCACCTGCAGGCGGACGAGGAAACACCGGCAGCATTACGAGATGCTGCCGGTGCTTCCATGATCCCCATTCCCATCGAGTCCCATAGGACTCAATGGGAATGGGGATTAACACCATTCCGCTTCCGTGATTCCCGGAAAACCGGGGTTGTAATGCCCCAGTAATTCCGGGAATCACAGAGGTGGAATGGTAATACGAGTCCGGCGGTAACCAGGTGGTTTTACCGCCACGGTTACCGCCTGACTCGTAATGAGGCCCATTGTCTCCTACCACTGTTATGCCGCGGAATGGCACTGGTGCGCCATTTGCAGCCGTTGCGAAACAGTTGCTATTTGCATTGTCTACAGCATTTTGTCTCGCCATGGGTTGTTGTGCGCTCTGATGCGATTGTGGTGGTGGCTGTCTCTGCTGCATTTGGTGTTCGTTATAGCACTGGTCTTGTTGTCTTCCCCCTCCCATTGGCAACCCATAGGGGCTACCTGGGTGTGGGCATCCCCATCCTTGTTCATTTTCCATGGGCTGCGGCCCTTGGAAATACCCTGAAGGCTGCATTCTGCAATCCCTCGAATAATGTCCCCATCTCCCACGTTCCAACAAGACCCTTGCGGTCCTCCTCTCATCCCTTGCCCACCAAATCCTCTATTCCCCATACCCCCAAATCCTCCTCTCTGGCCAAGTTATCCACCTCTTCCTCTTGCCGGTCTTTCTTGCCACTGTGGTCCACTGTATGAATCCTCTCCGTTCCAAGGTCCTTGTTCTCCTGCTGTTCGCAACGCTGCTATTGTCACTGGCCTACTTCCCACTCCTTCATCCCCCTCGTTTTCCCTATCTGCGGCTCCGCTGGCGTTTACGGCGGCGACCTTCACCAATTTGTTCTGCACCAGTTTCGCTTTGTCTGCCAGCCTTTTCTGTGCTATCTCCTTTTCCCTCTCTTTGATCCTCCTGCAGTGGTGTACAATTATACTCTGAATCTCAGGCCAACCCTTGGCTTCTATCCCAGCTATTTAATCCAAGGCCTTCTGTACCTCCTTCGGGAGCCCCTTTTTCATGATAAAATAGAACAAGGCAGTGGACTGATTCCACGCTGTGCCAGTTTCGCTTCTCCACAAATCTTGCACTCGCAGTATGAATTGCGTAGGATCCTCGTTTTCCTCCATTGTACATTGCATCACTAAATGTAAATCTGGAAAGGTGCGCCACAATGTGTCCATTACTTGTGCTCAAACGTTGTTGAACGGTGATCCGTCATGGCGGTCACAACTCATCGTCACTCCTGGGAATCCTGCCTTTTCCCATACTGCGTCTGCCTGATCGCCAACTGCCGATACTAACAAACTATTTACGTCGTCTATGGCTAATGGCACCCCTGCCGTGTGTTTTTCGAACACGTGTATCCATTTACCAGCTCCTTCCGATAATAGGAAGAGAACTTTCAACAAGTTATTTTTATCCATTTGGGCCCATGAAATATAGTGCGTCCCGCTGCCCCTTTGTGTATCAACGGCATCTGTAACTTATGTTTCTTTTCTGTTTTACTTACCGTCCCTTTCTTTACCTTACTTACCAACATATTCCCTGTTCGCTGCCTTAATCTACCCTGCCATCGTGGGGGTGATCGCGGATCCATGTCATCAAAATGTTGTGGTAGTGGGGACCCTACGGCCGCCACTCCTTCTTCATATTCGTCGAGATCACTCCACACCTCTTCTATCTCTGTTTCTTGTTCGTAATTCTCCTCCTGTCCTTCCCCTTGCTGACTTTCTGGGGTGGATGGAAATATGATCCTCACTGGTTTGTCATTTAGATGAAACAGAAACTCCCCTGATTGCCATTCTTTTTCTCACCCTTTTGGGGTGTGTGTCCCCTGTGATGATATCGATCGTGCCGGCTCTGAGATTGCTGGCACCATCTCCCCTCCTGTGTTTATTGAAGGTGTGAGATCTGCCGTAGAAAATGGTGGTATCTCCCCTCCCCACAGAAGCATTTGTCCTCTATTGCACAATGCTCTCAGCTGTGTTATTTCCATCTGCGCATGTGCTAACTGGTGGTCTAACTCTCCGGTTAAGTGTGCTAAATTCACGGGGGTGCACTTGTCGGGCCATACAAACCTCCTTTGTCATAGGGCGGTGGTGCTGTAGCTACCGCTCCGTTTGAGGGTGTGGGGGTGAGACATGCAGGTACGCATAGAGGCTCGCTGTACCCTACTGCTGGTCTTGACATCAAGGGTTATATTTTAGTTGTGTCACCGTCAGCTGTAGTGGTTGTGCACTTGCCCTTTGGCGTTCCGCTTGCCTCTTCCTGCGTTTTCGGGTTTTCACTTGGTCTTTATTTACCTACCTATGCTGTGGGTGTAACTTCCTCGAACATTCGCCACAGGTCCAGTACTTCTCTTCTATTTTGTAACTATTTCTCCTTATATCTTGCCAGCAAGTGCGTAGACACTAAATCTAACACTCTCTTCACTCTCTTTTCAAATGACCCTCCTTCTGGCCAATTTGGCATTACACTGTCTCCTTTTATCTCTGTCAACCACTGATCATGGTACTTTTGTATCTTTTCACTGTATAATGGAAGGTGTTGACAAATATGGGCTAGTGGTGTTATTCCCCCCATGTTGATGGTTCTCCTTGTGCCTATGTGTATGGTTGAATCTCAGTCTCCTTCTAATCACCTCTCCACCCACTCATCCTTCCTTCTAGATCAACTATATATATATATATATATTACGGGTCTTTCAATTACTGATAATTTCTTCGTCCACATATATCTATCAACACATGTCAGTATGCAATGTCACTAATGAGATTATTGTCTTTCCAAATTCAACAGTTCACTTTTGCATGTATACAACAACTCAATTGCAATACCTTGATATTCTTGAAAACAAATAGACGGAACCTGAAAAAACATATCATATATATCATGCACATGCACTACCTGCGCGCTTTTATTTCCCCTCTTGTTCCCGTTACCGCTCTGTCCCCATTTCACCTATTCTCCTCATTCACTCCCCACCTCTTACACCTTCTTACTTGTTCCCAAGAATTCTTCACTTACACGGAAAAAGAATATTCTAAATAACTACTCTGAGTTTACTCAATATACGAGACTCCTACTATTTTCTCTTTATGTTCACTTATTTATTCTGCACTGGACGAGACAATGCTACGCGGCGCCGCCTTCTACCCCGTTCGGGCTAGGATACCTCTTCTCTTCTTCTCTTCACTTCTTACAAAACCTAATGGCCATATAAAGGACAGATCAGAAAAGCCTCATCACACAGGCCCTATTCTTCCCTTTAGTCCGTTACCACCTGTTCCCCTGTTCCCTCCTATTCCCCCTTACCTTTCCTTGGTAACCTTCGCAACTGGCACTCACGTGTTCAGTCAGGTGATCCGAGGGTCACCGTTCGCAGTCCGACCCCAGTTGGGTCCGCACCCCAACCAAGCCATGGCCCGCCTTGGCGAGCTGCTTTTCAGTGGGTTATTCGTCAACCGGGAACCCTTGACCATTTCTTGTAGTGCTCACAGGCTGGTCGGCCGCGGTGGCAATGGTTTTGCTGGTGGGCGTCCCGGATCTCGCCGCACAGCGCAGGCCGCGAGGCACCTCTCCAAATCACGTCGCAGGGGGTCACCAATTGTTTGTGCCCTCCCTGTCTCACACGTGCAAGAAAATAAAACAGACACTCCCCAGACAGGGAATAAGGCAAAAGAGAGTAGGCTGCGAGAGTTCAAGGAAAAGTTTATCTAGATCTCTGAGAGCGCTCTGACCAAATTAATGTTACATCACATTATATAAGCCCATTGTAACATCTAACACATGATGCTACGTTGGACCCGGATTGGTCAGCCAGGGTGATGTCTTAGGTGTGGGCATCATCTCTTCCTCCTGGTTGGTTGCTTGGTTGGCGGTAGGATGGACGTCAGATATCTGTGCTCCGGATGAGTGAAGGTCAGGTCGCCGTGAAGCAGGGTGGCCACTATCTAAGCTAATGAATACATTCTAAATAATGCATGCACTAAATAATGGTTGATCAAAAGACTCTCAGTAGTTTATCATGTCATCATACACATCACACAGGTGTCTATATCATCTATAACATTTGGGTTGTACAGGTTACAGGTTTAAAGGTCTTGACCACTATAATACTCTCATTGAACTGTGGGGTTAGTCTCACAAGAATCTCAGGTATGTGGCATTTGTTAGTATTGGGCATGGTATATTGTAGCAGGGGTCTAATGTTAGTTGGGGGTCTGTTGGGTGGGCCTCATGGCATGGTCAGCGGTCAGGCACATGAAAGGGATATCTTGCAGGGACCCAGGGTCAGAATGGCAGTAAGTTTCCATTGGCAGGGGTGCGGGGGCAAGGACACGTTTGTGGAGATTAACGAGTTATGTGCTTAGTTCATTGGTTTGTGATTGGTTCACATGCAGGACGGTGATCTCAGAGGAAGACTGATGTGATACTTTTATTAGTTGTTGCAAGCACCTCCGGCTTCAGCGTGAGAATGGAGCCGCAGTTTTCCAGTCAGAGAGGGAACGATGGTGGGGGCTGTGTGCTCTGAGCCTGGCTGCTGCGGGGAAAGGGAGAGAAGCATTTCGTACTATCGCAGTGAGGCCTGGTCACCAAGATGGAGTCGAAAGGGGGTACAAAAATGTATGCCCTGTGTCCTGCTCAGTGGTCCCATCTATGCGAATGTAACCCAAAGTTAACATCGCATAAAGGCAAGGGGTGAACCCACTACTGGAGGCACTTGGTCCAAGTTTTGTATTGAGAAGTGAATGCAGAGAGGGGCCTGCTGGCGCCTCGCTCCCACACAGTATCTTGCTCCTTATAAAAAACGTGGTGTATGGTGAATGGTCGACCACAAGGTTCACATCACACAGAGCATGATATAGAAACATATAGTTTGCTTCACCCGATGTGAAGCATGATATGAAGTGTGACGCACAAACAAGACATGCATTTTTTGCATTGTCCAAAACTTGATCCTGCCATTGCACGCATCCATGCAAAAAAGAATTGCAAGGTAGGTGCAAAGCAAGCCAAAAGCTGCATGTGCGCAAATACGTATGGCATGATCTGCGTTGTCTGAAGAGAAAGCAGAACACAAGATTATTGTGCTCGAATGACTCCATCGAAGTGAGCGCCACATGCCAAATGAAACATGGACTTCTTTTCAGTGACGCTTATTTTTCAGGAAAAGAGAAATGATCTGCACGCCTGGAGAATTGACTGGCCAAGTGTTGGCTGCTCTGTGTCCCTGCATCAATGTGGAGCTGCTGTCTGTGTTTTCTACCCGTGTAAGAAAATCCCCCCCACCCGGTTGGATTGAAGAATATAATCTGCCTGTTACGGCCCTGTGAGGGCCCCAGTGAAGTGACTGTCAAGTGCTGGCTTTTGGGCCGCAAGCTCTGTTTCCCTGCATCAATGTGGAGCTGCTTTTTCTTGTGTTTTCTACCTGTGTAGGAAAGGTCTGTCCACCTGGTTGGATGGAACAATATAATCTGCCTGTATCTGCCTGTTTTGTGCCTTACGCACATACCTGGATATGTGACTGGCCAGGTGTTGGTTGTTCGGCTGAAAGGTCTGTTTCCCTGAATAAAATGGAGCTGCTTTCTGTGTTTTCTACCCATGTAGGAAAAGTCCTTCCCACCTGGTTGCATTGAACAATATCATCTGCCTGTTACGCGCCTTTTGTGTGAGCCTGGATAAGTGACTGGCCAAGTGTTGGCTTTTCGGCAGTTCCAACTTGAGGCACAGAGGTTAGGTGGTAAAATAAGTATCCTCAGTTCAATAAGCCTGTTATGCATTCACCTGGTTACTGTGCACATATAGGGTGCTGCGTTTGTGTTGTGAAATGTTTATTTTAAATGAGGGTTAGGAATTTAGTCCTCATTAACTTGGGCGCATCGTGTTGGGATTCAAGTCTGCGCAAGTGACAGTGTCCATAGGGTCTCCGTATCGTGTGGAATATTTCAGTACGAGTTGTGAACACTAATCTCTGTACGCATGCGTGGTGCAATCCGCTTCTTAATACTCGTTATTTTCTTCAGAGACAAACGTTTTGCTTTGCGCGTGCGACTATCAAGGATTTTGTATTTTGGAAGGCTTGTTACTTCGCACATGCGTGGTGCAATCCGCTTCCGAAACACTCGTTTTTTATTTCAGAGACTCTGTGCTACATGCGTGCGCCTTACTGTTATCTCAACTCTCGTTTGAAGATTTAAGAACACTATTACACCGCGTGTGTGCATCACAGTGAATCTTCATCCTGACGTTTGCTCAAAGATTGCTTTATAACATTTCCTGTTTTCCCACATGCCTTAAGGTTCTTTAAAGGTTAAAGCAGCAATTTTTTTTTTTCAAATTGAATTTTATTGGGTTTTTACATCAAAAGTGAACAGTCAGGTGAATGCATAACTGTGCAAACTTGGTTACATCACAAGATCATCGCGATCTACTTCAATAGCAAACCGATAATAACATACATGTCCACTGTCGATGGATGTATAGTGCGAACCACCGCCCCCCCCCAGGTCCAATCTCTGACGACTTCCGGATATCGGCGTTAACTGTAATTGTCTTAAGTGGTGGTGTGACTTTGATCTCTGTCAGTGTCATAGGTTCCATGCGCAGGTTGTGACAGGGATGGCTATTAAGCAGTTCGTAGATCATTATTCAGTTTACCGATATGGGCCGTTGAGTGGTGTTATGATTAGAACTGTGAGTCAGTAGCGACCGTACTTGGAATATATTGTTCAGTGAAGTCCATCCAGGCTTACTCCTGCCGGGCGGCCTTGTCATGGAGGTCAGTGGTTATTTTCTCCATCGTGTATATATTTATAGTGATTTGCAGCCAGTCTTTTTTGTCAGGTAGGCGCGGGGACTTCCATTTGATGACTAAGGCAGCTCTTGCCGCCAACAGGAGGGGAGATATCAATCCTTTTATGCATACCACTCTGTCTTCTTCTTCTTCAAGGCCAAATAGGATTAGGAGAGGGGATAGGACTCTTTCTATGCCATCTAATTGCTTAATCCACTCCAGGACCTCTTGCCAATAGATGCGTACCTTGGGGCACTTCCACCACATATGCCAGTAATCAGCGTTCATGTCGCAGTGTCTCCAGCGTTTTGGGCTAGATGTTTGGACCATTTTTGAGAGTCTGCAAGGATCATACTGCCAGCGATGGAGCAGTTTCAGGGCATGTAATTTGTACTGGGTGGCGATTGATACTTTGGCTGGTGTTTCACAGATTTTGTCCCAGGTGTGTTGTTCAAATTCTCTGCTAAAGTCCTTTTCCGATCGCTCCTTGAGGCGAAGACTTGGAGTTTGATCTTTGGTGATGAGGGCCTTGTACATGTTCACTTTTAAACCTTTCGATTACTTGGTCGTGTCCGTTATCGATTCGAATGGTGTGAGCTCTCGTCGTGTGGTTTCCTTCCATTCCTTCCTTGACATGACCCCTTTTAATCTTAGATACAAGAAGATTGGAATTGGATGGATTTGAAGGGCCTCTTCCAGTTCTGAGATCGAGATGAAGTTCCTGTTTCTCCACAGTTGTCCTACTCTCTCCAGGCCGGCATCAACCAGGTCTGATATATGGCGTGTTCAGGGATTTCCTCTCGGATCCCCTGGGACCAGAGATGACTTAGTGGAGAAGACCATGTCGTGATTCCGGTCATCCCTTTCCCTTTCCTCCAGATGTTCCACATGGTGCCCAGTATCGGGTGGTCACGTAAGCGTTTTGTGAGTTTCGCTCTGGGCACCCATGGCCACTCCGCAAGGGTAACATGTAGTGGTCCGGGATTGCAATGGGGAGGACCTGGAAGGGATATAGGAAGCGTGGGAGGGTCACCATCTTAATTGCATTCAAGCGGCCTATCCAGGAAATTGTGAGGGTTTTCCATTTTGTGAGGTCCGTTTTGAGAGCGCTTAGGAGTTGCGGGAAGTTTGCCTCATAGAGTTGAGTTAGATCTCTTGTTAAGTTGATGCCCAGGTATTGTAATGTGGGGCCTCCGACAATCAGGCCAAGGCGTTCGAGGTCATGTTGCTGCTCCGGGGATGGGTCATGGAGCGGGAAGAGAGTGGACTTGGATTTATTTATCTTAAAGCCGGAGAGTGTCCCACATTCTTTGATGAGGTGTATCGCCCTTGGGATTGACAAGAGTGGGTTTACCACGTGGAGCAAGATTTTGTCTGCATACAAGGCTAGTTTGTATTCTCTGGCATTCGCCTGCATTCATTCAACGTGGGTGTCCACTCAGAGGGCTCGGGCCAGGGGTTCTAGTGAGAGCGCAAAGAGAATCGCAGAGAGGGACAGCCTTGTCACGTTCCTCTCCTGAGAGGAAACCAGCAGGAGTACTGGGCGTTCACCGCTACAGCGGCTCTTGGAGCTGTGAAGACTGCCTTGATTGCTCATTGGAGAGTGGGTCCCAGGCCTATTTTTTCCAGCGTGGCCTCTAAGAAGTGCCATTCGACTCTGTTGAATGCTTTCTCTGCATCGATCGAAAATAGTGCTGGTGCGTTTGGCAGGTTTCTGGCCTCATGTATGAGGTGGAGGGTCTTGCAGGTGGAGTCTGCACCTTGTCTACCTAGGATGAAGCCTACTTGATCGTTGTGAATTATTGTGGGCATGTGTGCCTCAAGCCTTGCGGTGAGAACCCTCGTGTAGATCTTGGCATCAATATTCAGGAGTGATATCGGGCGGTAGGAGGCGCATTGCTTGGGGTCCATTCCTTCTTTGGGGATCACCGTTATCAGGGCTTCAGAGAAGGAGTGGGGCGCAACACCAGTGCTGAGGATGTTGTTAAAGAGGACCATCATAAACGGGAGGAGTGCATTCTGGAAAGTTTTGTAGAACCCTGTGGTGTATCCGTCGTTCCCCGGTGCTTTCCCCATCGGAAGTCTGTTATTTCTTCTCCCGTGATAGGGGTTTACATGGCTTGCCTTGTTTCCAATGGGAGGGTCGGCATGGCTACTTTGGTCAGATAGTCTGTTATTGCCTCCGGGTATGGTGTATCTTGTGAAGTGTAAAGTCTCTCATAGAAATTGGCAAAGGATTCAGGGATACTGGGGGGACGATGGTCTGGGGGTGCATCTGTATCATGCACCATTGGAACCCATCGTTCATGGCGTTGGCCTCGGAGTTTTGCAGCGAGTAAAAAGCGCCTGCTTTGTTCCCATGCTCGTAGTGCTTTTGCTTCAGGCATTGAAGTCTGTGAATAATGCTATTTGTTTCCAGCTGCCGTAGTTCTTCTCTTTTGGAGTTGGCTTGTTCGATCTTCTGCGGTCTTTCGGAGTCTGCTGATTGGGCTGCGAGATCAAGTTGGGCGATTTCCTTTCGCAATCTGTTTTCTATAAGCAGGCGTTCCCGTTTTTTTGCTGCTCCCTCCCTAATGAGAAGTCCCCTCCATGTGGCTTTACCTGCCTCCCATACTGTATTGATGGGAGTTTCACATACGTTGTTTTGCTCGAAGTATTGAGTGATGTCCAACTCCAGCTGCTGTCGAAAGACTGTGTCCTTGAAAAGCGTTTCGTTACATCGCCATTTGGAATTCCGCCGAGGGAGAGCGATCTGATCTATAGTGACCACCACCATGTCATGGTCCGACCAAGTAATGGGCGATATGGTAGCTGTAGTCATTGCTGAGGCTATTGCTGCGGTTATGTAAACGTAGTCAATTCTAGAGAATGTAGCGTGAGGCGTGGAGTAGAAGGTGAAGGCTGTTCAGGTTGGATTCATGCATCTCCAGGCATCCGTGAGATTGTAGGCATTCATCATATCTACAATCCGGGAGTGTCCGGTGCCCTGTGAAGGGGTTGTGAACGGGGTGCCTGCTTGTCTGTCCATATCCGCGTCCATCTACGTGTTGAGGTCACCTCCTATTATTACTTCATCCTCTGCCTCATTCATGACCTTGGGGATTGCCTGTTGAAGGAACCGGGACTGTCCGGTATTAGGCACGTATATAGTGTGATGATAGTGTCCTGTATCTTGCCAACTAGCACCAGCGTCCTACCGCTCACATCTGACCAGGACCTCAAGAGCTCAAATCAAATTGATTTACTGACGAGAACACCAACCCCGGCTTTTTTAAGCGGGCCGGAGCCCCAGTATTCAGTGCCCCATTTGGGGTGGAGTACCCTCCTCTCCTCTGCATTACTAAATCGCGTTTCTTACAGAATGAGTATGTCTAGATTGGCACTCTTGAACACTCGGGAAACTAGCGATCTTTTGGTAGGGGAATTTAGCCCCTTAACATTTAGCATGCCAATTCTGAGTGTGCCATGCCTGTCACCTGATTCGTCAATATCCACCAATGAGTGGTGAGTCTTGTGAGTTCGTTGGTCACACCGCCTGTGTACATGTCACAACTCGCCGCTGAGGAAGTCTTTTGATGGTTGTCCCACATCCAATGGGACTTCAGAACGTTTTGGATTCCCACCCCCCTGACCCCTTCCCGGGCATTGGACTCAATCCCGTTGTCGGCATTCCAATTTCCGGCACAACATTTCCCCTACAAGGAACTGCAACTTGGATTGATGGCATCCGAGGCGAGCCAAGTGCTTGCAACTGGCCTACTATCGGACCGCCTGTGAGGGTCGTAACCACGCGACCCCCAGCACGAGTGTCATCTCACTAACATTTTGAGCCCCCCCATTCTTAAAATGTCAACTCGAATTACAACTTAACACACAACAACAACTATTATCACTTAATAATGAATGTAGTGATACATGCGGTTTCGGGTTCTCTTACGGCCAGTCGATCATCCATCCCGGGTCTAGAGACAGACTCATCACGGGCCAGCTCTGGTGGCTGTGATGTGGCAGTTTCCAACGTGACGGGGGGACTCCGAGACGATGATTCCTGAATATGCAGCGCCGGGTCGGAAGATACGTGCCTGACACTTCATTCGGCATTTTCCGGCATGTCGTTGGGTCGTCTGTATTTTCTAGCTCCTTTGACCTTCTTCCTTCTCGGGCCTCGGGGTCCCCGCTGCGCTCCCTCTCATGATGATTCGCTTGTGATCCCTCTTTGGGGCCGGTGCTGAGGAGATCCGCAATGCAATCACGAATCTCTTCTTTGGAGCGGAGTATTATCTTCCTACTGCCATGTTCGAACGTTAGGGAGAAGGGATAGCCCCATCTATATCGCGTGCCTTGGTCTTTGAGCCATCTGGTTAGCGGGCTACAAAGGTGACGCAGTGCTAAGGTGAGCGAGGATAGGTCCTGGAAGATGGTTATTTGGGCTCCACCAATGGTGAGGGTGTCGCCTGATCTGGCTTTAGTGAGAATCCTCATTCTGTCTTGATATCTATGAAACCTGGCAAAGACCGATATCGGACCCCTGGTGGGCCTCCTGCTCTGTGTATTCTTTCGATTGTGGGTTTGTCGATATTCTCATCTGCGGTTAGGATTCTAATGATGTCATTTATCGTGTGTTTGAGGTCCTCCTCTGTTTCCCCCTCCCGTTCTGGAATCCCAAAAAATCGCAGGTTGTTACGCCTCTCCCTATTTTCTAGATTGTCTATCTTCAGCCGGATGTCTTCTTCTCATTTCTCTATATTGCGCATGCGGAGGTCCAGCTGGGTTTCCAGTGTGTCAATTGAGGCTTGGTTGTTCTCGACAATTTCGAGTCTCTCCTCAATATTGTCCACCCTCTGGGTCATTTTGTCGATCTTGCCACCCAAGTTGGCGCCCATGTTTCTGATTTCACTGAGGAGGGCGGCTATGTCCCCTTTGGTAGCTGCTGCCTCAGTTTCAGAGGGATCCGCTGACATTGTGTGGGCAGCTCTAGGTTCGGAGTGCGGCGGGGTGTTGGTGTATTTGGCTAGTTTGGATTTGGCGCTCATGCGGTGTGTAGGTGCGAGGAGGCACTCGCCCCTGGAGCGGGGGCACTACCCTCAGCACCAAGCCAATGAGCCAGTACTGGAGTGCTTCGCAGGGCAATCTCCGGAGAGTCCTGGGTACCGAGAGTCCAGCTTTGGGAGGAGGCACATGCCCTGGGGTCAGGGGCTCTACCCTCCGGATGCGTCACCTTGTGTTCAGTTCAGTTCCATGCAGACCTCAGGTTCAGTGCGGGTTCCACAATGTGCTGGAGTGAATGCGGATTGACTCGTGGGCCTTGTTGGGGTTGCGTGGAGGGGTATCTTGGATCCCAGGAGTGTCTCTTGGAAGGCGTACAGAGGAGGGCACATGCCCCACGAGTGGGGGCCCAACCCTCTGTGGTGGGTTCAGTGCCAGGAGTTTGGAGGACGAGTTGAATGGGGGAGGCCTTGCTGGCGCCCAACTCCAGATCCAATGGCCAGCGTCGATGGATGGGGAGGGGAGCGCTCACTCTTATGGACGGTGGGCCTCAGGCAGTGCCGGGTGTGACAGAGTTGCCACGTGGATCGCGGGACGGGGAGGGCCGCCTCCTCCTCTTGGGTCGGGGGGTCTCCTCGCTCCACGAGGGTCTAGGGGCTGCGCAGTGAGGCGGGAACTGCCTTGGGGGCCCGCTGCGCTGCTCCGTGGGTCCGCGGGAAAGTGGAGGGCGGAGCCAGCAGGCCCAGGCTTCGCAAGTCCCGTCATGAAGTCATGCTGAGGGCTTGGAGGGAGAGGCATGATCCCGGAGGCTGTACTCAGGCTACAGAACTCCGATTTTCTCCAGATTTTCGCTCAATATGTGGGGGTCCAGTTCCTCCGTCCCGTGGATCCGTCGTTATGCGGTGGGGGGGAAAAAGTGGGGGCTCAAGCCACTTTTGAGGGTCGCAGGTCGGAGCTCACACGGAGGAAGACTGCATCTGTGCGCCCCCTGGCGGCCAATCCCAAAGCAGCAATTTTAAAACATATACATAGTGGTGTAAATAAAGAAACTGAACTGCATAAATTAAACATTTGTTTCTGATGCAGTGCAACATTTATCTTCTTCAAAATAAAGACACCTAACTTAGTTTGAACTGCTAAAACTTAATTTAAAGAAATATTGACTCTAAAAGAAGTGAGCTTTTAAGGAACTCTTGAGACAATTGGAAAGATTGAACTATATTTTGGAATTCTCACACTCCAAGCAGCTATCCAGTCAGAAGAGTCCTAATTGCAGTTTTCTAAGTTAAATATAAGAACTCACATTCCTCTAAGACTTTAGCAGAGGAGAACCAGGTATGCAGTGTTTGCTATTATAATTTGATGAATGAGGAGGGGAGTGCAGGAAAAGAAAAGGTTAGTGACCGTGATATATTGTTCTGCTTTCTTCTCTTAGGTGGAGAGACGATCAGAGTTGAACCAGACCTGGTGTTTATTATTTTTTCCCAATTCCCCTTTTCCCTTAAGGGTGTTATCAGCTCAACTGTACTATATCAGTTGGGAGGAGAACATTTGTGGGGGACTATGGGGGTTCAGCAGCTTCTGTTGACAATTCACTGGACTTCAAGCCTGACAGAAAGAGATAAATGATTGCTTCAGGAACAAACACTGGGGCACTGAAGATGCTGACTCTTTGGAAATTTATAAAGCAACGGTTCCCCATGTTGTTATGTTGTTAGACAATTGGAGATAGAATGTGAGACTCTTTATCCCTTCACCAACATGTCTGATAGGCAGCAAACGGCCATTCTCGCCATTGAGAATATTGAAGCTGGTGGTGAAATGCAGACAACAGAATCACCAATACAAGCGACTTCCCTTGAAAACAGAGTTGGGAAAACTGACATGGAAGGACAGAACCAAATCCGTCGGATTTAACCTTGCCAGCCCTCAACTTTGTTTTGAGTGCTTTGGTGAATGTGTTTCAGCTACTAAGAACAGAATACAATCAAATTCGGTAACCTTACTAGAACTGACAAAAGAAATCGAAAATTGTGAATCCGAAGTGGTAGGTCTAAGGTTGACCATTAATACAATATTCACAAATGAGATAAAAGATGTAAAGAGCGGTATCCAAAATCAGGAATTACAAATGGATAAACTACAGTGAATAATGGTCAATTCCTTTGCCATTGTGGAACATTTTCTAACCATGGAAAGGTCGCATAAGAATGCTACTATTCCTCCGAGAGCACTGGAAAAGGTAGTGAACAACTCTCAGGGGGAGAAGGTTGGAGATGACCCCGCGCTAGAGGAATTCATTAGAATGACAGACATGGTAGACAATTTGACGATATGGCCGCACAAGAGATGGCAGTTCACAGCAAGTTTGTCCCTGTGCAAATTTAGAAGCAGTGCAAGGGGAATAGTGTGAGTCCCCACAAGTTGGAATCTAAATAAAAAAATGTAAAAAGATCAAAAATAAAGAATTGCGTAAAAGCATCCTTCGTTTGATCCCTAAACACCCAACATGATGATTGTATTCCTTCTTGAAAAAAGATACAGAAGACAAAGAAAAGATGGTTAGCCAAATCTGGCCAGATTACTGCTTCTTCCTCGATGAAAGATCTGGAGGAAAGTAAACATTCTGGTGATGAAAACTCTATGTCCTGTTTTCTGACTAAGGTTTTCATCGGTTCTCAGATAACTTAAGGGAAAACCATTCAAACCAATATTTTACAAATGTAAAACATATTAAGCTTCATCCAAAACAGTAACAACTGAACCAGAGAAACTGGTCCCAGAGTGTAAAAGTGCAGGGCCCATTAGAACAGACAGTGCAAATGGTCCGGATGATAGAGAACAGCAAGGGCAATCTTGTGCCCAAAAGAGTTGGGCACCAATCTTTAACCAGTGTAGAAGAACTGATAACGAACCTCAAGAGCCTGGAACCAAGAAGGTATTACCTCTGGAGCTGAGTAAGACACTAGTAATGGCCGAGGACCAGAATCTTCCCTCGACTTTGCTCACGATATTGAGTCCAGTGAGTCAACATATGAGGAGGAAGGATGAGCCTGAGTTACAGGAAGATCAAGATTTCTTACGTTCTGAGAAAAACACTGCTCCAGATTTCTCTGTCACCATTTGCAGTCCCTAGATTGTAGATATACCAGTTCAGAAGGGGGAAGGAGTTTAAACCTTTTGATAGGAGTGGTATATAATTAATCACAAAAATAAATTCTGATCTACATCTCTTTTCCACAAATGTTGAATGGGTTTGTTTCCCTCAACCAAATTGTTTTTATGTAGCAGAATGGTGTCTCAAAACTAGAGCAGAAGCTTTGCTATTGCAGGTTGAGGAACTTAGGGATTTAGGTCTAGACATCTTTAGCACCCATCTTGCAGATCAGGAACTTACTTAAGCGAAAAAGAGGGGAAAAAGAGGAGATAGAGCTCCCCATTAACGAAAAATGATGTCCCACTAGGTGGTGAACAGAAGTCGAGTCTTACCCGTTCCCAGAAAGATGAGAATTTAAGAACCCAAAATCAGTTATGTGGGAAATCATTGCAGAAATATATATGAGACAATGTAGCAAAACAGGGAATTACTTTAGTAGTAAGCAAACTTAGAATTTCAGGCTGGAAAACGGGGAAAATGAAAATGGTCAACGGAAATTATAGGGGTGACATGCTGTCAGCGCCAACCTGGCCACAAGTCACTCCACTCTTGATTATCTCATTCTATCTGCTGCTTTATTTGAATGCTCTGTATACATTAACATTTTAAGTAGAGGCTCCAGCGATCACAACAGATGATCTACTGTCCTTAATTTAGAATGGCATTTGATCAGCAGGACTTATAAGACAGGTCATTTAGATTCATGCAAACTGCTACAGAGGACTCCTTTTATAGGAACATTTTACATGAATTCAAAAGTGGTCAAAACAAGTTTCTGGTGCAACTGACATGGCAGAGAATCCCGTAGGTGTAAATCTGGCTCTGTCTCGAGCGGACTGGATAAGACCATAGCACAAGAGAGAAGCTATAAAATACACAAAACCCTTTCAATCTTTGACAAAACCTAAACATTTTTTCCCACATTACCTGTCACGGTTTCCAGACCCTAAATTGTGGTTGGAATATTTAAGGTTATTAAATCTTGTAAAAGAGGGCGGGGTCCAGTCTGCTCGGGAGGGGCTCTCAATACTTGCTAGGTGTAATTTTTGCGATGAATGTGGGATACAATCTCTACATCATATTTTAATATTGTGTAAAAGTACAGTGGACTCTTGTAAAACATGGTTGGGAATCTTTGTGGATCACACTGAGTGGCTAGCCACAGATTTTTTGCGGGTACGGCTGATAGCAGGCCACACATGAGGCTGAACGATTGAAGTTGTAAAAATCCTAAGTGAGGTAGGTTTTATTGCATTGTAACAACATTAAACCTCATGATCTTTTGTTAATTTTAACAAGTCTGTGTTGAATTTGTGTATTGGTTATGAACATGTTAATAGATTTATATATTGAAAATGATGAACATGTGTAAAAAGTCATTTAGTCGGCTGATGCACCATAAAAAAAAAAAAGAAAAAAAAGAAAGTAACCAAATTCAGAGTAAACGATCATCAAACTGCAAATGAAAATGCCACTGATGGGGCAGAATGGCAGAGCGAAGCGAAGTCCTGGGTATTTCATGACTGCAACACTCAGAACATAACCTAATGATTTCTCCCAGCCCTAACTGTTGCCTCCTCAAACCCTGCGGTTGGATCGGCAATGTCAGTGCATTGAACTAACAGACCTGTACTTGAACCGCTAGAGCATTGCGTTGCTCGCCAACTGGAACCAGCAATTACCAATGCCTCAAACTGGATTGACCCTCAACCCTACCCTAATGTGCGATCCAAACTGCACGACCTGAATACTGCACACTCGACTGCACCAAACTCCTGCTTCACACCAACTCGAACCCAAATTGACGCTTGGCCCAGCGTGACTTGCAACACCCAAAGCCTGACCCTTGTTTGAACCACACTGCAGTTGAACCACTGAACTTTGGATTAAGGTACTTTGAATACTTTTAACCCTGTCTCCCTGGTCCACCATTCATTTAGAGGCAGGCTAAGTGCCTTTTGCACCTTTTTTCCACCAAGACCATATCCTTTTTGAATTCAGTATTGCATTTGTTGCCTTTTTCCCACCCTGCTGAAAATACATAGTTCTGCACCGTTACATTCTGTATTTATCTCTCTTTCCATGTGTGGTTTTTCATAGTGTTTTTAATAGTTTTTTGTATATTGGTGTGTATGTTTATTGAACCATGATTGGACATTATTTTGGACTGTTGTACTTTGCTGTTTGGGCGGCTACTGGATTAAATTCACACCCCTTCTGTGAATATACCCTTTCCTCGCTCACATTACCAGAAACGTTGAAGTAGGTATATTTAATAGCTGTGCTAGTTTTGCCTTTACGATTGTGAACACTGTTGGTTTGTAAAAGCATGGGAGCTAAGTAGGTCGTTTAGCCACTACTTATGCTTTTTCTTCTATCAGATCAGGAGTAATTTTTTGATGATGTATTAGGTGATGTTAATTTGTACAGTGTGTAAAGGTTTTGTTTTTAGCCTCAAACACTACATTTTGTTTTAAAGTAATTTCATCACACGGGTGGAAATAGCAAATTCAGGTGGGTGTGTGCTCCGATAAACTGGTGGTTTGCCCAGATGTGGGTTCCCTGCCTGCTGGGCTTAGCGACCCAAGCTACTCCTCACTGATGAAGCCCAACAAGGGCAAAACATGTTTGGGGATGCTTGTGGTCTCGTGCAGAAGGGATGTGACCAAGCAGTTTGGGCTGGACTGCTCCTTTTGCCGTGGGACTAAGCTGGATTTGCATATGGTTGTTCCCCTTTTGTGAAGGCGAAGAACAGTGGTATGGAAGGTTGCCCAGAGCCATGCCAGAGGTTAAGATTAATTCTAAACCTTCCAGTCATCACCTCTTTTATTTTGCTGTACTCTCCCGTAAGCTGCCTTCAGGGATATTTTGCTCCTCCTTGTCCTCCTTCCCTGTGTCACAGAGGCAGGTGTTGTGTCCACTCACTTTAAGAGATTGATACTAGTTGTTTTACAACTCGCCTCCCTGAATCTCTGCTGCTCCTCCCACTAAATCAGGTGAACGGGACTCTCACAAAAAACTCTCTTCAGGGGTTCTCTTCTCCTCCTGCTGATCCTCAGAGGAGTCACAAGGCACGTGGAATAGACTTTCTTAAAGAGACAGACACTGACAGATATGTCACAGATTTCCACAAATCTCTGCTGCTCTGTCCATCAAAATGCAGGTAAGCATTTCTCTCTCCCATGCTGCCATCAGCAATGTCTAGATCTTCCTGCTCCATGTCCTAGTTGTTACACGATGGCAAGTGTCTTGTCCACTGTCTTCAAGAGAGAGATCTGACCGGTGTGCCATCTGGCTGCCCTAATCTCTGCTGCTTGCTGCTAACAAAATATGGTAAGTGTTAATCTCTCTCATGAAGCCCTCTGGGAAATCAAGGATCACGTGTGTGTGCATCTAGCAGCCACCCAAGACAATTTCCCTTCTGGAGGATTCACTCTCAATGAACTACACACCCTGCATGAAATTGCGTTGTTGGACCACTTCAAATCCCTAAATGTGTCAGTCACACAGCGCTGCATAAGCAAAACCAACCCTAAAGCTAACTGTTCATGTCCCCATGTATTCACCACCTCTCCTTACCCTTCTTCCTACTCAACTACTCTAACTTCACCCCATTGTTTTCCTCTCTGCTAACAATGCTAAGCCTGCCGCCAGAGCAACCATCGGACGTCCGGAACGCCGCCCGAGAATAAAATGGAGCTCCAACCACTTCTGCTCCTTTTAACCCATGTGTTGCAACTTCCGACAAACTTTTCTAAAGGTCATCTGAAGTTCAAGCTGGGCGAATCCCCGGAAATTCGAGTGCTTCGATGTGCTAACGAGTACCTTCATCCAGGCGTACTGATGAAAATGTAAGAGACAGCTCTACCAAACATAAGTTTCATGGCACTCGGACATATAGCGCCCGTCCTAGAATGACAACGTTCTCCGCGAACAGTCATAAAAACAATATATTGGATGTTCAAAGCCTGTCTTTGGCTTTAAAATCGCGAGAAGAAATAGTACAAACATTTTCTGCAAGAACATGTGTAACTTATTTTAAATGTACAAAACGTGTCAATTCTTTCGAAGCAGTAAACAAGGCGAGGAGGGTGCTGTTTTTAGTGTCGCGCAGTAATGGCGGCTTAGGAACTGTTCCAGACTTTCCCCGGCGCATGGAAAGAGAGGCTGCTTCATGTGCCCGGATGTGGGGCGCACAGTGACGGCAGCTCCCCTCCGCTCATGCCTCAAAGAGGGACCCTTGGCCTGCGATAGCGCGGGGGATCAGGGAAGGGATTTTCAATTTCAGTTTGGACTTCGCATGAGGGCGATAAGCTGTCAATCAAATGGCCATGCTGCTTATCGCAGGCCCCTGTTGCCTTCCACCCGCAGGTGCGACCAGGGGGGTTAGAAGTCAAATACATTTCTAGAAAATATCATCTCAAGACTTCTTAAGCTTGTCACCCTCGTGTGTCCGAATTAAAACAGAGGCTATACATGAACTGCCCATTGAATATGTAACTTGCAAGCCGTGATGAAAAATAATAATGACATTACGTTAAACTTCCAATACGTGAGTGCTGCATAATCATCATTTCATACAAGTCAGCACACCAACATTGCAATTTAATATTGGCAAACGCTGCTACGGTAACACATGGGACATAACGCCGCTGATCTTGTTCATTGTGGGAGTATTTTCAAGCATGTGAACCATACAGTTATTGCAAAAAAATGCTATATTGAATGTAAAACGAAATATTTAGTTACATACACACAAAACTTTGTTTAAGTGCCAATCACAACCCTCGTCAAGACGTAGAATAAAGATGATTGCTCGTCACAGCCCTTCTCGCCGCGCAAACCTGTTGACTGCAGGAAGCAGCTGTTAAGGATAGGACTATGCACACAGATGAAAACATCGCCTAAATAAGCCAATGCTGCCCCCTTGTGTTCCAACCTCGCATTTATATGAAAATATGTCGAACAACTTAGAAACAAGCAGAATCTTACCCTGTTGCTGCCGGTGCTGACCACGATGCACGTATTCTTGTAAACAAAAAGAAGGCTTGTAATCCCTCTAGACTCAAACATGTTCTGTACAAAAGGGCTTCAAAGAAAACTCTGCTGTGGTCGATACCATTACCCACTGACCACGATCAACCCGAAATTAAAGCGATGCCTATGAAACAGATGCCAATGATAGGCGAGGGAAGGTTGAGATTAAAAGTAACACAGAACAATGTGATACAATATTTCTCGTCCTTGTGTTGTTAACGTAGTGATTTTATTATCCAAGCGTTCAGTATACAATACCAACGAGACAACAGTGTCAATCTTCGGTTTTAAACGATCTTCGGGGATGTGGAGAAAGGCATGGCGCGGCAGAAAAACAAGCAGGAAAATAAAAGCAACGCTTCCGAGGCCATTTGGTAGAGCCCTGAGTGAAGAAAGCAATGCCTCTCTCCCATGTGTCTGCAATCTATGTCAGTCAACTACATCCCTTGCACCCTAAAGCAAAAGCAGGCTCAAAATTGATAGTTGCAAAGGCACGGTTTGACAGTTGACGGTTTAGAATTATTCATAACCACTAGCCTTGTGTTATGTGTCAACTAGGCATTTCTGAGTGCCATGAAATAAGCAATATAGCATTTATATACTGGAGCATGCAATAAGACAGGAGCCGAGGCAGTGCGTGGTTAACCGCTTCTCTTTATTTCTCGAACTGCCGCTCGAGGCGGAAGCGCCGCCTCTAGCACCACGTGGGACGCAGCCCACCTTTCACCGTAATAGATATAGGACTATTCCTCTGAAACTGTAATCGCACTGGAGGTAGGACATTACATCTCCCCCCTCCTTAAACACTTCAACGGTATTCAGTTGGATTCTTCAATCCATCTAATGGGCCTGCGGATGACCCTCTTGGATGGGCTGCGCACCGGTGGGGCTGATTTTGCCGGTGCGCTGTCGCTTTCACTGCCACTGTCATCCGCATCTCTTTCCTCTTCCTGATATTCAGAGTCTGTGTCCGATGAGTCACTTCTCGATGTTGTGAGGTGCTGACAGTGGTGTCAGTGCTGTCAAAAGTCTTGAAAAAGGATGAATTTCTGGTGATTGTGCCATTAGGGCTAGCGGCGGTTATCATCGACCCTTGGATGTGGGTCACTATCATGGGATCTGGCTTGAAAGCAGGCATGTCCTTTGTGACCTGCTTTTGTCGTACTAGTACTTGATCGCCAATGCCGATGGTGTTGGGTCGGGCACGTCTTCGGGCATCTGTGTACGTCTTCATCTTGTCCTTACTTTCTCGATCTTTGCTTCTGGCCCTCTTTGTGTGTGTGGATTCATCCTTCCTTTGCACGTGGTGTGGAAGTCGTGTTTTGATGACACGTCCAAACATTAGCATTGATGGGCATTGACCAGTTGAGCTATGCGGTGTGTTCCGATATTCTCGTAGTAAGGTACAGATGGCTTGCATGAATGATCCATTTGTGATGGAGCAGATTTGTAGAGTGCGTTTGAGGTTTCCCATGAAACGCTCTACCATTCCATTCGCCTGTGGCCACAGTGGTGTGACTTTGTGATGTTGAAATCCTAGATGTTCTGCGAACATGGCAAAGTCATGGCTCGTGAAGGGAGGTCCATTGTCCGATTTGACTCTGGAAGGGATGCCATAGTCGGCAAATGTTTTGTCCAGCGCAGGTATGATGGATTGTGCACTGGTCGAGTGAACCAGATGTACTTCGGGGAAACGTGACATTTCATCAATGATCACTAGCACGTATTTGCCATTTGCCAGCGGGCCAAACATATCTATGGCTACTTCATCCCACACTTGCAGCGGCATCTCCGATGTCTTGAGTGGCTCGGGAAATGTACGCGGTGCCACCGCCTGACATGCTAGGCATTTCCGTAGGAGCTGTTCTACTCGCTCGTCTATGGAGGGGAACCATACCTTGGTTCTCAGTTGCCTCTTGGTCGACACTATTCCTCTGTGTCTTGCATGGGCGATGTCCAGTACCTGATCTTGTAGGGTTTTTGGGATAACTATTTTGTTTTCTTTTAGTAGTAGGCCTTCAGGTGATGTGGATAGTGTATGACGGACGAGTTTGAATGTGCGAAGGTGTTGTTCCTCTTCTGTGGACAAGGCGGATGCCCCTTTTGTTCTGACATGCCATTGGTTCGATTTGAGACAAGATTGTACTATTTGGAGTAGCCCGTCCTTTTGGGTTGCTTCGAGCAGTTGTGCCGTGGTGATGTATTTAGGTAGCGCGCTGCTGATTAGGTACCTTAGATATTGATTTGCTTTGTGGGATTGGCGCTCATCTTGAGCTGGGAGCGGATAGCGGGATAGGAAGTCGGCAGGGTTGTTGTCTTTGCCAGGTCGATGTATTATCTTGAACGAATACTCTTGTAGCCTTAGGCCCCATCTGGCAATTCGTGGTGGCATTCTCGCAGTCGGCTTCCCATAGATGGTGGTGAGGGCCTGGTGATCTGTGATTATGGTGAATGGTCGTCCATACAGAAATAGATGAAAGTGCTCGCACGCCCGCACTACTGCTAAGCTCTCCTTTTCTGGTTGGGAGTATGCGCATTCTGTCTTGGATAAGCTGCGGCTGGTGTAGGCTACAATTCTTCTTGGCGAGTCAGGTGGTGCACCGCGCCTGGATTGTGCGAGGATTGCTCCTAGTCCGACTGGGCTCGCATCAACTGTGAGTTCTGTGTCAAAGTCAGGGTCGTAATAAGCCATGCAGGAGGCTGTTGCGATTCTTTTCTTGATTTCTTGAAACGCTTCTTCGCAGGCATTTGACCACTGGAATTCTTGATGTTTTCCGGTTAGGAGTCGAAGAGGCGTGCTTACTGAGGCGAAGTCTTGTATGTATCGGGTGCAGTAGCTCGCCATTCCCAGGAAGAGCGTACTGCTGAAGCTGACGTTTACACCTTGATCCTGGCAAAACCCCAGATCATTGTTTTTCAGCTTGCCATGCCTATACAGAAGTAGAAAGACCATGTGCAAATCAGACGTTGTCCCACTTCATAAGAGACAGTCTAGCCCAAAATGCTAGACCGCATCCCGCCTTGAAACACTCGTGTGTATGCGCATTATAAATGCCATATCATATCATATCATCACGAGACCTCAAACAAACTCAGACATGTTTCAGAGTCATTGGGCCTTGTCAGATTGGTCTATCTTTGGTCCATAGGCACAGCAGACTTGGGCATCACATCTGGGCAGCACCATTTCACTCGGGACTACATTAACACAACTGAACGTTGATTGCTGGAAGGTTTTGACTTAATCATCATAAGCACTGGGATTGATCTGGGCAACTCTTGCCGGTGGACCTATTCTAAAATGCCTACGTTCTTTCCTCTTCTATATTGGCATCGAATGGTGAATATTGTAACTATGGTTTGCAAAGTTCAAATCATTAAAAAAAATAATAATAACAATAATAAATACATTCAGATCGAGCAGAAATAAAACTATGTATTTCCATAAAAAGCCATTAGCAACTACTTCCTTTTCTGCGTGCTGTATCTCCCTCCTGTGAAGTTATGGCAGAGGACAATGGAATTCACAAACAATGTGCCATGTTATCACAGGAGGGGCCTGGCATTTACTTGTCCAGGTATCTTAATTTCATCTTGTGTTACGAGGACCTGAGAGGGTTTTGGTATTTTTGCTTTATATTATTCTCTCGTAGGCATGCAGCGGTGGGGGGACAGACAACATAACACTATATAGGTGGTACCTTTAAAACACACTGGCCCTCATTAAGTGTTTGCCGGTAACCCACCGGTAGCAGACACCAGCAAACTCCTCTCACTGTAACCGGCCTCCGATATCCCTGTGTTACTGGGATATTACGGGTGCCAGCAACAATGGGAAGTTCCCATTCAATAAAGTTCATAACACTCCATGGAATGGGAAACTACTGAAGCACCGGTACCGTTGGTAACGGTGCCGCCGCATCAGTGATTTTTCTACCGGCAGCAGCCTGAACTCCTGGCAGGTTGGGCCTGACAGGAGTTAATGGCCCCTACCGTTAGACACAGAATATGCCAGTCCGGGAAGCAAGCCGGAGCCGGCAGGACCGGCCGTTTAACCAGCATTTTTCCCAGACTGGCATGCTTGTAATGACCCAATTGTGTATGACCTCAGATTTAGGAGTGGCAATATAGAGTATGCAAGCTTTTCTCCCGTCTGTACCCCCTCGGCAGATAGCTATCCATCGAGATTTCTATGCAGGGCTCCTTCCTGTGGCACTGGTAACACTAACCCAAACATATCCATGGAAACAGCAGAGTCAGAGAAAGAGGACTAGTCCTATTCAACACTTGCTTCCTCTTTGTGTTGGGCGCATTTTACAACGCATATTTGTAGGGCTGGGCACACTCAGCAACCGTGACTATCGTACCATCTTCATGAAACCATGCGTCCAACCAATTGTTCATGTAAGAACAACATTGACGCTGTTTGGTGTCCCATTCGTAAAGAAACCATGTTTTATGACTTCCCCTAGTATTCACGTGATTCACACAGATAATTTACTTAAACTACAACTGTTGCAGTTTTCAGGTATTTTTATTGGTGTTCATAGTCATAGATTCATAGGTTAATATGTCACTGAAACAGAGAACATACAAAAGACACTGCAGAATGGGGATGACGATGAAGCAGTGATGTGGCAGCCTAGCTACACAAAGCATAAAGTAAGGCAACACCCTAAACGCTTTGAACATACCAAACATGCTCCTGCCACTCGACAAAAGTGTATAACATAAACCGGAAAGAGAAAAGTGCATCATTAGTCCCTACATGCAGGTACTGCCATGCCTGGAAGAAACCCCTGTCAAACATGCTCCCCCTCCTCTATGTTTCATAAAGCATCACGAATGGAATCAGGATCCCCTAAAAAGAAACACAAGCCTTTGGCCCATTAAGTCCAAGGACACCATCACACTGCTGAAGTGGACCTGGAGTACTGCAACAGACCTTCAGGAAACAACTAGGCAGTTTGCGTGCCACTATTAAAAAGACCTCTCGGTGTCCCTATGCACCCGACAACGATGCCCATGTCAAAGAAACCCCTGTGTATCTCACAGTGTGAAGGGTTGCTGCGCACTGCCAAACAAAAGCATCCTCCTCAGACAGTAAGAGATCATTACATAGTCACGTCCCAAAACACACACGCTGCATACCCACAAAGAATGCCAGATGAAACTAAAGGGAACAAAAGAGTCAACAGCTACCCCTTTTCAACCGTGTTAAGAAGGTAGGACTATAGAAAGCAGATAGCTAGTTTGTACAAATACTGGCTATTGAATGTCACAGACTGGTTTGGAGAAAGTTTTATGATAATTCAATTTATTCATAAATTCAGACACACATCTAAAATCTGTAGGTTCACAAAGAAAACACAAATGAACCTTAAAAAACACGTTTGAGCCCTAAATTGCAAACTGTTTTATACACCACAGTTGAGTGAGGGTTAGTAACATTAGTATATAGTGCGAATTCAAATACTACTTATAGACTGGTAGTATGTTATTTTTGTCGACACATAGTTATGTTTGTGTTTCTGGTTCGGGATGGAGTCAGCCTTCATTGGGATTTAACTGTTCGCAGATAAAGGGTCCGAACTGTCATCAGGACGTAATTCAAAAAGGTGAACGCCTAGAGGGACAGATGACACATAGAAGAGAGTGTTTCAGAGAAAGGGTGACCTCACAGAGAGAATTTCTGTCTCAAAACTGCATACTAAGAGCCTACCTTAATAGTATCAGCAGTTGAAATTGAAGTTGTTAGATGTCTGCGTAGGGTACTGGCAGGGGGTCCGTAGCAAAGTCTACAGGAAAGGGGTAACAGTGAGTTACCTGGATATTATGTTGTTTCATAGGGAACTTAATTTACCAGAAAAAGGCATACCTTTGGATGAGGGTATGCCGAGTCCAGTGTTGAAAATGTTTTGTCTCCTTTGACACAACACAATAGAGACCATTCGCCATGTTTTCACCTCTTGCACAGCTTTAAAGAAACATTATATAAAGGGATACCAGGAGCTTGTAAATCGTGAGCAGTCGAATGCATCTCATGAAAACTGGAGCGCCATAATTGTAGCAGAAACGCTAGTAGGTACATCGGCTGCTTTTAATTTCTGGAAGGAGGCATTAGGATTTTTAGAATCTGCTCCTTAACGTCTGATTTGCATTTGCAGTTTGACTCTATGGGCCTCATTTCGAGTCTGGCGGTAAGCCTGCCGGTGATACCGGCGGCTTGCTCCAGACCCGAATAAAATGACCAGTTCCTAACTTCCCGGTAACACCGGGGTTTTCCGACCCCAGCGGCTGGAAAGTCAGGCGCCGGTAATTCTGTAAGTCCCCATTCTCATGGAGACCACGAAAGCACCAGCACCGTGGCAGTGCTTCTGTGAAACTCTGCAGGTGGGTGCTGTTCCGCCCACCAGGTCTGACCCTGGTAGGCGTGAAGGCATCCCTCCGACCCCCGCAGAATCGTAGTGTGCCAGTCCGGAAACAACAGTGCTGGTAGGATTACCAGCACCGTTGTTTCCGGACTAGCACACTCATAATGAGGCCCTATGTGTTAGCATTAGCAACTCTCGCACCTGAACTTTAATGTCCAACCTGTACATGATTCTTGCTTGTAAGTGTATTATGTTTTGGAATGTTGTGAATGTGATTTAAACTTGTATTATAATTGACTAATCTTATTAACAATTGGTATTATATCTGCTTCCTTTTAATGGTTTTTTTCTTTTATGAAGATCTAACTGAAAATGTAAATATATATTAACTGCGGTTTATGCAATATAAAATGTGTGTGTGCTAAAGGTTTATCTATTAACCAAATAGAAAAGGTGAGGCGGCCAAAGAAAATCTCTGCCTCCGCAAAGCGAGCTAAACTAACCTAGCAGTGCAGTCCACCAGCTTCTGACAAGTTAGGAAGCCGGGAAGGGTTTTGGGTCAAGCATGTTTGCCCTACCCACTCGTCCTGGCCGTGTTTGGGTGACTGTAGGGCTGTGTTGTGCTTCCCTTTAAGCCTATTTCACATTTGGCTGTTAACTGATTCAAGGTGCCATAAAGATTATATTATTGAAAATAAAATGCAGTGTGACCCCCATAGAACTGGTCTGCATAGCTCTAGAGCAGGGAAGATAGAGGTTAGTGTCTCTACTAATCCAAAATCAAAATAACAGAATGACTTGCCTGTGAAAAAACTCATGTCAAGTAGCACAAATCAACAAAAGATAAAATCTCCTGAAACTCATCTGTCCCCCTCTAAAGATTCACCCCAGGGCAATTATGCGGCTACCTCTGTGCCTCTGAATACTGAAGCCTTATTTGTTATGCCAACAAATGATAGTAGCAATTCACTACTGAAGATGTGCTACGGCTTACAGAGGGCTTCATTGGGGGGAGAGAAGGTGGTACCTTGTATTGTAAGTGATTTCAATCCCTCACTTCACCTAAGTCAACGCCTAGCGTGTAGTGCACCACTGATATCCTTATTTATTTTGTGTCTAAAAGTTATTTTATTCTGAACGATGTACCACTCATATCACGCCCCTCTCCTGGAACCCCCCCGGTCACACTGAACCAGCAATCAGGCTGGTTTGCAAAGTTAAAATATGTATTTATGTAGTTCACGTTATAATCACACTATGTTTAATGGGTATACAATGATCACCAACGGGGTGAGGTAACACTAAGCAATCTCTTTAATCACAAGGATTAATAGTGAGCAAAACAGGTCAGCACAGAAATAATACTTTTGTGTGTGTTCATATCAAATAGCAATGTGGTTACTATTTCCCCCTGCAAGCCCCTCAACCCCCCCAACCGGCAATGTACAGAGATAGGAGGAGAGAGAGCAGGTATTCAGGAATGCAGAATTCAAACAAAATGTCAATCCCAATTTCCCTCCAGCAAACACAAGAGAGAAACAGAACTGATTGGCAAACTGTCAAAATGGTTTTAAAGTTATCTGAGAATGGATTGGGTAAACACTAAATCTGGTTTACATTGCTGAAATTGTTTAAATTCTTATGGGAGCTGCTTTATATAGTTGCAGAAGAACACTAGCAATGATTTGATACTGAGGAACGATGTGAAATGTTAAAATTGAGGTCGGGTGCAATGAAAAGCTGTTTTAAACGTGTGATATTTTGCCAAATAGAAAATGTGCGGAAAACTTTTCCGTGCGCAGTAATCACAATCGCGGGACAACTATATGGATTTTGGTTCTATGGAAAGCAGTGGATGTTAGCTACAAGCAGAAGTTGAAATTTTGTTTCTAGCATAAAATGTGAGAAAGTTATGGACGTTTTAGTGGAGGTCGTTTTTTTCAGGTAGGTGCAAGAATGGGAAAACAGGGATGCACTTTCAAAATGACAAAAGATTTCTTATACTAGATTATGACTAGAGAAAAAGAGACTGCCACACATGAATCTCCATCAATCCTGGCCAGGGACCCTTCACGTGGTGGATAATCAATTTCTTTCTGGGATTCAATTTATTTATTCACAACACTATCGATTTATGATTTTAGAAAACAAATGAGAGATTCAGCGCAAGGAAACGCTCTGACAATTCAAACTACTCCTAACACTATCAGGTTCTAAAGACAAGATAGGATGGATTCAAGACAGGGATTGGACTATGAACAGTACATATGCTAGTGACAGACACAGTCCTATCTATGGATACTCACTATATGTGTTTTGAACGGAACCATCAGGGTCAGGGATTCTGGTTCTGGGACAGACTGCTGGGCACGCCGGACGGGACTGTGTCTGCAATCAACAAGGTGCTCTGGTCACTACACAACAGCACTGGACAGGATCGGCACAGCACGGCACAGGATTGGGTTTAATCTGCCCTTCTTGGTTCTGAAGATAATTATTTATCAGGCAAGCGGTAACAGCACAGCCCGGCTGTTTCTTTTGTTCCCCTTAGCTTGGTGGGATTCTTTCTTTTTCTGGAAATTCAAGGCCTAGTTGAATATGGTTCAACTAATGGAATGGGCCTTTCTGCTTGCCAAGTTTCTGGAGTCTGGAGCACGGAAAAGGATGGTCCTCTAACAAAGTGTTCCGCCAGCAATCAGTTAGTGGGTGAATCTGTGTGTTTTTTTTCAGTCTGAGCTATCTATTTATGCTTTTGATAAAGGGGGTGTGTGCTGGTTCATCCTAAACTTGCCCCCTTAGGTTGGTGATTGGCTAGAGTCTCTTTTCTCCCTGGATTGGAGAAGAACACAGGGTGTCACAATGATGGTGTGAGTTTATGAGTCAAATAATCCTCCCCTTGTCCCTTTGACATAAAATCTACTTTTGGTACAATACATATTTACATGTGTGCAATCTTTAGAACAATAACATATATAAATCACATATTTTGTGCAGCAGATACTCCTCCAAGTCTCGTCGCTGTGGGATCTTGTGTCTGCTTTTGACAGAATGTTGCCTTTTTTGTCCGGGACACAATATCCAGTTTATCCGAAAATGCGCACAAATATGCACATTGAACATGGGCATAAGGGTATAACGTTTCATACTTCTGGCACAAATACATTTGGTGTAAAACCACCTTTTCTGCTGCTTCCTTCTAGAACATGTCACACAGTTGTGCTGCCTCTTAAAATGTACAGTCAGAATTTAGATACACAAATATGTGATTTTTGTAATTTAAACAATTTTAAGTGGTGAGTTATATGTCTTCAACAAAATCTTTCTTTGTGAATGTCTAGCCCCAAATGGCTGTTTGTCTCTGCCTCCTTCTGGCTCTCTGCAGTTAGAAACAGTCTCCTCCCATTTCCTCCAGAGGCCCAGGCCATTTACGACCCTTCACACTTAGCCTTCCTTTGACTGGAGGAAGTCCATTGTCTGCTTCCCCTGGCAGAACAAATTATACTCCCATAAACTAATCTTCACAGAGGTGTGATTTCCTGGTGGAGTGAGCAGAAGGAGATGCCTGGCCTCTGTGGGGGAAGCTGTTAGACTAGTTAAATTGCTTTAGGCAGAGCTAAATTCAATGTCATTTTGTTACATTTGTTCTTGGTTTAAAACAAACTTGCAATTTCAAAACAAGCAGCTAGCACACTTATTCCAGATTCTAAACCATGGGATTTGAATAGTTACAACCTAGGTTACTCTCAATAACAGGTCACTTAGTTTTCAGACATTAGATTTCAGTTGTACAAGTTTAGAGTTTTAATGCAATCTACTGACAGCTGTCATAGAGGCGGCCACGGGTACTGTGCCCAGATTTTGACAGATTTCACAGGCAGGCACATTTTTGCTGTGAATGTTTTGATGACAAATTCAGCTTTTCAGAACATTGTCTGTTTATAATGATTTCTTGAACTACGTGACTTGTAGTACCCAGCAAGAAGATGGGTGTTTGATGGTGTTTTGTGCCGGCCTTCTGCAGTTTTAGCAACCAAGAAAAAGATTTAAAAACAAGATTCTAGATTTCTTTCAGCAAAGCACTGCTTTTCATGCAGGCTTCATTCTCACTTGTTGGGCAGCCCAGTGACATGTTTCAGCAGTGAGGTCTCCCTTTCACCATTGACAACATGCATGGTAGATTTGGCAGCCATCTTTTGATGTTGTAAAGCGCAATTTTCAAAGGTTTTGGAGCGTACAAGGATTTTCGTGGCCATTTTGATAATTCTGGCACCACCAGAACACAGTGATGCCGCAGGGCAGAGCATAAGTGGGTTAATACATTCCACAAAGCCCCCCCACATGAGTTCAATTTGACCGCCCATCAAGGGGAAGTCGGGGGATTGGGATGTCATTCTTTCTTTTTGGTCCAAGTGGAAACATTTGTCTGCTTCTCCCATCAGTGCTGGATCGACCGGTTCTCCTCGCTGGTTCTGGATGGGAGTAGGGAGCGATACTCTGGGCCCCTTGGGTCTTTCCTCCCGGTCCCCGAGTGGTGCTCTATGGTGCTTAGAATCCACGGTTTCAGTACTATGATGACAGAACAGAGCATGGTTTTGGACATTTCCCCCCCACTTTTCATGTAGTGGGGCAGATGCATACATTTGACATACAATTGACAATCTTTCCCGCCTATAATTACTACTGATGTTAACAGGTGGAATGGTTTTTAATAGTTGTACATTTCTAGGGATCCGGAATGTCCCCCTCTGGGTTTCCGGATGGCTCCTCTAGTTGCCGCAGAGTATGCCTAGGATGGCAACACTTCAGCTGGTTGATGTGGACCCACTTATATTCCCCTTCTGCCAAACTGCCTTTGGGGATACGGATTTTGTAGGTGACTGGTGAGATTCTGTCTACAATTTCAAAAGGACCCCGCCAGCTAGGAAGAAATTTGCGCTGTTTGGCCTGGTTCCTTTGTAAATTGTACAAGTAGACCCGGTCTCCTACTTGGTATTCTTTTCTAGTTGTCTTAAGGTCATAGTGGGTCTTCATACTGTCTGCAGATCTTTCTAGATTCCGCTGAGCATAGGCAAAAGCATGTTGAAGGTGTTTTCTCAGATTTTCAACATACTCATGAGTTGAGGAGGCATTTATCAAGGTCTGCTTTTGGGTTCTCTAGAGCAGATGCTTGGGAAGCACCATCCTTCGTCCAGTCATCAGCTCAAACAGCGACATTTTAGTTGCAGAAGAAGGGGTAGATCTGATGGACATCAGGACAAGAGGTAGTCGAATGTCCCAACTTAGCCCAGAAACTGCCACAAACTTTTTTAATATGCTCACAATTGTCTTGTTGTATCTCTCAACTCCACCACAAGAGGCTGTCCGGTAGACAATGTGTAGTTTCCTTTTTACCCCAAGTGTCTCCCACATCTTTGTCATCACTTCGCTAGTGAAGTGGCTATCTCAGTCTGACTCAATCCTTTGGGGTAGTCCAAAACGCGAGAAGATGTGGTTGATCATCAGGGCAGCTGCTGTTTCTGCCTTGCAATTTGGGGCCGGGAGACATTCCACCCATTTAGTGAACAAGCATGTCACGGTCAACATGTACTTGTTCCCCCTGGAGGAGCGAATCATAGGTCCGATGAAATCGACTTGTAAATCTGACCAAGGAAGTGGCATCCCCCTCTTTTAAAGGGGAGCACGGTTTGTGAGTGATGATGGCTGAAATTGTTCACACACAAGACACCCCTTCAAGTATTGGTTGAGGTCTTGCCCCATGTGTGGCCAGTATGCAACCTCTCACAAGATTTCAAGTGTCGTATGAAACCCTGATGAGCGGCTGTGGCCACATCATTGGCGTGACTTAGAATAAGGCTTCGGAATGAGGTGGGGACCACCCACTGGTCATGGCTAGCTATGGATCTCCTCACCAACAAACCATCTTGGATTCGTAACATTTTTGAACATTTCATCAACACTTTGAGGTCCTCTTTCCCTATGTAATCGGTATCCGTCAGGGGAAAGTTCTCAGGGTCCTCAATGTGTTGATAAAACTTACCAATTATTGGATCCCCTTTTTGAGCCGTAATCAAATCAGCATCTGGGGTCTCCTTACTCCATTGTGCAGTTGAGAGTTCATTGTGAGCATTTGTCTGGGACCTAGTGATAGCAGTGACCTGGATTTCCCCCAACATGGATTCGATCGCAAGTAGATCCCCTTGGATGGCTCGGGTTTTGGCCAGCTGATCAGCTAGGTCATTTCCAGTTTTTTCTGGTCAGTCTACTTTAGAATGACCCTTGATCTTTTTCCAGTAGATGGTCATCCCATTCGAGGTGACAGATCATCAATATTTTGGATTAATTTCCCATGGTTCAATGGTTTGTTATTAGCACATAGCATGCCTCTGGTTTTCCAATTAACCATGTGCTCCACGAATCCGTTCCGTAAAAATTCTGAATCTGTGATTATGACCAGTTTGTGGAGTTGGTGTTGGACAGCAGTGAGGATGGCTTGATGCACAGCCATCAACTCTGCCACTTGACTACTTCGGGGACCAATTTTGTACCCAGCACAGGGTTCTGGGGCATCATTCACCCATGCATTCCCTAAGCCTGCCACAAGTTCTTTTTCCCCATTGTTGTCAACATGGTAGGAGCACCCATCCACATAGACAGTGGGCATTCCCTCAAACTCGTCTTCTTCATAGACTTTGTGTGGGGAATTAAGGTATGCCTCCATGCTGTCCTTGATTTTAAGACTTTCGTCCTCGAGACTGTTTTCTCTGGCACAATCATGAAAGTCAGCCAGACCTTGTGCGAGGGGACTCTTAATGTTTTGGCCATTTATGAGCTCCACAGGAAAGCCTTGCATTGACAGAATCCAGGAAGTAATTTGGGAATTACTCACATTTCCGGCCCAGATTCTGTTACTCTGAAGATATTGCAATGGTTGGTGTGGAGTCTCCACTATGGTGTGTTCCCCCTGGATAAACGGGCGGTAATTCTTCAATGCCCACACTGTTACCAAGAGTGCCTTCTCACAATTGTTGAATTTTTCCTCCACAGAGGATAAAGTCTTACACTCATAGGAGATTACTTTATTGACCTAGTCATGCTTTTGGTATAATACTGCCGTCAAGCACGTATTAGAGAACCCTGTCTCCAGGAAGAACTCCTTGTTTTTGACAGGGTAAGCTAGGCAAGGCACTTGTGAGAGGCTTCTTTTGAGTTGTCTTACTGCCTCAACTTGTTTGGACCCCACTCCCACTTGACCCCCCTTCAAAAGATGGATCAGGGGTCTTGTGATCTCTGCGTAGTCCTCAATGAACTTTCTGCTGTAATTAGTTAGTCCAAGGAGGCTCCTTATTTCCCGCACAGTTGTGGGGTCTTTTATTTTCTGGAGTGCTTCTACTTTCTTTTCCTGGGGACAGCGACCCTGAGGAGTTATCTCATACCCTAAGAAATTGACACAGGTTCTGCACCACTGTGCCTTTTGAAAGGAGAGTTTTGCTCCGACAGCCCGGTGTCACCCAATTTTAATTTCTAAATCCACAGTCCCCTCGACAGGAATTTCCTTCCCATTGAAGTTCTGAAGTTGTCCAGGAAGAGGGTTGAGAGGAATTTGGTATTTCTCCCCCCTTCCCGAATTCAGTTGATCAAAGGCCCTTTTTGACAGAAGGGTAGCTTGGGATCCAGTGGGCACCAGTGCCAACATTGTACACTGACACTGCCCCTTTATTTGGACCAGGGCATAGAATCTTCCCTCCTTTTCCTCAAGGGGGAAGAGGTAATGCACATTTTTGGACAACTGGTGGGATAGTTTCTTTGCTTTATACACTGACAAAGAGGTGATTTGGACAGGATTCTGTTTGAGCTCTGGGGAATCTGTAAGAAAAAGGTGACAGCAAGATATGGGAGCAGTTTTGGGTTCCCCTGGTTCGGTTTCCGGGCTGCCCTCCCCTTTTTGGAGGAAGTCACCAGGATGGGTTTCAACCAGGGGAATTTCGTGCCGGTGATTCTGGGATTTGATGATGGGCCTTTCTAACTCGGTCCCCACATCTACCCAGTCTGAATTTGGATCCTTTGGGACCCATTTTTCTTTGGGAGGAGTTCCCCTAACCCTGAAGGAGAAGATCCTTTTCCCAGAATCCTCTGAGGATCCCTCTCCTGCAAACTGGAAGATTTGTACCTCCTCCTCAAAATGGGTCTTTTTGGGCTCTTTATTTCTCCTACCCCCCCCCCTGCTCCTTGGGTGGTAGACTTTCGTGGGCAGGAGATTTTGGTTCTGGTTCCCGGGTTTCCAGGGGCTTTCCACAAGTGGGGAAGGAACGTTCCTCCAAGGCTTTACATCCCCCTTCCCCTTGTACCTCCTCCCTGGGAACCGGTGGGTTGTCAGGGTTCAGGAAAGTGGGGAAAGAAGGATGGGTTGGTTTGGGGGTTTAAATTTGGCGGGTACCTAGGAAAGAAAATTGGTCTGGCATTTGGGGAATTACTGCCTTCTGGGGAAAGTGAGGAGGGAAGTTCCCTGGGTTTCCTGCTGTCTGGTTGGACCCCCGCTTGGGCTGGAGAAGTCCACACATAACCCAGGATGGGCTTATTATCCTTGTAGCGTGGGCTGATGTAGTCAGGGGAGTTAGGGGTCCCATTTGTGGGGTTACCTCCCTGGCTCCCTGTTTGTGATTGGCCCGAGGGCCTTCTGGGTTTGGGGTTGTTTGGATTCTGTGTGGGAAGGTTTTTAGCCCCCCCCCCATTTCTAAATCTAAAATGGGGGAAACCTTCACCTCCTCCACTTTAGCAGCAGCAGGGGTGTTGGTTGTTTTGGGGCTTTTTCCACTATTTTTATTTTCCAATGGCTTCTGCACCTCATAAATGCGTGTGGCTTGTTCAATGACCGAGTCTAGTGATCTTTTATCATGAAAGTCCCTCACTACCTGGGTCCTAATATACTTAGGCAGAGCATGAAAGAAGGTGTTTACAATGATGTCAGTGCGCATCCTTCTTGTAGTCTGCGCAAAGGCGTGTTTCAATTCCTGAACAAATTCTTGTGGGGCCTGGTCTTCCCCATCTTGTAAATTGTAGGCTGCCTTGCAAGCCTCTTGATGATTCCTGTAAATGGAAAAATGTTTCAGGATGGCCGCCCTATAGGTGGACCATCTGGAATGATTCTGATCCTCCAGCCCCGCAAAGAAGCTGGAGTACTCAGGAGAAAATGTCCACTTCACATACTGAATACAGCTTTGGCTGTCCTTCAGATGGAAAGTGTCCATCATCTGTTCAAATAACTCAAGGTGCTCCCAAACCGAATATTTTGCATTCTTGTGGTAGGGCGTAATGACGCTCCTAATGGTTTTTATTTGTTTCAGGGGCTCATTGAGCAAGGCCCTTTTGACTTTGTTTGCTTTTTTAGTTCGGGTCACCCTGGTCCACTCATCCTCTGACTCAGAGGCACTGCTACCAGAGGTGGCTGTCTGGTCTTCTAGGCTGTCCCGGATTCTGTGAGCTTGGGAATGGTTGGCAGAATGTGGGGGCCTAGTTTCTTGGGTGCTGTGGTGCTCAGAAGAGTCTTCTGACACTTCCTTGCTCCCAGGATTGGCTGAGTACCCCCCACTGTCCTAGCTGGGAAGAGGTTTTTAATATACTCTTAGTGGGCCTACCCTCATGGAATTCCCCACTAAATTTTACAGTCTGATCTCTGGATAAACGATATTTCTGAGGATCCATTTCTCTGATTCCCCCCTCATTGGAGTCTCCCTGATCAGAGAAGGTGGCCCTAGCACTTGGGAACCCATACATAGATGCCCGCCCATCCATATCTGGGAGGCGCTGACCTATTAGCCCCATATTTCCCCTTGGGTTGAAGTCTACCATCCCCATGGTCCTTGGCTCATGTGAGCCAGTGGACATGGGGGTGGCAGAGTCCATGGAACTGAAGAGATGAAAGTCTCTGGTGCCAGGGTTCCTGAGGTTATGCTCAGGTGTTTCTTTCTCCCAGTGGATCTCATCTCTCTCAGCCCCTACTCCCTGTTGCCATGCAAGAATCTTACCCCTCTCCTCTCTATTAAGGCCTTACCGGTCTCTATTAATTGTTCCTGCATAGCTACCTGTCTATGGAGCCTGTCATTTTTCTCACAGAGAGCCTCATTGTCTCTCTATGCTTTCTGTCTAATTTTGGAGTATTGGGCCAATTTCTGCTGCAGGAGGGTCACCTCCTGAGTCTGATCCTTCCCAGCCTGATCATTCTTTGCTAGAGCATCTTCCACCCTCCTGGTGTGCTCTAACAGTTTTTCGTAGTCCTTTTTGAGCTCACCCAGTCCCTGAAGGGCCAGGTGATTTTCTTCCATCTTGGTTTTTAAATAACTGACTTCCTGAACTAAGGTGTCTCTTTCCTGAATTAGAGTACCCCTCTGTGCAGCCAGGTCATTCCTTTGTTTTTTTAGTGCACCAGCTTTCTGGCGCTCTTCATCAAATTCAGTTTGGGATTCAAGGTCCTTGATAATTAATGTATTATTTTCTTCTTTAATTTGGTCTATCTGGTCTTGTAAGGTGACCATCTGTTCTGCACAAACTCTATTAAAAGTTAATTGATGTTCTAGCTTTTGTTGGCTCTGTAGTAGAGAGTCCAATCTTTCCTGAAACTCTTTTTGCAGTGCCAGTAATTTAGTATCCTGCTGTACTTTCTCTTGCTGCAAGATATTCAGGTCTCCTTTTACTTTTATCAGGTACTGTCTGTTTTCATTCTCTGATTCTTGGCTCTTCTGCAGCCTTTGCTCTGCAGTGTCCAAATCAGTTTGGGTTTTTTCTAGTAAGTGTACTTGCCTTTTTGCCAGATCCAGGTTTTCGGCATATTTTTCCTGTATTTCTCCAATGTGGAGATACAGGTATGCCGCTATTTTGGCTATGTCCCGGGATAGCTCAGTGGCAACGTGGTTGCCTTGGAAGTAAGACGACACAAAACAACACAGGTTCGATTCCCGGGTCCGTGCTTAGAAACCTCTGGGTGTTTAAGCATGTTACAAATATGCAACTAACAGAAAAAAATACAACTATGCAACTAAAAAGAACAATTCCTCTAACAGCGCCTCGATGACCGTGGGCTGTGTGAGCGCTTTAAAAATGCAAAATAAATAAATACATTTTACATTGCTCTTCTTTTGCCCTCGGGCCATGTACAATTCACTAAGTGCCATGTGTAATGGACCCTGATCCTGCCATATATCTAATTCTGTGGCAGTGGCTTGTTTTTCTTTTATTTCCTGCAGCCAGACATTCTCATTGTGCTCTGTCCATTCACCCCTGGCAAATAATTTGTGCAGTAGGTGTTGTTTTGCCAAATTAATTTCTAATAGGGTTGCCATATTAATTCCCTTCTGACTTACAGGAGTTATTTCATTTTTGCAAAACAGGCCAAACTCCTCAGAGCGTTTCTATTGAAGGGTGTTTTTTACAGTGTAACACAGTTTGGTAGCCCAACAGGGTTTATGTACCCCGTCAGTTAGCATGCTGTATTAGACTGTCACAAGTGCCGGGACCCGCTAAGGGACCTCGGAATATAGCGGTAGGGGGTTAATGGCACCGGCATCCTTACCGGTGTCGTTAACCCCTTACTGCCATACTCGGAATGAGGCCCATTGACTCAATTTTGGAATACTCTGTTTAGAGCTGATTCACTAGTTGTTGCCTCGTCAGCCTTTTATGTATGGAACGAATTTATGAACTTTATGAAATGATTAAGATTGTTCTTTTTCTTTTATGATTTTGTTAGATATCAATGTATTTATGTATGTGAAATGTTTCATTTTCGTTTTTAAATATAATTTGTTTTAGTCATGTGTTAATCAAATATTGTTGTTTTTGTGTTTAAGGCTTTAAGGCTTATTTAATAGCCAAATTACACATAAAAGAATACAAAAAAATACAAAGAAAAAAAAAACTATTGTACTCAACATATCACATACCTCTGGTGAAACCCTGACCAAACATCCGTTTTTCATATCTTCAGCAAACTGCACTAAGGAACAAATCCACACACCACACAGCGCACATACAGCAAAACGCACACACACTACATACACTAGACACACACATACAACACACACGCAGACGCGCACACTCTCACGCCCACACAAACATACAACCCCCCTTGGTGCCTGAAAGATGAAATCCTATGACTATCAAATCAGCAACAAGTATACTATATTGGCAGAAATTACACCCGTAACAAATAAGATCTATCCAGGAATCCAAAGACCCTTTGAACCACCTATGCAGCACTCCATCAAAGCACAGTCTTTCATTCATTTAGGCAGCCACAGCACGTGGGCACAATAAGTTCAGCCACTAAATTAACATATCTCAATGTGACCCGAATACTTTCCCATGGTTAAACGGAGGGCAATGTAGTGATATCAATACCAATCCACAAATGTTCCTGCGGCTACTGGGCACATGCAATAAACCTAAAGAACACTGCGTCATATTGCAAAAGTTCCACAGGAACCATTTAATTGCATCACCAGCAGCCCCACGGGTGATTTTGAGCAAACGAGCATTAGTCTTGGGCTTGTTTCCACTGCTGAAGGGAAGGCCACATCAGAAGACAGTTGTCTCTGTGCAATGCCATTCCATAATTTGCAGCTTTGAGAGACACATGTGGCAGCCACATGCCAAATAGGAAATTAACCGAGAGGAAATTGCAACCATAACCAGTTTGAGGCAGAGCCCACAGACACATTCTGATGATGTCCTTAAACTACTGCTGATTCCTACTCACCTTCATTTTACGGAAAACATTGGTAAGGCCCACTGTGATACCTGCCCACCCTCAATAACATTGCCTGCAGTGCACAAGGCAGCACTAATACCTGGAAACTCAGCATGGCTCACAACTTTAATCTCCACACAAAGTGCTAGCAATAACAAAACACCTGAAAATTGTGGATTTTCTTCCATGGACTGACTTACTCTAGCTTTGTGTAGTGTTCTTCTGCTGACCAGCAGCCAATCTGTATCAATGTTCAATCTTATTGGGCCTGGATGAACCTTATTGCTAAAACATTGAATCCCCCAAATTGTGGGAGATTCAACCAGATAGGACTTCATGAAAACATTTTAAGACCAAGATCAACCAAGATTGCTTAATACAATGGATTGTGCTTACAAAAGTTCAGTAGTAAGAAAGATAGTGACAGATACTGAGTAAGTGGGAACCCAGAGAGCTTTGTTTAGGATGGGTTTTGGTTAGACAGCACTGCGTGACACATTCAATGATTTGAATTGGGTGACAAAATTCCCACTGGTGTGAGTTTAAAAAGAGGAAATCCATGATCGTCAGAGCAGCTTGGAGACTCAGAATGTGACTATTGATTTTTGTTTGACACCCATAACACTCTGGGCAAAAACACAGTGATTTGTGGAAGAATGAGGAGACACCATGCATTCTGTAATTATGTAACTGTAAGTGACACATGTGGTACGAGAAAAGCAACATGAGTTCAGCTTGTGTTTCACAATTGGGAGGAGCAGGAAGAGTTGTGAATCCCACTGGGCAGCTTGTGTTCAAATCACACTTGTGTGATTTATAAGGGAAGCAATATCAGAGATTAAGGGAGTTCAGGAGAAACCAGTCACCGGTCAGTGATTATTTCATGAAGTGAGCAAACAAGAATGGTGCATTTAGGTGACACTTGAGAGAAGCAGCAGTTGCAACAAAGAATCCCAGAGGGCAGCGTTTGCCAGGCTTACATTTGTCGAAGTAGCAGAGATTCAGAGACTAAGATGGAAAATATAATCAATGTCCATCATTGAAGTAAATGAATTAGACACATGCCAACAAGTAACACCTGGAAGGTAGAGAACAAGGAGCAGATAATCCCAGCAGCTTGTTCAAGACTTACGTTCAAATGATTTTTGTGGAAAAGAGTAGCTGTAGCAGGATGCCTCAAAAAGAAAGCAGGGCCTAATGAAGACTTCCTGGGGAAAATCCAGCTCGCTATGGGAGAAGATGGGAGGATTTAAGATTAGCTTAGACAGAGATTGGCCCAGGGAAGCAACTCACTTGGGTTCCAAATGGGAACAGTGAAAACCTTGAAGAGGGAGCTAGAAATGCGTGCCACCATTCATCTTATGCTGGATAGACCCTGAGTGCACCAATGATCGACAAGTAAACTGAAAGATATCCTCTCAGCCAGCCGTACAGACTGAATACAATGTAAGTATTGCCATGTGTGGGAGTAGAGCCAGTGAACGTGGACAGAGATGCCTATATGGACAGCCTAGACTGAGCATCAAAAAGCCATGGTACTGAACTGACGTCATTAGTGACACCATGACATAGCAGCGTTAGACAAGAAGCACATGTGCAGTCCGCACTGCACCACATAAACACACACTTGTATACATGAAGAACATGAGCATACAGTTCTATGGCTAGAGGACAGATACACATAAATACTGTCAATGCTTTTATTATTTTGTCATTCGCCAAATGCAGTAACGCAGAACCGCAAGGCACAAGAGATCCTGGGCAATCTTGCTGATGCTTGAAGCTAATGTTTGTATGGACATACAGGAGTATATATAGAACCTGATCAAACTACGTATAGGTAACCCATAGGGAACATAGTATAACATGGACAATGTAGAAACTGCTTTATAAGGTTTAGAAAAATTACAGCAGGCCTTAACCCACTGACTTGGAGGTGAACAGAGCTGACTAACGCTGCACTGAGAGCAAGACATGTGAGACAGGCCCACATCCAAGGTCAGAGATTTGAAGACACATTCCACTCCCCACACGTCAAGGGACCAGCTGCAGAGAAACAGAATAAATCCTCATAATTGTGAGCTGCAGAGCTGAAATGTGTGGTCTCTAAATATGTGGTGCAGCCAAGCAAGATAACGGACAGTCATCCATGGTGAGAAAGAGGAGCCGGTCCCAGGAAAACAGACACAGATGAGAAAGAGGAGCCGGTGCCAGGAAACCAGACACAGATCGCAACAAGTGTTGCTACCATACAGAGAATATTCTTGTAATGCAAGGTGGTGTACACAAGTTACTATACAGACACATAATCATTCACATCACCTTGAAAAGGTGCACAGTGAGCTGAGCACTCGATTGAGTACCAGGCCTGAGGGCAGCAGCTCTGACCAATCAAATTTTAGTATTCCTGGGGTGGATGGCAAATGGAATGAACCAATGGTAAACACTCCACTCTGCAACAATGCAATAGTTAGTTCTTGGGGATGGGACAAGCTAGCCACCTGACATGCAAGGACCAGTAGAATAACACCTATAGGGTCCACCATAGGTAGTAGAGGCTCTTAGCAGCCTATCCCTCATGCAAATAGTTTTTTTAGGGGAAGGACCTGAGGGATGACGTAATAGTGCTAGAAAACTGGCCTGCACACTGTGGCACCTCAAGCTGTACCTGAATTCTTCTGTGTTTGTGTACTGATCCCAGTTCATTTTATGTGCAATAAACCACAGTTTGTACTGAAAGACCAAAGAAATAAAGATACTTAGTACCACAAATTAAATACACCAATCAGACGCTGAAAAGATACAAGTATCTTTTATTACTGTACAGTTTACAAAGCAAAACAGACAGCTATCTGGCTCCCAACACCTCGTAGTGTGTACCAGCAGATACAGTGAGGAGTGAGAGTGCTGGACATCTAAACACAGGCATATTTATACGACTTTTTCAATATTGTCCAGCCTCTCTCCAAGTTAATAATACGCGGGGTAGAGTCCGTGCCTAGTTCACATGACAGATGTTACAATATTATGCGAAGGATTAATCAAGTCTACATGTCCATGAACATTCAATGGTACTGTTGATTCTTGAATCCACTGTAAGCCTTATTCCAAGAGTCACTACAATACATTTCAGCTAAAGAATACGATCGAAGTTTACTCTTCATTGTTTCAGTGTTTATACGAGGTTGAGGCTTGTGAGCGCAGACAGCACTTGAATGGCAGTTCGAATGAAGCGCAAGGTTTCTTTACATAGGTAAAAGTGTCGGCTCTCGATCAACCTAAACATTAACGAAACACAAGGGTCGTTCGACTCGACTAAGTCGAAAAAACTGTTCACTATTTTAGAACATGGAACATGAGTTGAAATCAAAATGGCGGATGAGTCTTAAAATGGTGGCAAAGTTAACCCAAAATCGGAACTTTACAAAGTGTTTTCTGCGGAACGTGAATGGGCTTAGGCCAATATTCATAATAAGGAGGCACTATATGATTATGGTTTAACAAACCCTCCTTTTGGCCTAAGCCAAGAGCTTTACTCAACCATTCGCTTTACTCAAAACCCCATGTCTCAATGTCCGTACATCCTGAATCAAATTCTTCGGAAATATCAATCGCCATTAGATCCTTGACAGTGATATCCTTCATTACAAAAAAATTAGTAATTTTCTCAGGTGCATGTATTTTCGGTCCCAGTGTACCTACAGTTAGCGCACAACATCCCCCTAACATCGAACATATGGCAGGAAGACATTGTGTGCAACAACAACAGAACAATAGAATACCAAGGATTACCACTAAGACTGAAAAGAGCTTCCATCCCCAAGACCATAAAAAGTCCCAGAACCAAGCACTAAGATCCCAATTTGCCTCGGGAACATATACTTCTGTACTTAGGACGTGCAGATTTTGTATTGCCTTGAATATGGTAGGGGAGGAGTCAGGCACAAAAACACAACAAGCAGATCCCACCAATTTACATACTCCACCACGCTCAGCTAGGATGACGTCTACCAGCATCCTGTTCTGTAAAGCCACTAATCTAATTGCTTTCTGTTACAAGGTCATATTGTATATACTATATCGGTGGTTCTGTTGATGGATCCCTCCAATACTCTTGCCAGTTTCCTAATATCCTCGGAATTCATGATCTGTCCCCAAAATGGCACAAAGGATTGTTCTACATCACCCATGACCTGCGAAGGAGTATCACCATTCTCGTCCTGCCTTGGAAGTGCACTAGAGACCTCAGAGGTGCTGGCTACAAATATCCCTGTTAGCAAGATACCCAAATAACAAGTACCTGCCAATCTCTAGGTAGCCAAGGATAAGCTTCATTGCCACAAACAAAATAAATGGGATCACCTACATACAAAGGTCTGTCCTCACTAGTCAGATTTGCAATATTGGTACAACCCTCAAAAGTAGCCATTGACTGAGAACAATCCCTTTGTATGCAGAAGGAAACAGAGTTGGGGCTATGATTGATAGTCTAAGAAGGAGGCATGGCATCCTGGTTGCTACGGGAGCCATCTTGAAAGAAATCAATGATTGGAAAGGTCTAGAAAGTCTATCGGAAGGCCTAATAGAAGCAACATTGGGTTTGCTCCAATTTGCAAAAAGGGAACATCTCAGAGGCATCAGGACTCGTCTTTCAAATTCATTCAAATGAGTCCCATCGAAGTTCCCCGAGATGCTATCATTCCAACGACCAAAGAATAGTGCCCTGAGAGAGGCATAGCATGCCGTAGTCAAAGGAATAGGATGAATATACCAGCCCAACCAGGTTTCCCCGTGATGTGGCAAATGCAAACATATCCAACAATTTGTTCTGTTCAGAATCGCATGGGTTGCATTCATGATTAATAAAAAAGTATTATTGTGTTAACTCTGTCTGTTTTGGGAATCCCCAGAAGGTATAATGTGCAGATGCACGAAAGGTGATGACATAGTGGGAACACTTTCAGTAGGTAACAAAGTCTCAAGTGGACGCACCTCCTCAATAAACCAAAACCCAAGCACAAGTACAACTGTTAGACCAGTTAACATTATCACAAGAAAACACTAAGGGCCTCATTACGACCCAAGTGTTAAGGGTTAACGCTGTCGTTAACCCTTAACGCCTAATCTGATTTTAACGGCTGCTCTTAGCAGCCGTTAAAATCCATGGCGCTAACCTGCCATGATGCTAATTACGCCACCGTAATTTACGGTGGCGTCATTAGCGCCTTCCCCACTCCCATTATGACCTATGGGGCAAAAATGGGAATGGGGAAGGGAAAATGGGAAATGGGGATTTACCGCCCCACTCACCTTGGAATGGGGCGGTAAATCCGCCATCCACCATGGTGTAAATGCAGTTTACACCATGGTGGTAAAGTTGGCGCAATTAGCGCCTGGGTCGTAATGACCCCCTAAGTCCTCAAGGACCATGATTTTTGATGCTCAATGTCTTTGTTAGCCACAAGACCAATCAGTTGCTTCATACGAGTAGAGTTAGCAACGGGCATTGTTCCTCAAAGTTGATCTCCTGACAATGTGGTTTATCTTGCTCGAAAGTAACCTTGCCGGTCCCGGCCAATTACTTGTGTTTCGGTGTGACAGTGGCAAGGGACTAGCTCAACAGTGATTCCTCGTGGGCACAACCGTGCTGTACTTTAAGTCTAGTGCCGTGGACGCAGATCATACCTCAAGGCTCCAGGTACGGCGTGATCTGCAAACAGAGTGTCGTTGCTTCCTGATGGAAGTGGTGAAACAGAAACAAGGGTGCAGAAAGATCTGAAGAAGAATTCAAAGACAAAGCAGCAGTCTCCCCAGGCCCCACAGGCTCAGGAAGAATCTCCAAAACACCCTTGGTGTAGTTCAAGACAATATTATCATGCAAAGCAGAACAAACAGTTTCCTTCTTTTCTTCTTCATCGAGTGGAAAAGGAAGAGGTATTTTCTTGACGTGTGTCGCGTGTATCCAGTGTCGTTTTCCTGCTACTTGTACAGTGGTCTGTGTGGCCAACAGTACCTGGAATGGCGCTCTCCAACATGGTGCAAGACAGGATGCTCTTTCAAAGGTTTTTGTTAGTACCCAGTGCCCAGGTCGAAGTCGATGTCCTGGCCCCTCGTATTTAACTGGGAGGGCTTCTCACACCTGTTGATAAATCAAATACAAGTTTTGAGTTAACTGGTCACAGTATTCAGCAAGAAGCAAATGCTCCACTTCTTTCAATATTTTGGGTTTAGGTGGGTTACAAATATTAGCTGGCCTGTCCATCATGATCTTGTACGGGAGAGTCCAGTTCTAATCTGTGGGGTGGTCCACCTGAGCAGTAAAACTACCAATAAGGCATCTGGGCATTTCAGGTTAATGCTAGCACAAACATTTGCTAGTTTGTTCTTTAGGATACCATTATGGCGTTCTACAAGTCTGGCACTCTGAGCGTGTCTAGCAGAATGGAACCATTTATCCATCTGCAATCCCGCGCATACTTGCAGGATGACATCAGTGATAAAATGTGGACCATTGTCCGACCAGATGACTCTCGGCAAACCAAACCTAGGAAAATATTCCTTAAGCATGGTTTTCGCCGTTGTCATTGCTGTGGCATCTTTCACAGGGAAGGCTTCAACCCACTTGCTAAAGGCATAAATGGCTGCCAGAACATACTTGTAGTTGTAGCAGCGTTCCATTTTGATGAAGTTGAAATGTATTACCTCGAAAGGTACAGAGAGGGGACCACAATTAGCCCTCAGTGTTGCCGTACCCTCCCCACATTATGCTGTAAGCATACCATACAATTTTGCACCAAACACTCAGCAGTTTTAGAAATATTTACATTTACCCAAACAGGTTCTAGCTATTTACACATTTTCCTAGCACAAATATGAGTAGGACCATGAGCCATGGTAACCATGGCGGTGACATAAGCATTGGGTAGCATCTATCTTTTCCTTACGTTGTCCAACCAACAACCTTCCTCATCCAAACTTTCTAAACCCTCAGCATAGTGTTTAAGTTCTTTTGGAGTGGCATCAGCTTGAATATGTTTTATCAAATCAATTCCTTTGTCTATTGTACAGGTATTCGTAGCTTCTTTTGTTGTATACATTTCTGAACATAAATCAGTGGCAGCCTGTTTAGCTATCCTATCAGCAAAAGCGTTTCCTCTCCCTATATCATCTTTTGCTTTCTGATATGCAACGCACTTCATGATTGCTAGTTGTGTAGGAAGGGCAAGTGCTGAGAGTAACCGAACAATCAAGGTACCATGTTGGATATTAGTTCTGTGTGAGGTCAAGAAACCTCGTTCTGCCCATAGTCTACCGAAGTTGTGAACCACCCCAAAGGCATACTGGCTATCTGTAAATATATTTATTCTAAGCCCTTCGGAAAGTTCACAAGCTCGAGTCAATGTGATAATCTCTGTGGCCTGTGCAGAGTTATGTGAGATTCTCTTCGTTTCCACTATTGTGCTTAATATAGTGATGGCATAAGCAGCAGTGGATGTATCATCCGGAAGTATGAAGCAGGAGCCATCGCAAAACAGCTCCCCTTGTGGATCTTTCAATGGTGTGCCATTTAAGTCATTTCTGCCTTTGGTTTCTTGCTCTGTAGTATAAAGGCAGTCATGTGACATTTCATCACTGCAAGCTATGTCTTGCAAAGCAGCAGCAGCGACAGCTCTCAAACATCTCGGCAAAGCACATGCAACAGGATCAAGTGTGGATGAAAAATAACCACACGGTCTATTCTTCCCCCATGTTCCTGCGTTAACACAGCCATAGCACATCCATCACATTCATGCACATATAACACAAAGGCCTTATCATAATTTAGTGTGCCCAAAACTGGTGCTGAACACATTGCAGCCTTGAGCAGATCAAAAGCGTTTTGGTGTTCCAAGTTCCATGGTAATGGCAAAGAAATGCCCTTCTTTGTCAATGCCAACATTGGTTTTATCACTAGTGAAAAATTAAGGATCCAATGTCTACAGTAAGAAGCCATTCCTATCAAGGCTCTGACCTCTTTCTGTGTATCTGTGACAGCCATGATAGAGATGCTTTTTTATCAGTTCAGGTGTCAATCTTCTTCCCTCCTTTGACAGGAGATAGCCTAGATAGGCGACCTCCTGTCGCCAATACTGAAACTTTGTCAATGAAGCTTTATGCCCATGTTTTGCGAGATGAATAAGCAACAAATCAGTACCCTCTTTACAAGCAACTTCTGAGTCTGCTTCTAAGAGAATGTTGTCAACGGATTGCAAAAATGTACAAGTGGGAGGCAACTCAAGTGTATCGAGCTGCTCTTTCAAAGCCCTACTGTAAACGCTCAGACTCTCCGTGTACCCTTGTGGCACACAAGTGAATGTAAACGAGCGTCCCCCTAAGGTGAACGCAAACAAATGTCTACTATCCATGTGGACAGGAATACTAAAGAAGGCATTCTTAAGATCCACCACACTGAAATGAGTAGCAGAAGCTTGGATCATTGTTAATATCGTGGTTACATCAGGCACACTTGGAAATTGTGGAGCAACAATCTTATTCATTGCACGCAAATCAATAATAAAATGGAAAGGAATTACATTATCCCCTTTCTTATACACCCGTAAAATCGGGCTATTGCACAAACTTCCTGCAATTTCCTTGATTACTCCAAGATGGACAAAATCAGAAACTATGCTCTTCAGAGCTTGCTCACCGTCTACTGAAATCTTATATTGCGGAATACGTGCCAACTTAGCTCCTGGCTTGAAAACAATTTTAACAGGTTCAATTTGCAAAATGCTGATATCATTATCGTCAACCACCCATAAACATGCCGGAACTTCACTAAATTCAAGCGGTAAAGGTCTAGTCAAAAACTGTGAGGCAGAAGATTGCTGGGGTGAAATCGTCAAACATACTCCATCCAAAGAACAATGAATTACTGCATTTAATTCCTTCAACAGATTCAAACCCAACAAATTCTCACCATGATTCGTCATTAGAAGAAATGGACAGTGATCCATGAATGGCCCCAGTTAAATCGGTACCGGCTGAGAAACCGGACTAACCACTGGCGTGCCAGAAAACCCTACAGAAACGTTATTCTGCCCTGACAATGGAATATCTGGAACCCGTGAATTATCAATGGAACACTTCTGTGCTCCCGTATCTATCAAAAATAGATGCTTCCTATTCCCCACCTTCATCTCAACGTAGGGCCCTTTCAGATTGATGGGAATAGGTACTGGTTCCAGACCCTGCTTCGAGCTGTCCTAATGAAACAATATATCATCAAAGACGAGATCTTTAGAAAGATAGGCAGTTGAAGGATTATCTAAAATATTTCTGCTATCTATACTAGGTTTCTGACTATATTGCGAGAATGACTGTGGATTTTGAGAAAACTGGCTTCTACCAGGGCCCCCGACCCCAGGGCGGCCTCTGGATTGTCTACCCATGATACCATGTGTGTTATTAGATCTTTGCTGAAGGATCGGGCATTGTGCTTGCCAATGAGCCTCTTGTCTGAAATAAGCACACTGGTTCATGTGTACAGCACCCAACTGTGTATTACTTTGTGGAAAAAACTGGCCTCGAAACTGTGTACTCCCACCTCTAGTTCCTCTAACTATCTGTTGCAACAATACTTTGGTTTTCAGGTCTCCCTTTCTCTTTTCAATCCTCTCTTGTTCATTATTGACTCTATTTTCGTAATATTGAGCCATATGCAATACTTCAGACTGTGATTGAGCTTGCCAAGCACTTTTGGAAGTCATGATTTGTGATTGGATATCAGGCAACAATCCACACACAAATGTATCTACTAACAACCTTTTTCCTGACTCAGTGCTTAAATCCTGTCCGCTAAAATCTGAAAATACTTGTTCAAACCGATTAAAGTATTCGGTAGCACCTTCAGATTTCCCTTGGATACAAGCAGTGCGTTTGTCCCAAACAATCCTTTTCTCGGGGACCAGAGTTTTTAATTTCATTACTATTCTGTCTGGAAAAGTCAGTATCACTTGCGGTGGTCTCTCACCAGCTTTCCTTTATCCGTCTAACTGCACCAAGTTAACCCTTGTTTCACCCTGTCCTGCTTCATCGTCTACAGTCCGAATCTGTTTCCATAAATTAAAAGGTAGGATCACAGGGAACAACAAGTCTATATCACATAAGGTGAAAACTGATGAATGCAAGACAGATTCTATTTCTTTATAAAATCCTGTTGGATTTTTCCTAATGTCTGGAATCGACTGCCTTATAGTGTTTACTTCCTGTCTGGAGAACGGGGCATGAACTAATTGTGATACATAGTGAGCTTCAATGGTAGTGGCTGCTGTGCCTGTTGCAACATTTGCTGGAATCTACACTTTAGGAACAAATGTCAGAGGAACCTCTCTCATAGGCAACTGAGTAATAGGCAACTCCGAATGTTTGTTAAGCAATAAAGTCAGATCGAGCGCTAAAGTGGTGGAAGCAGTATCAGCGCAAAGGCTCTCTTATAAATAATCATCAATTCTGCGGGAAACTAATCTTTTTCTTCATACTCTCATCCTGCAGGTATTCTAGCATTAACCGTTAAAACACTTTTTTTTTGCATTTCTGGAGTATACTGACTAAACGTATCATATACTTCTATGGGAGATATTGACACATCCGAAATCCATCTAAGTGCATCCTTGTGTAAATTTGCGTCTCTTCACTCATTGATTTACAAGGGGGAAGGAACCGTTTCTGCACATACAGAGCATGCAATCTATCACCATCTACTTCATTATTCTGTAACCATTCTAACTCCCTCTTTAACTTAAAAACCCTCTCGACATGCTCATTTATCTTCTCTGCAGTATCCCTTGAATAACCTAAGACATTCAAATCCCTCAACCCTTGTGGGACATCCATGTCCGTCAAATTATTTCACATTAGAGCCAAGTGTATTCCGATCCCCTCAATAAAAACATTCTGTTCAGGAATACTTTCTAGATCAAGAAGTGCAACTAAGATTTTTCACCTTTCTCTATACATGTCTTAGACCATGCATACACATCTCTCTTCTTATCTTTAGAAACTGCACTACGAGTCACTACTTTTGATTCAGCACTCGCCCCTTCATCTGCTACAAGTGAAGCACAACCACTTGGGAAAGAGAGAGTAGACACATCCTGTACTAAGGCTAGTAGAGACACTACCACTGGCAACAAAGACGGAATCACAGGAACAGTAATAGTCGGTAAAGGTGGAGATACAGGAGGAGAAGCAACAATAGGAAGAGGAGCAACAGCAGACGGCAGAGGAACAACAGGAAGAACAGGGACAGCTACGGGAGGAGGTGCAACAGCGGGAAGGGGTTAAGACAACAGGAAGAGGTACATAAGGAGGTGGTGCTGTGACACCAGGCCTACGTTCATTTAAAAGCTTATCAATTAGTTCATCAAGACATTAACATTTTTAGATGGATATATTTTCTGTACACCAAGCTGAAAAGCCCTATCCATGTTTCTTACAGACTTGACATATGACGACATGCATGCGTCTCTTTACTCTTAAGTTGCTGCATAGATTCTTTTTCACAATACTGAATTACATCAAATGCTGCAGGTCTAGCTTTTTTCTTTAACACTATAGACTCTAATTACTCTATATGGGCAATCTCAAAACTTCCATGAACTGGCCACTGAAATTTAGAAGCATGTCTAGTTTGTCTGTGTCAAATATCGTTGAATACTATACTACCAATGCCATACTTAAAGTACATAGTACATGCCGGCGACCCCTCCTGTGGTGCCGGTTGGCCAAATTCCAAAGATTGTCTGTCTCTGTGGAATAAACCCCTGAAACAGGTAGACAATTGACCAGGCATGTCAGATCACTGGTGTTACCTGGCGTCGTTTGTGCTCATGAGGACAAAACTGCAACCAAATATCAGGATTTGACTCACCTGATTGCAAAGGACTGAGGAGGTCCGATTGGATTACAAATAACAAAGGACCCTTGTGGTTGGTGATTTCAGCAAAATTGCCTGCTTTGAAATACGACCCTCGTCAAGATGCCTTCACGGACCGCGTGCTCACCGTCCTGGGATTGGATTGAGCAGTACTGTTGAGGTGTCGTATATCATACAAAGGGGCACCCTTTTTTCTCACCGTCTGATCCCGGTCCGATGGCCGTGTCTTCTCTTCGACAAGGTGGCATCAATCTTGAGGGTCAATATTCGGGCGCCATCTGAAAGATCAAAGAAATAAAGAGGCTGAGTACCACAAATGAAATACACCTATCACGGGCTGAAAAGATAAAAGTATCTTTTATTACTGTGCAGTTTACAAAGTAAAACAGATAGCTATCTGGCTCCCAACACCTTGCAGTGTGTTCCAGCAGACACAGTGAGGAGTGAGAGTGCTGGACATCTAAAAACAGGCATATTTATATGATTTTTGCAATATTGTCCAGCCTCTCTCCAAGTTAATAATTTGCGTGCTAGAGTTCATGCCTAGTTCACATGACAGATGTTACAATATTATGCAAAGGATTAAACAAGTCTACATGTCCTGGAACATTCAATGGTACTGTTAAATCTCGAATCCACGGTAAGCCTTATTCCAAGAGTCACTACAATGCAGTTCAGCTAAAGCACATGATAGAAGTTTATTTTTCATTGTTTTGGTGTTTATACGAGGATGAGGCTTGTGAGCGCAGACAACATTTGAATGGCATTTCGTATGAAGCAGAAGGTTTCTTTACATAGGTTAAACAGTCGGCTCTCAGTGAACCTAAACATTAATGCAACTCAAGGGTTGTTCGGTTCGACTGGAAGTCAAAAACACAGTTCACTGTTTTAGAACATGAAACATGAGTTGAAATCAAAATGGCAGATGAGTCTTAAAATGGCAGCGAAGTTAACCCAAAATCAGAACTTTGCAATGCGGTTTCCTGCGTAACGCGAACGGGCTTAGGCCAATATTCATAACAAGGAGGCACTATATAATTACGGTTTAACAGTACTTGCCGTCTGACTGAGTCCTTCATTTATCCTGGGTAGGGTGTTGGGCCCTCCGAGTACACACACCCCCAGTATCGGCCTGGCATACCTGGGAGTCCCACCCAACAAGTTGACAGAAGAGCATGGTTTTCTGCATCAGCCCGGCACAAAGTCCTCTCCTCTGACGCAGAACCTGAAAGGCTGCAGGACGCTTGCATATTTCGATAAAGATGGGGAACACCTACCTCTGGACAGGCCATCAGGAGCCAGTTTGGAAAGTATCCAGCCTGAAATCGGTGAGGAGTCCAGGCAGACCAAGACAGGGAAGTGGCAGTTTCAGGGGGACACAGTAGCCGAGTAGTGCCAGCAGACCACGGAGTGTGAATATTGATCCAGTCACATGGCAACTGAGGGTGTGATGGAGGCTATCCAGTATTGTGGAGTATTGTGTAGTATCGTCGAGTATTGTCAAAGTATTGTTTAGCATTGTCAAACTTAGTAGGGGGAGGAGCGGAGGTAGACATAACTATTTGTGGGTAAGGCATATTCGAATTTAGAGGTAAACAGTTCTGGTGAATAACCTTGACTATTGACTAGAGGACCCAGATCACAGAAGTTATGTAAATAGTGGATTTTCTCTGGGCTGGGTGTTTTAGCTCAGGTCAAAGATGACGGTAGATTGTGGAAAGTGAGTCAACTGGTTAAGTCTCCTGGAGTGAGATGTTTTGCACGCAAGGTGATGCAGCGGTTACAGTTCGATTACAAGAAAATATTGGTATACTCTACCTGAAGACGGGAAGAGAGATGTGGGGTTTGTGTTGGGGTTCTGTGCACTTTGGGAGTAATGGGTTGTGACATTGTGTGCTGTATTCCATGTCTCAGCACTACGTAGTTAGTTAATTGGTGACGTCACCCATAGGTTTGTGCATAGGACACAGAGAGCATGAGATGGTGAGGAGTTAGCATTTGAAAACTTGGGATTGGCAGACAAGATGAATGAGCGGCAGTGTGTAGAAGGTACATGTGCAAGATGGTGGCTGTGCCTGAGGAGGCATAAAAATTGTAAAGGGGTGGTGGGCGGTGGACGCCTGGTAAAATGTGGAGCCAGAGAGGCTGTAGTAAAGTAATAACATTGTGATTGCTTTGTGTTTCTCCCTTAACAGGGGATGACCGAAATACCTCAATTTGAGGTCAGGTGAACACAAGAGGAATGCATCAAGGGAAGTGAGGGGGAAAACGCCCCTCCAGCACCTGTGTAAGACACTCCCACACTATCGGGAGAAAGTATGCAAATATAACATAGAATGGTCTAAAAGTACAGTAGGGAAGTTGACTAATCCATGGCCACCATGCAGATGTTTCTCCAAAATTGTGGCGCAATCACTACTGACACACATATAGGGCACCTATAAGGGGAAGAAGCTTGCAAGCCACATGGCAATATTTGAGTTGTGCAGAATGTTCCAGGAGGGCGAGGGGGACACACCAAGGCATCAGTGGATGCTGAGCCAGCAGGAAGTACCACGGTGGTGCGACCCCACCTGTCGCTCCCCCACATGTTCCTGTGTTGTCTCTGATCACACAGATGATGAGCAAGGGATGTACCTGTTCCAAGAAGTAAGAACATTATGGGAATTAGGAGCACTCGCGGGGTACTCAAATCCAACATACAAACCACCACCGTACACTAAGGAAGAGGGGTCGGGAGGAGCAGGGCAGCCAATAAATGAACAGGAGACGAGCGGCGAGGTGCAGAAGGGCACTAAGGGAGGCCCTAGAGACAATAGACACAGGTGAATGGATAGGGGAACAGATCCTCCTAATGCTAGATGGGAAGAGCGATGGGGAAGCAGAAGGGGCAACTAAGGCAATAAAGGGCTAAAGCGGAGTGGGGAAGCATCGGATTCGGCTGAAATAATGGAAGAAAAAGGCAGAAAGGAGAAGGAAAGAGAAGAGAGAATAGAAAGAGAGGACATGGAGAGGAGATGAGAGGAAGAGAGGAAACAGGTGCAGAGAGGAAGAGAAGAGATGATAGAGAGGGATTGCAGAGAAAGGAAGAGAGAGGAACTGGAGCAGCAGCACAGAAGTATAAGGGAAGTAGAAGAGATCAAGGGACAAAGGGAGGTAGTAGAGCAGAGGAAGTTGCAAGTGGACAGATTGGCAAGAAAATGTGCACGCAAGGAGGCAGACAAGCAAGCAATAAGGGTGGTAAAGATACAAGGGACCGTGGATATGGGAAGCAACAGCCATGAGGTGGGCAGACGAGCAGAGCCATACAGCACAACCACACGGTACAGGAGTACAATGGACTGAGACAGAACAGGCCTTGGGGCATGGGGAGGCAGTAGATATGACTTGAGAGAAATAGACATTGATTTGAAACCTAGCACGGACACGACAACCAGGAGACTGAGCTTCATAGATGACTTTTGTGGTAAGATGGGCTCGGGGTCCAACAATGAATGACGAAACAGTGGGGACCAGAGGGGAGAGCAGAGTTGGCCACAATCAATGGGGACAAACATAGACAAGTGAGTGACATGGGAGACAGGGACGTGTGCAGGGGGAACAGGAGGGGGCAAGGACAAGCGCACACCACAATCAGTGGATGGCTATGTAACATCGAAGAACTATGACCATAAGTAGACAGACTTAGAGACCGGCCAGGACAAAGGAAGGGGGAGACAGCTATAGTGTGCTCAAGGGGAAGGATCCCAGAAGGATGCAATGATGACATGCAAATATCCATATCAGAACTGATAGACATGTACACAGGCATTGGAGAGGAGGACAGACAGGTTAGGCTGACTAGAAGCGCGCATGCAGAGGTAAGATTCACACAGATGTCCTTAGTGGAAAAGGGAGGGGGCACCCCCAGTATATATCATGGAAACACAAAGACAAGGAACACGTGAGGTTCAGGCTGCCTTTGTTAGGCGCAGGAGCAGGAAAATGGATTTATGATATGGAAAGAATGACAGCAGGACAGAGGTTAGCAGTGGAAAATGTAAAGGGACTGCTAGTGGTAATCCTCAGAGACACTGCTGATGACGTATGGAAGAGGGTGGGGTTCCCTGAAGTGACAAACTAAAACACAGCGCTCTATGGTTTGCTGTTTGCAAACTGCAGAGAAGTAGTATGGCGAGCCCTGAGGACACAATACCAAGACTCCTCTGACATTGAGGCGATTATGTCCTAGAAGATGAAGTGCAACAAAGGCCCCATAGATTACATTCTGGCAATCCAAGAGCTTTGCCGCTTTGAAACTGGTGAACCGTGGGATGAAACAGTAGCAGTGCTCTACCATATACTTTGCCAAGGACTGCCAGAACCAGTACAGAAGCAACAAAAACCTTCTATACAGTTAGGGGGTGGCCATAAATAATTGAGCCATGACAGGTCTTTGGGTGTGGTCTGAGGAAATGAATGAAACCAAGAGGCCATAGAGGAGAATTTAGCAGGTGTAAGTGGATTTGGAGGACACTTTTGGAGTATTTTGGAAGAGTGACTGTATTGTTTTGGAACTGAAATGGTAGCACCAATGTGACTGTGTGTGATTGAGTAAGTGATTAAAGAAAATGTTGGAGGGTGAGCAGGAGAGAGTTGAGAGTAGGGTTGAGAATGTGAGATTGACACACAGAGAGGGAGCCAGAGAGGAAAGAAAGTAAGAAGGTAGAGGAAAGTAAAGACAGGAGTAGGAAATAACTGGGAGTCAGGATGGTAGAGAAGAGTAGAGGCAAGAGTAGTGTGAAAACAAAATCAAAATATCGAGGCTGAGTACCCCAAAAGGAAATACACCGAACACGGGTTACAAAGGAACATACAAAGTACTTTATTTTATACTGAATCCAGTTACAAAAACAGAAAGCTATCGGCCCTCAGTACAACACAACGAAGTCCAGTGAAAGATGTTGTACATTAGAATGCATTTGCTTTTTATACATTCGATGGGCACAATGTCCAGCCCCACTTCGGTTTAATATTCCTTTAATGCATCACTGATCTAGGGTTCGTGCCAAGTCTCGTCAACCGCATATAACTGATTTGCCTTTAATACATGTATCAATAAGCCTATGCAATAACTGTGTATTTTAAGATTTTCCATGCAGGCCCTCTCAAACATTAATACAATGTAGTTAAACAGTTCTACGTTCAGTATTTGAATACATTGTTTCAACATATGCTCGTGGATTAGTTTCATTGCACGAGTAATCCTTTTACACACAGGTCAACGAAGGACAAGGTCTCAGTTCACAACCTCAACAAGTGGCCTGCAGGCAAGTTACATATTAGCTATGTACAGAGGTCAAGACGGCCATGTTGTATTCTGGAATGACATCATCCACCATTTTAACTCACAGGGTGACTTTTACAAAGCAAATCCTAAAATGGCAGTTTGACCTAAAATGGCGGCTTACATGGATTTAAGGTCAGGACCTTGCAACACGGATTTCTTGCGCAAGCGACTATAGAGCAGCTTGGCGTAGGCCAATATTAATATATTTATTACAATAGGAGGCACGATAGGCTTTCTCTTTCGACAAACCCTCCTTTTGGCCTATGCCAAGTGCTAAAAACTACTTTGGATCTCCTAGCAAATAACTCCATGCATCATCGTCCATGCACCCTGAATCTCTATCGGAAATATCTGCTGCCATTAGGTCATTTGCTAAAATATCTTTCAACACATATTCTTTGGAAGTTTTATCCGGGGCATACACTTGATGTCCTATCGAACCTATCGCTTGTGCGCAACATCCCCCTAGCATCGAACACATACCAGGTAGACACTGAATACAGCAACAAAGAAACAACAGGATTCCCAAAATAATTAGTAAGACCGAAAGTACCTTCCAACCCCAAGATCGCAAGAAGTCCCAGAAGCAAGCGCTTAGATCCCAGTTTCCCTCGGGAACATGCACTTCGGAACTAAGGACGTGCAGATTCTGTATTGCCTTGAAGATAGTTGGGGAGGAATCTGGAACGAAAACACAGCAAGTGGACCCCACTAATTTGCACACTCCACCACACTCAGCTAGAATGACATCTAACGCCATTCGATTTTGAAGTGCTACTAATCTTATCGCCTTTTGTTCTAACGTCACATTATAGAGTATGTCCATGGTCCGGTTGATTTGTTCTCTCCAGTACTCTCGCTAGTTTCCTGATGTCTTCTGAATTCGCTATCTGCCCTAAAAATGGCACAACTGATTTAGCTATATTTCCCAAGATTTGTGCTGGGGTGTCACCATTCTCATCCCGCCTGGACGAGCCTTCAAAACTTCTTTTGTACTAGCTATAAACACCCCAGTTAACAGGATCCCTAAATAACAGGTTCCCTGCAAATCCCTGGGCAATCATGGGAATGCTACATTACCGCAGACAAAGTAGACAGGTTCGCCTACATACAAAGGTCTGTTTTCCCCAGTCAAATTTGCAACGTTGGCACAACCTAGAAAATTTCCCATTGACTGACTTCCATTCCTCTGTATGCAAAAAGAAACTGAATCGGGGCTATGGTTAACAGTGTAAGAAGGAGGCATGGCATCCTTATTGCCTATTGGAGCCATCTTAAAGGAAATCAAAGATTGTTAAGGACAAGACAGTTTATCAGAAGGCCTAATAGAAGCAACATTCGGTTTACTCCTCTTTGCAAAAAGCGAGCATCCCAGGGGAGTCAAAACACGTTTCTCAAAACTATTCAAATTGGTGCCATCAAAGTTCCCTGAGATGCCATCATTCCATCGGCCAAAGAACAGTGCTCTAAGAGAAGCATAGCAAGCAGTTATCAACGGTAAAGGATGAATATACCAACCTAGCCCCTTATCCCCGTGTTGCTGTAAATGTGAGCAGACCCAACATGGCATGTGTAGCATTCATGATAAGCAGTAAAGTGTTATTGTGGTACCTTTGTCTGTGCTGAGAATCACTGGGGGATAGAGTATGCAAATGTACAAAGGGAGTAGGAACAATGGGTGCACTTTCAGTAGGCAACAAAAGTTCTAAAGAGTGAGTTTCCTCGAGGTACCACAATCCTAAGGCAGCAACTATTAAAAACCCAAATATCATTATGAAAATACAGCAATACATTTTCGGGGCCCATGCATTTTGTCCATTGACCCAGTTGGTCACCTCTTATTTACAAGTCCCATACGAGCAGTAGCGGTGGCGGGCATCGTAGTCTTCAAACGAATACTCCAAAGTTTGTTGCTGGCGACCTCCCGGTCGAGCGACTTCTTAGTCCTTCCACAACCCTAGCCAACAGAATCCCCTTTCTCAAATTTGGGCAAAAAGTAAGCCCTCGATGACTCTTTTCCTTCTCCGAATGCACAGCCGAACCGTGCCGTAAGTCTATCAGATGCACAGCAAAACCGTGCCGTAAGTCGATCAAATGCACAGCAAAACCATGCCGTAAGTCTATCTTCGTGGTCGTAGATTATATCTTACTTTTCCCGGTACTGATTGATCCGGAAACAATATGTCGTCACTTCCTGCTAGAAGCAACGTGTCGGAAGCAAGTGAAGGTGCTGAATTCAAAATAGAAGTTTCCGGATGCAAAATTTGTGGAGAGTGTGGAGACAAAATGCCAGCTTCCCCAAGCCTCACAGGCTCAGAGAGATTCTCCGACACACTCTCAGTGACACTTACTGCTTTGGGATAATTGGTTGCAGTGTCAGCGAGGGGTTCTGTTTCTTTTGTAACGTGTGGCACAGGGTGAGGAAGTTTCTTGATGTGGGACGTGAGGATCCAGGTCTTTCTCCCAGCGACCCGCACCGCTGTCTGGGTGATCAACAGGACTTGGAATGGGCCACGCCAGCGAGGCGCGAGGCAAGAGGTGCGCTCAAAAGATTTGAAGAGCACCCAACTTCCAGGCCTTATGCTGTGGCCCGGACCCTCGTATCGCACAGGTAAAGCTTCTCCTACCTGGTGATAAATCAAATACAGGTTTTTAGCCAATTGGCTACAATAATCTGAAAGTAGTACATTTTCAACATTTCTTAACGAGTTACATTTAGGAAGGTTCCAAATATTGGCAAGTTTCCCCATTACCACCTCAAATGGAGAGAGCCCAGTCTTAGTTTGAGGGGTTGTGCGCATGGATAACAACACGATCGGTAAGGCGTCCGGCCATTTTAGTTTGGTGCCGGCACACGTCTCAGCGAGCTTGTTCTTGATGATACCGTTGTGCCTTTCTACTAGTCCGGCGCTCTGAGCATGTCTGGCCAAATGGAACCGTTTGTCAATTCGTAATGCTGTACATATCTGCAGAATTACAGCTGTGACAAAATGTGGACCATTGACCAACCAGATAACTCTTGGCAAACTGAACCGCGGGAATTATTCTTTTAACATGATTTTTGCAGTAGTCACAGCTGTAGCATCTTTAACAGGGAAAGCTTCAACCCATTTACTAAAAGCACAGATAACCACCAGTACATATTTCTTATTATTGCATCGTTCCATTTCAATGAAATCAAAGTGTATCACTTCAAAGGGGACAGAGGGTGGCCCAAAACTACCCCTTGGAGTTACTGTCCCCTTTCCCACATTGTGTTGCAGGCAAATCATACACTCCCAGACGTAGCGCTGGGAAATTTTTGAAATTTTGTCATTTATCCAAACTTTCTCTAACATTTTAGTCATTTTCTGGGCACATACATGCGTAGGACCATGGGCCATGATGACCATCATCATGACGTACGCGTCAGGGAGTAGCCATTTCCCTTCTACTATGTCCACCCAACACCCATCATCAAGTTTCCACAAGCCTTCAGCCCACCTTTTGGATCCTTCTAACGTGGCTACAGCTTGGATATCCCGTAGAGACTTAACACCCTCATCTATTGCATAAGCATCCACAGATTCCCTTGAAACATACATCTCCGTAAGGAGATCGGTAGCAGTTTGCCTAGCTACCTGATCAGCGAAAGCATTCCCTTACCCTATATCATCTGTAATCTTTCGATGTGCTGCACATTTCATAACTGCTAACTGAGTAGGGAGCGCAGGCGCTGAGAGTAGTTGTACTATTAGGGAGCCATGTTGAATTTTGGTGCCATGCGAAGTTCGGAACCCTCTCTCTGACCAAAGTCTCCCAAAGTTGTTGACCACCACAAAGGCATACTTACTATCAGTATATATATTTACTGCAAGCCTTTCGGAAAGTTCACAAGTTCGGGTCAATGCTATAATCTCGGCGGCCTGCGCAAAATTATGCGTGATTCTCTTAGTTTCCACAACCGTGCACAATGTAGTGATGGCATAAGCAGCTGTGGATGTACCATCCGGAAGTTTGAAGCAGGAGCCGTCACAAAACAGCTCTCCTTGCGGATTATCCAAGGGAGTATCTTTCAAATCAATTCCACCCTTTGTCTCTTGTTCGGTCGTATACAAACAATCATGTGGCACTTCATCGCTGCAAGTAGTATCTTGTGGGAAAGGTAGGAGTTCAGCCGGATTAAGAACACAACACCTCTTAATTTGAATGTGAGGAGCAAACAAGATCAATTCATACCTTGTCAACTGTGCAGAAGTGAGGTGTTGCGTTTGAGTTTGGTTCAGTAGAATATCTACAGAGTGAGGCACCATCAGGGTTAGATCATGGCCTAGGACCATTCCCTCACTCTGTCTTACAGACGCGGCAGCAGCAGCGACAGCTCGCAAACATCTTGGCAAAGCGCATGCTACTGGATCAAGGGCGGAAGAAAAATAACCACACGGCCTATTCTTCCCTCCATGTTCCTGCGTTAATACAGCCAAAGCACATCCATCACATTCATGCACAAACAACACAAAGGCCTTTTCATAGTTTGGTGTGCCCAAACTGGTGCAGAGCATAATGCGGTCTTAAGCAAGTCAAACGACTGCTGGTGTACCGCGTTCCATGGCAATGACAAAGAAATGCCCTTCTTTGTCAAAGCCAACATCGGTTTGATCACTAATGAAAAATGTGGGATCCACAACCTAGAGTAAGAAGCCATACCTATCAAGGCCCTAACTTCCTTCTGTGTATTTGGGACAGACATACCGGAAAGGTGTTTTATTCTTTCAGGTGTCAATCTTCTTCCCTCCTTTGACAGAAGAAAGCCTAAATAGGCAACCTCCTGACAACAATATTGACATTTTTTAAGCTAAGCTTTGTGACCATGCTAGCTAGATGGATAAGTAATAACACAGTGCCCTCCTTACAGGCACTCTCAGAGTCAGCAGCTAGAAGCAAATCAATAATGTACTGAAGCAAAGTACAGGTAGAGGGCAATTCAAGGGTATCAAGCTGTTCTTTCAAAGCCCTACTGTAAATGCTAGGACTCTCTGTGTACCCTTGAGGTGCACGAGTAAATGTGAACGAGCGTCCCCCTAAGTGGAACGCAAACAAATATCTACAATCCTTGTGTATAGGAATACTAAAGAAAGCATTCTTCAGGTCCACAACAATTAAGTAAGTAGCTGTAACTGGAATCATGGTTAGGATTGGCGTTACATCAGGCACAATTGGAAATTGTGGTGCCACAACTTTATTAATGGCACGTAAATCAGTTATGAAACGGAATGGAATTGCATTATCGCCTTTCTTGTACACAAGTAAAATCGGACTGTTACACAAACTTCCTGAAATTTCTTCAATCACCCCACGATGCACAAAATCGGAAACAATACATTTCAAAGCTCGCTCGCCCTCAACTGAAATCTTATACTGGGGAATGCGTGGCAGCTCAATTCCATGTTTCAAAACTATCTTGATAGGCTCAATCTGTAAAACACCGACATCATTGTCGTCGACAGCCCACAAGCTCTCTGGTACATTAATGAATTCTGGAGGCAAAGGTCTAGTCAAGAATTGCGAGGCAGAACATTGCTGTGGTGAAATCGTCAAGTGCACTCGATCAGAAAAACAATAAATCACTGCATTTAATTCTTTTAACCGATTCAACCCCAGCAAGTTCTCTCCGCAATCCGAAGTCAACAGAAATGGACAATGGTCCATAAAGGGACCCAAAGAAATAGGTATCGGCATAGAAACCGGACAAACAAGTGGTGTACCAGAAAACCCTACAGAAACATTGGTTTGCCTGACTTTGGAATGTTTGGAACCCGTGAATGATCAATGGAACACTTCTGTGCTCCAGTGTCTATCAAAAACTGATGTTTCATATTTCCCACCAACATTTCAACGTAGGGACCTTTCTGATTGACGGGAATAGGTGTAGGTTCCAAACCCTGCTTTCGGCAATCCTAACGAAACAGAATATCATCAAAAGGAAGCTCTTCAGATAAATATGCAGCGGAAGGATGATCAAATATGTTCCTGATGTCCACACTCGGAGCCTGATTGTCCTGCGAGAAAGGTTGCTGAGGGTCATGTGTAAACTGACCTCTATCAGGGCCCCCTACACCCAGGTGACCTCTGGATCGCCTACCCATATTACCGAATGTATTATTTGACCTTTGTTGAAGGACGGAGCATTGTTCTCGCCAATGACCCTCTCGACTACAATAAGCGCACTGGTTAATGTTCACTGGACCCAAGGGCACATTCCCCTGTGGGACATACTGACCTCTAACCTGAGAACTACCCCCTCTGGGGCCCCTAATAATTTGCTGCAATAGCATTTTAGTTTTTAAATCGCCTTTCCGTTTTTCAATACTATCCTTTTCATTATTGACACAGTTATCGTAGTACTGAGCCATGTGCAGTACTTCTGATTGTGATTTCCCCTGCCAAGCGCTCTCAGAAGACATAATTTTTGACTGGATGTCAGGCAGCAATGCACGTACAAATTTGTCCACAAAAAATCTTTTCCCTGACTCTGTACCTAAGTCTTGTCCACCGAAATCCGAGAATACCTGTTCGAACTGATTAAAGAACTCGGTAGCACCCTCAGACTTTCCTTGGACACAGGCCGTAAGCTTGTCCCAAATAATTCTCTTTTTGGGAATTATGGTTTTCAATTTAGCAACAATTCTGTCAGGCAAAGTTAATATCACCTGAGGCGGTCTTTCACCAGCTGGCCTTTCCCCATCGAGTCTAGTTATATTCACCCATGTATCTCCCAACCCGGGTACGTCGTCAATAGTTCTAACTTGTTTCCATAAATCTACGGGTAGGAGTACAGGAAATAACAAATCAATGTTGCCTAGGGTGAACACTGAGGACTGCAAAACGGACTCTATCTCTTTACAGAACCCTGTCGGATTTTTCCTAATATTAGGAATAGATTGCCTAAAAGTATTCACTTCCTGTCTTGAGAACGGGACGTGAATGAACTGCGATACATAATGCGCAGGAATGTCCACAGCGACTATATTCCGTGCAACATCGGCCGCAATCTCAACCTTCGGGACAAATGTCGGAGGAACCTCTCTCATAGGCAACTGAGAAGTAGGTGACTCCGAAGGCTTACTAAGCAACAGAGCCAAGTCGCGCGCTAAAGCAGTCGAAGAAGTGTCAAGTGAAAAAGCTCTCTTATAAATGCTCAATAACTCTGTGGGACAACTAATCTTCCTTTTTACACACTCATCCTGCAGGTACTCTACCATTACCTCTATCACTTTCCTCTGCATTTCTAGCGTATATTGACTATATGTGTCATATACCTCAACTGGAGTTATTGATATGTCTGAAATCCATCTAATCGCGTCTTATTTACAAATTCGCGTTTCCTCAGATAGCGATTTACGACACGGAAGGAACTGTTTCTGTACATGCATATTTTCCTCCTCGTCATCCTCGTTCTGTAATTTTTCTAACTCCTTTCTATACCCCAACAACCTCTTGACATGCTCATTTACCTTCTCCACAGTGTCTCTAGAAAGCGCTAGAGTATTTAGATCCCTTAACCCTTGCAGAAGATCAACATTATTTAATCTTCCCCACATTATACATTACTGAATCCCTAAACCTTCAATAAAAAATGTTTTCTTAGGAAAATTATCCATATTACAAAGTGTGGCAAAAACGCTAGCTTGATCATCCTTCTCCATACAATGCCTAGCCCATGCAATTAACTCATGTTTCTTCTCTGGTGGTACAGTATTGCTCGTGACAACCTTTGTTCCGTACCTCGATCGATTACAAGTGGCTCAGGACCACTTGGAAGAGAGGGAGCAGGCATATTTGATGGAGGTACTATAACTGGTGCGATAAAAAGAGGTGGGGGAGCTGGAGGAATGGGAACATTAGGCAGAGCAAGAACAACGGGAACAACAGGTGGAGCAGGAATAACAGGAGGAAGAGGCCAAGCAGCAGGAAGAGGAACATACAGAGGTGGCGCAGAGACACCAGGCCTTCGTTCATTTCATATTTTGTCAATAAACTCATCAGAAATATGAAGATCTTTAGAAGGATAGATTTTTTGAACATCGAGTGAGAAAACCCTATCCATATTTTTAGTCGCCTCAGACTGTTTGTCCTGATCATATAACAATGTTTTTTCAGTGTTCGTTTTATGACGACGTGCATGTTTCTCTCTACTTTTAAGTTGTTGCAACGCTTCTTTTTTCCAATTCTGCAAAACATCAAATGCTGCAGGTCTAGCCTTTTTCTCTAATAGAACTGACTCTAAATACTCAATATGAGGGATTTCAAAACTACCATTGATTGGTCACTGAAGTTCGGAGGCATGTCTGGTTTGTCTGTGCCAAATGTCATTAAATACTATACTTCCAGTGCCATGCTTACAGTACATAGTACATGCCGGCGACCCCTCCTGTGGTGCGGGATGGCTAAATTCCAAAGATTGTCTATCACTGCAGAATAATGCCCTAAAGCAGGTAGACAATTTCCCAGGCATATCTCAAATTCTTGGTGTTACCTGGTCAATAATTGTGTCTGCAGATACAATGCGCCAAAATTCAAATTGTCAGGGTTAAATTAAGAATCGGGTCACGACTCACCTGACCAAACCTAAGGAGGTCCGATCGGATTTCTAAGAATCTTACCTAACTAATCTTACCTCTTGTATGGTGATTTCGGCAAATCTTCCGGCCTCGATAAGTGGACACTCATTAAGATGCCGTCTCGGACAACAGGCTTATCGTCCGAGTGTCGGGTCGTGCAGCGCTGCTGAGGTGTCGCGTCTCGTTCAGGGGGCCTCTTATGTCACACCGTCCGATCACGGTCCGATAGCGTGCGTCAACCTTCAACAATCCGGCATCAATCTTGAGGGTCCCTATTCGGGCGCCAACTGTGAAAACAAAATCAAAATATCGAGGCTGAGTACCCCAAAAGGAAATACACCAAACACGGGTTACAAAGGAACATACAAAGTACTTTATTTTATACTAAATCCAGTTACAAAAACAGAGCAAAATCAGATAGCTATCGGCCCTCAGTACACCACAACAAACTCCAGCGTGGTTCAGTGTGTTCAGTGAGAGACTTTGTACATTAGAATGCACTCACTTTTTATACATTCGGTGGGCACGATGTCCAGCCCCACTTTGGGTTAATATTCCTTTTAATACATCACCGATGTAGGGTTTGTGCCAAGTCTCGAACAACCGCATATAACTGGTTTGCCTTTAATACATGTATCAATAAGCCTATGCAATAACTGTGTATTCTAAGATTTTCCATGCAGGCCTCTCAAACATTAATACAATGTAGTTAAACAGATGTTCTGCGTTCAGTATTTGAATACATTGTTTCAACATATGCTCGTGGATTAGTTTCATTGCACGAGTAATCCCTTTACACACAGGTCAACGAAGGACAAGGTCTCAGTTCACGACCTCAACAAGTGGCCTGCAGGCAAGTTACATGTTAGCTATGTACAGAGGTCAAGACGGCCATGTTGTATTCTGGAATGACATCGTCCACCATTTTAACTCACAGGGTGACATTTACAAAGCGAATCCTAAAATGGCGGTTTGACCTAAAATGGCGGCTTACATGGATTTAAGGTCAGGACCTTGCAACACGGATTTCTTTCGCAAGCGACTTTCGAGCAGCTTGGTGTAGGCCAATATTAATATATTTATTACAATAGGTTGCACGATATACTTTCTCTTTCAACAGTAGGGTAGGTAGAAGTATCTTCTAGAGTGAAGTGAATACCATCAAGAGGGAGCGGGATAGCATAGAAAGGGGGAGTGAATGATAGTACCAGATGACACAGTGTGGGGGGAGGTCAGGAGAGCACATACAGTAGTCAGAGAGAGACAAGACCAAGTGATGAAGTGTGTCAAGAGGGAGGGAGAGAGGCATAATGAGAGAGAGAGAAATAGAGAGTGAAGGAAAGAGATAGAGAGGGAGAGAGAGAGAATGGAGGAGAGGAGATTGAAAGATGTTCATCCAGAGGACGGGTACCATGGGAAACAGAAAATCCTAATAGGTCATCTATGCAGTCACTGAGGAAGTGAGACAAGGCTGCATTCTTTAGTCCTCCCAACAGTAGGGCTAGCCTACAAATTAGGGGTTACCTTGCCGCAGTGGTTCTGTATCACCACCACATCATACCTCTTGAAGTAGGCAGCCTGTGGAGTGGAGGTGAGAGCCTTCTTTGGGAATGAGGGACATGGTACAGGGACAACTCTTAGAATTGGATTCCCAATGTTCTATGTGAGCAGTTAGTTGTATATAGTGCTTATATTGTAAAAAAAATAAGTGCCAGGGCCCAAATAATCTTGGCTCACTAATGCCGACCCCAGCGGTGCCATGATGCTGGTGACCCAGCTCAGTGCTAGATCGGCACAACAACAGCCCATCACACTGCTGCTGATGCTCCATGTCACATGTTTGGCAATTCAGCAACTGTTGGCATGGGCTAGTAGTGGGATTGATGGGGAAAGAAGGAGCACACATGGGTTGAGGAAGCCAGCCAGAGCAGCACAGAGGTACAAATCACACTCTGTACTAATGGAAGAAAGCTGAATGCAAAGCCCTTCCCTTCCAGCACCTGGTATAGTATATCACCCTTATAAGTCCTCTTTACCCTTTGCAGTGGTTGACCAGCTAAGCATAAGCATGCATTTTATTTTTCATTCTGTCTATTGCATATTTCTGATTGAATGCAATTTTCTCACCTAGGGCCTCAATCCTAAAAAAAAAAAAAACTTGGGCACTCCTGGGGAAATAGGTGCTTTGAAAGATTTGTGAGTGGAGATACCACTGGGGATGTCCAGTCTCTGGTTCTCCAGATGTTTTGAACATATTAAACAGGATTGAAAAGAATGATAATGGAGCCTATGACAGACAGGCATGTTAATCGAGGTATTTTAAGTGTCAATCGAAAGTTTGTTTTCCTAATTGGATGCCTAAATCAAATGTCGGGGAAGACAGGCAGCAGCCTAAGTGTTCAAGCAATGTGTGTAGCTTCAAATCATCCTCGCTGGCTCCTCACTATGCGTCAGGTTTGCCGGATCAACCTCACAATTATGTGGGGTGGTTCCAATTAAAAACACAATTAAAAACAAAAGGTGGAGCACCCATTGGTCCCTGTCAGCTCTGGCCCAACCCAAAGTTGCCTCTTGCCAGTCACTTTATACGATGACTGGCACATGGCCTTAGAGAAGAGAATCAAGAGCTCGAACATCTCAATATGGTTCAAGGTTTCAGTGCTCTACAGTGGTGCTACACTATTCAGCTGACCAGACTTCAGCCCCCAAGACCACACCCCCACCTCGGAAATGTTGTCCTATGGTGAGTCGACCTAGCTGACCAACACAGAGCTGTGGTGGCCAATCAGAACAGGACAATGATGTTAAACGGCACCTGAGCTTTCCTGTTAACAAAGGCCATGCAATTACTAACGTAAAGCATGTCAGTGTTAGCACCTGCATTCATATGTATACATTTTTACCCAATTGAAATCGTGATGTAGGGTTAGTACTTGCATGCCATTGACAGGGGAGTGATTAGAAGGGTATACAGCTCATTCTCACAGCAGTTCTTAAGTGTGTGATTCAGACAGAGAGAGTTAACTGTGTGTAACATTGAAGCTGCACTAGAAAAATCTCATAATTAGAAGAAGTTAGATGCCCCACACACAAGTAGGTTTGCCCCTCCCCTTCCCCGCCATCTCTGAAGTTAGTGCCTCGGCTCCTCTCCCAACATTTGAAGGGTTAGAGCCTGCACCTTCCCATAAAATGTAGGTTTTCCTGTGCCCCTGGTGCTCTTCAAGACTGACCTGTCATCCTGAGCTGGCTGACATGCTTATCTGATGATGGGAGCCATCATCAATTCACATACAAAGGGGGATCTTTCAAAACCTGATCTGGAGGGTGATCATCTTGTGGGTAAATTCCTGGGTTGCCCTCCTCAGGAAAAAGCTGGGAGAGACTATTTCTAGATCTGGAGTGAGACCTGGAGGGGTCTGGGACATTCATATACACTGTACCTAGAATCTGATATTTGGAACAAGAGATTGCTTAAGGACAACTTTGGTTCAGAACTAGTGGTTGGGCAAGACTAGGTCTACTCTTCCGACCCTCCTAACACCTGCAAGTGATAACATACCAGTTTTCATGGCCTATCTCAACCAATGTATAATCATAGAACAGGTGCACTCCCTCCTCCCTGCAGGAGGACCAGTGTGTGCTCATCAACAGAGACGAGCAGATGCAGCCAGCCACCATATAAGAAGCTGCTTGTCTGCTACGCACCCCCCAAAGAAACAGTAGGAGGGAGGCAGGAGGCAGGCACTGTATCTGGGGAAGTGAAGGGATGAGGGCTGGGTGTGAGGCCGCTGCTACAAGGCTGGGATGGGATCATCATTCATCAGACTTAATTTCAACACATCTAACTCTCACTCTCCCCTTGAGCCTCCCAAGAGCTCATGCGTGCTGGGAGATGGAGCCAGAGGAGGACAGCTATCTAGTTGCAGTTGAATTGCCATCCAAACTTGCTGCTTAGCCTGGCCACACACTAGCCAGCACTACAGTGTGGTCTCAGACTCACTTAGTATGAGCCCTCTGCCTGCCTGGCATGCACAGACTCATGCACCGGCCCGTACACGTTCAATGGGTGACCTGACTGCCTTGACCCACCTAACTTGCAGGCTGCATGTTGGCGCTGCAGGCCAGGCAATTGTCAGGGTGATACTAGACAAGTCACGGTGTTACTGTCAGTGGTGTGGCATCGCAACTTCTCACAATAAGAAAAATAAGCTGGTGTCACTGATGACCACACACCAGCTGCGTGGCACACCAAGGCCTCTGAGGCTTGCTGTAACACTGTGCAAGCTCAGCAGCAGATCAGCTGCAGAGCAGGTCTGGAGCACTATGCGGCTGCACCTCGACATTGTAGGAATTTCATTTTTGCATTTCTTTTTTGAAGAAGAACTGACTGACAGTGAATCTGCTCCGCAGCGGTGCACAGCAGTCAGAATGTCAGACGGATCAAAAAAAATGCCAACAAGCTGACTCAATCAGTGTCAGTGCCCAGAAAAGAGTGCCAGTGCTGCCCACCGACAAACACTGGCACAAATTAAGCACTGCTTGTATAATAGAAATCAAACATGTATTGTATGTTTGTTGTGGCTTACTGGAAACCATGTAAGATAGCATAGATCTAGTGAGGTGGGAGTTATAATTTATTTTCAATATCTTGCAGTTTGTGTACTAGACACAGGCCATTGTGTGACACCGCAGAGGAAGACAAACTGTAGCAGAAAATCCCAGCAGTTTGTATAAGACTTACACTTAGGTAATATTTTTTTCTCATAGATAGTAGAAGATATCCAGGAAGGTGAAAGATACAAGCCAGAGTGGATAATATATACATTATATGTGCTATATGGTGCTAAATCAGAGGAGGAGGAAGAGGACCAGAGAATCCCTGTGGGAAAATTGTGCAAGGCTCATCATCACAAGGTGTTTGTGGTATTGAATACCATTCAGTGTCCATATAGTTTGTGGGAGAGCAAAGGTTCAGGAACTGATGTGGAAAATGCCAGTCAGTGTCCTCCTTGTCTTGGCAAGACACATGCCAGTGGATGATACTGTGGCTGAGAATGACAAGGAGCGGGGAATACCTGAGGGTAGGTTGTATGAGGCTCATGCTTCTTTTATATGTTGGGGATAAAGTAATAGAGATTGAAGGAGGCAGGGAGTACAAACCTGTGCCCATCACTTAAAAGAATATATGAGACATACTGTAATGTGAGAATTAGGAATTTTATCAGGGGTAACAAAACATTGATCAGGACAGCTTGAGCACATGTGATTTTGGTGGGAGGGAGCAGCAGACATTCAGGGGAAAAGAAGATGGGTGTCACCGGTAAATGTCCATCTCCTCTAGTTACTGGATGAGACACATACCATCTGATGACATATGGGTTGTGGATCAGAGCATCCCAGAGGGCAGCTTGTGTGATAGCCATGCTCAAGTAATAGTGTTACACTTGAAAATAGGCACAGACAATCACTGAGTGCATCTTGTGTACATTTTAATGCCATGGAACATTGGTGGCAATCAGTAGCAGCGAGTCAGGTAATCAGAAGATACCAGTAAGTCAGGAGGTGCAAGAGGAGTAGAAAAGACCTTAAGGCAAGATGAGTGTCACTTAAGCTTGTGTTATATTTGTGGGAAATGGAGGCAGAGATCTTGGAAGCTAGAGATGCCAGTCAGTATGCATTTCTGTAGTGAGTGGATGAGATAAGTGCCACTGGGTGATACTTGGGAGGAAGATCAGGAGGAGTAGAGAATCCATGAAGTCAGCTTGTGTGAGACACACACTTGTGTGATTTTACTAGTGGTGGAGTAGCAGAGATTTAAACAAGTGGGTGTTATGCTCACCTGGACCCCACAGGGGTGTCGATCGGACCCGGACACTAGCGGTCTCCTTCAACGTGATGCGTAGTGCAGAGATGACTGTCTGGACTGGACCGCCTAGTCTTGTCTGCGGTACCCGAAGAAGTATTTTCCTGCAAGTGGAGACAGGGATTAACCACCTGTGGGTTTTAGTGATGGCCTCCCAAATGTTCTCGCTCTCCCCCACTAATCACCTCCGCAATCCCCTTAGTAACCTCACCTTATGTTCGTAAAAGATGAGCTCTCCATCCTGCGTGTCTTGCAGGGGAGCGTAGATACCAGTTACTTCACTGGTTTGAAGGCGTTGGGAGAGTTCTGGTAAGTATTGACTCTGAAGTCCCTGGCGGGATTTGTAAGTATCAAGTTCAAAGAGTTCAATGTGCCCGATGTTCACTCTTGTCCCCTTCCTTCCTTAAGTTGCAACTGAGTTTGTGAGAAGAAGGTCTCGTAGCTGCTGCTGGCATCTAGGTAAGAGTCTGTGTTACCCAACGCTGTCTGGTAACTATTGCATGCGTTAACATGTTGTTTTTCTCCATCTTTACAGATGCGGCATATGAAAATGTGGAGAGTTATGGAATAATACCGCCGGTGGTAACTCAGGTAAGTCTATGGTGGTAAGAGGTTGTATTTGTTGATTCCCTTGGCTCACCTTGTTTTTTCTTGTGTCCCCTAGGTGCCGGATTACGGCGTAGAAATGATGGAGACAGTGCCGGATCGAAAGATGCAGTGAGAACTGGTGAGTATGGCGCCGTGCTGGAGCTGGCGAAGCGGCGCGTGCAGGACTGATGTACTTTCCAGGTCCGGAGATGAAATGGTTCCGGAATTAGGTGAGGAATTTGAAATAAGTTTGTTTTCTAACCTTGTCCTTTTCCTCTTCTTTATTCTAGGAGCTCCGGATTCAAGGCGGGCGTGGCAGAAAACTGGATGCTGGCTGCAGGCACGCAGGCGTGGCAGAAGACTGGATGCTGACTGCAGGCACAGTGAGCGTCACGCTGCTGGATGCAGAATAACGCGAAGCATGTGCTGCTGTTCGGGTGTGGTTTAAATAGCCTCCAAAGTAGTTCCAGGTAAGAAGTTCCCTAGAGCCACGCCTGAGTAAAAAATAGTCCCTGTAACAAAATAGTCCCATCCAGGCCTCATGTAGGCTTGGACTCTTTTGCAGCATGGTCTGCATCAGGTAAGTAAAGTCTATGAGCCTGGCGCCTATGGCGCCAGGACTGATTTCTATGATGAGCCTGGCGCCTAAGGCCCCATGACTGAACCCAGACAGCCCCTAGCTGGGGCTGCTGAGGTTTAAACAAATGTCTGGATGCCTGCTCCCAGAGCTGAGGGCCTTGGTCCTGATGCCCGGGGGTAGGCATCATGACAGCACTCCCCCCAAGGCCCCTCCTAAAGTTGTTCTTCCCCCTGGCCCCGGTGTCTCTGGGAAGTTCCGATGGAATCTTTTCACCAACCGAGGTGCATGAACGTGGTCGCTAGGCTCCCATGATCTTTCTTGTGGTCCGTAGCCCTTCCAATCGATCAAATAAAAAAGTTTTGATTTAATCATCTTGGAGTCCAGGATATTTTTTACCTCGAATTCAGGTTCTCCATCTATCAAGATGGGGTCAGGTGGTTTGGTTAATCTTGTCCCTGGTTGAACTGGTTTTAGAAGTGAAACATGAAAGACAGGATGAATTTGCATATTAGAGGGTAAGTCCAATTTAACGGCCACCGGGTTGATAATGGCCTTAATGGTGTAAGGTCCCAAATATCTATGATTAAAAGTCTGAGTTCCCTTCAGAGGTATATATTTTGTAGCCAGCCAAACTTGATCCCCAATCTGGTATTGTGGAGTTTCACTTCTATGTTGACCAGCATTTTTCTTGTATTTCTCTTTTGCTTGTTTCAAATGTTCTGTGGCTTCCTTAAAGGCTTGTGTAATAGTAGAGTGCAAATGACTAATTGCGGGCATTTCTAAGTGCTGAGGCGAATCGAGTTCTGAGGTTCGAGGGTGATGTCCATATATGGTATAAAAAGGGCTTTGTCCGGTTCCTGAATGTACAGAGTTATTGTATGCGTACTCGGAAATCCATAACATATCTTTACAATTGCTTTCGGTCTGGTGTAGCATTCAGTGTAGGTACTGTTCAAGGGTCTGGTTGGTCCTTTCCGTCTGACCGTCGGTCTGGGGATGGTGACTTGTTGATAGCCTTACGTCGATTTGTGCCAGTTGACAACATTTCCTCCAAAAATGCGAGATAAATTGACTATCTCGGTCAGAAACCAATACGGAAGGGGATCCGTGTAATCGAACAATGTTTTCGAGGAACTCCTTGGCCAGAATCGAAGCAGAACGTAACCCCTTTAAAGGAATAAAGTGGGTCATCTTGGAAAAAAGATCCACAATAACTAGGATGGTATTAAATCTATTACATGGAGGTAGATCTGTAATAAAGTCTAAAGACAAGGTGTGCCATGGTGTAGGTGGAATATCCAAAGGTTGTAAAAGGACAGCAGGTTTTTTCTTCTGACTTTTGTTTTGGGCGCAAATGCCACAAGACATCACAAATGACTTTACATCTTTTCGCCAAGTGGGCCACCAGAACTGTCTCTTAATTTTTGCTTCAGTTTTTGCGATACCTGGGTGCCCTTCCATCAGGGTGTCATGGTAATTGGAGATGACTAATTCTTGTATTTCCTTGTGTGGTAGAAATTGTCGTCCTTGATAGTAAGGTAGGTCATTGACGACTGAGTAGTCCGGGCCTTTCTTTACCCAGTCCTGCAGGGTTGCTGGATCGAAGAGTTGTTGGATTTTTGAATGAATATCTTCTAGTGTCTGTAGAGTAGTTATGCCAAGAATTCTTTGTTCGGGAATTATTGGCACCGGTTCCGGGTTTGCATATGCTTCTCCCATCCCTATTCGGGATAAGGCATCTGCTTTGCCATTTTTGCAGCCTGGTCGATAAGTGATCACAAAATCGAATTCGGCAAAGAACAATGCCCATCGAAGTTGTCGCGATGATTGGGCTTTGGCTGTTTTTAAATACTGCAGGTTACGGTGATTGGTGATTACGGTAATAGTATGCCTGGCACCAAGAAGATAGTGCCGCCAAGCCTTAAAGGCGGATTTTATGGCTAATAGCTCTTTATCGGTAACCGCATAGTTTAACTCAGGTGCTGAGAACTTTCTGGACCAAAACGCTACTGGGTGAAGTTGACCGAATTCAGGATCCTTCTGGGACTGGACAGCTCCCATGGCTAAACTGGTTGCATCAGTTTCTACTATGTATGGAAGCTCAGGGCGTGGATGCTTTAAGACAGGTGCTGATGTGAATTTCGCTTTCAGCTCCTGGAAGGCCTTTTCAGCCTCTTCGGTCCACAAGAAGCGTTTGTTTTTTCGCAAAAGTGCTGTGATGGGGTGTACAACATGGGAGAAGTCTGGAATGAATCTGCGGTAGAAATTAGCAAATCCGAGCATGCTTTGTACCCCTTTGACTGAACTGGGTGATGGCCACTTGAGAATTGCGTCCACCTTTCGAGAGTCCATTCGGACTCCTTTTGGAGTCAGGATAAATCCAAGAAATTCAACTTCCGTAGCATGAAAAACACATTTTTCCAATTTTGCATATAACTTGTGCTGGCGTCGTTTCTCAAGGACTGCACGCACATGCTTAACATGGTTTGATTCTGAGGAGGAGTACACTAGAATATCATCTATGTATACGACGACACAGACGTCAATGAGTTCACGAAGGAAATAGTTCATAAAATACTGGAAGGCTGCTGGTGCATTGCACAACCCGAAGGGCATCACCTGATATTCGAATAATCCATACTTGGTGCGAAAGGCAGTCTTCCATTTGTCGCCTTTCTTGACACGTACCAGATGATATGCCCCTCGGAGATCTAACTTAGTGTAGATACAAGCATCCTTTACTTGGTCTAGTAATTCGGGGATCAGAGGCAATGGGTATCGTTTTTTTACCGTAATCTTATTTAATGCACAGTAATCTATGCACATTCTAAGGTCACCTTCCTTTTTGGGCATGAAGAATAAAGCTGAGGATGCAGGAGACATGAAAGGACAAATAAAGCCATTAGCAAGGTATTGGTCCAAGTATTGCCGTAGGTGACGATTTTCAGGTTCCGTGAGGGTGTAGATTCTACTGCATGGGGGTTGTGCACCGGGTAAGAGGTCGATTTGACAATCGTATGTTCTGTGAGGAGGTAATGTATTGGCCTGTTCTTTTTGAAAAACATCCTGAAATTCTTGGTATTCCTGAGGTAACTGCACGATTGGGTTAACGACTGTAGCCAGGCCTTTGTTCAAAGTTTTCTCCGGGTAACAGGTGTGTGCACAATCCGGGAAGGTTATTCTCTTCTCTCGCCAATCTATACAAGGATTATGTGTTTCCAACCATGGCATCCCCAGTATTATCTGGAACTGTGGAGCTTTGATTAGATCAAACACAATAGTCTCTCGATGCCCATCTTGACTCAACAGTGTCATCTCTGTAGTGGAATGAGTTACAGGCCCCGAGGCAATCTCAGTTCCATCAACAGTGGTGATGACATCCTAAGTGGTCTTTTTGCAAAGAGGTAGATTCATCCTTGACACCAATTCGTGGTCCATATAGTTTCCTACGGCCCGCTATCTATGTATGCCCTTACTGCATGCATACGTGATGGCTGCCTGGGATCAAGTAGGACCATTGGGATGATCAGATGCAAGGTCTGAGTGTCCTTCTTTAAGCTTGGCAAGTGGACCTCTACGCTTGTCAGGCGTGGTTGTTTCCCGAATCAGGCTCTATGTGGCTTTTATCAGCAACTCCTACCACCTTCTTGGGTGGTTTTGTAGGGCAATCCCGTAGAAAATGTCCTGGGTTCCACAGTACAGACACAACTGCATCTGTCGTCTTCTTTCTCTTTCCTTTTGAGTTAAGGGTCCTTTAACCTCCTCGATCTGCATAGGTTCAGATGCATCTGTTCCTTTGGGGCAAAGTTGGGTTTAACCAATACCCCGTTCTCGAACTTAGCTCGATCAGTCTTTCGGTTCTGAAGTCGGTGGTCTAGCTGGACCACTAAGTCTATAAATTCTGTGCAATCCTGAGGTGGGTTCACAACTTGAGCCAAGACATCTTTGAGTTCTCCCCCAAGTCCACGATGAAACAATGTAATTCGTTTTTCCTCCGGCCACCCGGTTTCCACCACCAACCTATTGAAGGTTGCAATATAGGTTAGCAGATCCTGGTTACCTTGTCGTAAGGATAAAAGTTTGTTGTCCTGGTTGACTAATGGAATGGACCAATCCGCTGCGCTGCCACTAAGATATGACAATACAAAGGCTACTTTGGCTTGGTCATTTGGAAAGGCTCCCGGTCTGCATAAAAAGTGCAAGCGGCATTGGTTCATAAACACGGCAAACCTTTTGGGGTCCGCAGCAAAGCGTTCGGGTGGAGCTAACAGAATATTTCCTGGTAAAACCACTTGCACAGGATTTCTTGATGAAACGGGGGTTGGGTTTCCCCCATATCCAGGTAGGGGCATTTGCCCAGCTTGGTTTTGCAAAAGTTGCCTAGCCAGATCATCCGTGCGCTCCTTTGAGACAATCAGTTCTCTCCTGAGGGCATTAGTCTCTTGCCGAGCGGCATGTACTTCCGCCCTAAATTCCCCCAATAATTGGACCAGTTGGTCGGTTTCCGAGGTTTCCATAACACCCGGGTGGGTATTTGTAGAGAGGCTTTGCATTCTGTTACGCTCACCTGGACCCCAGAGGGGTGTTGATCAGACCCGGACAGATGCGGTCTCCTTCAACGTGATGCGTAGTGCAGAGATGACTGTCTGGACTGGCCTGCCTAGTCTTGTCTGCTGGACCCGAAGAAGTATTTTCCTGCAAGCGGAGACAGGGATTAACCACCTGTGGGTTTTAGTGATGGCCTCCCAACTGTTCTCGCTCTCCCCCACTAATCACCTCCGATATCCCCTTAGTAACCTCACCTTATGTTCGTAAAAGATGAGCTCTCCATCCTGCGTGTCTTGCAGGGGCGCGTAGATACCAGTTACTTCACTGGTTTGCAGGCGTTTGGAGAGTTCTGGTAAGTATTGACTCTGAAGTCCCTGGCGGGATTGGTAAGTATCAAGTTCAAAGAGTTCAATGTGCCCGATGTTCACTCTTGTCCCCTTCCTTCCTTAAGTTGCAACTGAGTTTGTGAGAAGAAGGTCTCGTAGGTGCTGCTGGCGTTCAGGTAAGAGTCTGTGTTACCCAACGCTGTCCGGTAACTATTGCATGCGTTAACGTGTTGTTTTTCTCCCTCTTTACAGATGCGGCATATAAAAATGTGGAGAGTTATGGAATAATACCGCCAGTGGTAAATCAGGTAAGTCTATGGTGGTAAGAGTTTGTATTTGTGGATTCCCTTGGCTCACCTTGTTTTTTCTTGTGTCCCCTAGGTGCCGGATTACGGCGAAGAAATGATGGAGACAGTGCCCGATCGAAAGATGCTTGAGAACTGGTGAGTATGGCGCCGTGCTCGAGCTGGCGAAGCAACGCGTGCAGGACTGATGTACTTTCCAGGTCCGGAGATGAAATGGTTCCGGAATTAGGTGAGGAATTTGAAATAAGTTCGTTTTCTAACCTTGACCTTTTCCTCTTCTTTATTCCAGGAGCTCCGGATTCGAGGCGGGCGTGGCAGAAGACTGGATGCTGGCTGCAGGCACGCGGGCGTGGCAGAAGACTGGATGCTGGCTGCAGGCACGGTGAGGGTCACGCTGCTGGATGCAGAATAACGCGAAGCATGTGCTGCTGTTCGGGTTTGGTTTAAATAGCCTCCAAAGTAGTTCCAGGTAAGAAGTTCCCTAGAGCCACGCCCGAGTAAAAAATAGTCCCTGTAACAAAATAGTCCCATCCAGGCCTCATGTAGGCTTGGACTCCTTTGCAGCATGGTCTGCATCAGGTAAGTAAAGTCTATGAGCCTGGCGCCTATGGTGCCAGGACTGATTTCTATGATGAGCCTGGTGCCTAAGGTGCCAGGACTGAACCCAGACAGCCCCTAGCCGGGTCTGCTGACGTTTAAACAAATGTCTGGATGCTTGCTCCCGGAGCTGAGGGCCTTGGTCCTGATGCCCGGTGGTAGGCATCATGACAGTGGGAGATAAAAGTCTGGTAAATTTCTTGAAGTCAGGGTACACACTATTTTCCATTAGGTGACACTTGGGAGAAGAAGCAGAAAGAGCAGAGAATCCCAGAGGGCAGATTCTGAATGAGCCGTGGTTGTGTGATTTTTGTGGATTAGAGTGGCAAAGATTTAGGAATGTAAGAGAAACCAGTCAATTGCTGGATTTTTAAGTGAGTTGATGAGACACATGCCATTGGGTGACACTGTGGGGGAGAAAGTGGAGAAGTTTGGAATCACTGAATGCAATTTGTTTATGACATGTGTTTGCATGATTTGTGTGGAGGAAGGATCAGGAATTTAGGGGGTCAGAAGAAACCAGTCAGTGACCGGAATGTGAAATTAGTGAAGAAGACGGGTGCCATTGGATGGCATTTCGGAGGTTCAGCAGGAGGAGAAAAGAATCTCTGAGGGCATTGTATATAAGACACACATTTGTGTGATTATAGTGCATTAGGTTAACAATGACTGATGGGCTGTGGAGTATGAACATAAAGCACCATTCCACAGAATGAAATGCCTTCTCTGCATCCAAAAGGGCAGCAACCACTGGAAGTTGTTGATGCAATACCGAGACCAGGCCACACATGCTGCACAATCCATAAGATGTGGATTGCCAATGTATAAAGCCTGCTTGATCAGCCTTTACACTCTTTGCCATTAATAGGGCTAACCTAGCAGCCATAATTCTTGCTAATATTTTATTATCTAGATTTATCCGTGAAATCAGAGTGTATGAAGCACATTCCGCAGCCTCCTTCCACGGCTTCAAAAGCAGTGTACCTACAGCCTCCCTCATTGATTCTGGTAACCTTCCATACACCAAAGCTTGATCAAACATCTTCAGAAGGTGAGGTACAAAAGCCATCGCAAATTTCTTATTGAAGTTGGCCGTTTATCCATTCGGACCAGGGGCATTCCCTGAAGGTAGAGCCCTGATTGCATTACACACCTCTTGGGCTTTGATGGGGCTCCCCAGCCACTCACTTTACCACTGAGGCTACCAGTACAAAGCTATCTTCTTCAGGAATTCTTCTATCAGAGACCAATGTGCACTGGCCTTGGCAGCATAAAGCTTACTGTAATAATTCACTAGGGTCTGCGTAATCTCAGCATCTTTGTGTCGCAGCACTCCACTCCAATCTGTGATGACTGTAATACGGGCTCTAAGAGTCTCAGCCCTAACTGCATGTTCCAACAATCTACCTTGGTATGGTCACCCCACATACTGGAGGACTGATATCTGCCTATGTAAAACATGTCACCTCCCTTTCTGCGGCATCTCTACATTTCTCCAGTTCTTGGTGAAACGTCGCCTGGATAAGAGGCTCAGTAAGAAACCCTGTGTTTTCTTCAATTTGTCATAACATCTATTTACTACTGGCCTGTTCAGCCCTAATATTCGTACGTATTCCAGCCTTCTTGGCGATACATTCCCTCCGAATTACACATTTGAAGGTCTCTTAAAGAAATTAGCAAAAGGCCACAGTTCCCAGGTTTCCTGGAAAAAAAGCAGCATAATGGTGTGTGTAGAATCCCAAAACATTAAATCAGTAAGTCTGTCATTCTTGAAGGTCTACCTATTCCCCCACCTTTTCCTACCTGGGATTTCCATGCTACCAGTCACAGGTGTATGATCCAACCATGTATGAGCCAAAATGGTACATTCCGTAACTCAACCAGTACCTATTTCAGAGACAAGTAAATTATATATTTTTGACTCAGATTGTTTTACTGCCGACTTGAACGTATAACCCCTTACATGCCTAGGACTATCCCACCAGACATTAGTTTCTGCAAAGCTTTAGAGAGAGCTCTGTGTATCCTCAAGTTCTATCCATGTCTGGACCAAAACTGCATTAAAATCACCTGCTGAGATGATAATATTAGACAAGTACTTCAATAATTACTTTTTAATCCATTTCAAGGTGTCCGGGAGTCTGTATTGGGTCCATAATAATTCACCAGCATGACAAATTGGCCCTGTGTCACCCCTGTAACCATCAGCACCCTACCTTCAGCATCCTTTACCAGGTCTATAAAATTAAACCCCAAAGCTCAGCGCTCAGCAATACATACATGCCTGGAGTAATGAGAATCGGAGGAGAAATATCTAGGATTTGGCAAATGTTGATTCATCGGAGGGGGAAAGATGTGTCTCCTGTAAGAATGCAACTTCAATATGGTGTTGCTGCATGTACAACAAACATTTTGCATTTTTGAGGGGCAGTTAAGACCACGTACATTCCAAGTCATACCATGCAGAACACACTGGGATAATCACTGCACAGATCTATGACCAGAACCAAACCACCCCCTTTCACATGTGAGGTGTTGAAGGGATTTAAAAGACACCTGAGTTATCAGTTGCTCTATAACCCCTAATACTCTGTGCCTCGCAGTGCCACTCTGCGAACCAGAAAAGTCTGCTGCCTGAAATAACAGAACATGGACCTCAAAACACAAAACCAAAAGCCCCCCTAGAACCACCCCCTGCACCAACAGCAACCGAAACTGCAAGTTAAATCCCACCCTCCCAAATCATTAACCATACCACGTCATCGCATTGGGACCATGCAAGAGCCCCACCAACCCTCCTTAACGCATCTATCGGCATTCGCCACAGTACGATGCAACAGCTTTTAACCAGTGAAAATGGAGGCATACAATATTCATTGCCCTCTCATAGGGCATAATCTGAATTATTGCCACTCGTGGCTATTCTGGAGGTGCTCTGCATCAATCCAGAAAGTCAGAGGCCTTGTCAGGAGATTGAACAGTGCTTGTCCCTTGCGTTCTACACAGAGCATTGTGGAACACAGCATTACACACTTTAATCCTTTCCACCTTAGTCATCTTTTGACATTGAGAAATGTTTATTGGTAGCTTGCACTTTTTGGAGAAGTCCAGAAAAATGCACACCAGGTCACATTTATATACTAGGGCACCCTTTTCCCTGTAGAGGTGCAATGCATGGTATCTATCTCTATAATTGAGTAATCGGGCTATGATGGGCCTGGTCAGAGGTCCAAAAACAGGTCCCCTGCCTCCTGGGATGCAATGTGCCCTTTCTACCATGAATGCTGATGAGACGCCTTCCTGACCCAGTGTCTTGCGCAGCATTGGTTCGACCAAAAGTTTCACAAGTCCCGAACCTGCAGCCTGAGGAAGCCCAAATATCCGTAGATTGTTTCTACGGGATCAAGATCCAAGATCATCCTGCTTCTCTGTCAAATCTTTAAGTACCTTTGTGATTATGGCTGTGACCAGTGAGGATAATGAGGCTTCGTCTTCCAATGTGGACTTCCGTTTCTCCACCTCGTCCAGCCGGTCATCATGCTCATAAGTCTAACTTGCATATGGTCCACTTTACACATTAGTGTGTTTAATTTAGCATCAAGAGATTGAATGATGGCTTGTAGCTGTGTGAACATATCCTTAATATCTTGCATAGCTTCTGGGGGGGTTGCTAGATTGTGGGTTAGTGCTCCTATCTGTTATAGTCTCTGAGACCACACTTTTTTTTACTCTAGGTGGTAGTGGAAAACTGGAGTTTGGATTGTTGTCTCTCCATTTTACCCATCTTGAGGGGGTCTCTGGGTTTATATTGCAGCTTTTGATCCAACCTGTGCAATTTCACTGATTGATATCAGGCCACTCTCAGGAGCTCTCCGGATCCTCTGAGAACGAGTATAACAAAGTGTGCAACAGATGGAATGGTGCGCTCCGAGGTAATACGGGAAACCCGTGAATGCCTCCCAGCTGTCTCAATCTGATTATATGTAACCAGCCTGAGGCCAGATGTCACTGTTGGTCCCCCCTGGGTCCCTCCTGGGTTCTTTGGAGGAGGTTGTGCATATGGCACCATTAGATTACCTTCACGTTCACTTTTTGCATTTGCAGGTCTGTTTTTTTTCCTACTAGTCTGTCTTCCTTTTTTATCCCAGCGATCAGTGCACCGCTGATGCATTGCAACCCATGTCCTTCATGCTCAGGGGTTGGATGCTGGTTGTAGTGCTGTGTGCCCTACGATCTTTGCTTTTTTATTCTGTGCTTCTTTTTCTCCTCCTCCCCTTCCCTTTTGCTGCTCGTGGGTAAGGTCCTGTTCTATTTGCCTCACAGCTTGCGCTTCTTATTCTGTTCACTTGTTTCGGCCCCGCTCTGCCTACCATTCTACCACAGCAACACTTCAGGGCCTCCCTCCTTCATTCTGTCCTTGCTATTTAACAGCTACAGCACTCTGGTGCCATTCCTGTGTTCCCCCTACTGCACTGCCTAAGCTGCTCTTTAAAGATACCTCTCTGGACTGGTGCTTAACATCCTCATCTTTAACTCAGTTATCTCTGGGGAATTGTGTCAGTGCTCCACCTCAACTGCCGATCAGCTCCAGCTACGCCTTGAGGATGTTAACACATATTCTCTCTTACACCAAACTGGGCAAGGATTGAGCTCTTCACCACACCATCGGACACCTTTTGGACTGAAGGGTTTTTTGCCTCTTGATTTTTTTCCCTTTGTTTGGTCTTTTCCGTGGGGGGCCTATATCCTTGGTTGTTGTCACAGTGGGCATAGTGGCTTCCTCCCGAGATTGGCCTTATCTCTTCAAGGATCGGAGATCCACAAGAAAGAAGGGGAACACTCCATCTCCAGGAGGTTCACCTAGCCTATTGAGTGAGGAGAATTCAGGTGTGGAAACTCAGACCCTCGTTGACACCGGCCTTCAGCTATTGCCAGGCACAAGAGCAAGGCCTTGCTGCATTCAGTGTCAACAGTGATGGGTGATAGATCACTCGCGACCGGGAACCAGCCCAGCAACCAGCACCCAGGTCCTCTTTCTTGTTGTGACGTATCCCACCTAAGTCCTCAACTGTACCGCTAGGTGTCAAAATTGCTCACCTCCTGACCCTCACTTACTGTGGATGTTTGTCGGTGGTTGTCACTTTCCTTGTCTCCCACCATGTGATCACGCCGCTGAGAGTGTGGACCCATGCACCAGTGACGTTCGGCCCCACGGGGATCCAACACTGTAACGCTCACCTGGTATCCACAGGGACGCCACCCAATCTGGCTGCACTGCTTGCTTCCAACCTGGACCCACTCCCTGAGGTTCTTGTTCTGCCGAGGACCTAGTCTGGAATACAGGAGTTTTGATTTAGCTTATAGTCTCTTTTTCCCTGAGCCCACCTTCCTTGTGGACCCAACGACCCCTTAGTGTTTTCCTCACCTTGGTTTTCGATATGGCACACTCTTCAACCTGCTATTCTGTTCAGGGGTGTGTCGTGGATGGGTGCGTTGCAACCAAGTTGCTTCACTGGTGCGGGCCCTGTGAGTCCAGTCCTGCTGCGACTCAGTTCCTCAGGTAAGTCTGCTGTTTTGACAGCTTGTCCTTAAATTGCAATAATCCCTTTTAATAGCTATCCTTCTCTCTTAGGTGCGGAAGGAGTTCTGAAGATGCCGTGCTGGCTTGGGCTGTGCTCGAGATGGTAAGTGAAAACGCGGCTCTATGTGCTTTTCTTGCGGTGTGCTAGCCTGTGTTGTCCCTCTCTTGCAGGCTGCCGTGATGTTCCAGATGATAAGCTGCTGAGAGGATGCAGAGCGGTGAGTTGGTGTTGTTCGAGTTGCCTCCGAGGAATTATGCGTGTTTATCAGCCGTGCCTTTTCTCTTGCAGGTTGTCGGAAAATCAGAATGGCCTTAACCCAGAAGCAAGTTCAACCCAGGTAAGCTTGAGTCTGACGATTGTTGTTTTAATGTGAAGAATAAATGCTTACTGATGCTTCTTTTCTGTTTTCCCCCAGGTTGCGCCTTCCAGGAGAGAGAGCGAGCGTTCGCCGAGATGCTGGATGTCTGGGACACTGGAGCGGATGACAGGAGCTGGGCTCGCTAACAGGTAAGAGTAACTAATGGTGTTCTTCTTCTTCATGCAGGTGTCGGCCCGGAATGCTGAGGAAGATCCGAAAGGTTGTGGTGAATGTCACGCTGCGAGAGCAGAGCAATGCAAAACGTGTTCTCCAGCTTGGGCGTGGCTTAGATAGCCTGCAGGTATCCCAGGTGCCTTCAGGCCTGACCACACCCTAAATGCTAGACTGCATGGTTCAGTCCTGGAACTGAACCATGTGGAGGCATCCATGTTGTGACACTGCCATTGTGAGCTCCAGCTCCCCCTTCTGCCATATGAGCCTGGCACCTAAGGCGCCATGACTGACTCCAAGAGAGTCTTGGGGGACATGATTGGGCCCTTGGGGCCATGATGAGACACTGTGGTGCGGCCCAGGGTGCCTGAATGCCAGGGTGAAGGGCAGTGGTCATGACAAACACAGAATTAGTGATGCCTTGTCGGTGAACCCGTAAGGCTGAAGCCTACCGCCACCACCTGACTCCTTTACCTGTGTTCCCACATGGGAAGCATGCCCCCCACGTTCCTCTGGTTTATAATGGAAGTGAGCCAACTGCTCTTCCAGCTCCTGCTCATTGTCAGTGTCACTGCTGCAGTACATGGCAGAGCAAGGCATCAGCTCAGCACTTAAAACAGGGCAGCACAAGCCCTCCAGTATGTATTCAAGCACAACACAGGATCAAACTGGCCTCAATAAATGCACAAAGTGATCCCCTTGTGATGGACCACCGTTCTGAGTGGATTTTGCGAGGGCGATACAGGGATATTTTCCAGATTGTTGAGGGGCAGTAGGGAGCTCACACAGAGGGTGCCATCTAGGCACAATCAATATCCTTAATTTCATTTTAACTAAAATCTGGAAAAGAAAAGAACCAATTTGGCATGACAGATTGACGCTAGATGCTGCTAGTTCACTATACATTGCTTATTATCCAGTTTCCTTTTTAAACACATTTATGTAAACCCTTCAGTATGTGAGAGCATAAACCACTCTGGAGAGTTCTGATTGGCTAGGAGGTTGGACATGAGCTGGCCCATGTGGTTCACAATCCTGAAGTGCTTGTTGAAGCAAAGTCTTCTTTACATGTGGCGGAAATAATCACTGATTGTGGGAATATGTGGTTGGGTCAACGATACACATACTGCGTCATGCATCCACTCACAAAGAGCATAGGGCCTGAACAAATCTAGTCTTCTTTTTTGGATAGTCTGCATCTCCTTTTCCTTGGGGATCCTTTTGTGAAACAAACTTAGCTGCTAAAGGAGGTTGATGAAGCAGTGTTATATGGGATAGAAGAAATTAACATTTTTGGAAATATTTTTCCAGCTACAATCAAATATTTTTATTTGTGTGCAGGTTTAACATAAGGTGGAACATGTCCTAAATAACTGAATTTCTCATGTCCTGGAATGTATGCTACCCCTTGTTTCACAAGGTTATGCTTTCATGCAGGATGTAATTGCATTTTGTACGCAGGGTCCAACACAATAGATATCGATTGAGAATCTATATTCCCAATAAATAAGTTTACATGTTGTTGCCATGCATATTTCTCCTCTGGATTCTCGCGCTCCAGGGTGTGTAAATCAGGCTCAGTCTGGCCTTGCTGTGAACTCTTCAGTTTCTTATAAACAACCTTCATTTGAGAAAAGAACCAACAGATGCCACTGGCAATATAAGGCCATTTCATTTAAGGTCTGTGTTCATGCAGAAAACAGAAGGTTGGGGACACGGTTGTCTTCCTCCTGTTCACTGCCTAAAATGATTGCACCTAAAACAACGCAGTATATGTAACTGAGAGTACTGGAGTTCAGTGCCCCCGCTTGTGTGTCAGACAAAGAAATGCGAACATTTGCACTTAGAAAAAATCATCAATGCCTTCTCGTGACACTCTGGGGGTAATTCATAGAATTTGGCGCACAAGTGGCACACGCAACTGGCGCACAGAGTGCGCGTGCGACAGTCTGCACCAGCCGCGTGCACCAAAACCCATTTAGGCACACAGCATATTCATGGATTTATACATCCATAAGCAGCCGTGGTGCAGAGTGGCACAGCGACCCTGCAGCAGCGCCAGTTACGCCCCCAACCCGCCCCGTCCGCCAAAAACATTGCACAAATCCAGTACATGGCGCAAAGGCCAGTGGACCAGCATACAGCCCCCAAACCACGAAAACACATGTAAAAGTCTCCACACACCCCCCAGAATACACGTAACCCGCTCGCGGCAGGCCTATTGCATGTAAAACTCCCTGCACAGCCCTTGGAATACACGTACCCCGCTCGCGCCAGCAAAAATGCATGTAAAACTCCCCGCACACCCCTCGGAATACACGTACCCCGCTCGTGCCAGCAAAATCGCGTGTAAAACTCCCCATGCACCCATCGGAATACACATACCCCGCTTGCGCCAGCGAAATTGCATGTAAAACTCTCCGCGCACCCTTCGGAAATACACGTACCCCGCTCACGCCAGCGAAATTGCATGTAAAACTCGCCGTGCACCCCTCGGAATACACGTACCCCGCTCGCGCCAGCAATATCGCGTGTAAAACTCCCCACGCACCCATTGGAATACACATACCCCGCTCACGCCAGCGAAATTGCATGTAAAACTTCCCGCTCACCCTTCGGAAATACATGTACCCCGCTCGCGCCAGCGAAATTGCATGTAAAACTCCCCACGCACCGTTCGGAAATACACGTACCCCGCTCACGCCAGCGAAATTGCATGTAAAACTCCCCGCGCACCCCTCGGAATACACGTACCCCGCTCGCGCCAGCAAAATCGCATGTAAAACTCCCTGCGTACCCCTCGGAATACACGTACCCCGCTCGCGCCAGGTAAATTACGTGGAAAAAGTCCCCCCTGTTGTGTGGGCTGCCTGTGGGGTATGCCCAGGGTGGATGGGCTGCTTGCGGGGCATGGGGAGGATGAATGGGCTGCTTGCGGGTCATGGGGAGGGTGGATGGGCTGCCTGCGCGTATTCCGGGGGTGTGCGGGTGTTCAAGACGCGATAGGCCTGGCGCGAGCACGGTACATGTATTTTCGGGGGTGCGCGGGGAGTTTAACACACGATAGGACTGGCGTGAGCAGGATATGTGTATTTCGGGGGTGCGCAGGGAGTTTTACATGCAATTTGGCATTGTGGGCTCTCCTGGGTGTGCCCTTTCCCCCCTCCCCATGCCCTGCAGGCAGCCCACACCACAGGGGACTACCCTACACCCCTGACCATGCCCTGTAGGCAGCCCACACCACAGGGGACTACCCTACACCCTTGACCATGCCTTGTAGGCAGCCCACACCACAGGGGACTACCCTACACCCCTGATCATGCCCTGTAGGCAGCCCACATGGCACCATGCACCTGTGAGCCCCGACTCATGTCCCCCATCCAATAAGTGACGGGCACCTGCTAGCAGGGCCCGACTCATGTTCACCACCCACCCACCATTGATGGGCACCTGCCAGCAGGCCACGACTCATGTTATCCACCCACCCACCATTGATGGGCACCTGCCAGGAGGCCCCGACTGATGTCCTCCACCCATCCACCCACCCACCATTGATGGGCACCTGCCAGCAGGGCCCGACTCATGTTCCCAACCCTCCCACCATTGAAGGGGACTTGCCAGCAGGCCCCGACTCATGTTCCCCACCCACCCACCATTGACGGGCACCTGCCAGCAGGCCCGGACTGATGCCCCCCACCCATCCACCCACCCACCATTAATGGGCACCTGCCAGCAGGCCCCAACTCATGTGCCCCACACACCGACCATTGACCGGCACCTGCCAGCAGACCCCAACTCATGTGCCCCACCATTGACGGAATCCTGCCAGCAGACCCCGACTCATGTCCCCCATGACGGGCACCTGCCAGCAGGCCCCGACTCATGTCCCCCATCCACCCACCATTGACGGGCACCTGCCAGCAGGCCCCGACTCATGTCCCCCACCATTGACGGGCTCCTGCCAGCGACCCCAACTCATGATGAACCATTGACGGGCACCTGCCAGCAGGCCCTGACTCATGTCCCACATCCACCCACCCACCATTGACGGGCACCTGCCAGCAGGCCCTGACTCATGTCCTCCACCCACCCACCATTGACGTGCACCTGCCAGCATGCCCTGACTCATGTTCCCCACCCACCCACCATTGACGGGCACCTGCCAGAAGGCCCCGACTCATGTCACCCACCCACCAACCATTGACGGGCACCTGCCAGCAGGCCCTGACTCATGTCCCACATCCACCCACCCACCATTGACGGGCACCTGCCAGTAGGCCCTGACTCATGTCCTCCACCCACCCACCATTGACGTGCACCTGCCAGCAGGCCCTGACTCATGTTCCCCACCCACCCACCATTGACTGGCACCTGCCAGCAGGCCGCGACTCATGTCCCCCACCCACCCACCATTGACGGGCAGCTGCCAGCAGGCCCCGACTCATGTCACCCACCCACCCACCTTTGACGGGCACCTGCCAGCAGGCCGCGACTCATGTCCCCCACCCACCCACCATTGACGGGCACCTGCCAGCAGGCCCCGACTCATGTCACCCACCCACCCACCATTGACGGGCACCTGCCAGAAGGCCCGACTCATGTCCCCCGAACAACCACCCACCATTGACTGGCACCTGCCAGCAGGCCGCGACTCATGTCCCCCACCCACCCACCATTGACGGGCACCTGCCAGCAGGCCCCGACTCATGTATGACGGGCACCCACCATTGACGGGCACCTGCCAGCAGGCCCCAACTCAGGGCTGGTCTTACACCAGATTGCACCCCAGGCAGGAAGGATCGTAGGCACCCCACCCATTAATCAGAATGTGCCACTCCTTCCCCGACTGGCCCACGTCACACCCAAACTACACCTCTGTTGTGCGACAAAACCCCTCCTCAATATGAATAAATAATTTCTATATAAATTAAGCTAGTTTCATTACATTGTAATTCAAGTACTTTACAGAAGAATTCTAATGTGAAAACACAGCTGTTGCTGCCCAAGTAAATGGTTTTTCTGTCACCTGCTCTTAGGGAAGGCTTTGCCTGAAAACACTTTCAAACTGTCCGTACTGACACACTGCGGTGTGACCAGCCTGGAGGGGTCTGAGGGCCCACTGACCACTGGCCCTGTGTTGCAGCCAGGTGTTCTGTTCGTACCACCTCACATGTATTTGGCAATACTAGACTAACCATATGAATAATTTTCTGATAGTAGGTTATCATTCCAAGATGGACAGTCTGGTACACTCTTATTATACTATTTCAAAATACATCTCTGAGAGTGGGAAAGCAATACAAATAAAAAATCATATCATATCAAAGGGGACAAATAGCACCAATGAGGGTTCCTGTATGCTTTGCATTAAATCACAGAGCATTTCAGGACTATAACAGTGATCAGAGATCTCTACATTGGATAAACAAGTCTGTGATAGAAGGATTGTATGTGTGAATCTCTAAATGCACAACCGACGAATGGCTTGGAGCTCACATCACCATTCACAAATACTCACCCTAACATTACATACATGCTCATTTGGACAGCTTAAATTGTTGGAGGCGAGTATTAAATGGCTGCAACATCTGCCACTCAAATGGGGTATAAGGGCTCCTTTGCTTCTTGTTTCTGAAGAATTTTAGAGTAGGAAGGGCTGGGTCTCACTGTGGGCATGCCCAACCAAATAAAGAAACATCTTTTGGGAATGATATCTACAGATAGGAAAGGATACTGCACAAGAGAGACCCAATAAACAATGCACAGAAAGGCTACACAGAAAGGATTGTACCTCTTACAAACTTTAGCCTGACCAGTAATAAGCTGATGAAGCGTTTTAAACAAAACTGGTTTCTAAAAGGGTCCACACAGTTCCTCAACCACTACTTCCCCACTATTACGCAGGCCTCAGGGGTTATTTCGGCAGAAAAAGAGCAGGCCTATTATCTAACAGAGCTGGCATTAGCATCTTGTTAGTGCTGACATGCAGCAAGTGAAAATCATGGTGTGGCAGTGTAGAAATGAAATTTGGCTAGTGGATGTACAATTTGAGGCAACTTCTTTGATTGCTTTGTGTTTAAATGTGGGCACAGTATGGCATACTCATCAGAGTCAGATATACAAAACATTCCAGTCTGCTATAGTATGGATATTGGGCACATCAGACAACAGGTATATGTGCTGTTACATACAGGAGTGCCACATAGACACCATTAACCAATAGGGTGGTGACTTGGGCACACATATCACTGCACTGATTTGCCACGGTCTATGGCCTGTGTTAGGGAGAATTCTCTGTTTAGGCTGAATTTCCTAACCTAGTGAGTCCCCCAGCAGCTTTGCTGGATTTCTGGAGTTTGTTTTTTCCATCCTGCCAAGAGTGAGACTCTTTTTCTCCCACTCTTGGACATGAATGAGTGTAATTCCTTTGAATGTCAATGTGTTCTATGGGCTATGGGGTCTTTTACTCCATAGGGTCTCATATGTTTTGCTATGTGTGTTACACTGCACCCTCCGTGCCGTAGCACTGGGGCGTCCTAGCGGACTTCCATCATAGACTCCATACCCAGGGACTGACTACTGTCTCCCCGGGCATGTAAAGTCACCATTGGCTTTACTAGACCTAAATTTACTAACAGAACTAGTACAAACCATCCTATTGTGGACGTACTAGTAGGGGTTGTTAGGGAGAATTCTCTGTTTAGGCTGAATTTCCCTACCTAGTGAGTCCCCCAGCAGCTTTGCTGGATTTCTGGGGTTATTTTTTTTCTCCTGCCAAGAGTGAGACTCTTTTACCCTCACTCTTGGACATGTTGAAGTGTGTTATCTTGGACAAACCTTGTGTTGAATGGGCTATGGGGTCTTTTACTCCATAGGGCCTCATGTATTTTTGTGATGTGGGTCACACAGCACCCTCTGTGCCGTGACCCAGGGGTGTCCTAGGGACTCCCCAACATAGACTCCATACCCTGGGACTGACTACTGTCTCCCAGGGCATGTAAAGTCACCAAAGACTTTGCTAGTCTTGAATCCTGAACAGAACCAGTACAAACCATCATATTGTGGACGTACTGGCTGGGGCAATTCGATTGCCCCAGGGTCTGTTAGTCGAGGGGGCACGTCTCCGTCCCCCCTGATCGAGTTTTGGCTGGTGGCAGTGGAAACTACTTTTTATATTCGACCGCGAATATTTCCCTATGGGATTTCCCATTGTTTTAGGCTAACACATTTAATTATTTATTTACGGTAGCCTTAAACATACCGCCGGTTTATATATTTATTTTTATAACTCCGGTTGGGACTTTTTGCCAAAACTTGATTCTAAAATGGCGTTGGTGTTCGCCTCTGTAACTCTGACCCAAAGTGGAGCCCTTTGTTCCACTTTTGGCGGGCTTCTCCACAGAAGCCCTCCAAAGTGGTGCCACTCTGTCTGGGGTACTTAGGAGGGGTGGAGGGGGATTTAGGCACCCTGGACTGAGTTACCTTGGTAACTCAAGTCGCACTCCGTCCTGATTGGCCCAAGTGGTGAGCCGCCCGGCTCACCACTTAGCATGTTTGAGTGACAGCTAGGCTGGGTGAATGGGGGTTTGCTGCATAAAAGCAGGGCTTTGGGGACTGGGACTTCAGAAGTCGCCACAGGACCAAGAATCCGACGAGGGAAGAGCTGAGCCGACCTGCTTCGACGACACCACCCGGTGGAGCCCTGCTGAACCGTCTCACCACTTTTTCCCGACGACCGAGGAGAACTCTTAACGGAGTGGCTCCTTCCCTTGACTGGTGGGGACAACCAGTTTTCGCCTTCTTTCCGTCCTTTTGAGGTATCTCGTGGCCGCCTTGCCTGTGCCAAGCACCCCGGCATCCGGAATACCACACTTTACCCCCATACCGCGAAAGTCGGTACCAACCCTTGAACCGGAGGACTCCGCGGCTGGTTTCTTCCCGGGCAGTGCTACGACCTTTCTCTTCTGCTCTTCAGCGAGATATTCTTCTCCCCTGACCGACGTCGAGCCTTGCTGTCGCTGCCTGGAACAACTGCCCCCGCTGGAGGATCCTTTCCGCTTAAGGTACTGTGTTCCGCCTGGCTTCCCTTGCTACCGACTGTACGGGGTAGATTTAGTCCCCGGCTTTCGAACCTGGGAGTGCCTGGGACACTTTGGCTAAACTTTCTGAGCCACTCTAAACTCTTTTTGACTCTTTGCAAGACTTTGAATCTCTAACTAACAGTGTGATCTTGGGCACATTTTCGCTCCGGCTACTCTAAGAGTGGGCCCTGCCTAGTGACTTTTGCTCACCTGTGACTTTATTCTTCTTTAAGCCTATTGCAAGTGTTCTGGACCTTAGAGTGGTGTGTCTAACCTATTTCTGCTTTTTCTCTCCCTTTCTTGGAAACTACTAGAGTGTCATCTAACGTTAAGCACTCACCTCTGTTTTAATTAAGTGGTGTTAACCTAGAGTTGTCTAGATAGGAGAAAGGATTGAATTTACTTTCAGTATAACTGTGTTGAAGTGCTTTTACTATATTTTTGCTAGAGTGTTTTTAACTTATGTGTATTTTAAATAAATAACTATATACTTTTGAAACCAAGCTCTGGTCAGTGTTTGCTTGTGCTATTGTGTTTTGGTACATATTGTGTATACTTTACATACTGCCTAACTCTTCTTGAGAGAAGTCTGACTGCTCAGCCACAGCTACCAGGTAAATCTGGGTGGTACAGACTGCTACCAAAGGGGTTTACTGCTCTACCTGTAGTCTTAAATCTTTTGCAGTGTTCCCCAAGGGAACTGCACAGGTTTCTGCCTAACACTGGTGTACAGCGGTGGGATTTGTATTGAGTATACATTTTATTGTGCTTTAGATACCTTAGTGCAACTAACCACAAAGCTTAGCACTGAAAAAGTAAAACCTCTAACATGTCAGTTATAGAAAGCTATAGTCAAGAGTCCCTTGCAGCCAAAACTGCTGATTGTTTAAGAGTGCTCTGTAAACATAAGGATCTCCTGACTAAGGGCAAGAAAATGGAGCTGATTGAAAGATTGTTAGCTAACCAAAGTCTGGGTGATGGTTCAGAGGAGCCTACCACTCCAGCAACTGTAGATGACAGTATTGAAGTTAACATGGAGCAAAATGTTGATGTTTCTGAGGAAGAGTCAGAAGAGGAGGGTGAGGCTGTTGTAACTGTCCCCCCTAGGCCTCTGCCTGCTCTACCTGCTGTGCCTACTGGACCTTTACCAGGTCCCACATTTAGTCCTCAGTACTTTGAACTGGAGAAAATGAAGCTAGAATTGGAGTATAAGAAACTTAATGCTCAAACTGACAAAGAACTAAGGCTAAGGGAAATGGAGCTCAAGTATGACTTAGAAATGAAGAAATTATCTGTTGAGAATGTTTCTCTCTCTGGCTCCTCTAGAAGTTCCAGTCCTAAAAGACCCCGGATGCCTAAAGAATTGGTTGGTATGTATGAGCCTAAGTTGGATGTGTTGGATTGGTTGTCTCTGTTTGAATATAATCATGGGCTCCAGAACATCACAGGAAATGACTTACTCACCTGGTTGTTCTCTAGGCTTCCCCCTGTTGCAACTGATGTGGTAATGGAGATGGGGGAGGAGGATAGGAAGGACTATGAATGTGTGAAACTAGCTTTGATAGCTAGGTTTGGGAAGACCCCTTCCCAGTATCTTAAGAGGTTTAGGAGCCTCAAAAAGCATGATGGTACCCCTTGGGCTACCTGGGTGAGTGAATGTTTGAAAAACTTAGAGGGATGGATTAAGGGTTACAAGGTGAACACTTATGAAGGTATGAAGAATTTGTTTATGTTGGAGACTATTTATGATGCCTGCTCTCCTGAGCTCAGACAACACTTGGCTGATTCCAGGGAATTAGATTCCCGGAAACTAGCTAAGGCTGCTGACTTGTGGGTTGCCAACAGGGCCACTCACAAGGATTCTGGGGTAACTCAGAAGAAGGATGGGGAGAAACAGCCTAAAAAAGACTCCAAAGAGAATTCTAATAATTCCTATCCCAAAGAGGGCCCCAAACCACAAAATAACCAGGGTAAGCCCCATGGGAAACCTAGTCAGGCTACTGTACCTTCTGGCCACAAGCCAGAAGGAGGTCAGAACAAGCCACCCTTCCAGAGAGCATTTGGACAATGCTATGTCTGTCAGGGTACTGACCATATCAAAGGAGATCCCAAGTGCAAGGGTAAACCTGCAGGGATCAGCACAGTCTCCTTAGCCTTCACTCCTGAGGATGAAGTACAGATGGCTAGTGCCCACTTTGAACTCTTTGCTGAAGAACCCTTGGGTCTTCAAGCAACTGTAAACTTAGAGCCTATGGGTCTGGTTAGTCCCCAGAATAGGGTTGTGTATAACTCCCTACCTGTTAACTCTAAGGTGTATTATGTGGACAGTGTTCTTGTCAATGGCCAGGATACTCCTGCCAGGAGAGACACTGGGGCCAGCAGAACAGTAGTGGATGAAAGCCTCTTTCAACCTGAGGATGTGGCCAAAGCACCCAAAGGTCCCACTAAAATGTCTGGAGGCCCTGTCCAAATGGTTCCTATTCTACCAGCCCTCATTCAGTGTAACAACATGACAGTGAGGATCCCTGTCAGTGTTCAGACTGAGGTACCTGGGAAGGTCCTGTTGGGGAATGACCTAAGAACTCTAGGAGTAGTGTCACATACCCCCAGGCCTCCCAGTATGGAGAAGCAGAACTTAACCAAATTGGCTAGACAGGCTACCTTGAAGGACCCTTCTAAGCCTGTGGGACCCTCTACTGAGAACCCCACTACAAGCCCTGGTGTTAGTAAGTTGACCTCTAACCCAGGCACATTTCAGGATAGTATGCTAGGAACATGGGAGCCCCAACCAAGCTCCACCCTTGTTCCCCTAGTTTCCGAGTCTCTGACCCCCCCTGCTTCTGAGGAAGAGGTGGATAGACCAACTAGGCCCCTATCTGGACCTGAGAGAACTGGTAATTCTCAGTGCTGGTGGAAAACCAGAAAAGAAAAGTCTAAGGCCAAAAACCTTCGGACTGTTGGACCTTCTACTGAAGACCCCAACTCCAATCCTAATATTAGGGGGGAAACTCCTAAAATAGGTAAAGGTAGATCTAAGAGGAAGGGGAAGCAGGTACATTGCCTAACCCCAACCCCTCCAACCAAGAGGCCTAAGACCCAACCTGCTCCCACAAGAGAGGTGGTGAGGAACCTTGGAGGCCCCTCTAGATCTAAGGGAATCCTTTATAAGGACCCCTTCAAAAAGCCTAACATAGGTTCAGAAGTTGTACCAACTTCTGAGGGACTGGTCAACCAGATCCCCTATAACAAAAAGACTGATGTTCCTCAAAGGGTCTGTAGGTCCGTTAGCTTGCAAAAGAAAACCTTTGAGTTCTCCATTGAACATAGGTCAAGGTGTCACCATCAAAATGCTGATGGACTCTCTAGGATGTATATCATCGACTAGAGGTATGAGGTTCATCCAGGAGTGGATTAAATCCTCCTGTCCCTTAGTCTGGGGGGGGCGAGTGTTAGGGAGAATTCTCTGTTTAGGCTGAATTTCCCTACCTAGTGAGTCCCCCAGCAGCTTTGCTGGATTTCTGGGGTTATTTTTTTTCTCCTGCCAAGAGTGAGACTCTTTTACCCTCACTCTTGGACATGTTGAAGTGTGTTATCTTGGACAAACCTTGTGTTGAATGGGCTATGGGGTCTTTTACTCCATAGGGCCTCATGTATTTTTGTGATGTGGGTCACACAGCACCCTCTGTGCCGTGACCCAGGGGTGTCCTAGGGACTCCCCAACATAGACTCCATACCCTGGGACTGACTACTGTCTCCCAGGGCATGTAAAGTCACCAAAGACTTTGCTAGTCTTGAATCCTGAACAGAACCAGTACAAACCATCATATTGTGGACGTACTGGCTGGGGCAATTCGATTGCCCCAGGGTCTGTTAGTCGAGGGGGCACGTCTCCGTCCCCCCTGATCGAGTTTTGGCTGGTGGCAGTGGAAACTACTTTTTATATTCGACCGCGAATATTTCCCTATGGGATTTCCCATTGTTTTAGGCTAACACATTTAATTATTTATTTACGGTAGCCTTAAACATACCGCCGGTTTATATATTTATTTTTATAACTCCGGTTGGGACTTTTTGCCAAAACTTGATTCTAAAATGGCGTTGGTGTTCGCCTCTGTAACTCTGACCCAAAGTGGAGCCCTTTGTTCCACTTTTGGCGGGCTTCTCCACAGAAGCCCTCCAAAGTGGTGCCACTCTGTCTGGGGTACTTAGGAGGGGTGGAGGGGGATTTAGGCACCCTGGACTGAGTTACCTTGGTAACTCAAGTCGCACTCCGTCCTGATTGGCCCAAGTGGTGAGCCGCCCGGCTCACCACTTAGCATGTTTGAGTGACAGCTAGGCTGGGTGAATGGGGGTTTGCTGCATAAAAGCAGGGCTTTGGGGACTGGGACTTCAGAAGTCGCCACAGGACCAAGAATCCGACGAGGGAAGAGCTGAGCCGACCTGCTTCGACGACACCACCCGGTGGAGCCCTGCTGAACCGTCTCACCACTTTTTCCCGACGACCGAGGAGAACTCTTAACGGAGTGGCTCCTTCCCTTGACTGGTGGGGACAACCAGTTTTCGCCTTCTTTCCGTCCTTTTGAGGTATCTCGTGGCCGCCTTGCCTGTGCCAAGCACCCCGGCATCCGGAATACCACACTTTACCCCCATACCGCGAAAGTCGGTACCAACCCTTGAACCGGAGGACTCCGCGGCTGGTTTCTTCCCGGGCAGTGCTACGACCTTTCTCTTCTGCTCTTCAGCGAGATATTCTTCTCCCCTGACCGACGTCGAGCCTTGCTGTCGCTGCCTGGAACAACTGCCCCCGCTGGAGGATCCTTTCCGCTTAAGGTACTGTGTTCCGCCTGGCTTCCCTTGCTACCGACTGTACGGGGTAGATTTAGTCCCCGGCTTTCGAACCTGGGAGTGCCTGGGACACTTTGGCTAAACTTTCTGAGCCACTCTAAACTCTTTTTGACTCTTTGCAAGACTTTGAATCTCTAACTAACAGTGTGATCTTGGGCACATTTTCGCTCCGGCTACTCTAAGAGTGGGCCCTGCCTAGTGACTTTTGCTCACCTGTGACTTTATTCTTCTTTAAGCCTATTGCAAGTGTTCTGGACCTTAGAGTGGTGTGTCTAACCTATTTCTGCTTTTTCTCTCCCTTTCTTGGAAACTACTAGAGTGTCATCTAACGTTAAGCACTCACCTCTGTTTTAATTAAGTGGTGTTAACCTAGAGTTGTCTAGATAGGAGAAAGGATTGAATTTACTTTCAGTATAACTGTGTTGAAGTGCTTTTACTATATTTTTGCTAGAGTGTTTTTAACTTATGTGTATTTTAAATAAATAACTATATACTTTTGAAACCAAGCTCTGGTCAGTGTTTGCTTGTGCTATTGTGTTTTGGTACATATTGTGTATACTTTACATACTGCCTAACTCTTCTTGAGAGAAGTCTGACTGCTCAGCCACAGCTACCAGGTAAATCTGGGTGGTACAGACTGCTACCAAAGGGGTTTACTGCTCTACCTGTAGTCTTAAATCTTTTGCAGTGTTCCCCAAGGGAACTGCACAGGTTTCTGCCTAACAGGGGTAATTCGATTACTCCTGGGTCTGTTATTCGAGGGGGCACTGTCCCGTCCCCCCTCGTCGAGTTTTGGCTGGTGGCAGTGGAAACTACTTGTTATGTTCGACCCCGAATATAACCCTATGGGATTCTTCCCATTGCTGGAGATTGATACTTTTCCTCATTAATCTCTGACATACCACCGGTTTACTTATCTTAAATAAGTCTATCGGATGGTATTTTCTGCCAGAACTCGGTTTTTAAAATGGCGTCTGTGTTCGTCTCTGTGACTCCTAAACCAAAGGTTGAGCCCTTTTGCCATTCTGTCTGGGTTACCACAGGGGTGTGGGAAGGGGTTTAGGCACCCTGGACCGAGTTGCCTTGCCAACTCCGGGCGCACTCTGGTGTGATTGGCCCAAGTGGTGAGCCACCCCGCTCACCACTTAGCGTGTTTTGAGTGACAGCTAGGTGGAATGAATGGGGGTTTTCTGCATAAAAGCAGGGCTTTTGGGACTGGATCTTCAGAAGTCGCCACAGGACCTAAGAATCCGACGAGGATAAAGCTGAGCCGACCTGCAACGACGACACCTCTGGTGGAGCCTGTGGAACCGACTCACCACTTCCCGACGGCAGAGGAGATCTCCCTGCCGGAGAGTCTCTTCCCCTGACTGGTGGGAACAACCAGTCCCCTTTGCTTTTTCTTCGCTCCAGGACGCAGTGGTCGAATTGCCCGTGCAGAGCACCTCAGCAACCGGATAGCCACTACGCCTGTACCGCGACCAAAAGGTGGTGCCTTGTGACGGAGTACTCCGCGGCTGGTCTCTTCCCTGGTGATGCACCGGACTTCACTTTTCTTCGACGACGAGATCATCTCTACTCTTGGCAAAGACCCGACGTGCATCCACCAACAGGAACAACTGCCCCCGCCGGAGCTGTCTCTCCACAAACAAGGTACCATGTCCGCCTGGCTTCCCTTTCTGCCGGATCGAGTGAGGTGTCTTAATCCTCGCCTTTCCATTGGGTCGCCTCCAAGCTTTCTTTAACGTATTGTTCTGAACTGGTCCAATCTTTCCATAACAATTTTGCGATAAAGACTCGAAGCGCATTTCCACTGAGACACTTTTTGGGACATATCGCCTTGCCTCTCTCCGAGTAGGCCTGGCCTCTGAACTTTGTGATCTGCAGTAGACCCTGCCTTACTTGCCTTGCATTTGTCTGAAAAGTATTGGTACCGAGTTGATTTCATAACCTGCCTTATTTTTCTCTCCCGTCCTAACGAATACTAGAGTACCATCTAGGTTAAAGCATACACCTTTGTCTGCAAATAAGTGATGCCGGTGAACCTAGACTTGTCAAACTATTGGTAGGGGGATTGATCTTTTTCTTCGTATAGTAATTGTGATTAAAGTTGTTTGCCGTATTAGTGCCAGAGTGTTTTCCATACATGTGTTGTTATAAATAAATACCTTTATATCTTTACACCGAAGCCTTGTTCCGTGTTTGCTTGTTCTACTGTGTAGATTGCCCTATATTGTATACTCCACATACTGCCTAACTCTTCTTGATGGAAGTCTGACTGCTCAGCCACAGCTACCAAGTGAATCTGTGTGGTACAGACTGCTACCAAGTGGGTTTACTGCCAAACACCGTTGTCCTAAATCTTTTGCAGTGGTCCTAGAGGGAACTGCACAGGTTTCCGCCTAACAGCCTAGACAGTGACACAATAAACCCTGCTTTCCTAATTAAGGTGCCAAGTCACATTGGGTTGCCATCTGGTGTGTGTGCTAGGCAGTGGCTGGCTCTGCCTCTGGCTTGTTTAGAAAATTAAAAGACCTTTGATGCTAAGCTGTTGCATTTAGTCCAAAGCAAAACAACATTTTTCTCTATATGCATATGAGACTGTTTAAATATGTTATTTAAACATTTGAGTAATCTGTTTTCACCAACGTAGGATAGTGTGCAGGGGACGGGAGGATTCCTAGGCTGAATCCTCTCTTTCTTTTTGTCTTTTGTAGGGGTCTTGTGCCAAATCCTCAGTTCTTTCCCCACACCTTAAAAAATTCCTAATTAAAAGCCATCTATCTAAAGAATTATCCAATACTTCAATTTATAAGGTGTGCACGCTCACCTTTTTCCTTATTTAGTCCAAAGCAGACACTAGAATACTTAAGCAAGCAAGTGTCAGTTAACCTTCCCAGCTACATATACTAGGGACTGGAGGACAAAGCAATAGTTTTAACATTGAGAACCAGAAGCCAATATTTACATATTTGCAATACCAAGCCAAATTGACTCTCAAAGTTTTTAACTTTTTTATTGTTACAAAATGTCTGCCCATCCTACTTCACCTTCCTGTTGTAATGTATTTGTGTGCACTCCCTGCAATATATAATCTATGGATACTCATCAATGACTTGAGTAAATTGTGTAACCCACTGAGTAGCGTTTTACCAATTGCTCCATATGTGGGGTGTTCCATGTGAGTATATAGGCACACAATAAAGTGAATACATTCATGGCTCGGGTGGAAATCCAGCAAAGACCCTAAAACGTCCATTTTTCTTCCTCCCTCTTTTGAAATGAATAGCACAACCAGCACTCAAAGGGTGTATCGCATTACCCAGCTCGGTAGGCCTGTATTGAGAGGCCAAGCAGACCAGCAAAAGCAGCCAGACTGAATTACAGGCCCACAACCCCTGAAAAATGGGAAAACAATTTTCCTTTTTTTCCTTTTCCTGTCTCCTTTGAGGCTGGCGACTATGGCAATATGCATAGCACACGTTTTCTTTGGCAATTGAAATCCACCCGTTAAAGGCTTGAAATAATAACTCACAATGGAATTGTGCAGCCCAGTACTTTAACAATGCCCCCTATTGTTTTAACCCTCCACTGTTGATGCACTTTAATCAATTACTAAACCAGACTGCAAGCAGCCCCAACTTTTTCCAGACACACTTTTAAGAATGGCCTAATAGTACCACACAACCAGAATAAACAATTCTGGTGCTGGAGGGTTCCATTGTGTAAAAATAAAACTCAATGGGCGACTTTTAAGAACCCAGTAGGGCGGCCCACTGTGATTGGGCTGCCTGCAATATGCTGTCGAGAAGCTTTATTTCTCTGCAAACTGATATTAATACAACCTTTCTCCGGAATTAAATCTTAGACGCAGGGGCCCTTCTTAAGTAAGTTAGTGTGTCTGGGACAAGGGGAGGATTTTTGGTCTGCACTAAATCTACCGAAAGGGGAGGGAGGGGGAGTGAAAGGCAGAGAAGGGAAATACTACTGGAGGAAAAGTTCAGAGCGAGAAAACACACGCGTGAGGGAACAACAGACTCGCTCGGGATGGCTGCAGCCGCGCGATGGAGGAGCAACCGTGACATCTCTCTATACGGGCCCCTGACAAAGCCTCATCGCATCCGAGCATGAAAACGAAGGTCAGTGGTGGGTGGGCAACCTCGACCTAAAAGACAAAAGGGGTCGCTTTAAATGCGCCGTTGCCCAGAGAATTTTACATTACATGTGCCCCAGTGCTGAAATGTCTGCAGGTTTGCGTATTTAGCCAAATTGTTGATGTTGTGAAATACTGTCCACTGAGGTAATGAGCGGGTGATGTTGCGCACTCACAGAAGCAGAACCCGCTGTGACCCGCATGTAGCACATTTAACACCTGGCGGGGCGGGAGTCACGAGGTGGCGTCCTTGGTGCTAAGGGGATAGTTTACTTTAGCACCCCAGGTCTGTTGCAGTGCGTCATGAGCCAAGGTCATACAAACGATAACGTTGCATTTTAATGACCTGGAGTCACGAGTGTTGGAGAACGAAGGGGGTGCAGGGCCTGGGCGGGAGCTGGAACAGACTGCAGAGGTGGGAGATGGCTACCCTTCCTCTCCCAAACATAAATGTGGAATTAACTGCATGCGTGTGCACACATTGATTTGTGAGGGACAAGAAAACAGCATCTTTCAGGAATGTGTCTATGGGCCACCGAAGGGGGAGGCTGCGGCCGCTTGCCCACAGTCTAATAGGGTACTCCCCAGTCAAAAAGGAAGATCATTCTGGAATCATTCTGGAGTCATCCGATGACTCCATTCTAGAGTCATCCATGGATAGTTCAGGAAGATCATCCAAAGTATTCACACAGGCCAAAATATTTAATGAGATGATGACTCTAGAGTTATCACAGAAACTACTCCAGGATGAGTTTGGATTACTTCCAGTGATGATCTTGGATTACTCCAGGATGACTCCATGACAACTTCAGGATGAGTGGGGATTACTCTAGGATGACTCCATGACAACTTCAGGATGAGTTGGATTACTCCAGGATGGCTTCGGATTACTCTAGGATGACTCCATGACAACTTCAGGATGACTCCACGACAACTTCAGGATGACTCCACGACAACTTCAGGATGAGTTTGGATTACTCTAGGATGACTCCACGACAACTCCAAGACAACTTCAGGATGAGTTTGGATTACTCTAGGATGACTCTACGACAACTCCAGGATGACTCCACGACAACTTCAGGATGAGTTTGGATTACTCTAGGATGACCCCATGACAACTCCAGGATGACTTCATGATAACATTAGGATGGGTTTTAAATTGTAAATGATTATTGCAGACCACTCCAGGATGAGTTTAAATGATTTCAAGATGGTTCCAAAAGATTTAGGAAAAGGGGTTGGATTACCACAGGATGTATCCCTTTTGAGTAACATTGGTGGCATTACTTTACAATGACTCTAGTTAGACTTCTGGATAGTGTACTGGAAAAAGAAAATCTTGCAGCTGTCACTTTTCATCTTTGCTAGAGCACCCGTTAACCAAGTTCGCCGATTTAGTGCACACAACTACAACCCCCATATCACAAACCAACTCCCCCATTTCAATTCTCACCTCTAGACAACATGGCCTCACACCCCATAAAAGTCCCACAGTTCCAAAGCACTACACCAAAATACACACTTCCAGCTACCTAAACAGCATCTGTTAAAGGTCTACCAGCATGACAGACTTCCGCCAGTCACTTCACCCAATAACCCTAAGAGCAGCTAATTATTACCGAGTTCATATTGTGATAGTAAAATTCTGCAGCTATAAATTGTTGATATTTTAATATTGTATTGCTCTGGCTATAAGACATCTTCAATCAAACATAGGCTCATAAAGTGTACAACTTTTTTTATTCAACAAATTCAGTTTAACGGCATAGCTCCATAAGAATAAATAGGTTTACAAAAATACAAACAAACAATCATTGATCCTGCATTTCAAAAGGTGGAGTCTTTTTTAGGCCTCTTCTGGCATTGCAAATTTTGGTAGCAAGCTTCCTCCTTATTACTCGGCAGTCCATAGTAGGCCAGCTGTTAGCCTTGCAGACAGATCTCAAAAATTCTACAAAAAATAAAAAAATAAAAAGGATATATGAATAAAAATGGACACCCGAATAGGCACTGTTAAATTCCTTATTGCAGAATACATACCAGATTAACTAAATGTTAAAATGTCAACTTACAATTGCGTCACTACATTTAAATGCATTTGTACACAAAGGATGAAACAGGCTTAAAAGATAGATTTGAACTGAAAATGAATAATGGTTTTCTGTGGCTGCAGAAGATTTATGGTCTTTAGTGGAGCAATATTGATTTATATCACACAGTCAGAAATAGAATGCATAAGTGGAAATGTACAGTTTTCAAAACCAATACAACTAATACGTCAAAGTGATGATTAAGCATTAGCTTCGGAAAAAGAATGAGACTTTTCAATGACCTACCGTGCAAAGCATCAACCTTTTCTACATCAAGGACATCACTCCCAGCTCTGGCTGTTGTTACTCCTTTAGCAGAAGCAAACTCATTCTGTGAAAAGAGAAGCTCGCTGACCCCATTCATAAGGAAGCTTGCACCATCTCGTGCAGCTTTAGCCCCCTCCAAAAGTCTGTAGAGCTCTCGCTTTGGCACAATTATACCTCTAAATCTGGTGGGGTCATTGGCATCCGTAACCAGCTGTTGCATATCAGCCTGGAAATATAGCACAATATATAATATTAACACAAATTATCATGACATGCAAGTACACATTGTATTATAAGCAATGATGTGTACAAAACATGGTGAGGTGAATTTCCTGCATAGGAAATGTGACCCCTAAACAGTTGGATTGATATCAATCCTAACATTTGTACTTAATCAAGGACACCTTAAGCTGCCTTCTAGGCTTGCACTTTGGCCGCCATGGCACAATATGAATTAATAACTGTAGGAGAACAAAGTTTCACTGCTAGGATACATTATATATTATATATGGCGTGGTTGCTGGTGAATAGCAGGAGAGTAGATGCACAAAATATAGTGTGTCTGCACACATTTCACATACAGCCATGCCTACAACTATGGTGCAAATATTCATCATCTAGGTGATATTTTTTAAGCTATAAATGAAAAAATGGGCCTGGCCAGAATCTATGCAGAATATTGCTTCTTAATTTATATGCACACAAAGATTTGGTTATACACTAAGATTAAGGAATAGAAACAAGTTATAAAAGAGATGAAAAAGTATCACCTTCTGTTGTGTGGATGATCTAGTGTCCATTTCAAACAACTTCTCTGCTGATTCTGGGAATGCTGCTGATTCCGGGAATGAATTGGTCCTGGTCTGAGCTGCCAGTGATGCCTGCAAATGATGCATTGCCAACTTACTGTGTCTTTGCGTGGCTTGTAACTGTTCTACAATAAAATAAAATAAAAAAAAACAGTTAAAAGGCATGTACTCTTTGTCATCACAAACTAAAACAGTGGAACTAAGAGCAGTGGGGACCACACAACATCAAAGGCCCAAACACTTACCTGATGCGCACCCACTCGCTCCTCTTTTCCGTAATGGAGGGGGCCCGACAACACAGCCAGCCAGCCCAAATCAATCTGTCAGTGCGCCCGCGCATAGCCTGAGGGCACGCCACACGTGCACCCATGGACCTGGCTGGCGCCAGCGCCACCCAGGTTCCGCGGCCAGGGGGAAAATAAAGCAACAAATGTTGCTAATTTATTTGCTGATTGCTGCCCTGCCCTGCCTGAGGGCAGAGGCTGTAGCCTGCAGCAGTGAATACACGACGTAGCGTTCGCTTTGTGACAATATAAAAATGAATGTGGCAGGCCTGGCTGGTGCGTGCGGCCTTGCCTGGCTTGCAGGAGCACTGCTGCGCGGCACCCCCTAGAGGCTGACTGACGTCAGGCAGCCACCTGAGCTGCCTGACGCAAAGACCGGCCCTGCCCCGACTCATGTCCCCCCACCCGACACGTCATCCCACTCCAGACCTATGGCCCTTATGGCCACCCAAATCCCACCCCACGACACCCCAGTCCAAACACCCAACCAAGCATTCCATCTACTCCACATTGAATTCCCAATGTCATGATAGAAAATAAATAACCAGCATGCCCATGAATACATGTCCCTCAGACCCACACAATGGCGACACATGACTGTGAAAAACCATGTTGTGACGTGCACAAAACAAATGAGAGAAGACCACACAAGTAAAGTAAAGAAAAAATGTGTATTGAAAAATAAACCAAATGAATAAAACAAAAACACACAATAATAAAAACAAATATTCCAAGTCTGGAAGTCCAAAAATGAAAAAAAAAATGAATGCTGTAAGCAATAAAATCCAAAGTAAAATGGCTCCAATGGGTCCGTCCATCAAACAAAAATCAGAGTTTCAAAAAAGCAAAGTATTCCACCATGGGTCCTAGAAAATGAAATCCAGGTCCAAAACTATTTACAAATTAACATCCAAGGTCCATGAGGCCAACAATCCAAAGGAAACCTAACCTAAATCCTACCTAATAAATAACTATATACAAAAAGGCGAGGCATAGTCGATGCGCACCAAAGGAAAAAAAATAGAAAGGAAACTTACACCTACAGAACTATTTACAAAGGCGACGGGCAAGTCCAACAGCTCACTTGTTGATGTCCGGGCCAGGGTATCATCAAACACCTCTTCCTCTTCCCTGGCCCCAAGGTCTCGCAGGGATGAAGCCATGGCCTCCTCCAACTCCCTGCGAGTTGCCTCGAGGCACTCAGCCCGCCACAACGCCCAGCGCATGGAGTTCTCCACCCTGACCATAGTGAGCCGTGCCTTTTCCACCCGCCGCCACTCTGCATATATTTGCCGGCCTAACCAATGCCACACAGAAGACACTCCCAATCCAGGGTCCTCCTTCCCTCTGGCAGATGCCTGCTCCCGTGATGTTGATGGCCCCAAGTCATCATCGTTCCCACCTTGAGCCTGCTGCTGCCATGCATTTGCCCTACCTTTCGATGCCTGCACGTCCTCCTCCTGCTGGTGTCCAGTTGTTGGGGTGACCACCCCTGCTGGACCTCTGACTCCCGACTGTGGCAGGGATGTGTCCTCCACCAGCCTGGCCACTGTGTCAGGGGCAGCTCCACAGGGTACCCAGGTGATACTTAGGCAGAAAGATGGCATGGAGGACGACTGGCGGTTCAGTTGAAGAGGGGGTCAGTAAAAGGTCCAGCACACGGAGGAACCCAGCACTGGTGACCCATCCTAGTAGGTCCTTGCGGTCAATGAGGCATCCAAAAAACGTGCATTGTCCACACAGGAACCCTGCACGTCATCCCGAATGCCACGTTGATGCAACGCCACTCCAGCCAGGACAGGCTCAACACGGTCCCGTATTGCCACGTCCGCTGGGAGAGGAAGGCCAGTTGTTGTGTCCGCATCCCCTCCCTGAAAACAGGTCTGGACAAAGGCATCGCTGCTGGTGCGGGATGATGCAGTCATAGGATCAGGGACAGGATTACACACAGGCACCTCCACGGCTGCCTGTGCTGCCTCCAATCCCTGCCCCTGGACTGCACCTCTAGCACCAGTGGAATCCCCCCCTCCAGGCCCCATGCGTGGGCCTTTCATGGCATCCTCCTCAACCAAACCCCCCAACAACCTGGATGACTCCGTGCCATCTTCCTCCATAGGCCCCTGTGGGGTCTCAGCTGCCCCTTCTGCTGCCGGGGAGTCCACCTCCGACCTCCGCCTCTTGGACCTACCATCGGCAGCTGCGGCCACGGGCGCGGCACCAGACCCCTCACTCCCGAAGAGATGACAACCCGGGAGGGAAACTGGGCCTTGCGTCTTCGGCTGGTGGTGGGATCCCTGCCACTGTGCTCCACAGCACCGTCTTCGCCCTCTTCATCAGTTGACGCTGTAGACAGGGAGAGATAGAACACATGCATCAGGGCACTGTACAATGGTCTGATATACACATGACAGTTGCACATGAGTGTCAGTGTCAAACTTCACAGATGGCATCACACTCCCCAACACACATATCATTCGAAACCACAATGCGCAAATGAACAGGAATGTTGCAGCAGGCAGCAACATCCATACATATACAACAGCATGAGCATCCGAAGGTTAACCTGACATCACATGCAATACGGGGTGTGCCAAACACATGCAGACACGCCACCAGACATACATGCATCTGTACATCTCCACCACCTGTCACAGTGAAATCATCAGCAACTATGTCACATCTGCTAATCAGATTCCTACATGTCTGTGTCACATGCACCTCCACCTTCAACTACATCAGGGTCAGCCACTTCTCCAAGCAACGAGCTGGGGGTAGATCTCTCTCCGCAGCAGGGGCCTCCCTCGGGAACAGCCTTCCTGCGTCCCTGAAACTTGAGGAAGCACCTCAAAACCTTCCTCTTTGCCTCCGCTTTCTCTCCCTCTCTCCCCTGCTAAATTCACTGAACCGGCACTGAATCTGCTACTGGGCCACTTACCGATCTCGGTCCTTGGCCCAGCCACTCTTCCCTCCACTGCCTACCTGCACTACGGGACTGTCTGTGTATCCTTCAGCCCCTTCTCCCGGCACTTACCTTGCACTTGCCACCAGCTGGCCCTATTATTTATCTTGTATTCTACTAACCATGTACTGCACTTTCCTTGCACTTGCCACCACCTGGCCCTATTATTTATTTTGTATTCTACTAACCATGTACAGCACCTTTCCCCCCTCTTCCCTTCCCCTTGCACTTTTCCCAGTCCCCTTACCCTTGCACTTGTGCGATCTGAATGACACCTGGCCTAGTAGGATCGTTGTCTGTCTTCCCTTGTCCCCCCCCTGCCTCGTCGCGCCTTGAAACACTTGTGTATAGGCGCGTTACAAATGCCATATCATATCATATCATATCCATGGTGTATCACATTCGCACACATGTCAAACACACACACGCACATGTATGCCGTGCACGTACATGAAGGTGGAACCAGCATCCATGTGTCACACCACAACCATGCCACAGTACATACACAGAAATGTAAACATGTGTGCACCCACACATGCATTTGGGCATCATGCATTTGAACACATACACCATTGATGTGCCTCACACATGACTGGACTCACATGCGGCAGGCTCATGTCCCTGTACATACACATCCATACATGGGCCTTCCAAGACATATGTCCAACCTGCACACTCCTGGCACACCTCAACATGCACTGCATCCAATCAGTATGCATGGACACTTACCGCTCGACTCTGGACCGGTCTGCCTCTGAAGGACCTGGAGGTGGAGCACTGGGTGTATGTGTTCCAGGACCCTCATCTGGATGTTGGTAAGGCAGACCCGGCACCCCTCTACACGCGCTACCTTCAAGAGGCACCGGGCCTTGCTATGGGTCCCGGACCTGAAGTCCTCCCAGCGCTTCCAGACATGTGCCATGTCACGGGTTGCCACCCCATCCACGTTGATGGCAGCCACAATGTCCTTCCAGATCCTCTTCCGTCCTTGATTGCCGGGACGTGAACTTCCGAAGAGGGCATCATAATGCACCAGGACTTGCTCCACCAAGATACCAACTTCTGCAGCACTGAAGCTGGTAGCCCTCTACCTCTCTGGCTGGGGGTTGTCAGTGGTCTCTGATGGTGTTTCCCCCGACATGGCAACCCCCGAGGCAGGTGTAGGTGGGCAACTGGGTCCTGGTGCTGGGCTGTGGAACGATGGAACTTCAGTCGGGATTCTATTGTTCCAGCAGGGGTGGTCACAGCAACTGGACCCCTGCAGATGGCTGACGTGCAGGCACCAAATCGCAGGGCACGTGGCCAGCAGGCAGGCAGGCAGCAGCAGATGGCAGGTGGGAGCGGGCTCGCGGCTCGGGGGGGTAGGAAAATGGCCTTCTGGGCAGGAGCGTGGTCTTCCGTGTGTTGTCGCGTGGCCAGCTTGATACAGAGTGAATTGGCACATAAAAAATAGCACGTCAGCGTGTAATTCGAGGAAAGGTCCTTAGCGCATAAGCGCGTCTGTGACGTAATACGCGTGGCTGTTTCCCTCATGACGGGTGCATAGTGATTCAGCACGTGAAAAAACAACAAGTCCGCTTGTTAATGCGTGTAATTCGAGGAAAGGGCCTTACCGCTTAAGTGAAGTGACGCGTGCGGGCATATCCCTCAGCATGGGTTAAAGGTGAGTGGGGCCAGCAGTTCGCTGTACATGGCTTTCGTGGAGACCGACGTGTGTGTTGCTACTTCGTGCTGTTTCGCGCGCCATCACAACTTCACAGCGGATGAAGGACGTATTTCTTCTTTTGACAGGGTATTGGCTACGCGTGTTTTTCATTATCACGCTAGTCTGACGGTGAGTCGTGCATGCTATTTTCCCACTGCAGGTGCCCCTGTGTATCTCGTATCTGTTTTTGAGGTCATAGTAGCCTGCGTGTCCCACGCGTATGTGTTTTTTGTGTCCCTGATTGCCACTGCGTACTGCGGGAGGTTAATTCCACACATGTGGGCTACCGGGGGTTGCTTGCACGGTTTTACTGCAGTTTTGGGGTGCCTGAGCGTTGAGTGACCCGTTACTTTATCACCGGGGTCATATACAGCCTTGCAGGTGCACATGGGTGCTGTCAACTTCTCGTATCCCACCCCCTTCACCCAATTGCCCAGGACAATTGTTGTGTACACCTCCCATTGGCACTACTCTATCTGTGCCGGCACTACTCCATCTGTGCTATGGTTGGGAGGCCACGAAAGGTGAGGGGTGCCTAAGCAGGGCGTACTCCACATGGTGGGCGTGGTCAGGGATGTGGCCGGGATGACAGAGGAGTAGGAGGACTCCAGGGTGTCCAGGATGGCCGCAGAGGGGGAAGAGGCAGGGGTGCGCCAGTTTGGTACAATGTTGTGCCACGTGTTGGTGCAGTCATGCCACCATCCCCTGTGTTTATGGGAGATGCAGCTCTTGCATCTGGCACTGGCGCCCATGTGATGCGGCAGTCCGTTTCATTGACTGCCACGGGCCCAAGGGTAGTGGTAGCTGCAGGTGCAGCTGTGGATACCACCTCCCATGCTCAGGGTGGGCCAGTGCATGCTGCGTTGGCACCAGAAGAGTCCCTGGTTTATTTCCAGGATTTCAGGAAGCACAGGGTAAGTGCACGCAGGGCTGCCCTGACCGAGGCACATGTCCCTGGGGCAGTATTGTCATCTGCTGCCCTGAGCAGCGGGGTGTCGGCAAGTTCATGGGCAGATGCAGCCGACACACCCCGGCTATGAGTCTACCATCCAGGACAGTCCCGGTCAGTGAACTTCGCACAGCAGATGTTGCTGGACAGGGTCAAGTCAGGGGCACCCAGCAGCCACCGACGGAAGTCGAGGCTTCCATCATTGTTCCATCTGCCACTCCCTTGGTTCAATCCACCAGCGCCACTGCCCATACTGATCAGGGTGGCATTTGACTGTCAGGGTCCAGACCACTGTCCAAGAGGAGGAAGGTTGCACCTGCAGTAGAGGCTGGGACCCCAGACACAGCTCCGTCCTCCGGTACGTCGAGGAAGAAGCCTTTCTGCGTGCAGGAACTGGACTTCCTTGTGGACTATGTGCCGGACCACAACCGTGATATGCTATTCGGGCCGAATTGTCCCACTACGGCTGCCCATCGTATGCCCCACTGGAAGCAAATTGCGGATTGTGTGAGTCCATTCGGACATGAGGTGCGCACAGCTCAAAAGTGCAAAAAGCGTTGGGATGACCTCCGACGCAGTACTAAGGTGAAGCGTACCTCCAATTATGCTTCATGTGTTGGCTGTCAATGTGATGTCTATGTGTGTGTGGATTATGTGCTTCTGACATGTGTACTCATGTTTTCTTTCCCTTTTCAGATGATGACGCAATGGAGCCAGAGGATGGTGTTGTCATGCCAGGCACAGGGTTGCTATCACACCAGAAACCCAGCACAAATGGGGGTTGTGGGGTGGTAGACCACAAGACCCCACTTGTGTTCCAGACCATCGTGTCTAGGGCTGGCAATGAGTCTAGCCTGGATGATCACTCTGACGACAATGTCAAGTTGGATGTGCGTCATGTCCATTTGTCAACGGTGAGTGATTCTGATGAGGACACTCCTCTGTCTGTGACACCTGCACTGAGGGGCCAGACGGTGGTGGGACCTCTGCTGTGGTGGATTGGGAATCAGGGTCACACTCCACACCAGTTGCTGATGTGCCTGGGGCATCACGTGAACGGAGACATGTAGTCCTGCAGCTGCGGGCGGTGCCAACCCAACAAGGAGGGCGGCTCCTTGGACCCCGCAGGTGTCAAGCCCATTAAAACCGTGGCCGCATGCCACCAGTGTATACTGAGTGGGAGCAAGCCATGGTTGCCAATTCCGAACAACAGGGGGCAGCAATTGATAATATCGCTCAGAGCATGGAGCGTTTGGCCCAATCCATGTTCCCCCCTGCTAGGCAGGTGGATCTCCAGCAGCGGGGTGCACAGTCCACGTCCTGCTCGCTCAGGATGGACATGACAGCCTCAGACAGGGCACGCCGGGCTGAAATGGTGTCTTTACGTCAAGCAATTGCTGCTCACGCAGATGCGCACATGGAGACGATGAGGGTTGACTATGAATCCCTCAGATCTACTCTGGGTGTGCTATTGATGTCCTTGCAGTCAGAGGAGAGGTTGGAGCATCTTGAAAATACCATCTCGGCTGAGCTACGTGCTTGCTGGGAGGTGTACCAGTTGTCCAGCCAGGCCATTCAGGAAGAACTCTGTGTTACACGTGTTAACTTTCAAGAGGAAGCACGCGTATCACGAGAGGTTCTGCATGCTGACCTACATGTCATCACCGCACAGAACCAGGCTCACTCGTCCTGCAGACTTGCTGCCGATGAGGGGAAAGCTGCGCATAGGCATGGTCAGGGTACTGTGCCACGTCAACCTTTCCAGCCAGAGAGTGCAGAGGACTACAACTTATCTCCCACACAGGTCGGGCTGTGCAGGCGTTGAGCCCATGGAGCTCTTTTTTTTTTTTTATCTCAACATCATTGCATGTGGGTGTTGAGGTGCACCCTGTTCATCCCACCTCCTGGGCCCCCCCCCCCCAGGTCGTATGTGGCCAATTTTAATTTTTATAGTTAGTTTAATTAGTTTTTTATAGCTAGTTTAATTAGTTAAAATCGTGTTTTATAGTTAGTTTAATTAGTTAATATAGGTTAAAATTGCTTGTCTATTGTGCATTCATGTGACGGTGTGGTGCTTTGTGGCTTTTGAAAGCATCCTCTGTCTATTCCAGCTGGGCTCTTCAAGCTTGTCTTGTGTATGTGTCTGCAGTTTGGGGTCCTGACTCACATATGCCACTCCTGCTTCCCCTAGCCATGGGCTTGCAAGGATGGTTCGGTGTTACAACCATTTACACAAGGGCATTGGACTTTTGTCATATCTGTGGACTGTCTGCTGCTGTACTTTTTGTGTTGACACCTCTAGTGGGGATAATGTAGTTTTTCTCCACGGCATGTCTGCAAGCAATTTTGGTGAGTACATATTTGATATGTCCATTTATAGATGTTGATTGTGTTGTGTGTTCTTTTCTTGCCTGTATATGTGCTTGATGCACTTTATGCTGTAGACAGTAGCCTGCACCCTTTGGCTGTCAAAGTCACACTGATGGTGGGAGGAGGTTGGATGTGCGTCTCAAACATGGCCCAGTGGCAACCAGCATGAAGACACACACACAGGGAGCTTTCCAGCCTTATTAATTGCTTTTATGCCCTTTCTGCAGGAAAATGCGCCCAGCAGACACGGGGCCAAGAACTACAGAAACCTGGCCACGTTGGGCGGTGCACACGTGCCCATGCGTGCGCAAGCAGAAGCACAGGGCTTGTGCTCAGTTGTCCAAAAGAAGCAGACGTGTTTCCAGGAGCTCCAGGCAAGGTGAGCAGCACGAGGGGCCACACCCCAGCCAAACTTCCTCCAGGCCCCTTGCACATGCATGCTAAGTAGCACCAGGTGCTGGGGAGCTTTACCAGGCATTGGGGACAAAGTACACAGTACAGCTAAGACACGTTGAGGTACAAATGTCAAGTAGCTTTACAAGTTGTCAGGGGCACACGCAGGGGACATCGCCCATATCCTCGAGTCCCCCCTGTTCCACAGAAACTGAGTTGTTAGTGCAGTAGCATTCCTAGCCAGACACTTATACAGTGCCTGGGGGCACCCAGCGACGCACAGTCTCGAGTGCTGTGCATATCATTTGCATATGCAAATTGCCATGTGCACTACCGATTGAAATCCGAGGCTGGCAGAACACGACTTGTACTGAAGTCACACCTTGCCAAATGCATCTAGCAGATCACCCAAGGACCATTCTATCATGTGTGATTCTGAAGACATTGGTCTTCCTTTTACCACGGGGCCACGTGCGGCTGCCTTACTGCATTGACAGTGTATGAACCATCATGGGGCCAAGCAAAAGTATACAAACAAACAGCAGACAAGAGTGGTTGTTTGTGGAGAAGTCACTTAGTTTGAGGCATGAATGGTGTTGTGTGTGTGCTGGAAACACACACAGATTAGTAACTCACACTCTCTTTGCAGCATTGAACTGTTCCTGTTACCAGACCTGAGAGTGTGCAGGCAGGAGGCCAGCACTCACCTCAGAGATAAGTCTCTCTTTGCCTTGCATTTGACCCATTTTGTACAATGTGCATGAAGAACATGGTTTCTCTGATTGAGTATGTGTTATTGTCAATAGTTGTATTTTGTCTGCTTTCACTTGCCCATCCTAATCCCCTCTCCTGCCCTCTTTCCAGTTATCCTGAATACCAATGCCTATCCAAATAACGGATCCTTGATCCTCTTTCCCTGCCGGGGTCTCGGAGGCCTGTGTAAGTTTTACCTTGCAGGCGCCCAGACCGCGGAAGGGGTGGTTGGTTCATGCCACTCCTGCGCCTGGAGACCGGAGCTGTGACACTACCCATCAGTTGTTGCATCCTCATTGTATATTGTGTACTGAAAATGCTATCCATCCTGTTGAACCATTGTTGAACTGTGCTACCTTGCTTGTTCAATCATTCTGCTTGGACATGTGCTTGAACATTTTCTGCAACTTCAAGTCATCTACTGGAGACTCTTCCAGGGTTTTCTGGTGGCTACAGGCTTTTTACCTGGTTTGGGGGTTTGGCTCCTTGGAGTTCTCTGTGATTTGGTATTTTTACCAGTCAAGGTGGCCTCTGAGGGGGCTTGACCCTATTTACATGCAAGGTAGAACATGGAAACCAAGGGGTAGGGGGATCCTGAAGCCAGGTAGACTAGAAAGAAGAATGCTACAGTCCCCAGGCACAATTCTTCAGAAGGTCATGGTGATGTGTAAATGAGGGAGGGCCTTTGTTGTTGGACAGTAAGGTTGGGCTACATTGTTTGGTCACTCTCTGACATTGTCATTGTGGGGTACTATATACATGATGTGTTCTGCTGGTCAATGGCTGTTCCTGTGCTGTATTTACTTTTCAGGTGTCAGGGGATTGTTGTGGTTTGACATGCTGGGGTGTACACATGGGCAATGTTCACATTTGATGTGTACAGGACACTGAGGGTCACTTGATTTCACATGCATATATTGAGTGCATGTTCCTACTGACACACACACTTACACAATGCTCCACCACACATACAACCACCCTTCCATGCCCACACGTGCACACAGATTGCCTTATCTGGCACACTGTGTCCCTGCAGCGCATGATCAATTACCTTTTGGGGATCGGGTACATGCATCAATAGGTTATTTTTGTTGCTTGTCCTTTTTATGTGATGCTTATGTGTTGCAGGAGACACACACAGCACATGGGTTAGGGAGTAGCGGATTTGGCTTGGCCAATGTGCATTTGAACAGGCATTCAGTCTTTTTGTTGAGTCTTTTGTTGATGCTACCACTGGTTGCAAGCATTTGTGTATGACTTGGTATGTGTGGGAGATTGCTGGTCAGTCATTTCATCTTATTCCATGTCAGGTGTGATTGTCTCAGGCCACTTTCCATTTATTACATGTCACTTTGTGTGTTATTGGTCATGTGTTGGGTTTTTGCTGTTGCATGCCATGTCATGGTGTGGCAGACAAAGTTGATGTGGGTTAGGAGGAATTGGGTGACATACCAGTGATTTTCATGGTCTGTTTTGCAGGGGTGGTGTGATACATACATTGAATGTGTTCCTTTTAGTCACACAGGATTGGTTATGTTTAAGTAGCTAGGGATGCACACAATGTAGCACTTCCGTGGATACATTCTCAGGGTGGTAAGGTTGTGACATTTGACGGTCTCTTTGTCATCATCAATTGTCACCTGGTATGTGCCAGGCCTGTGTGCACTCCACAGGGGTGGGAGTTCAGGTGAAAAATGTGGCCACACCTGGGTCCGGGCTGCCTCGCCACATGCCATTTCCCCTCCCATGGGGAGCACCTGTGCATGTGGCTGGGGATGGGGGGGCACCACCAAGTCCACTGGTACATCCCTCCGTGTTGCAACATTGTGCAGGACACATGCTGCCACAATGATCCTGCACACTACTGGGGGTGTATATAGTAGCTGCCCACCAGAGCGGTCAAGGGAGCAGAATCGTGACTTGAGCACTCTGTATGTGCGCTCCACTATGCCCCTGGTTGCAATATGGGCAGCGTTGTATCTTACCTGTGGTGGTGTGGTGGGGTTCCAGATTGACGTCATCATGCGGTTGCTCAGAGGGTAGGCACTGTCCCCTGGGGAGGTGATAATGGTTGTGATTAGTTGGGTTTGTGTATTTGTCTGTGTGTGACATGCATGCATGTGCACAGGCATTTGTACTCACCTAGGAGCCATGTGTTGCCATGCTTCCCAGCTTCCAGGGCGCAGCTCAGGGCAGACATTCTGTAAATGAAACTGTCATGGGTAGACCCAGGGTAGTTTGCATAGACAGAGGTGATGATTCCCTTGGCATCGCATACAACCTGCACGTTAATGGAATGCCAGTGCTTGTGGTTTCGATAAATGTGCTCAGTGGCCCTAGGTGGATGTATGGCCACATGGGTGCAATCTATGGCACCGAGCACTTTGGGGAAGTGTGCTACCCTGTAAAAGTCCTGGACCCCGGCCTGCCTTTCTGCGGGTGTTCTGGGCATGTATATGTGCCTGCGGACTGAGGGGCGCGCAGTCATGATTGCCAACACCTGCTGTAGGCAGCATGACTTCGAGGCCTGTGAGACCCCCCCACTATGTCAGTTGTCCACTGCAATGACCCAGAGGCCAAAACATGCAGGAAATTGAGCACCTTCTCCAAGGGGCTCAATGCTTGGGAGCACAGGGTGGGTTATGTAAGGTCATCTTCCCACTCCCTGACCAGGTCTAGGATGATACGATGTAGACACCTATACCTGCCATAGACCTGGTTGTCAGGCATCCCAAAAAGGCTGGTCTGGGGTAATAAAATGTGTGGCCTGGCTATTCTCCTCCTCCTGTGATGTCCCACGATCAGTGCTGCGACAAATGGGGAATTCATTGTAGCTGTATAGACGTGTTTGTTGTTTGCGCGCACTTTTATAATGCTCGCGGGGATGCTTCCGCCTGCCTTCATGTGGTGGATGTATTGACGCCTGTGCGCGTCTTTTAGCGTGCGCGGGTTTCCCGTATTCGATTCCATGAATACGTGTTGTTCGCATGCGTGTGGGCGTTCCGTGCATTTCCCTGCAGTACTTCCCCAGTTACGCCTTCTTTTTCATGTGTTGTTCCCCATTCCTCGTGTTCCGCAACGTGTTCTGCCCCCTTTTTGGTGTGTGCGCCGACGTTGTGCGTTTTAGCTGTGCATGTTGCGCACAGCGTTCGGGATGTTGCTGTGACGTGGGCACCCATGCGCGCAATGCTTGATGTTGGCACACGTCCCGGAGTAAACACACGTAGGCCCTTCCATGAATCGCATGCGTGCCCATGCGCTTGCTTTTTCACGCTTGTGCCAGCTTGTGCCAAGATTTTCGGCGCACATTTGTTCCATGAATCGGCCCTTCTATGTGTGGGGCTCTTTGGAAGGGTTATCAGACGATAGCTGTCGTCATAGTGCTCACTCTCAAACTGTTAACAATTAAATGTTAGAAACGGTAAGACCAACAAACACACTCTTGTTATACAAAATAAACAAAATAAGTATAAACTATAAGAATTCTTATGAATGCTTATCTGCAGGATTGTGCAAGCAGCAAGTAAAGTGGGCTTGTGTGACAAAATTACTAATGCACCACAAGATAACAAGGATGTGAAGTGGCAAAACCATCTACTCAGCCATAACACTTCTAAAAAACAAGATTGATCTCACTCATAAAGGTGAAACAGTCACAGTTAAGAGATATTCTTCCTTTGTCTTTTGTGGTATTGTGCTCCAAGGGAAGGCTAGACTTTCAATAGTGTTGTGAATGTGATTACAGTAACAACACAAACAGCAAAGTTCAAAAGTCCAAAATGAAGGAAAGCCTGTTTGGGTTGTTGGTAAATGTTCCAATGGGAAAGAGGAGTTTGCGTTGTGTGTCCCATATTGGTGACTGGGTTGATGACAATTTTGAAGTGATGTTCCGATTTAGCATGTTTCTAGTGCAATTAATATGGAATGGATAAGTGTTACTTTTAGTGTTGTTTTGTGTTTAAATTAATACATTTTAGATTCACTGGCATGCAGCAAGATAATGTCAAATTTGCACATTCAATAAAAACACAATGTAGGTGTGTGGTGTGCCACATAGTGCTTAGTTGGACAGTGAGGAGCTTCAAATGTGCAAGCGAGATAGAAGATTTACAATGAAGAAAGCACTGTGAGAGGATGTGGTAGTCCTGAACATACATGCACAGATATTTATAGATGGGGGTCTTTGCAGATATGTGTTTGGGACTGTTGGGATACATGGCGTACATAGTGAATGCGCACATCTGTATGCCGCAAGAAGTACTCTCATAGCTAGCGATTGTGCAGACCCAGAAGCCTGGGTTAGTTAGATAAACTCTGCATGACTAGGAAAACTGGTTGAGCAAGGTTGAAGTTTGAGGAAAGTCAATGGGCAGCTGCAATAATATCAGATTGTCAGCTATGGCCAGGTTTAGGGTTTTACAAACTGGTATTATTTTGGAGAAGAGATGCAATCTTATAAGTGTATTTGGGCCTGCTATTCATTGTCCAGGGAAGTCTGGCCATCTGGTAGAGTTAGTTTGGGACTGAGTAACACACCTGGCACAAGGGATGCTTAAGGGCAGAGTTGACAATTGGTTTATGGGTTTCAAACAGGTATTAGGATGTGCCCAGAGGTATGCAAGTTAAATTGATAGTCATATAGATTAGTGTCAGATAAGGACGCCAGCAAGTCTGGGCTGATAAGATATTGATTGCCAGTTCAAAGGGAACTTGTTTGTTCCTCCCCCTCCTCATATTGTTGAAGGGTCCTGTAAAGACCGCATGCATCAAGTTCGGAGTTATAGGTCCATGGCCAGTTGGGACATTTAATGAATTATGTGTTTTGTGTGAATGTGAAACTAAGGGACACAATCATGACCTACTACGGAAAGATCCCAAAAAAGATGTGTGCTGTAAATATGAGCTGATTGAAAGATATGTTGAAAGGGGATGATAGTTAAATAAATGTGTAACATGAGAGTGTGGGAATTAAAGGAGATCAGATCTCTTTGTATAGGTTTGACCAATTATGTGTGGGGATGATTTGTAATAACATATTTGGGTGTGTTTTAACTGTTGCAAAATGTATAACATGTGTAAATTTGTGTGGTTCAAAGAGACTCAAGTTAGTTTGACTCCACAGCATCAGCTAGCTCCTCCCGGCCATTTTTACAATAAACTTGCTTTACGGGCAAACATGCACTTGCTTTTTAAGATTTGATCATACTTTGGGTTAAGGTGATCGGAGGAAATTCTACCCATGCCCAATCAATGTTCTATACAAATATACATATACTTGAATTAAACACAGCATAGGAAATAATAAGTAAATAGCAAATCACTACACAAAATACACCCCTTTGGAAAAAGCACAGAATATTCAAAGGTAGAAAGATGAAGCCCTCGGGGTAATGAAACAGCGTGAAATGCAATCAAAAATGTAAATGTTCTTAAAAAAGGATACATTATTGTGAGAGAAAGAGATTAAAGGTCACATATCCAGTATCTATAGCCCACAGATGGACCAAGGGGGCAGTTATCCATTACTAATACCTTCTGCTGTTCTTGGTGGCTTGTCAGCATTGAACCAGGCTTCTCTGTGCTGTGGGTATTGCTTGAGTGAGGCTCAAAGACAGCAATCATGTTGATCTAGATGGGGATCTATGGTGGAGCTAGGATCAAGCTAACATTTGCTGCGGTTCAAAGTGAGATTTGAAGAAATGCAGATTGTGGGGAAACCAGAATCGGTTCGACAGTTGGTTCAACGGCAAAGATGCAGGTAACTGGATGGGCAGTTTCAATCGGGTGGATCCATGCAGCGTCGATGATCGTGATTGGATGAGGTCACCAAGGTTGTTTTGATTGTCAATGTGGATCAGCAACACAGATGCTGGTGCGACAAAAAGCAGTTTGAACGTGGCAGGTGCAATGATGAACTTCAATTTTGTGTCAATGCAAGAAAGCACTCAGCTGGTATGGTGCAGCGGCCAACTTGTTTGAGAGTGCAGCACAGTAGCTTGAAGATTGGGAGAGTGTCAGAGGCAGCTCCTGAGGATCCTGTTGGCTTGCCAGGGTCAAACAGGCTCGAATCATGGCTTATGGCAGTTTGATTGTGAAAACACAGGGATCCTGCAGTCTTTGCTCTCATTTGGCTGTGCATACAATTACATGGACTCAGGGATAAGATTGGTCCCTGTTATGGGTATTCCCAGGTATGGGGGGCTGGCTCTCACCCTCAGGCATCATTCAGCACAGTGTGGTCTTGGGTACTGATGCGGTTGGCAGGAAGTAAGGCTTGCTCAAGTAAGGAGTCACCCCCAATGTGCCCTAGGGATGTTTAGGGAGAGGAGCCATGGATACTCAGTCTTCATCTCACTGGCGAGGGCCTTGGAAAGTCAACACTCCTAACAGAGATTGAAAAAATATGTCCTTAAATGTTTGTCCAGAAAACTTTGCTGTAAGACTAGTCCTTTTTGGAATGGTGTGTCCTTTCATTACTGTTTCCTAGGACAGCTCCTGCTGGTAGGCAGTCTTGCTGGGGAGAGGTGTTACCAGGCCTCAGAAAGGATCAGAAGAGAGACATAGCCAGGCTGGCAGGGCCAGGTTGTCTGACCAGAATTCACACAATCCTTCCACAGCTGGTCTTGCTTCACAGTGCTGACACATACATGATATCAATCTGATGTGGCTTCTTATAGTCATGTGAAATATTATCCACATATCCTAAACTCTATGACTTCATGTATAAAGAATAAACTGCCACTGAAAAGTAATTCCTCATGATATTGTGGTTTCTGAACAGAGATGCAGATTTAAATGCAGCATCGGCTTCTGTGAGCTCTGGGCCTGCTTTCTGCTACTAGAGAGCATGATGCATATGAGGACACTGATTCCTCAGGGCACAGGTGTACACTATGCTTTTGGGATGGAGCTTCTGAAAGATGGATTTGGTTAGTAGTTCACGCTTTCTGACATGGAATCAAAAATAAAAAAAGCTTGGGCTTGCTCATCCTTTCCAAATGGCAAGTTCTCAACACTTGCTAATCTCTCATAGGATTTAATATGCCGACAAAATGTACTGGATTGTTGGAGGACCACAGGAAGAAGGAGCCAACTCAAGAGTTTATGATACTTATAGTTTTTGCTATCTTGCTTCTATTTCTAATAAATAGAAATGTAAAATGCCCAAATGGATTTTTGTGCCATGCCATAGAATTAACAGTAAAATGTACAACTTCCTACCCCACACATACATTTCAAAGTCTCAAAGTGGGGCTACCACACTGTGACTGTTTCATCATTTCTTTCTGAAATACACCTTAGGTGTCGGCATGATTAATACAACCTTTCCCACTACAAATTAAACAAAACTCATTACTCCTCACTGGTCACAATAACAGCCTCATTTAATGATGGGGTGGTGCATTAAATGGGGGGGGGGCTAAAAGAAAGGTGCATTGATGTTGTGCTTCTATATAAATCTCCAGTTAATTTTCATGATGACACAAGGCATAGGAGGGACACTTAGCATAGATAAGATCACTGCCATGATTTCCTTCTACAACTTGTGTGAGCACTTCATTTTACGCCTGCATGAAAAACAAATGCATTCTTATTGAATACATCTTGCATTAGCACCTGCTAATGAACAGACAGATTCCATAGTAATCCATTACTAGACGGCACCTTCAAAGCATTATTTTTAGGTGCGGGTTTACTTTTTGACAAGACTGTCGGGAAAATGAAAGAGTTATATCGAGTGTGCCCTGCTTTCGTTTTTTTTTTCTTTTTCCCTCCACCTTGTGAATGTTTAAAATTGCATGTAGTGAACCACACTGCACATACGTGCTAACTCTGGTGGTCCACTGCATGCAATTCACATGTCATACAAAATGAGACTGGTAGGAAGATGGAATCAAACATCCTGGTTTGCATACCTGCACTGTGAAGCTTTTCAAATCAATCATGTCAAGCACATTCATATGTGGAGAGAAACATGGTAACATATATCAGGAGATATATTTCAATTGTATAAGAGGTCGAACTAAAATGTCACCAGCTAAGTGGAGTTGTGCATTGTGAAACATAGCAGCTAATGAAACATCTTCTAGACATACACTTGCAAAATGACACTGACTCATGAGTTCTCCACAGTGGTATAACCAGCAGCGGTTCCCAATAAAAGTGTTATGAATAGTAATGAAGGACAACTGAACATAATAAGGGTGCAGTTATGATGACTTGGGGGTATTGGGGAATATTGGGCACATGGAAGGACCCCAGGGCTGCCAAAATGTACATACAAAATGTCTAGGTGCTAAAATCAAGAGAGAAACATGATTTTTGGGAATGACTAGAGGACATGATAAGGCATTCTACCTATTACAAACATATCTTTTACACATTAGGTAATGATGGGGCTGTGTAGACAAAGCAAATTATTGTCAAGTTCTGTACCCCATGTGTCACAGTGTATGTTGTGTTTATTTGTTGTTGTTGTCTGTGGTTGTTGCTGTCCTTCCATTGACCTTGTCCTATGCCAATTTGATAGATGCTGTACAACTCTGCAACCATTTCCCCAACAATTGAGCTGTTGCATGATATGATGGTATATATTGTTCTATTTCATATAAAGAGTAATAGTGCTTGGTTACAGATACATTTTCAAAACACATATTTGATAACTCACTGAATCAGTTTTGTTAATTGTGAAACCCAATCCAAATAGTTTAAAAGAAAATAGGAATTTGAAAATAGTTCTCCAAGCTACCCCAGGGAAGAAACAAGTCCAAAATGAAAGAAAGCATACACATACCTGTATTGCGGTTAGCAGCCTAGTGAGACAATGTCCCCTCTTCCCTCTCCACTTCTACCTAACCTATTTCATCCGTCTGTTTTCATCCTCTCCTCACTCTACTTTCTCCCATCCTTCTCATTGAGTCTCTGGCTTTTTTTTCTCTCTCATTCATCTCACTTTCCTCTCTTTCATTCATAGTGGACACATTTGAACAACAAGAGGCATATATGTCATGTACACACACCAGATTAATATTGACATATGCAAACATGGATTATATGGTATTACATTAGAACAGAGGAAACACTTGTACAGATGTCAATATCTGGTACACTCAGCTAGTGTCTCAGTATGTGCAGACATATTCAAATTCTGGAGTGCACACTGGGATATGCTATTTTGCACATCCAAGTGTGTGAGTGTGTCATGTACCAAATGTTTGGGCTCCATATTGTGATTCCTTCCTGTTTGTTAAAATAGCCTTTATGCAAGACCTCTTGTTAAACAGCCCTTAGGGCAACCTTCTCCGGAGGTTGTCTCATATCTTCTGTGCCTCCATACTTCTTTGAGCCCTGTACCCTATTATACAAGGATACAATAAGGAGAAATTGACATCCTTTAGGGGTTTGTCTTCTGCAGCTTAATCAGTTGTCATGGTCAGTCTGAGTGTGAGGTACAGCACAAGATTCTGTCTCCTACTGCACTTTACCCAGATACAGGAATGTGCTATTGTTCTTTGTTGCCTAAATGTTAACATGTTATGTTATTCACATTGAACATGTATATACTGCATGGCCTGCGGTAGCGGTCGTGTAGTTATGGTTAAGTTGCTCAACTCATCAGAAGAGCACTTTTTGTGCGGCTCATAACTTTGCACACTCTTGACGAATCCTTACCAAACTTTTTTTTAAAAGTATATGGCCCACTCAAAATTTTTTGGGCAAGAATCGAGAGGTTTCGTCAAGTGGGGGGGATTTTTTTTTTCGATAGACGCAATGGAAAAAAACATGTCGCTTACGCCTACATCCCAAACCGCTGCACGGATTGTCACCAAATTTGTGGCATTGGTCCCGAAAGTGTGCTTTTGTAAATTTGGTGTAAATCTATCCAGTAACTTTCTTTAAAACAGGCAAAATGTAGGTCCCAACCAATTAGTGATAGCTCATTTCCCTGTTCACTCCACGGTCAGAACTCCAATTGGTCTGGAGGGCTGCGTGGTGTCCGCGGACACCTAACACACCTCTGATTGGCTGGTGAAAAGCGTGATGCGCGTCATATTTTTCTGAAACACCTGCCATGTTCTATCTGTGGATATCCCCTGCTATCCACAGATAGCGCGGTGGGAACAGGGCTGGGAAACATGTGTTGGGGCATTTGGTGTTGGGAAGAGGGGCTGGGAAGGGTGGAGGGAGTGAAAGATTTTTGATATCATGTGTTTGTTTAGGTGGAAGAAGAGCATGTGGAGCGTGGCAGTCCGCAGACACTGCGGTAGTCCGCGGACAGGGCCTTGTGCGGGAAGCTTATCTGGGGAATGCAGGGAGGCTTCATTAGGGTGGGGGAGTGGAATATAGATGATATGATTTGGATAGGTTAAAAATAGGCCATGCACCCAAGAATCTAGGCACTGGCACAACTACAGCAGTGTGATACGGCAATGCAACCAAGAATTCATCCACAACTATTGCAGTAGGTAGTGTTTGGTGGGCAGTTGGAGAAACATGTTTGGGCTTATTTGGTGACTGCAGGAGGGCTTCTTAAAGTAGGGGAGTGGAGTCTGGATGATATGGTGATATTACAATTGGTGAAAAATAGGGTTGGCGGTGTACTTTGATATTTGCAGATGGTGTTTATATAGGGACGTTTAGGGTCAATTGTTGTGTGTTGGTTGTGGCCAGTGACCAGATTATTGGGTGCATGGCTGTATTATGCTGTTTATGGGTGCCTCTGACTATGCACCGAAGAGTCTAGGGACTGGCCACAACCACCACTGCATAATATGTCCATGCACAAAGAATCTGGCCACTGGCCACAAGCATTATAATAATGTAGCATTTATATAGCTCTACAAACTCTCAGATATGTGAGCACTGCTTATTATTACCCATGGTGTGGGGTGCTCATTTATCAACCTCGAAGGCCCTGGCGGGATTCGAACCTGCGTCAGCAGGCTCTGCACAGATGGCAAAGCAAGCTCTCTACTCGCTGTGCTATCGGACCAGCTATCATTGTAATAATATGAGTACAGAAATGGAATTTGCCCATTAGAAAGAACCATTACAATAATATGTGTATAGTCGTTATACATACTGTATAGTCAGTGTATACTTTTTGGAACACAGTGACACAATACGATTGAAGTGGAAATTATACTTTACGTTGATGTACCATTGCGGGCACAGATTGAGTTTATTGTACATGGTAGTGCAGGAGACATCTTTGCTTCTTTTGCTGTGAAAAAAACAGCATAATATGTTAGGTTAGGTACTTCACAATGTCGCATCGCACACAATCTCACATATTCATGTACTTTTTAGACACTCATAATTAGTACATTACAAGTACTATGCTTCAAACAACATTACAGTGTGTTTTGCACAGTTGCTGTGTTTTGTTTGCATAATCATTCGGTCTGTGGGAAAAGAAAATCCATGTAGGATTAAAAAAAATACTAGTACATTTATTTGATGTTACATGCCACATTATGTTTGTTTGAAGAGTGCACTACTTACAGGAATGTTTAAGGTGCACAAATAAGTCTTTTGCTGTTACAAGCACTGTTGAAGTAGCTGGAATTGAAATGGTGTATGTGTTTTGCTTTTTGAAAGTGGTGGCGGTATGGCTGTAGTTAGATACCAGTTGGCTTAGTCTAACTTTTTATCGTTTTGCAATTTTTAAGAATATCATTTGCTGCAGTTTCATTCCAGTTGTTGCATTCTAAGTACTTTACTATTGAAAACTAATATTGTAGTACTGTGGGTGCACGTATATACCAGTTGGCGTATTCTAACTGTTGACAGTTTTAACATTTCTCAGGGTATGTTTTGAAGCACTTTCATTCCTGATAGTGGATTTTAGCTGTTTCACAATTGGAAGTAATATTGCAGTACTATGAGTGTAGTCAGATACCTGTTGGTGTATTCTGACCGTTGATAGTTTAAGAGTCTTGAAGGATATGTTTTGAAGCACTTTCATTCTTGCTGGTAGATTTTATCTTTCCCAGTATTGGAAACTAATATTGCAGTATTGTGGGTGCAGTTAGAATACCATTTGGTGTACTCTAACAGATGCTACTTTTATTGTTTTGTAGGTTATGCTTTGAAAGATTTTCATTTCTGTTGGGGGATTTCAATTTTTACAATATTGGAAACTAATATTGCAGTATTATGGGTGCAATTAGATGCCAGTTGGCGTATTCTAACTGTTGATAGTTTTATAGTTTAGAACTGTATGCTTTGAAGCACTTTCATTCCTGATGGTGGATTCCAACTATATCACTATTGGAAAGTAACATTGCAGTGGTATGGGCACAGTTAGACAGCAGTTGGCATATTCTAACAGTTGATAGTTTTACAGGTTAGTGACTAAAGTTTGTAGACCCTCATAATCAGTAAATTTTCAGAGCTAGGGGTGAAACAATGTTAGTGCGTGTTTGTCACAGTTGTTGTTTCTGTGTGCATATTCATTGGGTCATTGGGGAAAAAACTGTATAGCATTTTCTCCAAACAAGCTGTGTTGGAGATACAGTTTTCTAAGATATTCAATTGTACTGTTGCTTGTTGACAAATAGGGAAGGTCATGTTGTGGACTTCCAGTTTGTCCGTGGAGTTAATATGCACTATTGGTTGCATTTCTTTTTTTAACATTGTCTCACTGAATTGCGTACAGCTTGCTAGATTTATCATTAAAGACATACATTTCACAAGTTTGTGTGCTGATTCTTCCATCACATCAGGAGCAGATGTGTTCTGCCCATATAGCTCATGGATGAGTCTACTATTTAAGATAGATTGTGCATCCTTTGAAAGAAGACCAATCCAAATGCTTTTTAAAATGTTAGCATAGGTGAGGTCGGCAGACTGATGCATGTTTTGAGTTAGTTCTCTGTATTGGAAATGTTGCCAGCAATTTACATTTCCTATATTGCCAAGTGTGTAACGGCACTGTTTGTGTCCTAAGGTTTTAAAAGTAGGTTCACCTTTCACTGGTGTTAATTGTAGATCTCTGAAAACAATAATGAGTTTTCCTCCAAAGAGTTCTTCGTAGTCTGTTTTAAGGACCTCTTGCAATCTGAGGTGAATTAAAGCCAACATTAGGTTGGACACCATGCTCACCTCATCTATTATCAGCATTTTCATTTGTTTCAGAATTCCCCATAGCTCCATAGCAGATTCTGTTGAAACACCTCCTATGTTGTAGGCAGCTCAACCTGTGAGGCCTGTTACAACAGCTGAAAGCTTGTTGTTTGTTAATTTTTGGGAGAATTGGCTGGTGATTTTTATTAAGAATGTTTTGCCTGAACCAGTTTCACTACTTACATAGAGGAGGACAGGTTAATAATTTTGACAGCTACACGTCTTACTTTCATGCTATGAACCAGTTGTGATTACAGCAGAGCTGTGATTACAGCAGAGCAAAGTTTTCTTCTGATTCCTCATATTTACACATTGTGTTTTCTACTTCAGTCATGGCTAATTCTGCTTCATTTTCTACGAGTGGCTCTCCAGGTGATTCTTGGCTTCCTGTAACAGAAGGTTGACTGCCTTCAGGAGTGAATTCATTTAGTTGTGTTTGAACTTCTTCCTCTTGTGGCTCTCCAAGTGATTCTTGGCTTCCTGTAACAGAATGTTTGACTGTCTTCAGGAGTGTATTCATCTAGTTGTGTTTGAACATCTTCCTCTTGTTGGCGTTCTTTGACCAACATGTGTTTGTATTGCTTGAAATTGATATTTATTATAATGTTTTCATTTGCATTGAAAACATCTTCAACAGAGTCATGGGTGCCTAATAAATCTTCTTTTCTCCATGGTTAAAAAATGTTGGAGTAGGGACATGTAGTAACATTCACTATGTTGAGGAGTTTTAAATGATAGTTTTATGAGATTAATTAGGCTGGGTTTGGTAAGTTTAACGAGGCTTCCTTCACAAGTTTTGACTACGTATTTACCTTTTTTTCATCTGGTTTAACATTATTCTTGTATGAGAAATGTTGGGCTATGTGGTATAGACACATGTTTTCTAAAGCACTACTTTTGTTTGGGTAGTATGTGTCTAATACCTTGTTTTTCAAAATATCCTGGCTGTTGGGATCATTTTTGGCTATTGTTTCTATGTCTTGGTAAAATTTGAGTGCTATTTTTCTAGATGCAGCAGGACCTAGGCTTAGTCAGACTATGTTTTCAGATTTGCCATATAAGTCTGTGCCTGTTACATGATATGTAGCTTTGTAGCATCCACATCTCTATGGGAGAGCATTTTTATGCCAAAGCTGTACAATTTATGTGACAGTGTTTTGTCACATGATATGTCATCCCGAAGGTCTTTTAGCTCTGTTTTCTCAACTTTGGTTAGGTAGGCTGTGACATATCGTGCAACAGCAGTGGAATTGTCTTCAATGTACTGTGTATCTATGTTTGCATTCCACAAGAGGGCAATGAGTGCATTGTAATCATTGATGTATTTGAAGCTTTGTTTTGTTTTATGCAGTATGTGTTTTTAGGCGATTTGCCTTTTACACTGTGTCTAACAGAAGACATGAAGCTGTTTACTTGTCCTTTTGCTGAAACCGGTCTAGGGAAACCAAAGTGACATTTAGTGTAGTTTTTGATTTTGTTTTTATATCTGCTTCGACAATATTTGTCACATTTATGTCTTTCAAAACGTAACATTTGTGTATGTAGCTTACTATGTGAGCTTTCTGAAGTAATGTTGCAGGTTCCATATTTGTGAATGAACTTAAAAACAGTGGCATCACTGTCCTGACCAAATTTAGGAGCATCTTTTATCCACAAACGCATGTGGATATGTGGTGCTACTCTGGATTGATATTCTTTTCTCCAAAAGAAGTCTTGCACTTCTCTGAGGGTAGGAATTGTTTAATTACAGATGAAGTGCAGCATGGCAATACAGCGGTGGTGATAGTATCTTAATACATTTACAGGGTCAAGAGAGCAGATTTCTCCTGGAGTATTTATGTTTATCCCTTCTTTGTTTTGGTTTGCTATGCGTAGGAAGTTGTGCAAGCCCTACCGTGCATATTCTGCACAACTCAAAATGACAAAGCATGTGGGTGGGCAAAGGTTCCGTAGCACACACCATACATCAGCCGGATGTCGGAACCACAAAAAATACAAAAGTATTCTTTCGTACCACGCGTGTTTGCCAAGAGATTTGTGATACTTGACTGCAAAACTCAATATTTGTCTTTTCCTTTGAAGTAGTTGGGTAGCAGACATGTTTAAAAAATTGGAACCTGTTTTCAATGTATGTGCAACTCCATGACGTAGAGTTGCTACTTCACTTTCAAGCAGGAGGTGGAATATGTATTCAACATTTTGTCTGAATCTGCGGTCTTCCGAATACATTCGTAAAGAGCAGTATTCTGGTGCTGCTATTTGTGTGCATCTTTCATCATACCTTCTCCCTTTTCCAGTCGGAAAGAATAGAGGAAGGCTTATGCTTCTACATTTTTTTCCCATATGCTGATTGGAGATTCTTTGTAATCAAAGATAGGCGTCCCCAACACCATGAACCCAGGGGAGAACCAAAGTAAGACAGACCCACCGAGGGGGGAGGGAGGGAGTTCATGGGGATAAGACCATAGAATCAATCAATGGGATATACTGCCCATTGTGAAGGAGCTAGATGTAGGGACAGATCAGGTCAAGAGACATAGAGAAATATTCAATCAATCTTTAATAAACACATATTCAATTACCATACAATTAAAACCAGCATAAAAACGCATAATTAATGCTCAACATGTCAAGTTAAAGTGCATATTATTTTACTAAACATCCTAAGATGTAAGCATCAGTGCATTGTGCCTAACTTAAATTCAAAAGTGCATAACTTCCGTAAACAGCAAAGATCCTCAATTGGTCCCCAAACTGTATTAAGCTGAATTATAACCAACCTCTATATATATATATGAGAGTTAGTTAATGAGACTTAAGGAATTATGTTGGGCACCAGAATCACGCAGATCAATAATAATCAATATTTTCTGCGGGATGAAAGGGGTTGTATCTAAGTCCAGCCCACCATTTCTATATAGAGAACAAACAACAATCTGTGCTTGTCTCCAATCTGACCAAGATAGTCGACAACCGGTACCTAGTACAGCTCCCAAACGTATCGTGGGCTGTACTGGTATCTAACCATAGGTAGTTTCGACGATAAAATAACAGTGTCTAAGCTATCTGTCTCTCGCCATAGCAGGAGAGAGAAGGCTTGACAATCGTCTTCCTCAGGACAAGGCAGATTAGGTGATAGATTCTAAAGTATAAACATACAAATTGTCTACTTTTAAATAATCAAGAGCCATTCGAGGCCACCTAGTACAAACAGTATCTTTCTAGGGCCACATAATACAAGCAAAGTCTTGGGATTTGTTTCATATATCCAATCTTCTTCAAATGGTTCTTCCTTGATTCACCAAGATGTTCAATGTATTTCCTCTTGATGATATTCTAAAGTAAAGGTTACATTGAAGATGGATATAAAAGGCCAAAGGAGAGAAAAGAAAAAAAGGGGAAAAAAAAGGCAAATGTAAGGCAACACATACAGCGAAAATGTGTATAAAAAGTTTATTAGTTAAGAGATTCTTTGGCTTGCTCCATTTGGTATGTTTCTAGTGCATCGTCTGTGGTGTCATTGGAGTGCAGTAGTTGAATTGTATATTGATCTAAAATATTGGATGCCGCAATAGGATCTGCAAGTTCAAATTGGCCGGTTGCTGAGGAATCCTGAAATTTTTCAGTGGTTTCCCTTAGGTTCTGTTCAATGTTTATTTTTCTGTAGTGCTCATTCTTCTCTTTAAGATATTGTAGGGCTTCATTAACTTTGTTTAAGTCTACTAGATGTTGCCAATTATTTTTGTCTTTTGTTGGTACATCATTCACTAGGATAATCAAAGATTGATATATTGGCCGTTGCTCTCCTAGAGTGTTTACATTTTCTTTAAGATCTAATGGCAAATAAACTACTTTGCTACAAATGCCTTTCAGTATTTCAGAAGGAGACAAAGTGGCTGTATTGGTTTGACGGCGTATTATAGCTTGAAATCAGGAGCTGAGTTTTGGTGTTACTGGTGGACCCTGCTGCACTGTCTGTTCTTGCTGTCTACCATTATAAAAACCTTGACGTCCGCGGAGCGGCGGCAGAGTCAGGAGCTGAGTCTTGGTGTTACTGGAGGACCCTGCTGCAAAGTCTGTTCTTGCTGTCTACCATTATAAAACCCTTGACGTCCGTGGAGCGGACGTGGAGTCAGGAGCTGAGTCTTGGTTTCTTAGTGTTGCAAGGAGAGTAAGGGGAATCCCCTGCTGTGCAGTCTAAGAGACCCTTGGCTCAGTTCCCCTCATTCATTGTGGCAAGAAGAAAGAAAGCTGAGATGGTGGAGGCCAGTCCCTTGACCCGCCAAAAGCTTCTGCAGCAACTACGTAAAACTGACTCAATAAATGAAACAACCAGTGCTACAACGTCTGAGCAAATGTCCCCTCGAAAACGCTAATGCGGCTGAACTGTCTACAAACTGTTCCACATGCTCCCACAGTCACGCCACGTACACTAGCGCTGAAGATAATGAAAATGCACTTGCCATTGCCATTGTTGCTGATGTGAGTTCGATGTCCCAAGTGACTTCCAGTTTGCCTGATGGAGCGGGCAACGTGCGGGCACCCGGAGACATTAGGGTGAGCATGGTCTCTGCCCTAGCCCCGGAGGACGCATGCTTCCAAGCTGCCGATGCTCCTCCAAATGTCTCATTTGGGCTGACTACTCTTGATATCGGACCCAAATGCATTGTAGAAACTGAGACTTCACCTTCTGGGAAACGGGGTAACCTGTGTGTGTTATCAGGGTATACTGACCAAGAGATACTGGATTTAACAAACTGTGTCGAAGACATACTCTTTTCTGCTCACGCAAGTAAAGCACACGACTCCTTAACAATTGACACCCACCCAGTAACTATTAACAGGAGCAAACCTACAAACACCGAAGTCGTACCTCATTCTGAAGAGTGTCAGAAAAAATGCACTGAAGGAAAAATCAATCTAAATGAAAAAGCAAAGACAGGTGTTAAAATGATTCGGGGACGTGCAGATACAACTGAACTCAGGACTCTTAAAGATGACGAGCTGACTAATGTATGTAAAAGTGATATCTTTGCATCTGCAAGTAAACAATCTCTGAAAATTAAGCCATGAGACAACTCAACCATAAACTTGCAACGCACTGCGAGTCCCCGTCAGGAAGATACTAATGTGAATGAAACAAGTAGAAGCGACAAGACAAACAGACCTTCGTCACCGGGTAAATTTAAATGATTAAGTTCTTCACATATCGGGAAAGGCATGCACGACATCAGGCATAAGCGCTTTCATTTCGTAGAGGCAGCCACAAGGGAGGTGCGACTTGCAGAGTGATTTAAAACCGACTTTTAAAAAATCAAAATGACTTTAACAGATTCAAAACACAAAAACAAAGTGTAAAAACAATGACGCTGACTCGACCACATGAAAACATTGCTCATTTCTAACAATTCCTCGCACTGCAAACATTGAGAGAATGCAATCACCCAGATCAGATCCAACATCTGATCATGCGAGGGAAACAAGTGCGCCATTAGTAAATAACACCCCAACTCCCTTGAATCCAAACCAAAAGATTCCAACGCAGAAAAATCGTGCTAATGAGTTGAAGGCTAATGACCACAACAAAGAAGACAACTACATGACATCGGATAGTCAATCAAATGCCTCAGACGTGGATCACCATGATGACACCAGAAACAAGCAAGCCAATACACACTTGTCAGTAGCAGCAGGTCTGCAAATTTATAACAATGTTATGGCCGCTACTTCAACAGCGCTGATTCCCTTTACAGAAGCTATATGAATCATTGCACGACTCTATACAAGATCAAAACACTCTGCTGGCTGTGATCAATTGAGAGACATTGCAGGGCATGAGTTATCGCAGAAAACAGACCTCATGGAAGCAATACTTGAATGTACCAAATGGATGCGTCACAACAGACCAAAAATCATATCTAACAATGACCGTAGAAATCTTAAAGGCAAAAGTCAAAAAAGACCAGCAATAAGTGAAATCTTGACTCAAACTCTGCTTCGAAAAGAGACATCCCTTTCGACGAGTGACAAAAATGTATATGAATCAGCTCAAAGAATTGAAGATTCAAAACCAGGGAAAACGAGTGGTGGTGAGAGCTCCCTTGGACTAACAATAAATATCAGCTCAAATGCACCAGAGCCAGTGTCCAAAATTCTTAAGGCTAACAAACAACTGCTGACTAAAAACCCCTTTCTAATCCTACACCGAGTTGAAACTCCGTCTGCATCTCACACTACAGATGCAGCTATAAGGGAAGTACAAATCTCAACAGCACTACCACCCAAACAGCAACCTATCTCAAAAACAGCCAGTTTTGGATTTTTTCACGATGTGAAAAAGGACTCTACAAGTAATCCCAGCTTAAAAACAAAATCTTCAGCCGTGGCCAAAACGAGCACCTTAAATGTCAGAAAAGGCAGAAAAACTAAATCCATTAATGCGTAAAAATTCATCAGAAACTTAATGACACCGCCACCTATTGACATTTTTAAACGTCCAACTTCAGACTCCCTGTTTGATGAAGCAACCAAAAATAATGGACTAAATGCGATTACAGGTAACAAAATTGGGAATCCCACCAAACGGCCAAGAATTGCAAGTGATGCCTCAATGGAATAAAAAAGTTTCGCTTCGGAAGATCTTGCAAACCTCTCCACTTATCCGATAGACAACGAACATGAAATAAGTGGATCAACGGGTGATTCTAATGATGAATCAGTAATTAGCATCCAGCACAAAACCTTAGACGAGTCGCCTCAGAAGTACAGTAATGACTCTCTGGCCTACCGAATGAATGAAACTGGCAGACAAAATCTGGTGGAGTGACACACTGAAAAGCAAAGACCTAAACTCCTGGAATCAAGAGACTTAAATGCTGCAAACATCATATATTCCAATGGGCTAGGGTCAAAAGTGAATCCTAAATACACCACATCCCAGGAAAAAAAAAAAAACTAGAGAGCCATCCACCGAAATGTGGCTCGAAAGATGACTCTACTCCTATGAAGAAATAGAAATTACAACTTGTGCTACAAGATAAAGCTGACGTCAATTTGAACATACAAAATATCATGCAACTTTTAAATTGCGTTCCAGCACTAAGGACATTGACGATACCAAAATAGTTGAATATCTCTCCGAATACCGGGCTCATTGGGTTGTGCTGCATATGCAATCTCATTTAGTTGCGAACAACTTGCGAAACTCCAAGAATGAGCTTCTATCTTTCGGCTATGAAATAAGTGATTATCCAAGCACATAAGAAAAGACGCAAACAAAAACGTGTGTGGAGAAGACTTTGAGTCTCAGTGACCCCTCAGCTAATGAAACAAGAAGACGTTCTCTGGAAAAACATTTGGAGAAAGGAGGAGAAGATCGAAAGACAAGAGAAAATGAGCATGGAAGAACTTCCCACAGCACTTACTCAACTAGGAACTTTCCAATCATTGTTAGCTCTCCCTGCAAAGCCAAGGGACTGAGTGTTCCATAATCTCATGGAACACAAGAGGATTGTTACACTTCTTTTAGGATAATGAACTAAGAAAAGATCAATTTACAGTGTTATGTCTACAAGAAACCTGGTTAAGGTCAGTCCAAGTATGCAAAGGGTACTCAATGATGTTAAATCCAGCACTGAAAAAATGTGGCTGGCGGCCCATTTTCAGGACTTTTGACAATGGTCAAAAATGTCCCAGAGTGGTCAGTCCTAAAAACCCATGATCCAAAAGCTTTTGTGCAAGGAACCACAATTCAAATAACTTACGGAACACCCACACCTAACACATTTATATTGCTGCTGAACGTCTACTGGAACCCCGCCAAAATCTATTCAACCAGCTTTATTTCATCAGTTACTGCTCTGATGGACAAGTTCATGCTTTAGAACCAAAATGTTGACATAATCATCTGTGGAAACTTGAACTGTTCCTGGGTTGACTCAAATGGGATGATCAAAAAGCTAGATCCGGATCCAATTGCTGGCCGAGAGAAAATCTGGGTCGACGAGATGCTCAGTCGAAACTGTCAGATGTTAAACAGTCAAACTAATGAGGACATCCCGGCTCGCCCTACATGACATTGTGGAAATGCCCACAGGACCCTTGATTATTTATAGACTTCGAGAGAATTTCTTCCAAACATCATTTCCCTGGAGGTCCTAAAATGAAAAACAGTGATCACAATGCCGCAAATTTATGATGGACAACTGCTTTGACAAGACTGAGAGATGTTTATACAACTTCACTTCATATTAACCAGGGGCTGAACCGGCTGAGGATAAAGTTCTCCAAGATCTCAAAGCTTATATAGGCCTTGAATCACTGAACCTCGGATGGAGAATCTACTGTCGAGTACACCCCTCTATTAGCACAATTTACTACTTATCATAGCAGATTTAGTGGCAACCATCAAAAACATAAATATCCATTCAGCATGCAAATACAAGTGAAGAAATGAACATTAAAAGAAGATCTCAAATCACTGAATAAGTCCTGCACAGACAACTTGTTCCAAGATAAGAAAAGAAAATTAAAACAGAAATATCAAAACTGGATACTCACTTTTAAACATCACAGTGAGCAAGAACAAGCAGAACAAATGCTGAGACTGATTTGTTCCTGCAAGAGTCACAATATCTGGGCAATAATAAATGCTGGCTCAAGGAACCAGACAGCAAGTTTGTTAGTTGGAGTGAATGCCATCTCTTGGGTTAACCACTTTAAATCATTTTTTAAAGTGCCCCCAGAGTCCAAATCTGAGCAATATATCGATCCAGCAATAATCTGGAACCTCGATTATAACACCTCAGACATCGAAGTCTCGATTGGGAAGTTAAAAAAACTCTGGTGCACCCGATCCGGATGGCCTCACAAATCTAATATTAAAAAAGAACAAAACTGAATGGGCTGTCTTTATTGAAAAATTATTTAGGCAAATAACTGAGGCAAGACAAATTCCATCCTCTTGGCAATCAGTGGTGGTTATGCCCATATTCAGAAAGGGTGATCGTACTGATCCAACAAACTACCAACCCATTGCCATGTTGGGCGTCATAGGGAAGATCTACGCATCATTCTTGCAGAAAAGACTAGCCAAATGGGCAAGTGAAGCAAACATCCTCAATGACAGGCAGACAGCCAGGCTTCACGAGTGGAGTAGGTGTAGAGTTAAACTTAACCCTACTCAACCTCTTAAAACTAGAAGCCTTAAAAAACAAAAAAAAACTCTATTCCTGGCATTTATCGAACTTCGTGAGGCGTTCGACAGGGTGAATTGTACGACCTTGTGGAGAATATTGGGAAACTGGAAATGTCCAGCTGGCATCCTGCAGATGCTAATACAACTTCATACTCAGATGTCGATCAAAGTCAGATTGACTGCAAATGGAGATCTAGCAGACAACATTGTGACAGAGAGGGGTGTTAAGCAAGGATGTCCACTGGCCGCTTCAATTTTCAAAATATATATTGCAGATTGACCGCTAGCTCTAAGGGAGTGTAACATCATTCTGCCCAATATCAATGGTCATGGGATTAGTTATTTAACCTATGCCGATGACATAGTGCTGATGTACTCGATACAAATTGGCTTACAATGGTTCTTAACAAAGATAGAGGCCTACTTAAAAACAAACAGGATGGAGGTTAACGTAGAAAAATCAAAGATTATAGCTTTGGGATGTAACTCGGTGGCAAGAAATAAAAAATTCAAATGGTTTATCAGTGGGAAACAGCTGGAAAGAACTGAAAAAATCAGGTGCCACGGTATACTATTTAAAAAATCTATAAGAGAATGTGAGTGGACCGAAAAGCTGAAATCAAAAATGTCCAAATTAGCCTTACAAGGGGCGAAACTACATTGGGAGTTTGGTAAATGTACATTTTTACTGGCCATTTCGTTCTATCACCAAAGGGTGGTTGCTGCAATCACATTTGGCAGTGAGGCAAGCTTCAACATCGACTCTGACTGTGGAAATTACTAGAAGGTCAATATTGGAGAAAGGTGTTATGGCTTCCAAACAACATCTCAATCAATGCAATATGTTGTGAGCTGGGACTTGAATCTCTTGCCGCATCCGTTCATTAGAAATTGTTTTCCCTTTATCGAAAAATGATTGCTCCCGGATCGGCTGCTCCATATACAATTCTGAAACGAAACAGTGATAAGTCACCTCAAGGCCTATTGGACGTGTGGTCATCTAAAATTCTGGAACATCTTGACCACGTGGGAGCTACTCACCAACTGTTAATAGACAAACCATGTGCTGTAAATAAAATAAGGTGAGCACTACAGATTGTATTACAACCATGAATAACAGACAAAAGCTAAAATCGAGCTTACCTCACATTGAAGATGTCCATGCCATAAACCAGGTACCTAGATACCTAAGACAATTCCCACCAAGATACCACTGTGACCAGTTTCTGAGGATACACCGAACTTACTACCCACAAAAGAGATGTTATTTCTATAAAACAACAAGGGCACTACTGACAACTGGTGTCAATTTTGTAAACAAGTAGAATCCTTACACCATCTAGTGACCAAGTGCCATTCCCTAAAAGATGATCTAAAAGATGATAGAACGCTGATCTTGGGAAAGATTGCTCCCCTAACCAATAATATGGACAAGTGGTGGTCAGCATTACTCTCAGGAATTAACCACATACTGACGTGTGCTGCTGTTGACTTTTTAGACAGACTGCTAAAAGAGACGTGATGAAAGATTAAACAAGTTATTTTTTTTCTTTTTTCTTTCAAATGATAAATGTTATGGTAAGATAATTGGAACACTATAAAAAGTTTTGTAAGAAACTAATACAATAAAAAAATACAAAAAAATTGTTTGAAAGGGGTGTACTTTTTGGATTATAATGCTCTCATACAAATTAAGCTTTAGGAGCAGTTTTGTAAGTGGGAATATTTCCAAGTTATTAATGTTAGCCTGTGAATGCATTTGATTATTGTCAAGCAGTATGTGTAAAGTATTGAGGGGTTAGTAATTTTGTATGAATTTTCTGCTATAAAATAGAGAGCTAATTTGAACCATTGGGATTCCTCGTTGTCTTCTATTTTGTACGTTACATCTACAGTTTTGGTGCTCTTTATACAACAAGTTATGCGACAACACATACATACTTGGTTTGGTACTTCAGCAGGTGAGCTTTTAAACTTATACATATTAGAGTTTGGCATTTGTAATGTTTTCACTACTGTTCTCTAAAGTTACTGGATTTTCTATGTGATCTTCACTTCCAGAATATTTGCTTTGTATGTGTTCTATTTCTTCAAGGGGTTCTTTGGCTGTGCCATGTAGGAGAATGTTTTTAAAATGTACCAGTTCTAAAGCAGGACCTTTTACATAGTACAGTCTCTGGACAAAATTCCATATAGTGGAATGATGTGTCGCTAACATATTGATGTGGTGGAAGGTGTTTTGCAAGCAGGGTCGGAAATGCAGGCTAATGAATGTCCTTGCAGTCCAGTGTAATTGCACACTGAACAGAAGTCCATGGTTTGCAAAGTTTTTATTTTAATTTTCTCTTTTACTTTCACATAGTGATTGAGTAATTGCCGTAAAGATGTGAAGGATTGTTTTCGTGCATTACACGTTGAGGTGCAGGGCCATTTGTAGACGAGACAGATTGGTTCGGTGGAATGGTGAGTTGATTGTACGTTTGTTGAGGACATTCTTTTTCAATGAGGGTTTCTTCTGCCATAATGGTTTTGTCTACCATTTAATACCATTGGCCACTGCTATGTATGGCAATTGGGTGTTTCTTCTCTTGTTTGTGTGCCTCTTCATTGAAATATGGTTCTGTGCTGTTTTGTGAATCCATTCACCTGCACAGAAGTTTGCAAAGGTATCTATGTTGACATGGTGCATGTTGCAAATTACTTTTTGTAGTTTACTGATATATTTTGTTAGTGGTTTCATTCTAGTTAAAATTAATATAAATAATGTTCTTTTGAGGAGCATTGCGAGCTTACAGGATTAGTCTTCTGTGGTAATCTTTAAGGGTTGAGAGTGATTTCTGTGCTGTTTTCATAAGATTCTGAAGTACTCTCTGGTGGAAAATCTTTTCTAAAATTAATTTTTCGGAATGCTTAACTGCGGCTACGATAACATTGGAAGATGCAGTGCTAGCACTATTGGGAGGTTTATTCTTCCTAATACATTTCTTTTTATTTTTACTTTTTGGAAGAGAGGCCACACCTATTTTACTGCAAGCTGGTTCAGTTTTGTAGAGTGACTGTATTAGCTGTTTTGTTTGAACATTTGCTGTGAACTCTGCTAGTGGTGGATGACTAGTTTGCATATTTTTAATTGTATCTGCTCTATTTTCTTGTTGTTTTCTATGGAGTTGCTTTTTGGTAGGCATTTGGGTCTGTCTGTTGGAGAAAAAAGAAAATTGTGGGTTTGAAAGTTGTGCAATGTGCGTGCACTGTGCATGAGTGTCTGACTATCAGGGCAGGCATAAATAGAGGGCTGTGTGATTGTGCAATGGGCTGTTCGTTCTGGTTGGGATGGTTGTAATAGTAGCTGTGTGTGTTGTTGTGTGAAGCGCTTGTTGCAGTGCATATCACAGTTTACTGTGCATGAATAAGTAAGGCATTTACAATGTTTTCACAACACTAGTGGGTGTTACTATACTGGTGTTCAGATGAGAATACAAATAGTGTACCTGCTGAGGTGCAATGAGTAAGACTGAAGCAAATGGTGTTGGATTGGTAAAATATGGCTACACTACACTGTATGAGTAACAGGAAGAACACTACTACACTACTGCACTTACTTTGTTCGATGTGAAGAATAGTTTTCTTCTGGGTTTTATCTTCTAATAGAGATGTTTCTGTCTTTCAGGAGGCTGTTCTTCACTGCAATTGGGAGAGAAGAAAGTAGTAGGTATGTGTGGTAATGGCAAAATAATTGTACTAGAAGAACAGATTATTTTACACCGTAGGAGGATTTGTTGGGAAGAAGAGTTAGTAACATTGCACATGATTATGAGTATGGTTGTAACACTGCTGTTGGTGCAGATGGGTTGCCACCAGATTCCTAATACTTGTCTGGCAGGAAGATTCCCAGTTTCACTAGGATATTACAGGCAATGTTGGTCTGCAAAGACAGGAGTTAGAAAATGTCACTCTCTATGTGTGTCCAATTGTATAGCACTGTATGGGAGTGGGGACGTGGGAGCACCAGCATCGTTGATATTGGGGCCGTAAATCCAATGATAAGTATGCACTTCGGGGCTGCAATTTTCAAAGTGTGAGAGTTGTTGTTGCCCTATTTGTATTGGAAATGGAGTACTGCAAGTCCTGGTAGCCTGAGAAAAATAGAGAAGCCAAGGCACATGTACAGATTAGAAAGGAGAATGCTAGCGTGTGCAATTTTATTAACGTTCCCACACATGTATGCTTGGTACATAAGTGCTATTGCAGCATGGTGGAAAAGTCCTTTACCTTTCCTTTCATTTATTTATTAAAAATTACAGACAGCACTGCTGTAAATGTACACATTAATTAATTTGATTTCCTTCAAATGCTGCTGAAATGAGTAGATGTAAACGCAGTGCATTTTGTCATTTTTCAATCCATGCACATGGCGTGCTCTGGTAACATACATTTAATTTTCATTTTCAGTGTGCATTGTGAAATTTTTACTGCAGGTGTGTTAATGGGAGAAGTGGTTCTGAAAGTGACAGAAGGAAAGAAGAAAATAAAAGTGTCCACAATTAGAATGGGTGATATAGGCAAGCATGCATGTCGTGGTAATATATTGAAGTTTGCAACAAAACACAAAAAACAAAAAAAAACAAAAACTGGTTGTTACCACCTGGTGATCCTATGATGCTCTCTTAGGGGGATTTAGTATCCCAGGGTAATTCAAATCTAGAGAAATAGGGGGCCACCATGACAGTGGGGTCCTCTCAATAGACTACAATGGTAAGATGTTGCAAGATGATAGCTCAAATTATTTCTTAGCAACTATTTATGTTCAAATGCATTTGTTTTTTTGTTGCTTGCTTCAGGGTCTCGAGTGCCCTTGAGACGTACCCCTTTGCACCTGAAATAGTTGAATTTACTGCTTACAACTCTGTGAACCATCTATGATACACTGTGTGACGATTTCTGTTTCATTTCGTTGTGCCTCCCAATACATACCCCTGTGTTACTCAATATATTGAATTTTCACATAGGATCTGGCACTTAAACATGCCGTGCAAATGTTTGAAATGTGGATTTCTTTTCTGTTACAAATAAATCACTGAGAGTGATGCTGAAATTGAAATCTGTGTTTTGAAACTGTTATGAAAGTGCTCATTAAAAAAAACAAAAAAAAAAAACATTCTCAGCAGACAATATTGTAAGTAACTGCCAGTTGATGTAAGGAGATGGGACAAATGAGAGTATGATTAATGAGTAGGTTGTGCAGGGTAAGTGGCACAAACCCTGTCTATATGTATTTATAAAAGACCTGGATGTGGCACGCCTTGTCCAAGGACTTCTGTGGTGTCCATGGACCCCGTAACACAGGGGCAGCCCTTCTTCCCTTTCCACTTCACTCTTTGCAGCATTCTTTCATTGGCTACTGTTCAGCAGTCACACACCCATCACCACCAAGCACAGCCAAGACCTTTACTTCAAACTCTGTCATCTAAGTTCAAAACTTCAGATGTACTGTTCAACAATCAGAGTACACGTCTCCTGTTATTCCTAAGCACCTGCATTGAAAACGACTGTAAAACTCTCCAAGATTTGTACTTCTAAATGTTTTCTTTTACAGACTTTTTCACTTTTGTAACTGGAAAATGCAGTAGGGAGACCCCCCCTTATTATCCCAACCCCTACCCCCATACATGCATTACTCCAGTTTACCATCTGTATTTTGTGGCAATAAAAATTGAAACAATTTCAGAAAAAATGCATTCAGCGAAACTATAGGTTGGCAAAACTGGGCTATAGACCCATGAAATCAGTTTTTATTCACATAATCTGCAGCTCTAAATTGGATAATGAATCACTGTGAAAGAACTGAAATCTCACCACAAGTTTATGGTGCATTTTCTGGGCCACAAATTCACAACTTTGCCTCTCACACCTTGGACTAATGATTTTTTTAGTCAAGTTTGATATCTTTGTTTGTAATTTAACAATAAATTGAAAAGGATGAATAGTTTGCATTGCAATCACTTCAATCATATTCGATTTTTGAAGCACTGGAGGGATATCGGGCACTGCAATGTCGTTCAAGACACTTCTTGCAGGAATAATTGTTTGATTATAAAACCCAACAGGGTGTATCCAAACATAATGTGCCACACTTGTATCACATTGTTTTTGTACAATCAAATACAGATAAAGTTTTTACAAATATTGTCTGCACTGTGTTTAATGTTCTTCTCATTAATGTACGCTAGTTGCTCTTGAGACTTATAAACACTGAATCGACAAGATACCCAAAGTGCTGATCTGATGGTGGTGGGGCTTTTATCGTGTGTGTTATGATTTGAGTATTTTGGGTAATATTGCTATTCCCTCAAGTTGGTTAAGTGTGATGTGCGGACAGGGACTGTTACACCAACTTCTTTGCCATGACCTATGCATGTAACATCACTTTTTAGGCTTCCTGCAATTAGATAGCTACATATTAAAAGTATGGTAACCTTAGGAATATGTGGTTTGGTGAGTTTTCTGTGGAATTCTGAATAAGATATGTGGGATACACTTGTTAACCCAGCAGAATCCATTTGTTTTAAAGGAGAAAAGTGAGTTTTTTGGTAACTTTGGGCCTGGTGGTAGAAACGTCTAGTTTTCTCACTTCGGGGGGGGGGGGGGACATGTCTCTTTCATCAGGCAGTATCTTGCAAAAGGGGGATTTAGAGTCAAAGCTTTTAGGGACGGTCAGCATTCAGCTAGTAATTTGAGTCTCCCCAGTCAAGCATTGGGTTCAAAGGCAAAGTAAGCAGTGGATTCTCACCATAGTTCCACCTGGCCCAACATCTATTAACTCATGGTGACACATGACCCCCTGAGTCACTTTTTCTGTCAATCCCCAGACTCAAGCTATGTACTTCATCACAGGCCTCATTATGAATTTGTCTATGCTTCCCAACAAAATATCACTAAACTATTCTATCATTATCACAACTGATCTTGATGGTAAATCTGCCAAATTACAAGTTTCAGTAACAAGGTTTTAGTCCTCATTTGTGGGTCCATAGGACTCCATTGGGGATTTTTAGCATTTACCGTAGACAGGAAGTCCATCCACAGTAAAGCCTCAATTTGCAGTAATGTGGTGCACAGTCATCCTCACATGCTTGAGGTGCGTTGTCCACATTACCACCAAACCCTGAACTTGCCAGTGCTTCAAATGTGGTGGCAATTTCATTACCAACACTTTTTCCCCACACTGACAAACTTCGGATGAGTCCCCATGCCTGTAATACAAATGTTTCATGGAGTATGCTTATGAACCTTGTATAAAGCAAAATAAACAAACATGTTTACACTGTCATAATATGCTTGTACATTTAAGGGAATGTTAGACTTAAACAGTAGTAAAGTTTAGTGTTGGCTCACAGCACTGGATTTAGCTTCATTGACCCGCATTGCTGAAATCAGGCCTGAAACTGATTTGCCATCCATAGATATTCAGCAACTCAATATTACATCACCTCTAAGTTTAGGTAAAAGGCATGAAGCGTGATTTATAAATGCCTAAAGGTTGGAGAATCTTAAGGAACAGAATAGGCTGCTGTTGTGGCGTGAGTTACCAATAATGACTATGGAAATATAATCCTGGATTTGTATGAAAATATTAAGCTATGTTTGTCTGGCACAGAGTACATGGTTAAGGTTTTGAGCATAAGTATCACATATATCTGGGACCTAGAAACTACCGGCACAATACCTTTCTGTGCTATTATATTGTGCAACACAGTTCCACCCAATGCAACATGTATTTGTTTGATCTAGCTTCAACCAGCAGTTTAACGCATATGCTAAAATTCTAGTTAGAAAAAATCTAGACCCAACAATACTTTGGGCCCTGGCTTTGTTCACCAACATCCCAATGCATTTGTTACTATGATGCCAAGTGTTTTGAAGATACACTACACTTTCTTTGTTCTTGCCCAATACTTGATGAACACTGAAGGTGATACCTTATGCCGGTGTGCTGCAGTAATACAGTCAGATCGAGAAGGAATATGCTTACATTCATTATGTGTTTAACAACATACTGAGGGTTGCCTTGAAGTCACTACATGTTTTAAATCATCTTGTGCAATGAAAACTAGAGAGATAAATAGATTTTACATTTAGAGAAGAGTCAACTGTGGAGCGTCCATCCAATCCCGACTAACAACTCCACCCACTATGTCAAGCACACTCCAAAACATTACATATACCTTCCAGAAGGGTGTATAATGACTTCAATGCCTCTTACCACCTGATGACCTGCCATCCCAGCTGCCAGTACATATAGTGAATCCTCTAAGACTTATCCATTTCAAATCCAAATCCATGTCGAGTCCTGGTATATTCCGCTCCTCCTGCATCACCTCAATTGCCGGCAAGATCGGGCTTTTGGACCCGCAACAACATCCTAAAATGGCGAACCCTCTAGATCACACCACTGGCCTCCCAGTGGGCCACAGGAATGCCAGTCACAGATTGGACTGCTAGCTTGCACGGTCGTGCCGGCCTCAGCAGATGGAAGAAACAAAAGGCCTCTGCCCCCAGTCTAAGCCGGTCTCAGGATGACAAAGCTATGAAGCATTGTCAGATGTCTGCTCTCCTCCTTCAATCTGATGCCTACAGATGCCTACCTGGCACTTTAACGTAGAAGATATGCCTATAGCGCCTCATCCCATGTGCGTTCTGGCTTGTCTGTTTATTCAGCATGTCATTACTTACAACTGTATTCCCTGTACCTACCTACCCCATTCACACCATTCCTTCACCTCTCTGCTGTATACTTTTTACCCATCCAACTCCTTGCGATCGCCATCTCAACCTCTCTTTCACTGCACTGTCTCTCCTGCAAATGTTGGCATTTTATCTCGCCATATGTTTCCACTAGACATATATGACCTGAATGTTACGTCCCGGCAGCCTCTCACCCTCCTACCCATGCTCCCTGAATCCTGCACTACGTTTGCTCATCTTGCTCTGGCCTATGCACGCTCTGGCCTGCATCCAACAGCCCCCCACCTACCCCATTCCTACCCAGTCTCTCAAAGCTGCATGGCACCCTTGTACCTCTCAATGTACGTATCTCCTGTCCAATTCCCTGCACCCACCGTGCTTTCACCAGCGCTCTTGGAGCTGCACTCCATCCTGCGTCTCCTAATGGGGCCGTCGATTATCCAACCCCTCTTCCCACCCACAGTCCCCTACCTACCATGACACTACCTAGCCTCTCTGCACCACACAGCACCCCTGTGCCTCCTTACTTGTAAGACCCATGCTCCTCCTCCTACACCTCCCCTGCCTACATCGTTCTTACCTGCACTCTCAAGGCTGCATGACTCCTCCATGCCACCTCATTACAACATGTGTGCACCACCAGCCTTACCATCCTCTATACATGCAGATCTCACCCATGGCCACCTACAGAACACTACTGTATTCTGCCTAACCACCCACAGGATTGCATCCTTTACACCTATCTTGCAAACCAAGTTTCTTCCCACAATACCTCCTCATGTACTCATGACCTACAACAAGCCATCCCCTCAAACACCACTCATCACAACCACTATCTCCTGCATGACTTCCATTAAGCCCACATTTACGTACCAGCTTACCCAATCACCACACAATATTGACCACCCACACAAAGCCCCTCACAGTAACAAGTACCTCCATGTAAGAGGAAAGAGCTGCCTACCAGGTGTTTCACCTACTAATCCTACAGGCAAACCCAGAACCTGCCCCCAGAACACTGCAGGTCAGTTTTCACTTAAATAACGTTGCCCCCTTACTACCTTTGCAATCCCCAGATAACAGACGTTTGCAACAACTACCTCCAGCACTGTATTATGCCATGCCACCTCTCCCCACCATCTACAACTACTGCACAAGAAGTTACCTTAGCCACTGCTCTGCAAGTCTCTACAGACAGGTCCTCCACCAAGCAACTACCTACACCCCTCCATTGTGCTCTCCTCAACACAAGATCCTTGACCACCCATGCCAATGAAAACATGAATCTTATCACACTGAACAACGTTGACATCCTGGCACTAATCGAAACAAGGCTTACACCAACCACTGGCCTAGCGCTATCCGTGGCTATTCCTTTAGGTTACGCAATGCTGCTCTGCAACAGAACACTTAAAAAACCAGGTGGCACTGCCCTTATTTAAAAGCACACCTTCACACTATACCCTACCAACACCTCTTCTCTTCCCAACTGTGATTTCATATCAGCCAAGCTCAATCAATCCGACAATGCCACCATCACCATCCACCTTGTATATTGACCCCCAAGCCACATCAATACCTTTGAAACTGATCACATTCACCTACTATCCACCAATGTCAAGCCCACCACCAAAATCTTATTCCTGGGCAACCTCAATCTTGGATTCAATGACCCCAGAGCCTCTCATGCAACTAACTTATCCAATTCCTTGACAGCCAGTGGATGTACCCAACATATCTCTTCACCTACACTTGTGCTTGGTCACACCCTTTACTGGATAGTGGACCACAATTGAAAGATCTCCATCACTTCCAATTTTCCATATCCCCTGGCCGATCACCACACCATCACCTTTTCAATCCCTAGCCTGTCTGTGGCAACCAAACTTGCAGTCTGCCCAACCACTACCTTGGCACGCAGCACACAAAACTTGACCAGCAACACGGTTATTCGCTTCATCAGCACCCCTTTCCCATCCTCCCAGGACATCACCCTCTTGGTCAAGCACTACAACACCTTGCTCAGTAAGACTGGAGATCTCTTGGCCCCTCTTAAAGCCAGGAAAGTTAAGCAGCCATCACACCTTAATTCCTGGTTTGCCCCTGACCTCCACACCACCGTGCCTCCAAAAGAGCTGCTGCAGCTACCTGGCATAAAAAGCCGTCTGCAGCCAGCAAGACTCGCATTTCTGAAATTTCACTTCAATACAAACATTCCATCCAGAATTCCAAAGTAGCTGTCTACAATGAAAGAATCTGCAAGGCGGCCTTCAGCTTCACTGGATGTTCTCCATTCTCTGAAAACTGGAGACCCCCATCACCCCACTCTCCACCATCACAAAAGATAATGCCTGGTGTGACATTATCCAAGTTAACTTCACTGGGAAAATCATACAGCTACTAACTAAAATAAAAGCCAAACTAGTTATATAGCCCAGATCTACTCTACCTAACCCCCAAAGAGTTGCCTCTCTATTCAAATTCCAACCTGTGAGTAACACCACCCTTGCAATGACCTTTGCTGGTCTGAAACCCTTGAGCTGGAAAGCAGATGTAGGCCCTGCCACATTGCTTAAGGAATGTGTGGAAACCCTACTCCCCCTTATCGCTTCTATGATTAACTCATCATTGGCCACTTGCGTCATCCCTCCACCTTAAAAGAATCCTGGATCTCCTCTCTTCTAAAGATACCTGCACTTGACTCTGCTGTACGACTAAGTATTGTCCCATAACAGCTGTACCTTTCATCCTTGAAATTATGGACAAAGTGACCTACCTGCGAATCCAGGCATTCTTTGAACTCCATCACATTCTAGGCTCAGAGCAATCCGGCTCCCACCCTAATCACTGAAACTTTCCTCTTAGATCTCACAAATCAGATCGATGAAGCTAACGACTATCGCAACCTCTCAGTACTACTACTGCTTGACCTCTATGCTGCGTTAGACCTCGAGGTCTACGAGATCCTGTGTTGGACCTTCACCTTTTTGGCACACTTCTCATTGGATGCTGCCAAATCTGTCGCCTCTTTCTTAGCCAACAGAAGCTCTTGAGTCTTCACTGTAGATGCTGCATCTATCCCCACACCCACCCCTTGTGGCGTATCCCAAGGTTTGTGTGTCTCCGCTACACTCTATAATTTGTACACCAGGCCACGGTTCGACCACCTGGACTCCTTCGTCATATCATATACAAAATAAACTGAGAACACGCAAATCCCCATTCCCCTCTCTGGTGATCACAGCTCCGACTCGCGCAGAATATCATCGATCTATGTTGCCATTTAATCTTGGATGGCTGCTCACAGACTTTGTCTCAATGATGATAAAACTGATCTGCTCCTCATCGGCCTGCCAGCTCACCTTTCAAAATTGGACCAAGCCTGCATCATGGGCCACACTATCCCAGTAGTTGCTGCTATCCAGACTCTAGGTGTATACCTGGACTCCGCACTAACCATGATCCGTTAAGTCAATCACATTGCTGCAACATCAGGCAATCCCACCAAGCTCACTAATGCTAGCAAACCTTTGCTCTAACTCAAGAATCGGCTTGAAGTTGCACAGGCCCTCATAGGATCCAAACTTGATTATTGTGACTCTCTCAAATGCAGCACTTCTCAGAAAACAGTATATAAAATACAAATCATTAAAAACAATGCCCGCCGGGCTGCCTTAGACATTGGCAGACAGGAGCATATGTCGCAAGCCAGAACATCTGCCCACTTGCTCCAGTTTAAGGACAGAATCCAGTTTTTCTAGCTTCCCAGTCTAATCTTCCACCCTCTGTTATGCACTATCCACCCCCCACTTGTGACAAGAACCTTTCTACAACTGTTTTAGGAAGAACCTTAAAACATACTTGTTTAAAAGACACTCTGTATCTATGCAACTCCCTACACTGACCGCCCGGCTGTCACCATCACACCACTTTCTTTTTGCTGTAACCAGTGCCTAGATGGCTACGGGCGTTGTGCCCTGCTTTATAAATGAACACACAAATAAATAAATAAAATAAAACCCTTATAAATCTAGCAATTAATGATGGCCATAAAGTGACCATCATTTTACCTGCGCTGTTATGTTTCCTTACTCTCCAGACCATGGAATGCTGTGTGCTTCCGCACTGCTTGTGGTAAAGATGGCCCGCCCACCAAGATCTTCAGAAAGGGCAGTAGATATGTTCCCAGTCTGATATGAGTAAAAAGGTTATCCTGCCTCTTGGGTTTAAAGCGAGACTGCTGCAGCTCATACAAATCATTGTTAAAATGCAGGTGAGACTCCTGAATCGCAGGTCAATATGAAGGTATGGATAGGAATGCAAAGAGTCACATTATAATCCCGGATATATGCACCAATAGGTGTTTAATGATCCAAATAGCAAAGATGTTATGATAATTGAGGTATGCTCTTGGCTTATTTTAATTTGTGCATATTTTAACCCTATCATATAAACAGTCTTATTTCATGTTTTGTGTTCATTTGCATTAGGTCATGCAGTGTGGATCCTCTTTCATCACAATCGCCAACTAATTAATTTCAAATGGTAAACAAAAAAGTAGGCCTGTATTAGAATGCTCTAAGAAACTGTTACAGCTGCTCTGCTTCCAATAGCAGTAGACAAAACACAATAAGAAAACTATGGCATCCATAATTGCCTCGTATTGACATTTCAACAATCGTACTCAGTCCCTTCGGTATATAATCACAAATCTGGAGACAAGAACTCAACTTTCAATCCATAAGTATACACAATTAATCTTGGGGAGAGCGCCTAAGAGCATCTTATTTCCCCAAAAAGTATGAATGCAAGGAAAAGTACTCAAAACACGATTGAGCTTGGCCATCCAAGGTATCTGAGAAAAACAGAACACACATTGCGTCACACGGAAGAGATAATACATGACTCTGGCCAATTAATAGAATTGAAGCTGTCGGTCGACACTGTATAAGGACTAATCAGTATTTATGGTGTGGCATGGAGACTTCTAATATACTCTTTGTAAGACATGAAATAACGAGGGATGAAGCATGGGCATCAGGTATACAGAAACATGAATAAAAGACAACGGAATCAGACCAGTCAGCCAACTTGAGAATATCCCTAAACTGGCACCTGTCAATACACTTTGGATGCCATAGAATCGGAAGAATGCCTCGCCCCGTGTCTGGAAACACCCAATGCAGTTTCTTTCATGGCCCACTTGACTCATCTAGCAAAAGAAGGGGTAGGGTCTGGTGTGAGGAATTGGCTTCTGCTCTTCAAGAGTACAAGAATGAGAAGAGGCTAAGGCGTCAACTCAACCCTCACACTTCTACAAACCAAGAGCCAACACAACCATACATGTGTAACAGGCTTAGTTAAGAGATACTCCTCCTTTGCCTTTGGAGAGAATGTTGAACAAGGGTATGTTCTTGGACGCAAAAGGGATAAAAGTGACCTAACCAGTCTCTAGGGAATAAACAGGGAAAATGGAGGGCAGGGCAGTCGGTAGTATAACTACTTCACTCTGTTTTGGTTGAAGACCCTTTGACAAAGAACTGGCCACAATGTCAGCCTCAAAATCATGCATGGCTGCAGGCTTTACCATCTTCTCAGACGCACGTGAAGCACTAATAGACGGAATACAAATAGTTATCGTTATGTGTATTGTTATTTAAATAACAGTTGCAGCAGTAGGCTGCCAGACAGCGCTTCTGTGTGCAATGGACAATTAGGACAAATGGATAGCAATTTGGTATATGGGTACGATGTGAAAAGAAACATAATTGTTTAGTAAAATTGACCATCGGAATAAAGATAGCAGTTAATTCCAGAGTCTTAATTAAAATGCCTAATGAAGAGCTCATAAGGTATGCAAACAAGATAGAAAATAGAGACATTTCTTACAGTTGAGGGGATACATTAAAAAATTATTATAATAATAATACAAAAATGTAAAATCACTTTCTCAACATATATAATGAAATGTGAAGAAAAAACTTGCCACGTAGCCCAGCAAGGTGTTTCCATTTATGCATTTTGCCTTACGAGTTTAATTAAATGTACCCTTCAATCGGTTCTCACTCCAGAAAATGAAAAAATCACCAGTCAAACGGTAATAATGCATGAATTCAGCACCAAGGAGAGATTAAACTGAAACACCAGATATAATGAAAACAATGTTTGTGCTACTCACCGGGGACAGCAGAGGAACAGAAGATAAGTGCGGCAGAATCTTTATGTCTGGGCAGGTATGAAATGTGATAGAAATTAACACGCTTCTGCAGAAGTTCCTTTTCGTTTCAGTTTCTTCGAGAAGGCTTCTTTTTTTATTGGGGTGGCACCCATCCATCCCTCAGCGCTGAAGGATACTTGAGAAGAGCTGTGCACGTGTATGTATATTATGCGAAACGGCTTTGCTCGAAGTCAGTGACCGCAGGCATTTTACAGTGGGACATTGGTCACACTGTCCAGCTTGATTGCTTTAATTAAACACGTGTCTCTTTGTGTGTGCAGTGAAATCCGATCCTGGAGAAAAGAGTTAGTTGCAAGTGGGATGCAAGGCGGGTGACAATGATATCTATGCACTATGGTCCAGATTCATGGGATTTTTTGCACGGTTCAAAGTGACTTTGCACTGCTGAAAAGTGAATTTGCACTACAAACACAAACCCTGATTCATGGAACTGTACAAAGTGTAATTTTGAGGACAAAGTCAGTGCAAAGTCAATTTGTACTGACTGTGCACGGCAAAAATACAGTTTGCACAGTTCCATGAATCAGGGTTTGTGTCTGTAGTGCAAAGTCACTTTTCAGCAGTGCAAAGTCAATTTGGACTTTACAGAAAATTCCATGAATTGGGCCCAGTGTGGATAGAAGGGAAGAAGGATAGCTCAGGGGCAAAACAACGTAGCACAACACAGCTTTGGATCCGGATCCGCACATTGAAACCACTCGCTGGTATTAAAAGTTAAAAAAGAACAATTATAATGATATTTGTGTGCAAGCTTGCACCACAAATTAGCTCCCAAGGGTTTCAATTATAATGTTTAAACAGACAAATTGTGGTCCCAAGACAGGCTCTACTCTGAAGAGGTGTGAATTAACACTGGACACTTCCAAACAATAATGGCACGGTATGCACCAAATGAAAAGTCAACCATTATTAAAAACATGAACAAAAAACAATGTGATTGCAAATACTCAGCAAATGCGAAAATATATATTCTTTGAAGCAGGCTAAATATTTTTGGAATTTAAGGAGTTGTGGGAAAAATTAGCCAACATTTTTCTAAAGGGAAAGACTTTCATGGTAATTCATAGAATAAATGTGTGCCGAAAAGGGGAGCTCAAGCAACAAAATCGCAGCGCACGCGTGTTAAAGCCACTCACGCAGCCGTTCATCGATTCATGGAATGCTCTGTGCTTGTAAAACCTGGGATGGGCGCACGTGGATGAACACGTCACTAAAGGGCGTGCGCGACGCGCACAGGGAAAGCGCACATCGTGTAGTGCACACAAGAAAAGTGGAAGGAACATGGGGCGTAACACGCGGAATGGGGAACCACGCGTGAAAATGTGGACGTTACTGGGGAAGTACGGGAGGTAAATGCTCACAACGCCCACACGCAACACACTGTAACATTAAAAAAATTAAAAAAGAAATAATCAAAAATGGCTATGTGTGGACCGGGGGGGCACCCAGGAGGGATGAGTTACAGGGTGCACCCCAACACCCACATGCGTGGATGTTGAGAAAAAAAAAAACCTGCATGGGCTCATGGCCTGCACGGCTACACTATAGTGGGAGAACTGCCGTCGCTGTCATCGCCCTCTGGTGCTACATCAGAAGGTGGGCGTCATATGGGAGGCAGACCACGCAAAGCCCTGGCATGCTCCTCCATGGCAGCAAGCATGCAGGTGTGAAAGGTTTGGTTCTGCAGGATGATGGTATGGAGATCCCCATGCAGCACCTCATGGGTAGCATGCATTTCTGCCTGCATGGACTCGCGTGATGCCCGGATCTCCTGACGGGTTGCCTGGAGCTCAGCTGAGAGTGTGCATGTCAACTGCTCCAGCTGCTGTTCTGACCTTGTACCTCAGGTCACCTCAAGTTCACACAGAGTATCTCTGAGGGATCTGTGTTCTAACCTCAGGGCTTCCCTGTGGGCCTGTGACTCTGCAGATATGGCTGTGTGCAGAGTCTCCAGTCCAGCCCGTCGGTCCCTGTCGGACGCCAACATGTCCTCCTTGTGTGAGTGACAAATGGACTCAGTTGCTTGATGCTGGAGCTCCACCTGCCTTTCAGGGGGGAGAATGGAAGTGGCCGCCCGATAAATGGCCTGAGCCATCATTTCACACGATGCCTCCTGTTGTGCTGCTATAGTGTAGATGAAGTTCTCCCACACAGTATTGCCTGGTGGCGCATTGCCAGCGCATTGGCGGCAACCACACCTGTTTGGGGGAAGGTGATGTGCACCTTGCTATGCTGGCACTGCCTGAGGCTGCAGGACTGCATTCCTCCTTTGATCTGCTGGCCCAGGAACAGGAGCAAATATTGTGGAGTGTGACCCTGCATCCGTAACCACCACTGGCGGACTTTCCAACACTGAATGCCCCATAGAGGGGTCTACCCCCATTGCAGGTAGGGTGGACAGAACAGCATCCCTGCCAGAAACACTCACCAGCGACGGGACATATGTCTCAATGTCCGATTCAGCACCTGATTCATAGAGGTCTCCGGAGGTGTACCCAGAGACACCTGTGGACAGTATGGTCTGTCAGAGTAATGGGTTTTCACCCACCACCACCCCACATCCTCCACTGGTGCCCGGTTGTGGCTTTGAGTACTCCTGGATCTGCGCCATCTCCTCCTCCTCAACACCATCAAGTGCCTCATCACCTGCAAAAACATAAAAGAAAAGTAATGAAAACAGGCATGAGCACCATAGCCCACACACATAGGCATGATGAGGCAGACATCCAGTACATAAATGACACATGTCACACATGACAATAACTCAGGCATGCATGCACTGTCAATGAGTTGGAAGGGGAGGCAAAAAGCAGGCACTGAGGACTCCAAGATGGAAAACCAACACATGTGCTGCATGCTGGATAGCACTGGCATCACACATTAGCCTGTGAGTGGCATGGACAATGCACCTACATGATATGTGCCAGCACACAGATGACACGTAGCATAGCCATGGCAGATTTGACAAGGACACCCAGATGGTAGCAAATCAGTACTGTCACCTATCCATGTGAGCTGGACATCATAAAATAAAACATGCAAAATAGTGTGACAAAACACACATGTGCCACATGCTGCAACAAAGCCAGTGTTCACTGATGCAGTAATGGCAGGCACATGGATACATCAATGGTTGGTCACTTCGACATGACAGAAGACAATTGTCATGTTCAACATTCAAACAGGGCCCCAAAATGATTCTGTGCAGGCCATGTGTAGGTGCACATTACTCAATCAGCATGATCGGTGAAATCATTCCCATAATAAGGTAAGAAATGTGGGCCATTGTGGGGTGGAATCTATGACTGAAGTATGTTACATTTGGGGCAGTGCGGCACAAAAATGTGTGGTAAAAATGCTAAGGATTTCATCAATCAGGCAGAATGAACAGGAAAACAGTATGAACAATGTTGTGGCAAGTGTAGTAATCAGGTGCAAATTGTCAACTGTGGTCAGAAGGGATACTGTGAAACCCAAATCCAAAGCCGGGGAATGGTTTCGAGGGACCATATGGGTGACCCATAGCAGTCATGACTACACAGCCTCACCTGGCACACAATCAGAACACATCACCCAAGCAGCATACACATGGATTGCACACACATGCATGGGCACTCACCGGACATTGCTTCAAGATCTGGTAGGTCTCCCACGCCTTGGATCTGATCCTCGGTGATGAAGGCTCCAGTGATAGACTCATGTTCAGTGAGTTGTTCCTCCTCTGGTGGAGACCCACAACCAGTCACCAGAGTAGAGTCATGATTGGAAGCCAGCTGGTTCTTTGCTCTGTGTTTCAGATCATTCGACCGCTTAGAGCAATCCTCAGCTGTGCGCCTCACAAATCCAAGGGAACTAATCTGGTCCGCGATGCACTGCCAGTGGGCCCTACGTTGAGCAGTCGTAGTCTTGCCCCCTGCAGTCACCACCATTTCACGGCCAGGGGCCGACAGGTAGCCCACAAGTGTGTCTAGTTCAGCATCATTGAAACTAGGCTTCCTTGACGTGCCAGACTGGGAAGCCGTGTCTGGGGACCCAGCCTGTACCGCAAGAGCAACCTTCTTCCTCTTGGAAGGTGGTGCGGACCCTGAGTGGCTTATGGCACTCTTATTGGTAGGGGCTGAAGCTCAGGTGGACTGGGCACTGGAAGTAGCCAAAGGCACAATGACCAAAGGTCTCACTGCAGGCATTGGCTGCTGGGTGATGGTGGCAGGACCAACCTCGGTGTGATGGACTTGGATGAACACTTTCCCGGCTGGGAGACTTGGAGCAGGGGTGGATTGAGCTGCAGCTGCCCCTGCAGTCTCCTCATCCTGGCTACTTGGGGCAGCAGATGACATTGCTGCCCCAGATCCACGTGGCCTGGTGACAGCAACTTTCACTGCCACACGTGGCTTTGACTTGGTGACACAGAAGTCAGCCTGGGAGTCATCCTGTGGTGGTTTGGTTGACAATATGGGCTGGGTTAACAAGGCCTGAGCTGGCATGGTGTCAGATACATCTCCAGACCCATTGGGGGGGCATAGGTGTCCCTGATTGGTCCTGCACACACACTGGCCTCTTGGGCCACCCTGCACATCCTGGCCATGTCCCCTACCGAGCCCACCTCTTGGAGGTCAGCCACCTTTGCCTCCCTTACTGCTTGGTCGCCACCCAACCAAGGCACTGATGTTGTTGTGCGAATTGGAGGTGCAGTAAACAAATGTCCTGGGCAATTGGCGTGAAAGGGGTAGGGTACTAGATGGAATACGTACCCTAGTGCTCTAGCAAGGCTGTCTGTGACCCCTGGGGGAAGATGATGGGTCACCAACACTCGGGCATCCCGAAAACAAAATTTAACATGCATGCGACCCCTGGTAGACCACGTGCGTGGCACCCAGAAACACAAAAATAAGCGTACGTGTGGTACACGCAGGCTACAATGACCTTTGAATGGGTACGCGACACACGGGGGCAACTGCAGTTGAAAAATATGTGCACGACTCACCCTCTGCCTGGAAAAAGAACGTTAAAAAGACACGCGTGTGCATGTTGGCAACACCCCCGCCAAAAGAAGAATTGAACTGGCACCGTTGTGAAGTAATCACGTGTGAACCGACAAGTTGTACAAGAATCACCCACTCGCTCTCCACAAAAAGCATGTACAAGAAAATGGTGTCCTACGTGTACCTTTTAACCCAGCCCACACGTGCAACATCACTTACGTGTGTACGCGCTAAGGGCCTTTCCTCCAATTACACGCAGTGACACCTGGACCTGCAGTTTTTGCACGTGTACAATCAACATGCACCAGTGTTGAGGGAAACACCCTTGTGTGTCATGTCACAGATGCACTTATGTGTTAAGGGCCTTTCCTTGAATTACACGCTGACGTGCAGTTTTTTCACGTGCCAAATTCAAGCTGGCCATGCAACAACACATGGAAGACCATGCTCCTGCCCAGAAGGCCATTTTCCTGCCCCCAGAGCCCCGAGCACGCTCCCACCTGCCATCTGCTGCTGCCTGCCTGCTGGACACGTGCCCCGCTGTTTGATGCCTGCACGTCAGCCATCTGCAGGTGTCCAGTTGCTGTGACCACCCCTGCTGGAACAGAAGACTCCCGACTGGGATTCCATCGCTCCACAGCCCAGCCCCAGGACCCAGTTGCCCACCCACACCTGCCTCTGGGGTTGCCATGTCGGACACAACCCCATCTGGCACCAGTGGCAATCCCCCAGCAGAGAGGCAGAGGGTTGCCAGCTTCAGTGCCAATGAAGTTGGTATCCTGGTGGAGCGAGTCCTGGGGCAGTATGATGCCCTCTTTGGAAGTTTGCGCGCCGACAATGAAGGACGGAAGAGGATCTGGATGGAAATTGTGGCTGCCATTAACGTGGAGGGGGTGGCAGCCCACGACATTCAACACATCCGGAAGCGCTGGGAGGCCTTCAGGTCCAGGACCCTCAACAAGGCCTGGTGCCTCTTGAAGGGAGCGGATGCTATGGGGTGCCGGGTCCGCCTAACCAATAACCAGATGAGGGTCCTGGAATGTATACACCCAGCGCACCACCTCCAGGTCCTTTAGAGGCAGACCCGTCCAGAGTCGAGCGGTAAGTGTACATGCATACTGATTGCACGCTGTGCATTTTGAGGAGTGCCAGGAGTGTGCAGGTTGCACATATGTCTTTGTAGGCCCATGTATGGATGTATATGTACAGGGACATGAGCCTGCCGCATGTGAGTCCTGTCATGTGTGAGACACATCAATGGTGTATGTGTTGAAATGCATGCTGGCCGAATGCATGTGTGGGTGCACACATGTTTACATTTCTGTGTATGTGCTGTGGCATGGTTGTGGTGTGACACATGGATGCTGGTTCCACCTGCATTTATCTGCACTATGTACATGTGCATGTGTGTGTATTTGACAAGTGTGCAACTGTGATACACCATGGATGCTTGTGACACTGACATGTAGGAGGCTGATTGGCAGATGTGACATGGATGGCAATGATATCACTGCGACAGGTGGTGGAGCTGTACAGATGCATGTATGTCTGGTGGCGTGTGTGCATGTGTTGTGCACTCCCCGTGTTGCATGGGACATCAGGCTAACCTTCGGCTGCTCATGCTGTTGTTTCTGTATGGATGGTGCTGCCTGGTGCAACATTCCTGTTGATTTGCTAATGTGTGTGAGTTGAAATGATATGTGTGTTGGGGAGTGTGATGCCATGTGTGAAGTTTGACACTGCCACTTATGTGCAACTGTCATGTGTGTATCAGACCATTGTACAGTGCCCTGATGCCTGTGTTCTATCTCTCCCTGTCTGCATCGTGAACTGATGAAGAGGGCGGAGACGGTGCTGTGGAGCAAAGTGGCAGGGATCGCACCACCAGCCGGAGACGCAAGGGCAGTCTCCCCTCCATGGAGTGAGGAGTCTGGTGCCGCATCCGTGGCCGCAGCTGCCGAGGGTAGGTCCAAGAGGCGGAGGTCGGAGGAGGACTCCTCGGCAGCAGAAGGGTCAGCTGAGACCCCACAGGGTCCGATGAAGGAAGATGGCACATGGTCATCCAGGTTGTTGGGGGGTTTGGTTGAGGAGGAGGCTGTGGAAGGGACACACACGGGGTCTAGAGGGGGGATTCCACTGGTGCTAGTGGTACAGTCCAGGGGCAGGGACAGGAGGCAGCACAGGCCGCCGCAGAGTTGCCTGTGTGTAATCCTGTCCCTGATCCTGTGACTGCATCATCCCGCACCAGCATGGATGCCTTCGTCCAAACCCGTTTACAGGGAGGGGATGAGCACACAACAACTGGCCTTCCTCTCCCTGTGGATGTGACAATCTGGGACCGTTTTGAGCCTGTCCTGGCTGGGATGACGTTGCATCAACGGGATGGCGTTGCATCAATGGGGCATCCAAGATGACCTGCAGGGTTTTCGTGAAGACTCTGCACGTTATCTGGGATGCCTCTTTGACCGCGTCGACCTACTTGGATGGGTCACCAGTGTTGGATTCCTCCGTGTGCTGGACCTTGTACCGCCCCCCTCCTCAACTGAACCCCCTATGCGCGAGTCATCCTCCGTGCCATCTTCCGGCCCAAGTATCACCTAGGTACCCTGTGGAGCTGCCTGTGACCCAGCGGCCAGGCTGGTGGAGGACACATCCCTGCCACAGTCGGGAGTCGGAGGTCCGGCAGGGGTGGCCACCCCAACAACTGGACCCCAGCAGGAGGAGGACGTGCAGGCATCAAGAGGCAGGGCATATGCATGGCAGCAGGCTCAAAGTGGGAGTGATGATGGCCCGGGCCATCAACATCAGAGGGGCAGGCATCGGCCAGAGGGCAGGAGGACCCTGGATTGGGAGTGTCTTTCGTGTGGCAGCGGTTGGGCCAGCAAATAGATGCGGAGCGGCGGCGGGCGGAAGAGGTACGGCTCACTATGGTCAGGGCAGAGAACTCCATGTGCAGGGCTCTGAGGCGGGCTGAGTGCCTCGAGGCAATTCGCAGGGAGTTGGAGGTGGACATGGCTTTATCCCTGCAAAACCTCGGGGCCATGGAGCAGGCCCGCCTCCAAGACGTAGAATGGGAGTTCAATGATGCCCTGGCCTGGGAAATCAACACGTGATTTGTAGGACTTGCCCGCCGCCATTGTATATAGTTAATTAGTGTTAGGTTTCCTTTTTGTTTTTCTTTCATTTGGGGCACTTGGACAATGCCCCAACTTTTTGTATATAGTTGTTCATTGGGTAGGGTTTTTTGTAGGTTTCCTTTGAATAGTTGGGCTCATGGACCCTGGATTTGTACTTTGTATATAGTTGAAGACTGGATTTCACTTCATTATTTTTTTATTTTAGCATGGATCAATGGATTTGTCTTATTTTTTTACCTTTGGATTTGGTTTGAGGGACAGACACTTTGGACCCATGTTCATTTGGATTTATTTGGATTCTGCTTTCACACATTTTTTTCCTATTATTTTGGAAATGCAGCATTTTGTTTATTATTTCCATTATTGTGTGATTTCATTTCATTCCCTTGCTTTTGTGTTTAATACATTTTTATTTCATACTTCAATGTGTGGTATTCTCTCATTGGTTTCATGCATGTCATGATGTGGGTTTTCTCATTCACTTGCACCCATTGTGTGTGTGTGACGGACATGTATTGATGTGCATACTTGCCATTTGAGATGTATCATGTGATGGGGATTTCATTGTGGGGTGAATGTAATACTTGGTTTTGTGTTTGGATTGGGGTGGCGTGGGGTGGGATTTGGGTGGCCATAAGGGCCATGATTGTGAATCGTGATGATGTGTTGGGGGTACATGAGTTGGGTCCTGCTGGCAGGTGCCTGTCACTGCTGGGTGGTGGGGGTGCAGGGAGACATGATTCGGGGCCTGGTGGCAGGTGCCTGTCACTGCTAGGTGGGTGAGTGGGTGGGGCGGCATGATTCGGGGCCTGCTGGCAGGTGCCTGTCACTGCTGGGTAGGTGAGTGGGTGTGGGGACATGAGTCAGGGCCTGCTGGCAGGTGCCTGTCACTGCTGGGTGTGTGGGGGTGTAGAGGGACATGATTCAGGGCCTGCTGGCAGGTGCCTGTCACTGCTGGGTGGGTGGAGGTGTAGGGGGACATGATTCAGGGCCTGCTGGCAGGTGCCTGTCACTGCTGGGTGGGTGAGTGGGTGGGGGGACATGAGTCGGGGCCTGCTGGCAGATGCCCGTCAAAGGTGGGTGGGTGGGGAACATGTGGGAAGTCTCCCAGGTGCATGGTGCCATGCGGCCTGCCTGCGGGGCATGCCCAGGGGTGATGGGCTGCCTGCGGGGTATGGGGACAGGCATAGGGACACACCAGGGAGGGACCACACTGCCAAATCACGTGTGTATGTCCCTGCACACCCCTCAGAATACACGTACCCGTCTTGCGCTAGCGAAAACGCGTATGAAACTCCCCGTGCACCGGCAGAATACACATACCCTGCTCGCACAAGCCCTAGCACATGTAAAACTTCCCACGCACCCCCAAAATACATGTACCCCGCTCGCACAAGCCCTATCGCATGTGATACTTCCCGCACACCCAAGAAATACATGTACCCCGCTCGCACAAGGCCTATTATGTGTGATACTTCCTGCGCACCCCCGAAATACACGTACCCCGCTCGCACAAGATCCATCGCGTGTAAAACTTCCAATGCACCCCTAAAATACATGTACCCCGCTCGCATAAGGCCTATCGCGTGTGATACTTCCCACACACCCCCAAAATACACGTACCCTGCTCGCACAAGCCCTAGCACATGTAAAACTTCCCACGCACCCCCAAAATACATGTACCCCGCTCGCACAAGGCCTATCGCGTGTGATACTTCCCACACACCCCCAAAATACACGTACCCCACTCGCACAAGGCCTATCGTGTGTAAAAATTCCCACGCACCCCCAAAATACACGTACCCCGCTCGCACAACGCCTACCGAGTGTGATACTTCCCACGCACCCCTGAAAAACACGTACCCTGCTCGCACAAGCCCTATTGCGTGTAAAATTTCCTGCATACCCCCAAAATACACTTACCCCACTCGCACAAGGCCTATCGCGTGTGAAACTTCCCACGCACCCCCAGAATACACATACTCCGCTTGCACAAGGCCTATCGCGTGTCAAACTTCCCGCGCAACCCTGAAATACACGTACCCCGCTCGCACAAGCCCTATCGTGTGTAAAACTGCCCACGCACCCCCGAAATACACGTACCCCACTCGCAAAAGGCCTATCGCATGTAATACTTCCCACGCACCACCGAAATACACGTACCCCGCTTGCACAAGCCCTATCGTGTGTAAAACTTCCTGTGCACCCCCAAAATACACATACCCCACTCGCACAAGGCCTATCGCGTGTGATACTTCCCACGCACCCCCAAAATACACGTACCCCACTCGCACAAAGCCTATCATGTGTTATACTTCCAGCGCACCCCCGAAATACACGTACCCCGCTCACCCCCGAAATACACTGTAGCGGCCCTGTAAACTGGTGCAGGGTTAGCGCGGCCCTTTGCGCTGCATTGGAGATTTCAATGCCTTTTTCTTGCGCAAGGGGCATTCTTGGGGGTTTTCAACTGCCGCTGCGGGATATTCTCTGCGCCAGTGCTCAAAATGGCTTTGAAATTCCATGAATACCCGGTGCGCCAGAATGCAGTTGAGCGCAAACGGCTGGTGCACGCTGGCGCACGCTCCCTCTCTGCGCTGCTCGCGTGCGCTGCCTCTACGCTGAAATCTATGAATTACCCCGTTTAAATATTGCCTTTAAATGCTTTGCATAAGGTAGGGGAATAGGAATCTAGTATTTAGCACCCAAACTAGAGTCTGGATGCCTAGAATGACTGGGGATGATTCCTAGCCCCACATGTGTTCTACCTTATTTCTTTGTTGGAGGCTGAACTGCATAGAGAAGGTCTTCTAGGAAACTGATTGGTTCATTAAGTGGAAGATTCAGACAAGATGACTTAGAAGATATCAGGCAACTTGACTGACTTTCTCTGGAAATATTACTGGCATAGAAGTAACTTGAGGGTCAGAAGACAGTCCAGTTCATTAACTGCACTCACAGATGGCTTGAAAAAGACTGCACGTCCTTTTTCATAGTTTTACCAAACAACATCAGGTCTTAGCATGAATGCCTATGGCCCTTATGGTACTGGGTATCTGCTCCAGCCAACCATATAGAGCTCTCTGCTGCTACTTCTCCCTCACACTGATGTATACAGAGGAATCTCCAGGCACACTGTCTAACTCGGGGTAACTTGGTGTACTGGTCTGTTTGTCGTCAGTTGCAGACAAGCTCCAAAGTTCTCCAAGCAGATTATCCCTATGAAGAGATAGAAGCAGACAGGCTTCAATGAAACATGTTGTGGTGTTAATCCTTGTTGTCTGTTGGGTGTTCCATTTATGATCTTTGCTCTATCATAAACAATTAATACAATGATAAAAATCTCTCTGTACTTGTTCTTGCAAATGTTTCACTTTCTTTGCCTCACAAAAGAAAAGATTTTTGCGAATTGTGCCTTCTCCCTTCTACTACTCCTTCCCGCTTCAAAATCTATCTGTCCTATTTCCATAAGAAATGTGTGGAGTTAGGCCTCAAACTAAATTTTAGAAAAACAAATGCTATTGTCCTCTCCCACAATAATTCTCAAAACAAATCCTTAACTATTACAGTTGGAGGGAGAAGGCTAGAGGAAGCTACTTGCTATGATTACCTTGAAAACCATTTTGCCTCGAATGGTGGTTGGGCTCTGCACGGGGACAGGGCTGCTGGGTGCATGAGCAAAAATTGTGGCTCATTGAAAAAAATCTTCTTCACACAGAGAGGTGGTGAGTTAGACCAGCATTGGAAGCTTATAAGGTGCAAGCAAAAGCAGCAGCACTATATGGTGAGGACATTTGGGGTGTATTTAGGGGTAAGACTGTCAACATCATTGAAAATTCATTTGTAAAAAGAATCTTGCTACTGCCCAAGGTACCCCAACAGCCCTTGCCCATATGGAATTCAATCTATGCCCTCTGGAAGAGGAACTGGCCTTGATACTTGCGTTCTACTGGTTTAGAATCTGCTGGAACCCAACGCTGGGTACATTTCATGAGGCTCTCACACACAGGTGATGAATTTAAAGTGGATAGAAGTCTTCCTTGGTTTACCCATGTCAAAAACTCTTTGGCAACCCTGGATCTTACACGTAATTGGCTTAACCCTGACTTGTTTGCCAAATCTACGAAATGAGGGATGAAAAAAGCTTGGGTAACCTTCAGGACCAACAATATGAGAGTAGGATGTATGTCTTTGCCTCGGTGTCAGGATTACTTGTTTTTTAAACAGAGCCCTGAGTATTGCCACAAATTACGCCTGAGCCCTATATGTAGAATTTAGAATGGGTTATTTGAGGGTACAGGAATACACATAAAAATGGGAAGACTCAATGGGGAGCAACTACCTACTATGTGGGAGAATTAAGGAAGACACTACACACTTTATGTTCGTATGTAAAGGGTTGGAAGAACTAAGGATCAAATATCTCAAACCACTGCTTGTATTGCACAATGTTCACACTTTAAGAAATGCTATTTAGATTGCTAGAAAATCTAATGACTTAGTAGTAGTTCATTTTGTGGCTAAATACCTTAGTCGAGCGTGGTTAAGGAAATGTTCATTAATAGAACTTCAGGGGCGCCAGACTAGTTACATTTTGTTATTTATCTTTACTTTAAGATCTCACAATCAGATTACGTTTTATAATATTTTATTGTAATGTTATAGATAGTGTTATCTGCCTCTACCTTAATATGTCACAATCAGACTATGTTTTACATTTTTTTTTATGTAATGCAACTGAGGTCTTTTAATTGCTAGCTATGGTGAACTGGAAATGTTAATGTTAAAGGTCACTGTCACCAACGGAGTTGGCCCCCAGGTGCTCTGGCGGATCTGCAAACGGGAAGGTGGGATAGGTTAGTACGGTGAAGAGGGAGTAGGATAGTGAGAGGAATGGTGTTCTTTTGGCAGCTTCAACTTGTTATACACGGGTGCTGAGCTTTGGTGCATGTATGGGAACGATGTCAGTCCTTGTGTGCTTTTGGTGCGGCTTATGTGTTGTTGCAGGGTTGTGAAGTGTGTGCGGGTTGTTATGCGAGAGATGGTTTTGTGAGTTTTTTGAGTGAGATAAGTGTGCAGATGTGTTAAGTATTTTTGGTTAGTGGGTTATATGATATTTAACATGCTAACATTCACAATTCTGTCTAAGTGTGGCACATGCTAACCTTCACAATCCAATCTAGATGCGGCACAGGCTGATGTTCACAAATCTAAGTGTGGCACTTGCTAATCTTCACAATTCCATCTAAGTGTGGCAGATGCTTACATTCGCAATCCTGTCTAGATGTGGTGCAGGCTAATGGTCAAAATTCTAAGTGTGGTAATTACTAATCTTCACAATTCCATCTAAGTGTGGCAGATGCTAACATTCACAATCCTGTCTAGATGTGACGTAGGACAGTGTTCACAATTCCATCTGAGTGTGGGACATGCTCGCATGTTTTTAAGGTTTTAATTGTTGAATTCTATTGTGAATAATGCATTTTGTATTCCTGTATGTGCATTCACAGGACAATAGGTATTTACATTGGAATTAGAAGAGTAGTTTTAATAGTGCTAGTGTTGTAATAATGGAATACGATTTTTATGCAACACAATGTTTATGATGAATTGCCTGATGACTTTAAAGTCGAATAAAGGAATATCAATCAATCAATCAAAAAACATGCATATCTGTCAAGGGGCCTTAGGTATCTATAAGCTAATTATCCTCACTCATCTACTCCAGTACTAGGTGCAGTCCAGTCCACTTGTGATGGAATGCATGGAAAAGATTTCAATGGTTAACACTTGACTGTCTTCCCTAGTGGCAGAATAAAACAGTCTATCACACATGACCCTGTGGGCTGCATGAAATTGGGTGATGATATCATCTATCCCTGGTGTTCCGGCTCCACCACAGCAGGAGCAGGAATAGCTTCTCAACCACCACCTTTTTCTCTACCTGTCCCTGCTGGGACATCTCCACTGGCTGATTCTTCAACTAACCCTTTTCCTGATAGTCTTCGCCCTTGTCTGCAGCATAAATGGAACCCTGCTGTGCAGAGAGCCCTTCCTCCCCCTTTAGGCCTCCATCCAGTCAGGTCCCAAACCATACACCTCGTCGTGGTTCTTACTGATGTGTTACCCCCTTCTCCTACTTGAGGTAAATTCCCTTCTGCGCCTACAATATCGCAATGGCTTTCGCCACATGAGGCCATCCACACCATACCTTTGTGCATACAACAACCAGGGCCTCATCTAACAGCCGCACTGCCACGCTGTTTCCTGAAGCCTCCCTCAAAGCTTCAGTCTCTCCCACAGACTCCTTCCAGCTGCATTTCTTCTTGCAGAAGGAGGAGGAGGAGTCCACTATGATTCATTATCAGTGAGCAACGTAGAGGACATTTTGAGCACTGATTCACCGGCCAGGGCCACCCAGTTCACTATGATTCATTAGCAGCGAGCAACATTGAGGACTTTTTAAGCACTGATTCCCCGGCCAGGTCCACCCAGCTCAAAAAGTCCTCAATGTTGCTCACTGGTAATGAATCATAGTGGACTCCTCCTCCTCCTTCTGCAAGAAGAAATGCAGCTGGAAGGAGTATCTCTAATTGTGGCAACTATATAGTTGGGTAGCGCACATACCACCAGATCCAAGGATCTCTAATGTTAGCTATGGATGATCAGCTAAGGCTGAGACTCAAGGGAGGTGATGTAGGCTGGTGCTTAGGCACAGTGAGTTCATATGTTCCACACAAAGAAATGTCCACACACAATATTATGTGCTAACACAGTTATTTTATTAACTAAACTAAGGTTCAGGCAATCGTATACCAACCAATACCACACTTTGCACTCAGGATAAACTATTCTAATAATGGCAATAGTATCTACAACTCTATGTGATATCACAATATACTTAGATTCAGTAAAAATGCACACACTGCTGACAGTTATTAAAATGCATAAAAATTACTAAGCATTGTTTCACTACATAGATATTGATTCAGAAAGGGAGGCAATATTCAGAACACTGGCAGAATTATATCTCTAGGACCAAAAAGGCATTACTGTTTGAGGTTTCCCCCACCTGGGTAACCTGTAAGGAAAAATTAAGGTGTACCTCATGTTATATATTACAGCCTGTTAGGCAGAATTATATGCAGTACCCTTTGGGAACACTACACACAATTAAGACTACAAGTGACAGTACAAATTCACCTTTGGTACAAGCCTGTACTACACATTAAAGTGGTACCAATGGTTGAGCAGCCAGACTTATCTCAAGAGCAAGTGAGCAGTATCAGATAGCTACACAAAGGACAGCAATTTAAACAAACACTGACTCAAGGTTTCTGAGTAAAAGAATATACATTTATTTAAACATCAGTTGTAAAACATTTCACTAAATTAAAGCAGTTTAAAAATCACACTCTTAATACACCACGCCACTCACAATAGGTTCCAGACAAGTTATGCTCACAAATGAAGTGGGAGCAAAATGGCACTCCAGAAGTTTAAAAGGGAGGGAAAGACAAAGTTAGGCAGAAATTAAACAGCACCAACAGGTAAGTAGGCAGGGCCATCTAGAAATAGGAACTACAGTGATGGAAACAAACCGAAAAGGCTTAGAGCCAAAGTCAATAGGACAAAAGTATTTTGCTCAAGATCACAAAGCTCAGGTAGTTCGTGGTTAAGACTTTGCCAAGAGTTCCGGACAAAGTTGGTCGGCAGAAAAGTTAGTTTAAAGAGAAGTGACAAGCCCTTGGATTGGAGAAAGATTTCACACACTTTCACCGTGGCTGAACGAAACAAACAACTGAATTTGCACAGTACCTTTAAATGGAGAAGAAGCTGTAGCTGAGGTGGACGTTCCTGGTAGTTCCTGCAGGCGCATGGTTCCTGAAGCGACTGTCGGACTGACACGAAGTAGGAAGACTGGAGGGTCCTGCATTTCCCAGGGAAGAAACAAGCAGCAGAGCAAAACAACTAATAAAAGGTGTGCGCCTTAAAACCCAAGCAGGGTCCGACCTTCCTGGCTATCCGGCCCACTGTAGCTCTGTACAGCGAATTCGACCAGAGGAGGGAGTCCTGGCTTGCAGTTTGGGCAAACTGGTTGGTCCCACCAGCTCAGGGGAAGAAGATTCCTGGAGGAGCTTCTCTGTCATTGGAGATTGAAGATTCAGACCTGCAGCAGGTCTTCACCGGGCGGTTCAGTCATGGTAGAGGTCTGCTTCTGTCAGCTCCACTTAGGTTCTTTCGTTCCAGTGGCGACTCTGCCTTTCCAGCCCCAGAGACCTGCTTTTTATGCAGTTTTCCCCCATTCACACAGCTTGGCTGTCAATCACACAGGAGTGTGACATGGGTTACCAAGGGAACCCATCGCAAGGGTCCTAAAACCCCTCCCTCACATCCTGCCTACCCAGACTTTCAGGCGCCTAGGGAGGGCTTTTGTGCCGAGGCTCGTGAAGGACGGTGAAAAAAGGAACCAAACCTGGTTTGCCGCACAGTGAAAAACACGAGAAAGACATTTTCAAAAAGAAATGGTGAATAAACTCAGCCGGAACCAAATTAAAACAAATATGGTCAGCGGATTTAAGTTTGAGGCCACCAAGATAGCCTAGAACAATACCAATGTTATTTAAGATAACCGCGGTAGGAAATATATGGTAGTTACCACTGCCACCAGCCAAGTCTTGATGAAAAGGGAGCGAAACAATGCTTCAAGAGAAATAGACAAAAAGGGATAGGTATTAACCCTTTCCAGTACTCTATGTAAGATAGCTGTAATGGGTCTCTGGTTTTAAAGATACTATTAAAGTTAATGGTAACTTTACATCTTCTGGGAGACAGTAGTCAGTCCCAGAAAATGGAGTCTGAGTTAGGAAGTCTAAAAGACAACCTTGTGTCACTGCACCGAGGGTGGTGTGTAACACACAGTAAAAAGATGATGGCTGTGGAGTAGGTGAGGCTCCACAGTCTCTGAACACAAGACACTTTTAAACACACACAGCAAAACACATGTAAGAGAGGGAAAGAAGGCTCACACTCTTACCAGGTGAAAAAAGAAATCCTAGAAATCCAACAAAGTTGCTGAGGGACTCAGTAGGTAAGGGAAATTAGCCATTTTGGAGAAATCTCCCTAACACAGCACAGCCCAAATATGTTTATTAATAGTGTGCTTCTCTTTCTACATATCCCACTACCACAAAGTACCTGAGAAGCCGCAGGAGAACAGGATCCAAGATGAATTTTGGGCCTCAGGATAAATACTGAGGATTGAATAGGCTCTTGCTCATCACAGTACCTTTGGTGCCTTGGCAGGTGATGTGATAGAGTTTATTGGGTTTACTCGATGGGACCCCTCAAAGATGGACGCCCCTTTTGAAGAAGGAGTCACTGAGATGTTGGTGTCAAGCAGAAGAAAGGAACCAAGCAGTGTCAGAAATGCAGGAATGCAGGTCTATCCCAGTGGTTTCTGTGGTCGAGTTGCGCTTCATGCAGTGTATGTCCCGTGAAGATGAAACTTGCTGTGGACCTCAACAATGCATGGATAAAGAAGATAAATCCTTTGGTGGTTGTCATGACCTTTGGTGGTGACGGTTGAAGTGGCAGAATCAGGCGTTGGGTTTCAGTATTTTGCTGTTGGCCTCCTTTTGGTTCTTTGGTGCTGCAGCACGGATGACAGGGTGGCTTCTGGTAACTTGGAATCAACAACTGGACTAGACTACCAACCCTCACCAAGATAGGAAACTTGGGACACTTTCTTTATGGATTGGTAGTAGGAAAGCCACTGGCTGGCACTCCACTGCTGGCAACGACCCTGGATCTTCTCTGGCATGTAAAAGTGAATAGATGTCATGGCAGCAGGTCCGCTTAAAGGATTCTTTAGTTATTTGGAACTGTCGCAGCTCCACGTTTTGGGCAGCATTATGACAGGGTTCCTGCTCTTCCGGGTGATACTCAGTGGATTTGCTTCCGGCGGTCATGATCACTCCTCCGGACCCTGGGTGACACAGATGGACTTCTTGGTTTTCAAAATGTCCAGGCACTCCTCTTCTGGACCCACAAATATCTCTTCTCTGGATGGCAGGTGTTAGGCAGAATCGCCTGCAGTACCCTTTGGGAACACTACAGGTAATTAGGACTACAAGTGTAAGCACAATTTCACCTTTGGTACGAGCCTGTACTACACAGTAAAGTGGTAGCGATGGCTGAGCAGCCAGACTTATCTCAAGAGTTTAAGTGAGCAGTACAACAAGTTACACAAAGGACCAACCAATACAGTGATTCAAGTAAACACTTACTCAAGGTTTCTCAGCAAAGGAATATACATTTATTTACTCAATCATTTATAAAACATTGCATTAGCACGAGCGCTCAATATCACACACTAATACACCTCAAAAATCTAACCTGTAAGTTACTAAACAAGCTTAGCTCAAAAATGAAGTATGAGCAAAATGGCACTTTAGATACTAAGAAAAGGGAGGAAAATTCAAGGTTATAAGAATAGACAGTCCAAATACAATCATAGGCCGGGCAAAGGGTTCAAGTTAAATACAACCAGCAGTTCTTCTCAATAGGCCTGGGCCAAAGTCAATGATTCTTGTATAGGATAGCACTGTTCTGGAATGTAATGGTTAAGTCTTTGCCACAGATTTTTAAAGGATTTGGCTAGGTGAAAAGTTTGACGAATGTTTAAGGTAGGACAAGCCTTCGTAGTTGAGGAAGGTTTCACGCACTTTCTTAATGGGCACAAAGATTTCCGGACTACGTTTGCACAGTAACTTTTTAAATGAAGAAAACTGTAGCTGATGTTAGTTGTTCAAGGCAGTAGGAGCAGATCTCACTTTTCCTGAGCTTCAGTCGTGGGGACAAGAAGGAGGATGTTGGGAGGTTCCTGCATTGCCCAGGGAAGAGGCCAAAATCTGTAGCATGATGTTGGTTTAAGGTGTGAGTTCTATAACCCCTTTAGTGCCACCGCTGAGCCGGCTCGTCAGTGGAAACCGCTCCAGGCTGCCAAAGCAGGGATCGCTCAAAACTGTAATCCAATCCCCGGGCTATGTGAGGGGGAGGGCCCCCCTCACTGCCAGGGGGCTGTATTACCTTCAGTTTCATGTTGGCGTGCGTAAAGCACGTCGGCGTGAAACTGAAAGTAAATTCACTGCAGCAGTCATTTTCGGCTGCTGGGGTGAAGAAAGAAGGTGAGTGCCATTCTTGCTCTGTGTCGATCTCCGGCTGTATTTCAAGCCGGAGATCGAGGCAGGTATCGTTGGAAAGGGGAGATCCTCCCCTTTCCAACGATACCCATTGTGTGGCATTGCTGCCAGGGGATCGGGCGCAGGGCGTGCGATCCGTGGGCAGCAATGACACCGGATCAATACAGATCTGTTTGTGATGTGGGGGAAGGGGGGGCTGCTTACTAGGTAAGCGGTCCCCTTCCCCCCATGGCCCCAAAGAATGGGGTGAAAATGAAAAAAAAAAAAAAATTCGAGGGAAGGGGGGAGGTGGGAGGGGGTTTGGGGCCCCGGGGCCCACTAGGCCACCAGGGATAGAGGAAAAAGTGGTGTCCTTGGAAAGGGGAGGTTCTCTCCTTTCCAAGGACACCACATATATGAGGGATTGCTGGTCACGGATCAGCGCAGAGCGCTCAATCCGTGACCAGCAACCCACTGGACCACCATGGATCTGTTTGTGACTTGGGAGGAGGGGGGCTACTTCAAGTAAGCAGCCCTCTCCCCCCCCCATGCATGTGAACCCTGGGGCAGATGGTTGACCATCTGCCCCCAGGGAATGTAAAAAAAAACTGAAACGATGGGAAAAGGGGGTGGGGGGCCACTAGCCACCATGGATTTCTTACTGAAAGAAAGGGGGCATGGCCCTCCCCCCAACTGAAGTAGAAAGGGGGGGGCACCACTTGTAACCCTCCCTGAGGGCAGATTTCTGCCCCCAGGCAGGAGTACATGAGGTGGCCCCCCATCCAATTGGGGAGAGGGGGAGAAAGCCACCAGGAAAGTGTGGGCAGGCCCCCCAAAGGATGGGACCTGCAGGTTAGCCCCCCCCCTGGGGCAGATGGGTGCCCATCTGCCCCTAGGGATGGGCCAATGAAAAAAAAAATGGAAAGGAAACATGGTTGGTTTTGGGGGAGTTCCCCTCCCACTGGACCGCCAGGGAATTTTTTCAAGGAAGGGGTGTTCCCCCCCACCCAAAATGGACTGGGGCCCATGGCATGCAACCTTCCCTGGGGGCAGATATCTGCTCCTAGGAAGGGACATCTGACCCCAGGGATGGATGCATGAGGTGCCCCCCCCTATCTGCCTCCATGGAGGGATGCATGAGGTGGGGCCCTCCATTTGTGGTGGGGGGTAGAGGGCCACCCCCTGTTACAGTAGAACATTTGTCAGCAATGTAGGGTACCCCTCAGCCCCCCCTAAAAGCAGCCTACAATTTTGTATTATTTTCTTTGTTTATCCTACTTCGTTTGGTGCAGATGGGCACATTAGTGTGCCAATCTGCCCCCACAGAGCCCAAACCCTACTGACCCATGCATTGGGGGTCCTTCCCCACCTTTTGTGGTGGCCTTCTCCCCCTCCACCCCAAATGGCTGGGGGACACACCTAATGCAGCCCTCCCTGAGCCTCCTAGGAAGGGCTGCATGATGTGCTCCCCCTCTGTTCGGGGTGGGTGAGGAGAGGGCCACCACAAATGGTGGGACAGGCCCCCAATAGATGGGGCAGTAGGGTTTGGGCCCCCTGGGGGCAGATTGGCTCCATTTGGGGTGGGGGGAGAGGGCCAACCCCGTTACAGTAGAACATTTGCCGGCAATGTAGGGTACCCCTCAGCCCCCCCTAAAAAGCAGCCTACGATTTTGTATTATTTTCTTTGTTTACCCAACTTCGCTTGGTGCAGATGGGCACATTATTGTGCCAATCTGCCCCCAGGGTGCCCAAACCCTACTGCCCCATGCATTGGGGGTCCTGCCCCACCTTTTGTTGCGGGGGGAGGCCAATAACTGATGGACTTACTCGATTGTGTAAGTGTAATAAACATTGAAAGTACATTTGTTGACAGTGAGATTCCAACTTCCTAGCAATTGCTTTGTGTTCATGGCATGTGAATGTATTCAGTATGTCGGTGCTGCTTATTTGTTTGCTAACCATCACCACTTTCAACAGCCTAATTGCTCTTGCTTGCCCTTGCAGTAGTTCCTTCCTTGTGACCTTTCCCCTTCCAACACTGAACCCTACGTGAATGAGCAGGGTTTTTTGTGAAAAGTGTGCCAGCAATTGTCTGGAAGGGTCTGGCATGTACTTTCCTTTAGTTCCCTGTCTGCGTCTTGATCGCCTCTGCCTTTTCAACTCACCCAATCACTAATACGTTACATGGTTGCTTCTCAACGCCATTTCCCATCCATCAGCATTTCATGGACGAATGGGGGGTGCAACGCACGTTGGCTGTCTCTGAATTGGTACTGTGGGTGCAATCCTCGTCTCCACACTTGTATTTCTGTAATGTATAGTTGAAGAGGATATCTTCCTTAGATTTTTTGTTGTGTTTGTTTTAGGTGCAGGTGTGTTGTAGCTGTCTACCCACTTGTAAGTGATGGAATCCGGCTCAGAGCATGGCACAGAGGTGGATATGGAATCTGAAACAGATACTGCTTCTGAGGGTCAGCACAAAAGTGATTGGGGAAGTGATTTCTTTGTGGATGGTAGTTCTTCCTGCTCATCATCTGATGATGAAGACGTGATAAGAGTACATGTATCTATTCCCATCCTTCCCACACGCAGGAGACCTGTAAGGGGGAGGGGACATGCAGGACATGCAAGGCATGTGCCAGTTCCTGTCATGGATGATGAGTTGCAGTGGGTGCCTCCAGCAATGGCTCAGCCTGTTGTGCCCCCTTTCAGTGGAATATCAGGGTGAACAGTAAATACAGATGGGTTTCAGCCTATTGACTTTTTCAACCTTTTTGTTGATGATGGGTTAATTGCAGATATGGTTCAGCAAACCAATTTGTACGCTGCACAGTTCTTGAGGTCAAGGGGTCCAACTCTGAAACCCCATTCCAGAGCACAAGCATGGGTTCCAACAGCCGATCTTGAGATGAGAAAACTTTGGGGTCTCATTCTGCTCATGGGAATATCGCCGAAGCCGTCTGTCTCAATGTACTGGTCTACTATAGCGGTTCCTTCAACCCAGTTATTTCCAGCTACAATGAGTAGAAATCGCTTTCAAGCACTACTACGTATGTTGCATTTCAATGACAACTCGGCAGCATTACCCAGAACTGACCCACACTTTGATAGGCTGTTCAAACTTCAGCCATTTCTGAAGCACTTGACTCAGCGATTTGCGGAGGTGTATGTTCCTAGCCAGAACATATCCATTGATGAGTCATTGATGTTGTACAAAGGCCGGCTAGTGTTCAAGCAATTCATTCCTAGCAAGAGAGCACGATATGGGATCAAGTTTTACATGTTGTGTGAAAGTACCACTGGGTATGCCTGCAACATGAGCGTCTACACTGGGAAAGACTCTACCCTAAACCCTCTGGGCTGCCCAGCCCATTTAGGGACAACTGGGAAGATTGTTTGGGATCTTCTCACACCATGGCTCCACAAGAGTCACCATTTGTATGTGGGCAATTTCTACACAGGAATTCCACTGTTCAGGAAATTGTTCAATGTGGGCACACTGGCATGCGGTACAATGTGCTGTAACCGGAAAGGCTTCCCCAGAAAACTTGTGTGCAAGAAGTTGGCCAAGGGAGAATGTAATTTCTATGGACATCTTGTACGCACAGTACACTTATACCTACTTAATGACGTATGTTCTATGGCCACCTTGTACGCACAGAAAATGAGGGGTCCAATAAGGCCAGTATTTCAGCCCGTGAAGTGCACGGGGGAGTTGTTACATTTGTAAGGACATGTTTGGTGTTAGGGAACATTGAAATTGACAACATGCTGTGAATACATTATTTTTTCCAATGGCTATTATTATATTCATTGCTACGCTGCCATGGGTGGCACATGCTACGGTGGTTGTGGCCAGGGCTCTAGAGTCTTGGATGCGTGGCCGTCGGCTTCCAAGACTGTAGGCCCTGGCCACAACCACCGCCGCATGTGCCACCCATGCATACACCCATAGTGTTGCGTTTTGATTAGCAAGTTGTGCAGAGTGTGTGCAGTCTTGGGTGAATGGCCGAAGGCCATGCAACCAAGAACAAAGTGGTAAGTACTAGACTTGGAAGACACTGCACACCCATCCCATATAAGATCTACAGACATACAGCTAGGAGGGAAGCCTCTGGGCAGAGATGCTGAAGGATAACACACCTACAGAATAACCCCTACTACCACACATCACCAAGGTGGTTGTGGGGAGACCCTGCACTCTTGGATGCATTTGCTAAAGCACATGAATGCAAGACTGAAGTCATAAACTGTGGAGTTACAAGTAAATATAGGTGTGGTGGAATGTGGTAGTTGTGTTGATGCCCTAGTGTCTTAACTTCATGGCTGCAGACGATGGTTCGAAAAGTAAATTTATATGTAGCTAATTCACAAAGACCATGGTTTCCATATACAGTGATGGTTGTGGATAGGAACTATACTCCTTGTACATTGGTTGTAAGGCGTAGGTGGTAGGTTAATCACCGAAGATGGAAGGGCAGCCTACAGCCACTGCAGCATATTAGTACCATAGATTAGATGAGTACATTCCCATGTGTAGAAAATGCCTGCCAATATACTTACTCCTTACTTTGTTCAGAATCCACATACTTTTTTTTAGTTGGATATCGTACTTGTTCCATTTCTGTGATGAAAGAAAAAGGTGTGTTAGTGTTTGCATTTTTTAAAATTGACTACATTGCATAATAGACAGTTAACTTTTTTTTTTGGACCCTCATATTTAGTTTACAAAGCAGTGTACTGTGCAGTGCACACAGTTTCTGTGTTTTCTTTTGTAATCCTTGGGTCTGGGAAAAAATCCTTCTCGGATTTAAAAAAACTTTCATTTCTTATGGTAGTAAGTACTTCATTTTTTTCCTTTCAGTGTTTTCTTCATTTTTCTGATCAATGTTATGTGTGTTGCCTTCCTGCCACATTTTTAACAACAGTTAGATACCTATAGGCGTATTCTACCTGTGCATTTGTTTCCAATGATCTGTGTTAATCATTTATTTCTGTCATTCTTCCATCCTGTTGGGTAGTTAGATACCTGTGGGCGTATTCTAACTCTTGCAGTCTTTCACATACTTTGTTGACAATCATGAAGTACATGTTATTTCGTAGATTTTGACTTCAAGAACATTAAATACGCATTTGTAAGGTTAGCTGGCAACCTCTGCTTTAGAGTAATGGTGCTATCATTACATTCAAACCATCCAGAATTCTTTTTAATGTATGCAGTGTAGCGACCTGCATTAGTTGTAGCTCCTGCATGATAGATTATTCCTACTGTTGTAAAGGTTTTCTTTCCAAGTGACACTTGACTGTGTGTAAATCCAGTCAGTTGCAGTTGTTTTTGGTGCCATCTGCATTATAACGTAGAAGAATAAGTATTATGTAGGCACTTTGTGATTGTATCAGTAAGGTGGAGCGATTGTCTGAATTGCAAATACTACATAATCTGCCATGGTTTGCATTTTGTACAAGTTGCTGAAATGGAATGCTGTCACTATTTGGTATGGAAACATACACACATCGCTCATTTGGGATTTCTTCCTATATAACTTTGCTACAGAGAGTGCATTTATGTTTCCACATGTACTATATTTGGAAGATTTCATTTACAGGTATGCTTTTGTTTTCCAATACTACTATTATGTACATTAGAAATTCTTGTGGATCTTCTTGTGAGTTCATAGTGAATCTCACCATTCCAGCAAAGTCGTCCAATTGTTGCCTTACTCCATGAACACTGTATGTGTTGTCAGGATTGCTTGTTGCATTTCTATGCAGCATTAACATGTGCAAACAAAATTGGTCTGTACTGTGCAGGTAAATATTGTTAACAATTGGTGGCATTTGAAATAGAATATTCATTGCTACATTTGCATAGCAACTTACCCCACTTTAATTTGTACATTTGAATGGGCCAGCAAGTTCTGTATCTGAGTGCATTTTTCGGTTTTTCTGTTGCTTCTTTGTCGACGTGCCTGGTTTATATTCCCTAATAGGTTCTTCTATGTTTGCGGCAATTGATAATTGATTAAACTTTAGCTTCTTTTCTTTTCTTTGTGGAATTTGCTGTTGCATTTCTGTTTCATTTACTTTTCTTTTACCATGTTTCACTTTATCTGGAACAGGGTACTGTTTCAGATGAGGGGTGTACAGTGACCCTTATCTATTGTATTCTAGAATGCAAGGAATATCAGCTTTGACTTTACTTGAATCAAAGTTTGTTAGCAATAGACCGTCAAGTATACGTAAGCGTGATAATGCTACGTAGCTCATGCCTTCCTTAAACACTGTGTTTCCTATATCTATCAATGCTTTCTCTAGGGTAAGACCTTGGGATTTATGAATGGAAACTGCATATGCAAGAGTTAGAGAATACTGTTCTCTACGTACATACATGTCTTTGAAGAGAAGGAATCGAGCAATTGAGCGCCCTATCCTTTTCACTTCTGAAATTTTATCAAAGCGAATATTTACAAACTGAATGTTGCTGTCACGTGGGTATGATTGAAAGCCAACAACTGTGCCCAGTGCTCCATTAACTAGCCCTTGCTCTACGTCAAGTTTACGTTTAAGCATTACTCTACAATGTAATGATAATTTCAATATTTTTTCCAACCCAGCTGTGTTGGAGATTGAATTTTCTAAACTATTTGGTCTTGTTGTGGCTTGTTCACACATGGGTACTGTCATACCATGTACGTCTAATTTGTCTGTGGCGCGAATTTCTATTATTGCTTGCATTTCTTTCTTTAACATTGTTTCATTGAATTCGAAACAGCTTGCAAGAGTTGGCATTAAGGTCATACAATTGACATTTTTGTGCGCTGTTTGCTCTATAACATCAGTTGCACATGCATTATTGCCATAAAGTGCATGTATATGCCGGTATTTCAATACAGCTTGTGCTCTTGCGATAACACCACCAACTCTAATACTTTTTAAGATGTTGGCATAAGTGCGATCTGCAGATTGCTGCATGTTCTCAGTTAATTCTCTGTATTGGAAATGTTGCCAAAGGTTAACATTACCTATGCTACCAACAGTTTTCCGGCAGAGTTTGTGGCCTAAGGTTTTAAAAATCGGTTCACCTTTCACTGGTGACAATTGTAGAAGATCTCCGAAAACGATAACGTGTTTTCCTGCAAAGAGTTCTTTGTTATTATTTTTAAGTACTTCTTGCAATCTGAGATGAATCAAAGCCAACATTAGGTTGGAGACCATGCTCACTTCATCTATTGGTAGCATGTTCATTTGTTTCAATACTCTACGTTATTCCATTGCAGCTTCTGCAGAAAGTTTGTAGTAGTCTAATTTATTTTGATGCTCTACTGGAAGCAGTAGTAATCGGTGTAAAGTCACACCGCTGATGTTGTAGGCAGCTAAACTTGTGGGGGCTGTTACAACAGCTGACAGTTTGTTGTTTGTAAATTGTTGAAGGAACTTGCTGATGACTTTGATTAAGAATGTTTTCCCTGATCCAGCTTCGCCACTGACGTACACCAGTATAGGTTTGTAATTTTGGCAGGTGCATTCTTTATTTTCATGTTGTACACCATGTACAATTTGTTTTGTTACATCTTCAAAAATGGTGTGCTGATCGTTGTTAGGTTTTGCTTGTTGTACAGTTAAGTCTTCTGTATCTTCTTGATACTGATACATGGTGTTTTCTACGTCTTCCATAGCTACTTCAGCCTCATTTGCTATTATTGGTTGTCCTAATGGTTTTTGACTTCCTGATGCAGAAGGTTGACTACTGTAGGAACCGTCTTTAACTAGTTTGGCCTGAAGTTCTTCTTCCTGTTGCTGTTCAATGTGTAACATTGTTTTGTACTGCGTAAAGTTCACATCAGTGATAGTGCTTTCATTTGCTTTGAAAGCATCTTCATAGCACTCATATTTATCTAGTATGTCTTCCTCTTTTCTCCATGGTTTGAAAAGTTGTAACAAAGACATGTAATATAGTTCTTTCTGTTGAGGAGTTTTTAATGAAAATTCCACATGATTAATTATGCTTCGTTAAACTCCCTTCACAATCGGTCACTCTATATCTACGTTTGCTTTCATCAGGTTTTACATTATTTTAGCATGCAAAGTTTTGTGCTATGTGGTATAGGCACATGCTTTCCAGAGTGGTACTTCTGTTCAAATAGTATGTGTCCAGTAAATTGTTTTTTAAATTGTCTTGGCTGTTGGGATCTTTTTTGGCAATTGTTTCTATGTCCTCATATGATTTTAGCACTCTTCTTCTAGATTTTGCAGGACCAAGACTGAGCCATACTATGTTGTCTGATTTTCCATACAAAGCAGTGCCGGTTAAACGATCTGCTGCTTCATAGGCCTCACATTCTCCATGAGAGAGCATTTTTATGCCTAGTGTTACGCTCACCTGGTATCCACAGTGACGCCACCCAGCAGGGTTAATCACTGGTATGCTTCTCAGCTTTGCCCTGATGTGGTCTGTGGGGAAGGTTCTGCCTGAAAATACAGAAGGACTGTGTTCAAGACTGACCGACTGGGGTAAGTATCCTCCCTCCACCCGGTATGATTTCAGTCCCTCTGGCGCCCTCTCCTCACCTTGTGGTAGAATTAGGCGTGCTCTCTGTCCTGTCGTCTTTGCAGGGGCGCAATGTCTTTCATGCGCGAGTGCGGTCTAGTTACTTCACTGACGCCAGCCCAATTGATATTGTTCAGATAGGTCTTATTGCTGTTCTTTAGTTTTGTTGCTATCCTGCATGGCTTTCTTTGTTTTAAATGTCTCTTTTTTCTCCCGTAAGTATGCGCAGCTTCAGCGCTGCAAACTGGCTTGGTTGAGCCCCGCTGGTAAATGTTGGCACATTAAGAGCGCTATGATACTGTAAGCAAGCGCTATGCGCAGCACTGCAAAGTCTTGACTTTGCTAACCTGTGTGTTCCTTCCTTGTAGGTCGCGGTGTTCTTCAGCGCGAGTGGAATGTCTGGAGTGGTGCCAGCCAGAAGCTTTTTGAGCAGTTCGTAATTTGTAAATGTCTCTGCTGCTTTCTTTAATGTTGCCTCTATCTTCCTCTTTCAGGTCGTTCTGTCCGAGAGACGTGCAGATTTGAGGAAGCTCTTCTCAGTAGCTGCAAGTGTTTAAAGATAAAGACTGCAGGTAATATGCTGCTGCTAATGATGTTCCTTTTGTCTCCTTGCAGGTTCTGCTTCTCCAAGGTTCGATGGAATAGCTGGACATGGTGAGCGTCACGTTGCAAGCTGCAAAGTAACGCAAAGCTTGTTGTCTTGCGTGGGTGTGGTTCAAATAGCCCCAACAAAATAGTCCAGGAAAAGTAGTCCCTAGGCTACGACACCCAAAACACTAGACCGCATAGCATGGTTCTTAGGAACCAAGCTATGTGGATGCCTCCATGTTGGCTGACAATACAATAAAGTAGTTCCCAAGCACATTCTTTTTCATGGTGTATGAGCCTGGCCCCATGAGGGCTTTTGAAGAGATTGCCAGGCTCTAGAGGCCCGAGTCCTGACTCCACCTGGCCAATGGGTTTGCAGAGTGTGTTTTGGGCGAGGGTCGTGACACCTAGGCTGTACAATTTCTGTGGTAATGTTTTGTCTGATGCTAGGCCATCCCAGAGGTCTTGAAGATCTGTTTTTTCTGCCTTTGTTAAGTAGGCTGTAACATATCGTGCAACAGCAGTTGAATTGTCTGCAATGTACTGCACATCTATGTTTGCATTCCATAATAGGGCAATGATTGTAATCATTGATATATTTTAATTCTTACCTTCTTTTTTATGTAATACGTGTTTCTAGGTGATTTATCTTTAACACTATGTCGAACCGAAAACATGAAGTTGTTTACTTTACCTGTTTCTGTAACTGGTCTAGGGAAACCAAAGCGGCATTTGGTGTAGTATTTATCTTTCTTTTTGTATTTGTGGCAACAATATTTGCCACATTTGTGTCTTTGAAATTGTAAAATCTGCCCATGCATCTCACTATGTGTCTGTTGTGAAGGGATTTCACATGTGATATATTTTTGGATAAACTGCAAAACAGTGCTATCACTGTCGTGCCTAAATTTCGGTGCACCTTTGATCCATAACAGCATGTGAATTTGTGGTACTCCTCTCGCTTGATATTCTTTTCTCCAAAAGAAGTGTTGCACTTCTCCAAGTGGAGGAACAGTTTTATTGCAAATAAAGTGTAGCATTGCAATGAAACGATGATGGAAATAACTTGAGACATTAACTGGATCTAGAGAGCAAGGTTCTCCAGGTTTTAATATATCTATGTTGTTTTTGTTGCTATGCGTAGGAACTCATGTAAATCTTCCCATGCATATTCTGCACAACTTAGCGTAACAAACCAAGTTGGTGGTCCAAGGTTTCTGATCATGCAACGCACGTCTCCGTGCCGTCTGAACCAGTATCCCTTTGTACCATGCATGTTTGCAAACAAATTTGTTATTCTTGATTGTAACACCTCATCTTTTTATTGTACCTTTTTGTATTAACTGGGTAGCTGACATTCTGAAAGTGTGTTCCAGATTTAAGAATGTGTGCAACTCCATAACATAGTGTTGCTAATTCACTTTCATAGAGTAGGTGGAATATGTATTCAACATTTTGTCTCAATCTGGGATCTTGCAAATACATTCATAATGAGCGGTATTCAGATGCCCCAATCTGAGTGGGTCTATCATCGTATCTTCCACCTTTGCCAGTAGGAAATAGCAGGGGGAAAGCACGTGCTTTTATACTATTTTCCCAAATACTCATTGGTGACCCTTTGGTTTGTTGCATTTGGTAAATTTCTAGTGCATCATCTATGCTTTCATTGGAATGCAATGGATGAATTGTGTAATGGCCCAAAAGAGTGGATACTGTAGCTCGATCCAGAAGTTCGAATTGTCCAGTTTCTGATGGCTCTTGAATTATTTAAGTTGTTTGCCTTAAGCTTTCGTCAATATTTATTTCCTTGTAGTACTCATTATTGTCTTTTAGATATTGCAATGCTTGTCTAACTTTGTGTAAGTCCACTAATTGTTGCCAAATTTTTTTGTCCTTTGTTGGTACTCCATTTACCAAGACTATTAAAGAATGGTCTATTGAACGTTCCACTCCAAGAGTCTGTACATTTTCTGTTAGATCTAATGGCAAGTAAACGACTTTGCCACAAATGCCTTTTCGCCAATTCAGAGTAAGGTAATTTTGCTGTTTTTGGATGAAGGCGTATAATTGCTTGAAATGGGTGAACTGTTTGAATGATTATGCTCTCATACAAATTAAGCTGTTGCAGGATTTTTGGTAAAGGAAACAATTCCAAATTATTTGTAATAACATGTGAAGGAGTGTGGTTGTTGTCTAATTTTGCCGTACAGTAACTGCAACCTATTAGGCGTTATTTCATATTTGTTTTCATCTAAAAGGTACAAAGCTAATTCAAACAATTTGGCGCCTTCATTGTTGTCTATTTTGTATGCTAAGTCCACATTTTTTGTGTTCCTTTTTTAAAACGTTCTGCGGCAACACACACACACATGGTTTTGTACTTCAGCCGATGACCTTTTAAATGTTATTATTTATTTTCTGTATGTGTGTAATAAAAGTTTGCTATGTGCAGAATTGTCGCTACTATGTTCTAAAATTGTTGCAATTTCTACGTGGCTCTCACTTCCAAAATACTTTTTCTGAATATGGTCCATTTCTTCTTGTAAGTATTTGGGTGTACCATGCAGAAGAGTGGTATTTAAATTGCCAAATTCTGAAGCTGGACTTGCATAGTATATTTTATTCACTAAATTTCTTACTTTGGAATGATGTACTGATATTCTTTTGATATCATGGAAGGCACTTTTGCAAATAGGCCCAGAAATGCAGGCTAATGAATGTCCTTTTAGACCTGTGTCTTTCCGCACTGCACAAATATCATATTTTGCAGCACTTTCATTTTACTTTTGTCTTTACCTTTTACATATTGATTGAGGAACTGACATAAAGATTTGAAAGCTTTGTTTTGAATGGCACACATTCATGAGCATGGCCATTTGTATACTGGACGGTGTGGTTCTGCTGAATCGAGAGGTAATTCTGAGTTTTCAGGAGATAGTTTTGTAAGCAGTGTTTCTTGTTCCATGATGGTAGTATGGATTTTCTCATGCCCTCTTCCACTGCTATGGATGGCAATTGTATTTGTTTGATTTTGTTTGTATGCTTCTTCATTAAAATATGGCTCTGTGGTTGTTGTGTGACTCCATTCACCACCACAAACATGCAAGAAATTATTTGTGTTCACATTCCGTTTATTGTTGAATTTCTTTTGTAGTTTGGTACTTAGTTTTGTTAGTGTTTTCATCCTCTTTAACACTAATATGAACAACTTCCTTTTGAGAAGGATTGCACTGTCCACAAGTGCTTGTAGAATTAAGCTTTCTACGGTACGTTTTGAGGGGTGAGGATGATTTTGGTCCTCTTCTTAGTAGATTCTGAAGGACTCTGTGACAAAACATTTTTGCTAAAATACTTTTTTTACTATGGGTTCTTCTTACACTGTCAGGATTATTAGGAACATTGTTAGCTGCACTGCCAGCCGTTTTTTTTTACATTTCTGTGTTTTGTGACACTTTTTGATGGAGGAGGTACAGTTTGGTATTTGAGACTTCCTTTTTTATGTTACCCAACTGCATTAGCTGGTTTGTACCAAGATTCTCTACAAACTCTACAACAGGTGCATGCTTACATTGGGCTCCTTTATTTGTATTTGCTCTAAATCTGCGTTCCTTTCTACAGAGTTTCTTTTAGGTAGGCATTCTTTGGTGTCTGTTGAGAAAAAAATATACTTTGCTCTGTTGTCCAATGTATGTGTGCAGTGTGCATGTGTGCATAAGTTTGATGGGGAAGCTCTTTGGCATGGTGTATGAACGTACAGTGAACTGTAACAATTATTTAGTAAGGCTACTTTACTGTTTGTATACAACTACAATGTGCTTTAGATGAGAGTACAAAGTGCCCTACTTGTGATGAGAACCATTATTAATAACCGAAACGCTAAAAACTTGGTACAGTAACTTCTTTTCAGAATCTAACCTTCTAAGGATTACCTGTTATTTCAGTACCAAACACACAGGGATTTGTCAGCCATTCTGCCTGTTAATCTTTGTTCAATAAATGGATAGTTGTAGGTAGAATGGTTTACACATCAATGCTTGCTTTGGTGCCCAAATTAAAGAAATAACTCACACAGCCTATTTAAGGAGTAGTTACAATATAAAGGTTGAACTGTACTTACTTTTTTGTGTAAGTTTCTTCGGATATGTCGTCTGCAGTGTAGATGCTGTTGATTCTCAGGAGAGTAGTCTTCACTGCGAATTAATAAGACAATATCAAGTACTTTGTGTGTTTGCAGCAGTGATGATACTGCAGACATTATTTGTGCTTCTTTCGTCAGAGGATTGAACTTTCATATTTCAACCCAGTGCATGTGCACATTTCACTTCACTCTGTGCAGTCTTTGCCTAGTACTTTTTTCAATATGGTACTTGAAAGTCCTTCAAAATAACTAAATCTTTTAAGGGTATGGAAATGCTTTGTTCTTTACAAAGTGTACTATGCATAGGAGAGAGGTTTGTAAGTGATAGGGCAAAGTAGTAGATGGGGAAACATTTTGTACTTGTTAATGAAAAGCATAATGTCGAAAAATCGGGAGACCCTCTGAAGGACATGTCAGCACTACAATCAGGAGCGCTTACTATTCTCATACGATCACATTGCAAGTAGCATTACTGTAGGCAGTACAGAGTGCAAAACTCTGACATTTTCACATACAAAATTGAGGTCTGCCCTAAATAGGCATGCTTGCAACGTATGTACAGGTTATGCGGAAGACAGTAAGCAGTCGTGCGATTTGTGAATGACAAATCGACAACCTTGCACTATAAAGTGAGAGCGTTGTTATATATTCCCTATGGACATTTAGCGGCATTATTTTGTCTATTTTAAATCATAAGGCTTCCACATGTTCTGTGATTAAAATATACATACCTGTACTCTATACTGATGCATCTGGGCGTGTGTGGAGCTCTACGTAGAAATTCACAATCCTTGCACAGTAACTTGTAAAGTAGGTGCTTTGCAATCGTATGCGATTTCCATTAAGAATCATCGACAGTAATTTTGAAGTGCGCAGTGTTGATGACGGAATTGACATTAGCGATGTTCTATGTGATTGGTGGATGATTGTGTGACAGCTTAGTTGTGTCCAATGAGGGACTCGCTTTGGTACCGCTGTAGAAAGGGTGGAAGGACTGGGTAAGAGTTACGTGCCGCACATAGCCAAAGCTTGTCCGCTGGTAGGGCGTGTCACATACGGGTTTCTACATCAAATCCTGCATGTATAGGCAGCTGTAGACATCGGCCAATCAGATGTTCACATTACTCTTTTGTTTCGAAAGACGGTACGCACACTGAAGATGGCAGAGGTGGAGAGGGTCAGGGTTTTGATGGTTGGAGACATTTTTGTACTAGGCTTACAGCACTATACCGAGAGTAGGCATGTGGCGCACCATTTCGATGTGCTAGGAGTGGAGGTGGTGTGGAGCGCTGACACTTATGCCAATGCTGTGGCAATTCTGAAAGTTTGTAGAGATATGCATAGAATGACCACTCCTCATGTGGTAATTTTGCACTACGGTGCTTGCCATTTGGGATACCTGACTTCACGTCATTTGTTGGCGGATTTGGCACAATTGGGTGAAGCACTCATGACCATCTTCCCAACAACGAAAGTCATTTTTTCTGCTTTACTCCAGAGAGTACAATGGAACAACACTTCTGTTTTCTGTCCAGATCAAAGCATCGGGAGGTGTATCATCAATCGCGGCATGCGTGCATTCATGCTATGCATTGGTATGTTTTTTTGTAGCCACAATAACATTGTTCCAACCAATGCGCTTTACTTTGAAGGATATGGTGTTGCGCTATCTTCTTTGGGAAATGTGATGTTCTTTTGGAATGTAAGGCTTACTTTAGAGAACGTTCTGTAATGTTTGCAAGAGTAAAGAGACAAAAAATACAAAAAAATACATAAAATACCAGATGTCTGTACGGTATCTGGCCAAAAATAAAAATAAAATGGCTCTTTTCAGAGCCTACCTTAAAGGGGAAAAAGGGGAATAGTACTTTAATATACCGTCGTCACGCTCTAATCCTGTACATGTCCGTGAACACGGCGGTTGTTAGCAGCCAGCATATTTGACCACTGGGTACTCAAGGGTGGAGCCGCATATAAATGAGAATGAGCGGAGCTAGGGATTGGTCCATAAAGTTCAGTAGGTGTGTTCTGACCGACGTACTTTAGTAATACTGTCTTCTTCCTTACAGGAGACCACACAGACATGGCTTTCTATGCTCAAAAACAGATTATCTCGATTTTGGGAGACTCATGGATACATTGGTTGAAGGTGCATGCAGAAAGCTGCAGTTTATCTACAAATCTTGGATTTCCACATGCAGAAGTGCACTGGCATGGCGTGCGTGGCCTGAGATGGCTGGACTTGCTACCTCTTTGTGTTACTTTACTGACAGAGCGTCCTCCAGATATACTGATCATTCACTGTGGAGGAAACAGTTTAGGCCATGTGTCTGGAGTTTCTTTGTAATTTGCAATGAAGGAAGGACTTGCGACGCTCATGGACATGTTTCCAAATTGTCAAATACTTTTTCCCCGTATTGCCCAAAGACAAATATGGCTGCGTTCTTCTGCATTTGGTCCACAAATGGAGAAAGCAAGACATAATGTGAATAAGGCTGTGTGTTCATTTTTAAGAGATGTTGGCATGTCCTCTTTCCACAATGAAAACATTTCATTTTGCAGCACTTTCATTTTCCGCAGAGATGGAGTCCACCTCACATATGCTGGCAAACAGATTTGTTTTTCGCAATGTCCAAAGTGCATTGCGACCTCTTTTGCAATCATACTAACCTATCTGACAATCCATTTTTCCCAATCCACTTTTTTTGACCAACACAACCCACCACCGAAGGGCTCTTTTCAGAGCAGCCACTTACTCCCAACGTACACTTTATTGCATTTGCTCCGCTTGCACCCTCACTTTTTTCCTCCACGACTGTCCGCAAACTTTTTCAGAACTCTGCAGGGGTCTACGGCCGGCACTTCATAGTCCTATTGTTATACTGAGAAAGGCGGCTCTGAAAAGAGCCTTTTCTGTAATTGTTGTTTTTACTTTCATTGTTTTACAGCACACGACACACTAGGAGAAGAGGCCAAAGGAGGGTAAGGAAGGGACTCCAGTCACAGGGATAAGAAAGGGCAACTGAACAGAGAAATATTTAGGGTGAGCTTTATTTAGGTAAGGAGCAGATCTTCTGGTGCTCGGTGACTGCAGTCTCAAAAGCACTTCGAAAACTCTCCCCCCTGCAGGGTACTGCGTCACAATATGTGCACACTACTGTCACCTTTGAAAGGTAAGGGTCAACAGCATTGCAAATGGCTTGTGAGGCAGCTGGAGGAAGGCACTCCCACACAGGAGTGTCTCTTGTGGTGGGAGGATTGGATACCGAGGATGCTGTGGAGGAACTCAAACGACTACGCTCTTCACATGGCACCACCTTGCGAATGTCTGCAGTGTGGAACAAAGTGAAGTATCGCTTCATGGTTGTCGTACCAAAAATGTACGCTCCAAATCTCCTGCGACTCAACACCACCTTGCACTGGTTACACTTCACCAGGTTCACACATGCATTTGGTACATTCCCATAAACGGGAAACAACCGCCACATCCACGACTCCCGCCGAATGCTCATAGGCGGAGTTCCTCTACTTCATTCTCTTCCTCCTTTTCTTCCTCGATCTCTACATCCTCACCCATATATTTCTCTGCAGGCCCTTGGTGAGGTGGCGGTGGTGGCGGGTTTGAGGGTGGTGCAGAGGCTAATGACCCAACAGCAGCCATGGAAGCCATACCGATTAGTTTCCTTTTGGTCACTACAGCAGTAAAGGCAACACTCCTCAATCTGTTATAGCTAGAAGGACAATGAAGATGCGCTCGGGGTGTGGCCTGCTGTAGGGGTGGAGGGGTGTGCCTTGTGACCGTCTTCATCCCTACAAAGCCGTACACAAATTTTACACAGCAAGTACTGAGGTGGCCTATTGTTTGGGATGAGTGAAATTACATGTTTACACTCTACAATACTTTGCCTTGTGTCTACAAGGTCATTTGTATTGTTGCGGAAGCACACCAACTGCGGAAATTAGTCCCCATGCTCAACATAGGTGCAGCCACATGATGACATCCTCAACACATCCGCCCCAGTAATGAGAGTCTCCTGGACAGCAAATGCAAAGAATCAAACGTGCGCATGCACACAAGTGTCTGTTAGGCGGAAGCCTGTGCAGTTCCCTCTGGGAACACTGCAAAAGATTTAGGACAACAGGTGTTTGGCAGTAAATCCACTTGGTAGCAGTCTGTACCACACAGATTCACTTGGTAGCTGTGGCTGAGCAGTCAGACTTCCCTCAAGAAGAGTTAGGCAGTATGTGGAGTATACAAAATAGGGCAATTCACACAGTAGAACAAGCAAACACGGAACAAGGCTTCGGTGTAAAGATATATAGTTATTAATTTATAAAAACACATCTATGAAAAACACTCGGGCACTAATACGGTAAACACATCAAGCACAATTATATAAGAAAAATCAATCCCCCTAACAATAGTTCGACAAGTCTAGGTTCAACGGCACCACTTATTTGCAGACAGAGGTGAATGCTTTAACCTAGATGGCACTCTAGTATTCATTAGGACGGGAGAGAAAAGGCAGGGTATGAAATCAACTTGGTACCAACACTTTTACGAACAAATGCAAGGCAAGTAAGGCAGGGTCTACTGTAGATCGCAAAGTTCAGAGGCCAGGCCCACTCGGAGAGAGGCAAGGCGCTATGTCCCAAAAAAAAATATATCACAGTGGAAATGCACTTCGAGTCTTTGTCGTAAATTGTTATTGAAAGATTGGACCAGTTCAGAACAGAAAGATGAGAAAGCTTGGAGGCGACCCAATGGAGAGGCGAGGAACCAAGCTATGTGGATGCCTCCATGTTGGCTGACAATACAATAAAGTAGTTCCCAAGCACATTGTTTTTTCATGGTGTATGAGCCTGGCCCCATGAGGGCTTTTGAAGAGATTGTCAGGCTCTAGAGGCCTGGGTCCTGACTCCACCTGGCCAATGGGTTTGCCAGAGTGTGTTTTGGGCGAGGGTCGTGACACCTAGGCTGTACAATTTCTGTGATAATGTTTTGTCTGATGCTAGACCATCCCAGAGGTCTTGAAGCTCTGTTTTTTCTGCCTTTGTTAAGTAGGCTGTAACATATCGTGCAACAGCAGTTGAATTGTCTGCAATGTACTGCACATCTATGTTTGCATTCCTTAATAGGGCAATGATTGTAATCATTGATATATTTTAATTCTTACCTTCTTTTTTATGTAATACGTGTTTTTAGGTGATTTATATTTAACACTATGTCGAACCGAAGACATGAAGTTGTTTACTTTACCTGTTTCTGTAACTGGTCTAGGGAAACCAAAGCGGCATTTGGTGTAGTATTTATCTTTCTTTTTGTTTTGTGGCAACAATATTTGCCAGATTTGTGTCTTTGAAATTGTAAAATCTGCCCATGCATCTCACTATGTGTCTGTTGTGAAGGGATTTCACATGTGATATATTTTTGGATAAACTGCAAAACAGTGCTATCACTGTCGTGCCTAAATTTCGGTGCACCTTTGATCCATAGCAGCATGTGAATTTATGGTACTCCTCTCGCTTGATATTCTTTTCTCCAAAAGAAGTGTTGCACTTCTCGAAGTGGAGGAACAGTTTTATTGCAAATAAAGTGTACCATTTCAATGAAACGATGATGGAAATAACTTGAGACATTAACTGGATCTAGAGAGCAAGGTTCTCCAGGTTTTAATATATCTATGTTGTTTTTGTTGCTATGCGTAGGAACTCATTTAAATCTTCCCATGCATATTCTGCACAACTTAGCGTAACAAACCAAGTTGGTGGTCCAAGGTTTCTGATCATGCAACGCACGTCTCTGTGCCGTCTGAACCAGTATCCCTTTGTACCATGCATGTTTGCAAACAAATTTGTTATTCTTGATTGTAACACCTCATCTTTTTATTGTACTTTTTTGTATTAACTGGGTAGCTGACATTCTGAAAGTGTGTTCCAGATTTAAGAATGTGTGCAACTCCATAACATAGTGTTGCTAATTCACTTTCATAGAGTAGGTGGAATATGTATTCAACATTTTGTCTCAATCTGGGATCTTGCAAATACATTCATAATGAGCGGTATTCAGATGCCCCAATCTGAGTGGGTCTATCATCGTATCTTCCACCTTTGCCAGTAGGAAATAGCAGGGGGAAAGCACGTGCTTTTATACTATTTTCCTAAATACTCATTGGTGACCCTTTGGTTTGTTGCATTTGGTAAATTTCTAGTGCATCATCTATGCTTTCATTGGAATGCAATGGATGAATTGTGTAATGGCCCAAAAGAGTGGATACTGTAGCTCGATCCAGAAGTTCGAATTGTCCAGTTTCTGATGGCTCTTGAATTATTTAAGTTGTTTGCCTTAAGCTTTCGTCAATATTTATTTCCTTGTAGTACTCATTATTGTCTTTTAGATATTGCAATGCTTGTCTAACTTTGTGTAAGTCCACTAATTGTTGCCAAATTTTTTTGTCCTTTGTTGGTACTCCATTTACCAAGACTATTAAAGAATGGTCTATTGAACGTTCCACTCCAAGAGTCTGTACATTTTCTGTTAGATCTAATGGCAAGTAAACGACTTTGCCACAAATGCCTTTTCGCCAATTCAGAGTAAGGTAATTTTGCTGTTTTTGGATGAAGGCGTATAATTGCTTGAAATGGGTGAACTGTTTGAATGATTATGCTCTCATACAAATTAAGCTGTTGCAGGATTTTTGGTAAAGGAAACAATTCCAAATTATTTGTAATAACACGTGAAGGAGTGTGGTTGTTGTCTAATTTTGCCGTACAGTAACTGCAACCTATTAGGCGTTATTTCATATTTGTTTTCATCTAAAAGGTACAAAGCTAATTCAAACAATTTGGCGCCTTCATTGTTGTCTATTTTGTATGCTAAGTCCACATTTTTTGTGTTCCTTTTTTAAAACGTTCTGCGGCAACACACACACACATGGTTTTGTACTTCAGCCGATGACCTTTTAAATGTTATTATTTATTTTCTGTATGTGTGTAATAAAAGTTTGCTATGTGCAGAATTGTCGCTACTATGTTCTAAAATTGTTGCAATTTCTACGTGGCTCTCACTTCCAAAATACTTTTTCTGAATATGGTCCATTTCTTCTTGTAAGTATTTGGGTGTACCATGCAGAAGAGTGGTATTTAAATTGCCAAATTCTGAAGCTGGACTTGCATAGTATATTTTATACACTACATTTCTTACTTTGGAATGATGTACTGATATTCTTTTGATATCATGGAAGGCACTTTTGCAAATAGGCCCAGAAATGCAGGCTAATGAATGTCCTTTTAGACCTGTGTCTTTCCGCACTGCACACATATCCATATTTTGCAGCACTTTCATTTTACTTTTGTCTTTACCTTTTACATATTGATTGAGGAACTGACATAAAGATTTGAAAGCTTTGTTTTGAATGGCACACATTCATGAGCATGGCCATTTGTATACTGGACGGTGTGGTTCTGCTGAATCGAGAGGTAATTCTGAGTTTTCAGGAGATAGTTTTGTAAGCAGAGTTTCTTGTTCCATGATGGTAGCATGGATTTTCTCATGCCCTCGTCCACTGCTATGGATGGCAATTGTATTTGTTTGATTTTGTTTGTATGCTTCTTCATTAAAATATGGCTCTGTGGTTGTTGTGTGACTCCATTCACCACCACAAACATGCAAGAAATTATTTGTGTTCACATTCCGTTTATTGTTGAATTTCTTTTGTAGTTTGGTACTTAGTTTTGTTAGTGTTTTCATCCTCTTTAACACTAATATGAACAACTTCCTTTTGAGAAGGATTGCACTGTCCACAAGTGCTTGTAGAATTAAGCTTTCTACGGTACGTTTTGAGGGGTGAGGATGATTTTGGTCCTCTTCTTAGTAGATTCTGAAGGATTCTGTGACAAAACATTTTTGCTAAAATACTTTTTTTACTATGGGTTCTTCTTACACTGTCAGGATTATTAGGAACATTGTTAGCTGCACTGCCAGCCGTTTTTTTTTATATTTCTGTGTTTTGTGACACTTTTTGATGGAGGAGGTACAGTTCGGTAGGTGAGACTTCCTTTATTATGTTACCCAACTGCATTAGCTGGTTTGTACCAAGATTCTCTACAAACTCTACAACAGGTGCATGCTTACATTGGGCTCCTTTATTTTTATTTGCTCTAATTCTGCGTTCCTTTCTACAGAGTTTCTTTTAGGTAGGCATTCTTTGGTGTCTGTTGAGAAAAAAATATACTTTGCTCTGTTGTCCAATGTATGTGTGCAGTGTGCATGTGTGCATAAGTTTGATGGGGAAGCACTTTGGCATGGTGTATGAACGTACAGTGAACTGTAACAATTATTTGGTAAGGCTACTTTACTGTTTGTATACAACTACAATGTGCTTTAGATGAGAGTACAAAGTGCCCTACTTGTGATGAGAACCATTATTAATAACCGAAATGGCAAAAACTTGGTACAGTAACTTCTTTTCAGAATCTAACCTTCTAAGGATTACCTGTTATTTCAGTACCAAACACACAGGGATTTGTCAGCCATTCTGCCTGTTAATCTTTGTTCAATAAATGGATAGTTGTAGGTAGAATGGTTTACACATCAATGCTTGCTTTGGTGCCCAAATTAAAGAAATAACTCACACAGCCGATTTAAGGAGTAGTTACAATATAAAGGTTGAACTGTACTTACTTTTTTGTGTAAGTTTCTTCGGATATGTCGTCTGTAGTGTAGATGCTGTTGATTCTCAGGAGAGTAGTCTTCACTGCGAATTGAAAAGACAATATCAAGTACTTTGTGTGTTTGCATCAGTGATGATACTGCAGACATTATTTGTGCTTCTTTCGTCAGAGGTTTGAACTTTCATATTTCAACCCAGTGCATGTGCACATTTCACTTCACTCTGTGCAGTCTTTGCCTAGTACATTTTTCAATATGGTACTTGAAAGTCCTTCAAAATAACTAAATCTTTTAAGGTTATGGAAATGCTTTGTTCTTTACAAAGTGTACTATGCATAGGAGAGAAGTTTGTAAGTGATAGGGCAAAGTAGTAGATGGGGACACATTTTGTACTTGTTAATGAAAAGCACAATGTTGAAAAATCGGGAGACCCTCTGAAGGACATGTCAGCACTACAATCAGGAGCGCTTACTATTCTCATACGATCACATTGCAAGTAGCATTACTGTAGGCAGTACAGAGTGCAAAACTCTGACATTTTCACATACAAAATTGAGGTCTGCCCTAAATAGGCATGCTTGCAACGTATGTACAGGTTATGCGGAAGACAGTAAGCAGTCGTGCGATTTGTGAATGACAAATCGGCAACCTTGCACTATAAAGTGAGAGCGTTGTTATGTATTCCCTATAGACATTTAGCAGCATTATTTTGTCTATTTTAAATCATAAGGCTTCCACATGTTCTGTGATTAAAATATACATACCTGTACTCTATACTGATGCATCTGGGCGAGTGTGGAGCTGTACGTAGAAATTCACAATCCTTGCACAGTAACTTGTAAAGTAGGTGCTTTGCAATCGTATGCGATTTCCATTAAGAATCATCGACAGTAATTTTGAAGTGCGCAGTGTTGATGACGGAATTGACATTAGTGATGTTCTATGTGATTGGTGGATGATTGTGTGACAGCTTAGTTGTGTCCAATGAGGGACTCGCTTTGGTACCGCTGTAGAAAGGGTGGAAGGACTGGGTAAGAGTTACGTGCCGCACATAGCCAACGCTTGTCCGCTGGTAGGGCGTGTCACATACAGGTTTCTACAGCAAATCCTGCATGTATAGGCAGTTGTAGACATCGGCCAATCAGATGTTCACATTACTCTTTTGTTTCGAAAGACGGTACGCACACTGAAGATGGCAGAGGTGGAGAGGGTCAGGGTTTTGATGCTTGGAGACATTTTTGTACTAGGCTTACAGCACTATACCGAGAGTAGGCATGTGGCGCACCATTTCGATGTGCTAGGAGTGGAGGTGGTGTGGAGCGCTGACACTGATGCCAATGCTGTGGCAATTCTGAAAGTTTGTAGAGATATGCATAGAATGACCACTCCTCATGTGGTAATTTTGCACTACGGTGCTTGCCATTTGGGATACCTGACTTCATGTAATTTGTTGGCGGATTTGGCACAGTTGATTGAAGCACTCATGACCATCTTCCCAACAACGAAAGTCATTTTTTCTGCTTTACTCCCGAGAGTACAATGGAACAACACTTCTGTTTTCTGTCCAGATCAAAGCATCGGGAGGTGTATCATCAATCGCGGCATGCGTGCATTCATGCTATGCATTGGTATGTTTTTTTGTAGCCACAATAACATTGTTCCAACCAATGCGCTTTACTTTGAAGGATATGGTGTTGCGCTATCTTCTATGGGAAATGTGATGTTCTTTTGGAATGTAATGCTTACTTTAGAGAACGTTCTGTAATGTTTGCAAGAGTAAAGAGACAAAAAATACAAAAAAATACATAAAATACCAGATGTCTGTACGGTATCTGGCCAAAAATAAAAATAAAATGGCTCTTTTCAGAGCCTACCTTAAAGGGGAAAAAGGGGAATAGTACTTTAATGTACCGTCTTCACGCTCTAATCCTGTACATGTCTGTGAACACGGCGGTTGTTAGCAGCCAGCATATATGACCACTGGGTACTCAAGGGTGGAGCCGCATATAAATGAGAATGAGCGGAGCTAGGGATTGGTCCATAAAGTTCAGTAGGTGTGTTCTGACCGACATACTTTAGTAATACTGCCTTCTTCCTTACAGGAGACCACACAGACATGGCTTTCTATGCTCAAAAACAGATTATCTCGATTTTGGGAGACTCATGGATACATTGGTTGAAGGTGCATGCAGAAAGCTGCAGTTTATCTACAAATCTTGGATTTCCACATGCAGAAGTGCACTGGCATGGCGTGCGTGGCCTGAGATGGCTGGACTTGGTACCTCTTTGTGTTACTTTACTGACAGAGCGTCCGCCAGATATACTGATCATTCACTGTGGAGGAAACAGTTTAGGCCATGTGTCTGGAGTTTCTTTGCAATTTGCAATGAAGGAAGGACTTGCGACGCTCATGGACATGTTTCCAAATTGTCAAATACTTTTTCCCCGTATTGCCCAAAGACAAATATGGCTGCGTTCTTCTGCATTTGGTCCACAAATGGAGAAAGCAAGACATAATGTGAATAAGGCTGTGTGTTCATTTTTAAGAGATGTTGGCATGTCCTCTTTCCACAATGAAAACATTTCATTTCGCAGCACTTTCATTTTCCGCAGAGATGGAGTCCACCTCACATATGCTGGCAAACAGATTTGTTTTTCGCAATGTCCAAAGTGCATTGCGACCTCTTTTGCAATCATACTAACCTATCTGACAATCCATTTTTCACAATCCAGTTTTTTTGACCAACACAACACACCATCGAAGGGCTCTTTTCAGAGCAGCCACTTACTCCCAACGTACACTTTATTGCATTTGCTCCGCTTGCACCCTCACTTTTTTCCTCCACGACTGTCCGCAAACTTTTTCAGAACTCTGCACGGGTCTACGGCCGGCACTTCATAGTTCTATTGTTATACTGAGAAAGGCGGCTCTGAAAAGAGCCTTTTCTGTAATTGTTGTTTTTACTTTCATTGTTTTACAGCACACGACACACTAGGAGAAGAGGCCAAAGGAGGGTAAGGAAGGGACACCAGCCACGGGGATAAGAAAGGGTAACTGAACAGAGAAATATTTAGGGTGAGCTTTATTTAGGTAAGGAGCAGATCTTCTGGTGCTCGGTGACTGCAGTCTCAAAAGCACTTCGAAAACTCTCCCCCTGCAGGGTACTGCATCACAATATGTGCACACTACTGTCACCTTTGAAAGGTAAGGGTCAACAGCATTGCAAATGGCTTGTGAGGCAGCTGGAGGAAGGCACTCCCACACAGGAGTGTCTCTTGTGGTGGGAGGATTGGATACCGAGGATGCTGTGGAGGAACTCAAACGACTACGCTCTTCACATGGCACCACCTTGCGAATGTCCGCAGTGTGGAACAAAGTGAAGTATCGCTTCATGGTTGTCGTACCAAAAATGTACGCTCCAAATCTCCTGCGACTCAACACCACCTTGCACTGGTTACACTTCACCAGGTTCACACATGCATTTGGTACATTCCCATAAACGGGAAACAACCGCCACATCCACGACTCCCGCCGAGTGCTCATAAAAGAGTTCCTCTACTTCATTCTCTTCCTCCTTTTCTTCCTCGATCTCTACATCCTCACCCATATATTTCTCTGCAGGCCCTTGGTGAGGTGGTGGCGGGTTTGAGGGTGGTGCAGAGGCTAATGACCCAACAGCAGCCATGGAAGCCATACCGATTAGATTCCTTTTGGTCACTACAGCAGTAAAGGGAACACTCCTCAATCTGTTATAGCTAGAAGGACAATGAAGATGTGCTCAGGGTGTGGCCTGTTGTAGGGGTGGAGGTGTGTGCCTTGTGACCGTCTTCATCCCTACAAAGCCGTACACAAATTTTACACAGCAAGTACTGAGGTGGCCTATTGTTTGGGATGAGTCAAATTACATGTTTACACTCTACAATACTTTGCCTTGTGTCTACAAGGTCATTTGTATTGTTGCGGAAGCACACCAACTGTGGAAATTAGTCCCCATGCTCAACATAGGTGCAGCCACATGATGACATCCTCAACACATCCGCCCCAGTAATGAGAGTCTCCTGGACAGCAAATGCAAAGAATCAAACGTGCGCATGCACACAAGTGTCTGTTAGGCGGAAACCTGTGCAGTTCCCTCTGGGACCACTGCAAAAGATTTAGGACTACAGGTGTTTGGCAGTAAAACCACTTGGTAGCAGTCTGTACCACACAGATTCACTTGGTAGCTGTGGCTGAGCAGTCAGACTTCCCTCAAGAAGAGTTAGGCAGTATGTGGAGTATACAAAATAGGGCAATTCACACAGTAGAACAAGCAAACACGGAACAAGGCTTCGGTGTAAAGATATATAGTTATTTATTTATAAAAACACATCTATGAAAAACACTCGGGCACTAATACGGTAAACACATGAAGCACAATTATATAAGAAAAATCAATCCCTCTAACAATAGTTCGACAATTCTAGGTTCAACGGCACCAATTATTTGCAGACAGAGGTGAATGCTTTAACCTAGATGGCACTCTAGTATTCATTAGGACGGGACAGAAAAGGCAGGGTATGAAATCAACTCGGTACCAACACTTTTACGAACAAATGCAAGGCAAGTAAGGCAGGGTCTACTGTAGATCGCAAAGTTCAGAGGCCAGGCCCACTCGGAGAGAGGCAAGGCGCTATGTCCCAAAAAAAAATATATCACAGTGGAAATGCACTTCGAGTCTTTGTCGTAAATTGTTATTGAAAGATTGGACCAGTTCAGAACAGAAAGATGAGAAAGCTTGGAGGCGACCCAATGGAGAGGCGAGGATTCAGACACCTCACACTAACCGACACAAGGGAAGCCAGGCGGACACGGTACCTTGTTTGTGGAGAGACAGCTCTGGCGGGGGCAGTTGTTTCTGGTGGTGGATGCACATCGGGTCTTTGCCAAGAGAAGAGATGATCTCGTCGTCGAGGGAAGGAGAAGATTGTTGCACCACCAGGGAATAGACCAGCCGCGGAGTGCTCCGTCACAAGGCACAACCTTTTGGTCGCGGTACAGGGGTAGTGGCTATCCGGTTGCCGGGGTGCTCTGCATGGGCAATTCGACCACTACGTCCTGGAACGAAGAAAAAGCAAAGGGGACTGGTTGTTCCCACCAGTCAGGGGAAGAGACTCTCCGGCGGGGAGATCTCCTCTGTCGTCGGGCGGTGGTGAGTCAATTCAGCAGGGCTCCACCAGAGGTGTCGTTGTTGCAGGTCGGCTCAGCTTTACCCTCGTCGGATTCTTAGGTCCTGTGGCGACTTCTGAAGATCCAGTCCCAAAAGCCCTGCTTTTATGCAGAAAACCCCCATTCATTCAGCCTAGCTATCAATCAAAACACGCTAAGTGGTTAGCGGGGTGGCTCACCACTTGGGCCAATCACACCAGAGTGCGACTTGAGTTGGCAAGGCAACTCAGTCCAGGGTGCCTAAACCCCCTCCCACACCCCCTGTGGTACCCAGACAGAATGGCACCACTTTGGAGGGCCTCTGTGTAGAGGCCCGCCAAAAGTGGAACAAAGGGCTCAACCTTTGGTTTAGGAGTCACAGAGACGGACACAGACGCCATTTTAAAAACCGAGTTCTGGCAGAAAATACCAACCGATAGATTTATTTAAGATAAATAAACCGGTGGTATGTTAGAGATTAATGAGAAAAAGTATTAACCTCCAACAATGGGAAGAATCCCATAGGGTTATATTCGGGGTCGAATATAACAAGTAGTTTCCACTGCCACCAGCCAAAACTCGTCGAGGGCTGACGGGACAGTGCCCCCCTCGAATAACAGACCCAGGAGTAATCGAATTACCCCTACTAGCACGTCCACAATAGGATGGTTTGTACTAGTTCTGTTAGTAAATTTAGGTCTAGTGACTTTACATGCCCGGGGAGACAGTAGTCAGTCCCCGGGTATGGAGTCAATTACATTTGTAATGTCATCTTTGATTTCCTGGGTGTTAGTCTTAGCAGTGCACGGTGGTGGCACGAGTTATGGTTGCTTAGCTTACCATAATTGGCGAATTTCAGGGGTTTTTCGGTTTTACTTGTAACCATAACGTCCCTTTAGCAAAGTTTTTTCACTGAATTTCATAGGTTTTTAGTAGCGCAACTTAACCATAATGTCCCATTAACAAAGTTTTTTTACTGAATTTTTTAGGTTTTTAGTTGCCCAACTTAACCATATAACCTTGCTTTAACAAAGTTTTTTCATTAGCACGCAGACAATATATAAAGATGGAGTGTAAAAAGCAACTTCTCAGGGATGGCTTTACACAGAATGTTGCAAAGTAAGAATTTATGCTCGTTCACAGTGAAGGTCAGCTGCTTCAATTTTTTGCTCGCGGGCCGGAGTGGCCCACGACTCACACTATAAGGTTCTATTGTTTTTTGACCTTGACAGACAGGGATCGTGCCAAAAGACTTCTTTTAAAGTAGAGGTGCAGTAACGTAAGAGACGATAAGGATGACATTTCTGAAACAAAACCGCTTTTATATATTATATCACTATGAGAAAGATCGTTGGCACAGACAGAGTCGTATTTAGGGACTGCATTAAGCGTAGACAATGGAAAATGCCAATATAATGTAAGTAACCCTTTAGATTATTTCATACCGGAATATAATAACAATAGCGTGGCGTTAAAGCCCGGTTAATTTGTACTTGTTCGTTCAATGTGGCATATTGTTTTGAACCACGCACTATCACCGCCGAAGTGGTCCCCTGGCGCTCAGAAGGCTCTGAAAAAGGCAGAGGAGAGAGGGTGGGTTAGTGGGAATAAGTTAACATACTCTGTTGCACTATCGTCGCTAGCAAATAGTTTCATGGCCTAATAAATAAAATGAATATTTTTAATGAAGATCGGCTGGTTAGACTAATTTATGTTTTTAAAACAGGTACATCCTTCCCTACTGTCAATGCCACAATTTTCAGACCACGGCCGACGGATTTTTTATCTGCCAGGTGCAGCTTCTAGTAAACAACTTCATGACCCTCACCATTTTATGGGACAATCGCCAAGTACCAATATGCCCTTACGCGGTACTAGCGGCTAGAAGCAACATACCAACTGTTATGGTGGTCTAATGCCTCGTTGTTGGAACAGCCTTCCCATTATTAGTGCGACCAGAGTCCTTCTTTTATCATAAACCAACACCCTGTGTAGCGCAAAGGAACAGCGCGTGACTCAAGATGAACTTTTGCGGATCGACAGCAAAGACAAATGCAAATCGCTGAATATTCTCTAAACATTTGATGTCAAATAAATGTACTTTACGAAATATACAATCTTGCTGTTTGCTTTTAAATCACAGTTTCATATTCCGAATTGTGGCGCACTGTGTTGTGAGATGATCTGTGTTGTTTTCCGGATTCTGTATGAAGTCGCATAGGAGCAGTGTTGGTAACTCCTTAGTAAGAAAAGTAGCTATTGGCCGTCATAAAAGTAGCTAGAAATATCTAAATTACATCATAACCTAATTTGCATAATTCACCAGGTGCATGATTGGTGATTGCCGAGGGCATGGTTGTTATAGCCTCTCATTGAGCTCACCCCTTTTTTGTAATGAAAGTCGCAAATGCACAGATGCAAACTCATTACATCAATATGCATACATTCACATGCAAATGCAGTAGTATTTAAATAAACCCCACAATGATTAGGTTGTTTTGTTGTCGCTTCTTAAACGTATACTGCCATTTTTAATATGCTAGTATTTTATAATCCATAATGCCTCGTTGTTGGAACAGCCTTCCGATTATCAGTGCGACCATAGTGCTTCTTTTATCATAAACCTACACCCTGTATAGCGCAAAGGAACTGCGCGTGACTCAAGATGAACTTTTGCGGATCGACAGCAAAGACAAATGCAAATCGCTGAATATTCTCTAAACATTTGATATCAAATAAATGTACTTTAAGAAATGTACAATGTTGCTGTTTGCTTTTAAATCACAGTTTCATATTCCGAATTGTGGCGCGCTGTGTTGTGAGATGATGTGTGTTGTTTTCCAGGTTCTGTGTAAAGTCACGTAGGACTGGAGACGACTGGGCACGTTTGGCTACGCACCCTGTAACGTCACAGAGAGTGACAGGGAATATGAATGCTTTGATAATGTCAGGCTTAGGGGCGAGAGATATGATTTAGTGTCACAAAAGCAGGTCAGCCAAGTCGATGGGGCAAGTGATAGGATTATCACATAACGTTGGCACACAGCAGCCTGATTTATCGTTTGTTTAGTGGACAAAAAGTTGGGTAAGTCCCATAGGAAATTGTAATGTCAGCGGGCATAAGGAGGGTTCTTAGAACACTTTCAACCTGACAACGAACAATATGAACAGCGTTCTCAGAACACCCCCATTTTGTTTAATTGCAAACATTTCAGGACACCGCGAGTGTTCTTAGAACACATTCAACTTCCCAGAGTACAATACGGGCAGCCTCCTCAGGACACCCCCATTTTGTTTATGTACGAACATTTAAGGACACTGCGAGTGTTCTTAGCTCAATTTTAGCTTGCTTGCGAACAAAACGGACACATACTGCGTCCTCAGAACACCCCACCATTTAGTTTATATAGAACATTACAGAACAGCCGTGTTGTCCGCAGACAAATAAAACACAACAAAAGCGTCTAGCACATAAAAAAAACAGAACATTGAACTTATCTCATCCTCCCCCACCCTCCCCAAACACTCTTACACACCAACACACTCCACTAAATACAATTTTTAATCCAAGTTTCACCGCGATGTCCGCGGTCGTCGGCGAATGCAAGATGGCGGGAGCCACAAAAAATCCGACGCGCTTCACGCCCCACGCCATCCAATCAGGGAACATGTTGCATGTCCGCGGACATCACGCAAGCCGCTTTGCCAATCGGGGCCAAGTGATGTCATCTATGACATTTGTGATGTCATCTTTGATGTCCTGGGTGTTAGTGTTAGCAGTGCAAGGTGCAGTGAGTTATGGTTGCGTATCTTACCATAACTGCCAAATTTCAGGTGTCTTTCGGTTTTACTTTGAACTATAAAGTCCCTTTAACAAAGTTTTTTAATGAATTTGATAGGTTTTTAGTAGCGCAACTTAACCATAACGTCCCTTTTAACAACGTTTTGTCACTGAATTTCATAGGTTTTTAGTAGCGCAACTTAACCATAATGTCCCTTTAGCAATGTTTTTTTACTGAATTTCATATGTTTTTAGTAGCACAACTTAACCATAATATCCCTGACTTTATATACATGTAACATAGAACATATTGAACCCCTAGCTAGTGATTTCGATGTCCGCGGACTACCGCCATGTCCGCGGACATATAGAAAATCTGAGCATGGTGAATGTAAATTTAAATAGTGTGCCCCATTTCCCCTTTGAGGTTGGCTCTGAAAAGAGACGTTTTTTGGGGTTTTTTTTGCAGATGCTTGAAAGACACCTGTTATTTTGTATTTTTTCCTTTATTTTTCTTACTTTACTCCTAAAATCTTCACATAACCTTCTCCAAAGCAACCCTTACATTCCAAAACAGAATGGCATTTCCCATAAAAGATAAGGAAATGTCATCTTCTTTAAAATAAACAGCATTACTGGAATCAATATTCTCATTATTACAGAAGAACATATCAGCTCTAAGCATGAAGGCTCACATGCCTCGGTTGATTACACACCTAGCATTGTTTTGCTGAGGAAAAACAACTGAACTATTGTCCCATATTGCCCTAGGTACTAATCCAGAAAAAAATACTTTGGCATTTGGAAGGATATTTATTACTGCTTGAACCAAGTGTTCCAAATCTGCCAACAAAGTGGGGGCACTGAATAGCCCAAATGGAAAGCACCATAGTGCAAAACTACCACATGGGGACTGTTGATCCTGCCCATATCTTCACAAACTTGTACAATTCCCTGTACATTGCAATCAGGCACAGTGCTCCACACCACCTCCACTCCTTTAACATCAAAATTATTTGCAACATGCCTGCATTGAGCATACTGTTGTAAACCATGCACAAACATATCTCCAAGCACCAACAAACTGACTTTCTCCACTTCTGCCATCTTCACTACACACAGTCTCTTTGAACACAAATCCACAACCTCAACATCTGATTGGCTGATCTCTACAGTCTTCTTTCCATGCTGAATTTGCTGGAAAACCCCGGATGTAGCACGCCCTGTCCGCGGACCGCATAACTCTTAGACAGCCCTTCTACCATTTCCACTTCATTCTCTGTGCCATTCCCTCATTGGATACAGCTAAGCAAGCACACAATACGGAGAACATCCTCAGAACACCCCTATTTTGTTTATTTACGAACATTTCAGGACACAGCGAGTGTTCTTAGAACACATTCAACTTGCCAGCGAACAATACGGACAACGTCCTCAGAACACCCCCATTTTCTTTAAGTATGAACATTTCAGGGCACCGTGAGTGTTCTTAGAACACTTTCAGCTTGACAACGAACAATACAGACAACGTCTTCAGGACACCCCCTGCGAACATTCCAGGACCCCACGAGTCTTCTTAGAACACTTTCAACTTGACACCGAATCCATTCTGTTTATTTACGAACATTTCAGAACAGCCGTGTTGTCCGCAGAAAAATCGAACACAACAAAAGTGTCTAGTACATAACAAAAACAGAACATTGAACTTATCTCATACTCCCCACCCTCCCCAAACACTCTTACACACCAACACACTCCACTAAATACAATTTTTAATCCAAGTTTCACCGCGCTGTCCACGGTCGTCCGCAAATGCAAGATGGCGGGCGCCACAGAAAATCCGACGCGCTTCACGCACCACACTGTCCAATCAGCGAACACGTCGCATGTCCGCGGACATCACGCAAGCCGCTCGGCCAATCGGGGTGTTCTGAAGACATTGTCGAACACTCGCTGTGTCCTGAAATGTTCACAAATATGAATGGGGTTGTGGCTGACAAGTTGAATATGTTCTAAGAACACTCGCGGTGTCCTGAAATGTTCGCAAATAAACAAAATGGGGGTGTCCTGAGGATGCTGTCCGTATTGTTCTCTGTCAAGTTGAATGTGTTCTTAGAACACTCATGGTGTCCTGAAATGTTCCCAAATAAACAAAATGGGGGTGTTCTGAGGACAGTGTCCATATTGTTCGTTGTCAAGTTGAATGTTTTCTAAGAACACTGTCGGTGTCCTGAAATGTTCGCAAATAAACAAGATGGTGGTGTTCTGAAGACGCTTCTAAGAACACTCTCGGTGCCCGGGGAATGTCCGTAGGGAGTGTCCTGAAGGCGTAGTCCGTATTTTTCACTGGCAAGTTGAATGTGTTCTAAGAACACTCGCAGTGTCCTCAAATGTTCGCAAATAAACAAAATGGGGGTGTCCTGAGGACGCTGTCCGTATTGTTCTCTGTCAAGTTGAATGTGTTCTTAGAACACTCATGGTGTCCTGAAATGTTCGCAAATAAACGAAATGGGGGTGTTCTGAGGACACTGTCCGTATTGTTTGTTGTCAAGTTGAATTGTTCTAAGAACACTCGCGGTGTCCTGAAATGTTTGCAAATAAACAAAATGGGGGTGTTCTGAAGACGTTTCTAAGAACACTCGCAGTGTCCTGGAATGTTCGTAGGGGGTGTCCTGAAGGCATAGTCCGTATTGTTCGCTGGCAAGTTGAATGTGTTCTAAGAACACTCGCAGTGTCCTGAAATGTTCGCAAATAAACAAAATGGGGGTGTCCTGAGGACACTGTCCGTATTGTTCATTGTCAAGTTGAAAGTGTTCTAAGAACTATCGCGTTGTTCTGAAATGTTCGTAGGGGGTGTCCTGAAAACGCTGTCCGTATTGTTCGCTGGCAAGTTGAAAGTGTTCTAAGAACACTCATAATGTCCGCGGACATTAAAAGTTTCCATAGACCATAGTTGAAATGTTTGACTCTATGGATGTGATATGCTGCAGTGGTTGTTGCCAGGGCATAGAGTCTTGGGTGCATGGCCATTTGGCCATGCACCCAAGACTCTATGCCCTGGCAACAACCACCGCAGCATATCACATTCATATTTGCTTATAACTTTGGGTGAAAAACAAATTATAAGGAACAAAGGTATTAGATACTATGGATGTTATATGCTGCTATGGTTCTCCTTATTATTGTATACTTACTGTTTGGTCTAGTAACGGGAGTCCATGTTTTTCTTGTTAATTTCTGAGATAAAAGAAAATAGCATGTTAGTATTAGTATTTTGTAATGACTTATTACATTGTATAATCAATATACTTTTTTTTTTGGACCCTCATATTTAGTAGATGACAAACCAGAGTACTGTGCAATTTGCTCAGTTTCTGTATTTGTTGCTAAAATCATTGGGTCTGTGGGAGAAAAAAAATCCATGTTGGATTAAAAAAAAAACCTTTTTCTGTTATGCTACAGTTTATTTGTTTGTTTGTTTTCAGTGTTCACTTGTTGTTTCTGGCTAATGCTTTATACTTTGGCTTGTTGTATATTTTTGGAGCAGTAACATATTATTTATTTGTTTTGATATTAAAACATTTTGGAGCAGTTAGATACCAATTGGTGTATTCTAACTGTCTATTTTATTTTATATTTTAGTGGTATTGATTTATCTATTTGGATATTGTTAAATTTTGGGACAGTTAGATACCAATTGGCGTATTCTAACTGTGTATTTTTTGGTCTTCATTTATCTGATTAGTTGTTGTAGAATCTTTGAGCAGTTAGATAGCTTTTGGAGTATTCTAACAGTTTATATTTTTTTAACACAAGTTTACTTAGGGTTTAAATACAGTTTAGTTATCCAATTTTGGTTTTAAGAACATCAAATAAGCGTTTGTAAGATTTCCTGGTAATCTCTGCTTTAGAGTAATGGTACTATCATTACATTCAAACCATCCACATTTCTTTTTTATATATGCAGTGTAGTGCCCTGAATTGGTTGTGGCTCCTGCGTGGTAGATTATACCTATTGTTGTGAAGGTTTTCTTACCAAGTAATATTTGACCATGTGTGAATCCAGTCAGCTTGCAGTTGTTTTTGGTACCATCTGCATTGTAATGTAGAAGCATTAGTATTATGTATTTACTATGTGTTTGTATTACTAACGTGGAGCGATTATCTGAATTGCAGGTAGAGCATAATCTACCATGGTTTGCATTTTGTACAAGTCGCTGAAATGGAATGGATTCACAATTTGGTATTGATATATATATATGAAGCGTTCATTGGGGATTTCTTCTTGTGTCACATTGTTAGGTATGTTTTTGTTTTCCAGTACTTGTAGTAAGTACATTAGAAATTCTTGTGGATCTTCATGTGAATTTATAGTGAATTTCACCATTGCAGCACAGTAGTCCAATTGTTGTCTTTTTCCAAAAACACTATACGTGTTGTCAGGATTGTTTGCTGCATTTCTGTGAAGTACTAACATTTGGAAACACAATGGGTATGTACTGTGTAAGTAAATCTTGTCAACAATTGGTGGTAAATGAAATAGAATATTCTTTGCTACATTTGCGTAGCAACTTACACCAACTATATTTGAGAATTTAAATGGTCCAGGTAGTTCTGTATCTAACTGCTTTTTTTGAGTTTGTCTTCCTTCTTTAAAGAAGTACTTGGTTTACTTTCCCTAATTGATTCTTTTTTGCTTGTGGTACTTGATGAAGTATTAGTTTCTTTTACTCTCTTTGGAGGATTTGCAGTGACATCCTGTTGCATTTATGTTTGATTTATTTTTCTTTTATAACGTTTTACTTTTTGTGGAACAGAATATGTGTTTAGGTCGGGGTTGTATAGTGGGCGAAGTCTATTGTATTCTAAAATGTAAGGAATATCAGCGTTTATTTTACTTGCATCAAAGTTGATTAGAAATAGACCGTCAAGTGTACGTAAGCGTGATAGTGCTGCATAGCTCATGCCTTCTTTAAAGACTGTGTTACCAATATCTATCATTGCTTTGTCTAGGGTAAGACCTTGTGATTTCTGATTCGTGACTGCGTATGCAAGAGTTAGAGAAAATTGTTCTCTGCGTACATACATATCTTTGAAGAGAAGGAATCTAGCTGTTGAGCATCCTATCCTTTTTACTTCTGAAAGTTTGTCAAAGAGTATTTTGACAAACTGAATTTTGCTGTCGCGTGGGTATGTTTTAAAGCCAACGGGGCCAATTGATAGAATTTGGCGCACAAGTGGCGCACGCGGCTGGCGCACAGTGTGCGCGTGCGAATCCCTGCGCCAGCCGCGTGCGCCAAAACCCATTTCCGCGCACAGCGTATTCATGGATTCCAGCCACCAAAACCAGCCGTGGCGCATAGTGGCGCAGCGACCTTGCAGCAGCGCCAGTTACGCCCCCAAGAACGCCTTCCGCGCAGGGAAAAGCCATCAAAATCCCCAATCCAGCGCAAAGGGCTGCGCTAACCCTGTACCAGCACGGCAAGCGGGCTACGTGTATTCCAGGGGTTCACGTGAAGTCACTCACGCGATCGGGCCTGGGGGAGCGGGCTACGTGTATTTCAGGGGTTCGCGTGAACTTTTTCACGCGATCGGGCCTGGGGGAGCGGGCTACGTGTATTTCAGGGGTTCGCGTGAACTTATTCACGCAATCGGGCCTGGGGGAGCGGGCTACGTGTATTTCAGGGGTTCGCGTGAACTGATTCACGCGATCGGGCCTGGGGGAGCGTGCTACGTGTATTTCAGGGGTTCGCGTGAAGTTCCACACGCGAATAGCCTGGGCGCGTGTATTTCAGGGGTGCGCGAGAAATTCTACACGCGAATAGCCTGGGCGCGTGTATTTCAGGGGTGCGCGAGAAATTCTACACGCGAATAGCCTGGGCGCGTGTATTTCAGGGGTGCGTGAGAAATTCTACACGCGATTTCAGCAGGGTACGTGTATTTCAGGGGTGCGCGAGAAATTCTACACGCGATTTCAGCAGGGTACGTGTATTTCAGGGGTGCACGAGAAATTCTACACGCGATTGGCCTGGGTACGTGGATTTCAGGGGTGCGCGAGAAATTCTACACGCGATTTCAGCAGGGTACGTGTATTTCAGGGGTGCGCGAGAAATTCTACACGCGATTGGCCTGGGTACGTGGATTTCAGGGGTGCGCGAGAAATTCTACACGCGATTTCAGCAGGGTACGTGTATTTCAGGGCTGCGCGAGAAATTCTACACGCGATTGGCCTGGGTACGTGGATTTCAGGGGTGCGCGAGAAATTCTACACGCGATTGGGCATGTGCGAGTGGGGCAGTGTATTACGTGGGTGTGCGGGAAGTTGAAGAGGTGAATTGCCAGTGTGGGTCCTCCCAGGGCTCCCCTCTACCCCCTCCACGACCTCTGCAGGCAGCCCACACCACAGGGGACTACCCTGCACCCCTGGTCATGTCCCGCAGGCAGCACATCCACCATGGGCATGCCCCCCAGCCAAGCCACATGTCCCCTTGCACCCCCACCCCCCAGCAGGCCCCCACTCATGTCCCCTTGCACCCCCACCCCCCAGCAGGCCCCCACTCATGTCCCCCCGCACCCCCACCCCCCAGCACTGTGGGGCACCTGCCAGCAGGCCCCCACCCATGTCCAACTCATGTCCCCCACCCCCCCCTCCCCCCAGCACTGTGGGGCACCTGCCAGCAGGCCCCCACCCATGTCCAACTCATGTCCCCCACCACCCCCACCCCCCAGCACTGTGGGGCACCTGCCAGCAGGCCCCCACCCATGTCCAACTCATGTCCCCCACCCCCCCCCACCCCCCAGCACTGTGGGGCACCTGCCAGCAGGCCCCCACCCATGTCCAACTCATGTCCCCCACCACCCCCACCCCCCAGCACTGTGGGGCACCTGCCAGCAGGCCCCCACCCATGTCCAACTCATGTCCCCCACCCCCCCCCACCCCCCAGCACTGTGGGGCACCTGCCAGCAGGCCCCCACCCATGTCCAACTCATGTCCCCCACCACCCCCACCCCCCAGCACTGTGGGGCACCTGCCAGCAGGCCCCCACCCATGTCCAACTCATGTCCCCCACCACCCCCACCCCCCAGCACTGTGGGGCACCTTCCAGCAGGCCCCCACCCATGTCCAACTCATGTCCCCCACCACCCCCACCCCCCAGCATTGCGGGGCACCCTCCACCAGGCCCTCGCACATGTCCCATCCATGCCAAGGCAGGCGGTAGAGTCCCAGCGCATCAAAAAAGTGGCGCCGCGGGAAGTAAAATACGCGATTGAGCGGGGTACGTGTATTCCGGGTGTGTGCGGGAAGTGACACACGTGATTGAGCGGGGTACGTGTATTCCGGGGGTGCGCGGGAAGTTACACACGCGAATGAGCGGGGTACGTGTATTACGGGGGTGCGCGGGAAGTTCCACACGTGATTTGGCCGGGTACGTGGATTCCAGGGGTGCGCGGGAAGTTCCACACGCGATTTGGGCAGGTACGTGTATTTCGGGGGTGCGCGGGAAGTTCCACACGCGATTTGGCCGGGTACGTGGATTCCAGGGGTGCGCGGGAAGTTCCACACGCGATTTGGCCGGGTACGTGGATTCCAGGGGTGCGCGGGAAGTTCCACACACGATTTGGCTGGGTATGTGGATTTCGGGGGTGCGCGGGAAGTTCCACACGTGATTTGGCCGGGTACGTGGATTCCAGGGGTGCGCGGGAAGTTCCACACGCGATTTGGCCGGGTACGTGGATTTCAGGGGTGCGCGGGAAGTTCCACACGCGAGTTGGCCGGGTACGTGGATTTCAGGGGTGCGCGGGAAGTTCCACACGCGATTGAGCGGGGTACGTGTATTTTGGGGGTGCGCGGGAAGTTCCACACGCGATTGAGCGGGGTACGTGTATTTCGGGGGTGCGCGGGAAGTGACACACGCGATTTGGCCGGGTACGTGGATTCCAGGGGTGCGCGGGAAGTTCCACACGCGATTTGGCCGGGTACGTGTATTTCGGGGGTGCGCGGGAAGTTCCACACGCGATTTGGCCGGGTACGTGGATTCCAGGGGTGCGCGGGAAGTTCCACACGCGATTTAGCCGGGTACGTGGATTCCAGGGGTGCGCGGGAAGTTCCACACGCGATTTGGCCGGGTACGTGTATTTCGGGGGTGCGCGGGAAGTTCCACACGCGATTTGGCCGGGTACGTGGATTCCAGGGGTGCGCGGGAAGTTCCACACGCGATTTGGCCGGGTACGTGGATTTCAGGGGTGCGCGGGAAGTTCCACACGCGAGTTGGCCGGGTACGTGGATTTCAGGCGTGCGCGGGAAGTTCCACACGCGATTGAGCGGGGTACGTGTATTTCGGGGGTGCGCGGGAAGTGACACACGCGATTTGGCCGGGTACGTGGATTCCAGGGGTGCGCGGGAAGTTCCACACGCGATTTGGCCGGGTACGTGGATTTCAGGAGTGCGCGGGAAGTTCCACACGCGATTTGGCCGGGTACGTGGATTCCAGGGGTGCGCAGGAAGTTCCACACGCGATTTGGCCGGGTACGTGGATTTCAGGAGTGCGCGGGAAGTTCCACACGCGATTTGGCCGGGTACGTGGATTCCAGGGGTGCGCGGGAAGTTCCACACGCGATTTGGCCGGGTACGTGGATTTCAGGGGTGCGCGGGAAGTTCCACACGCGAGTTGGCCGGGTACGTGGATTTCAGGGGTGCGCGGGAAGTTCCACACGCGATTGAGCGGGGTACGTGTATTTCGGGGGTGCGCGGGAAGTGACACACGCGATTTGGCCGGGTACGTGGATTCCAGGGGTGCGCGGGAAGTTCCACACGCGATTTGGCCGGGTACGTGGATTTCAGGGGTGCGCGGGAAGTTCCACACGCGAGTTGGCCGGGTACGTGGATTTCAGGGGTGCGCGGGAAGTTCCACACGCGATTGAGCAGGGTACGTGTATTTCGGGGGTCCGCGGGAAGTGACACACGCGATTTGGCCGGGTACGTGGATCCCAGGGGTGCGCGGGAAGTTCCACACGCGATTTGGCCGGGTACGTGGATTTCAGGAGTGCGCGGGAAGTTCCACACGCGAGTTGGCCGGGTACGTGGATTTCAGGGGTGCGCGGGAAGTTCCACACGCGATTGAGCGGGGTACGTGTATTCCGGGGGTGCGCGGGGAGCAGCACACGTGAATTGCACGTGTGGGTCCTCCCAGGGGTACCCTCTACACCCTCCACGGCCCCTGCAGGTGGCTCACACCACAGGGGCCTACCCAGCACATGTCCTGCAGGCACCCCATCCACCATGGCCATGCCCACCAGCCAACCCACATATCAACTAGCACTACTGCCCACCAACGCATGTCCCCCTGCACCCCCAGCCACCAGGGGCAGCCTCCAGCAGGCCCCCACCCATGTCTCCCCCCACCCCCACCCCCCACCAGTGCAGGGGCAGCCTCAAACAGGCCCCCACTCATGTCCCCCTGCACCCCCACCCCCTAGCATCCAGGGGCACCCTCCACCAGGCCCCCACTCATGTCTCCCACCACCCCCACCCCCCAGCATCCAGGGGCACCCTCCACCAGGCCCCCACTCATGTCCCCCTGCACCCCCACCCCCTAGCATCCAGGGGGACCCTCCACCTGGCCCCCACTCATGTCTCCCACCACCCCCACCCCCCAGCATCCAGGGGCACCCTCCACCAGGCCCCCACTCATGTCCCCCTGCACCCCCACCCCCTAGCATCCAGGGGCACCCTCCACCTGGCACCCACACATGTCTCCCACCACCCCCACCCCCCAGCAGTGCAGGGGCGCCCTCCACCAGGCCCCCACACATGTCCCCCTGCACCCTCACCCCCCAGCATCCAGGGGCACCCTCCACCAGACCCCCACTCATGTCACCCATCACCCCCACCCACCAGCAGTGCAGGGCACCCTCCACCAGGCCCCCACACATGTCTCCCACCACCCCCACCCCCCAGCAGTGCAGGGGCACCCTCCACCTGGCACCCACACATGTCTCCCACCACCCCCACCCCCCAGCAGTGCAGGGGCGCCCTCCACCAGGCCCCCACACATGTCCCCCTGCACCCTCACCCCCCAGCATCCAGGGGCACCCTCCACCAGACCCCCACTCATGTCACCCATCACCCCCACCCACCAGCAGTGCAGGGCACCCTCCACCAGGCCCCCACACATGTCACCCACCACCCCCACCCCCCAGCAGTGCAGGGGCACCCTCCACCTGGCACCCACACATGTCTCCCACCACCCCCACCCCCCAGCAGTGCAGGGGCACCCTCCACCAGGCCCCCACACATGTCCCCCTGCACCCTCACCCCCCAGCATCCAGGGGCACCCTCCACCAGACCCCCACTCATGTCACCCATCACCCCCACCCACCAGCAGTGCAGGGCACCCTCCACCAGGCCCCCACACATGTCTCCCACCACCCCCACCCCCCAGCAGTGCAGGGGCACCCTCCACCTGGCACCCACACATGTCTCCCACCACCCCCACCCCCCAGCAGTGCAGGGGCACCCTCCACCAGGCCCCCACACATGTCCCCCTGCACCCTCACCCCCCAGCATCCAGGGGCACCCTCCACCAGACCCCCACTCATGTCACCCATCACCCCCACCCACCAGCAGTGCAGGGCACCCTCCACCAGGCCCCCACACATGTCTCCCACCACCCCCACCCCCCAGCAGTGCAGGGGCACCCTCCACCTGGCACCCACACATGTCTCCCACCACCCCCACCCCCCAGCAGTGCAGGGGCACCCTCCACCAGGCCCCCACACATGTCCCCCTGCACCCTCACCCCCCAGCATCCAGGGGCACCCTCCACCAGACCCCCACTCATGTCACCCATCACCCCCACCCACCAGCAGTGCAGGGCACCCTCCACCAGGCCCCCACACATGTCTCCCACCACCCCCACCCCCCAGCAGTGCAGGGGCACCCTCCACCTGGCACCCACACATGTCTCCCACCACCCCCACCCCCCAGCAGTGCAGGGGCACCCTCCACCAGGCCCCCACACATGTCCCCCTGCACCCTCACCCCCCAGCATCCAGGGGCACCCTCCACCAGACCCGCACTCATGTCACCCATCACCCCCACCCACCAGCAGTGCAGGGCACCCTCCACCAGGCCCCCACACATGTCTCCCACCACCCCCACCCCCCAGCAGTGCAGGGGCACCCTCCACCTGGCACCCACACATGTCTCCCACCACCCCCACCCCCCAGCAGTGCAGGGGCACCCTCCACCAGGCCCCCACACATGTCCCCCTGCACCCTCACCCCCAGCATCCAGGGGCACCCTCCACCAGACCCCCACTCATGTCACCCATCACCCCCACCCACCAGCAGTGCAGGGCACCCTCCACCAGGCCCCCACACATGTCTCCCACCACCCCCACACCCCAGCAGTGCAGGGGCACCCTCCACCAGGCCCCCACACATGTCCCCCTGCACCCCCACCCCCCAGCATCCAGGGGAACCCTCCACCAGGCCCCCACCCATGTCTCCCACCACCCCCAACCCCCAGCCACCAGGGGCAGCCTCCAGCAGGCCCCCACCCATGTCCAACTCATGTTCCCCACCCAACATGTCATCACAGTCCAGATCCCTGGTCTCTATGGTCAGCCCCCAAATGCAAAACACCCACCCGAGTATTGCATCCACCCACTCATATTCTGCAATTACATCACAGAACACCAATTGCAAGTTCCAAAACAAACACATGTCCCTCACATACACCCAATGGGTGTCAGTGATTCTCTAAACACATAACATGAAATGCATGAAAACAATGAGACACCACACATTGAAGTGCAACAAATAAATAATGTATTTAAGGGAAAGATGAATAGAAACAAAAATGAAGAAACAGAAATGTGAATGGAAAAAAATGAAAAGAAGCATGTCCGTTCAAAATAAAAAAAAAATTAAAGAATATAGAAATCCAAAGTAATGTAGTACAAAGTCAATGTCCACCAAACAAAATCCAATGTGAAAAAAAAATTATAAGCCATTGATCCATGGATAATGTCAAAAAAGAAAGTATGTACAAGTCCACAACTATGTACAATGCAAGAAGCCAGGGTCCATCATCCCAACAAAATAAAGGAAACCTAACTAACTACACTAACTAATAAAAAAAACTATATACAAAAATGTGGCCAATGTCCAAAAGGTCCAAATGAAATAAAAACAAAAATGAAACTTAACACTACCTACATAACTATGTACAAGGGCAGCGGGCTAGTTCCACGGCTCACTTCTGGATGTGCCGGGCCAGGGCATCATCGAACTCCTCCTCAATGTCCCGGAGGCGGTCCTCCTCCATGGCCCCGAGGGTCCGCAGGGCCGTCGACGTGTCCACCTCCAAAGCCCTGCGGATTGCCTCGAGGCACTCGACCCGCCTCAGGGCCCTCTGCATGGAGTTCTCCGCCCTGACCATTGAGAGCCGTGCCTCTTCCGCCCGCTGCCGCTCCGCATCTATGGCGTGGCCCAACCGCTGCCACACGGAAGACACTTTTTGTCCTGGGTCCTCCTGCCCTCCGGCCGATGCCTGCCCCTCCGATGTCGAAGGCCCCGAGCCTTCATGGCTCCCACCATGGTGCTGCTGCTGCTGTGCCTCTGCCCCTGCACTGCCTCCTGCTGCCTGCACATCCTCCGCCGGCTGGGGTGCAGTCGTTGACGTGGCCACCCCTGCTGGACGTCCGACTCCCGACTGCGGCAGGGATGCCTCCTCCACCAGCCTGGCCGCACTGTCAGAGGCAGCTCCACAGGGCACCCAGGTGACTGATGGGTGGGAAGATGGCACAGAGGACGACTGGCGCGTAGGGGGTCCAGCTGAGGAGGGGGTTGTGGCAAGCCCCATCAGACGGAGGAATCCGGCCTGGGTGACCTGTCCCAGCAGGCTGACGTGGTCAACGAGCCATTCGAGATGATGTGCAGTCTCTTCATGAAAAGACTGCAGGTCACCTCGCATGGCCCGTTGACGCAACGCCACTCCAGCCAGGACAGGCTCAACCCGGGCCTGGATAGCCATGTCCGCAGGCAGAGGAAGGCCAGTTGACGTCAGCTCATCCCCTGCCTGAAAACTGGTCTGGACATGGGCATCCCTGCTGGTGCAAGATGATGCAGGGACAGGATCAGGGACAGGATTGCACACAGGCACCTCCGCGGCGGCCTGTGCTGCCTCCTGTCCCTGGTCCTGCACTGCACCACTAGCACCAGTGGGATCCCCACCCCCAGACCCCGTCTCCGGTGCTTGCACGGCCTCTTCCTCCACCAAACCCCCCACCAACCTGGATGACTCTGTGCCATCTTCCCCCGTTGGGCCCTGTGGGGTCCCAGCTGCCCCTTCTGCTGCCGAGGAGTCCAACTGCAACCTCCGCCTCTTGGACCTCCCCCCGGCAGCTGCGGCCTGGGACGCGGCACCGGACTCCTCACTCCCCGACGAGATGACAACCTGGGAGGGGAGCCGGGCCTTGCGTCTCCGGCTGGCGGTGGGATCCCTGCCGCTGTGCTCCACAGCACCTTCTCCGCCCTCTTCATCAGTTGACGCTGCAGACAGGGAGAAAAAAAATACAGGCATCAGGGCACTGTACAATGGACACATACACACATGACAGTTGTACATGAGTGGCATTGGCAAACCTCAGACATGTCATCACAATCCCCAACACACATGTCATTACAACTTGCACACACGAGCCATACCACAGCCATGTTGCAACTGCCAACACCATCCATACACATACAACAGCATCAGCAGCCAAAGGTGAGCCAGACATCACATGCAACACAGGAAGTGCACCACACATGTACACACCAACCACCACACTTGCATGCATGTGTACACCTCTGCTAAGTGTCGCAGTGATCAGACGGGCATCCATGTCACATCTGCCAATCAGGCTTCCACATACCGCTGTCACATGCATCCATGTTGCATCACTGTTGCACCCTTGTCAAATACACACACATGCACATGTACACAGCGCTGATACAATCAGCTGAAAACAACATACATGCGTGACATCACGGACATGTCTACTCACATACACATTCATACAAACTTGTGTGCCCACACAACTGCATTTGGCATGCAAGCCCACACACACAGGCACCATCCATGTCTCACACATTACAGCCCTCGCATGTGTCAGCCCCACGGCCCTGTACACCCGCACCCATACTCGACCCCATACAAACAGATGTGCAACCTGCACACTACTGAACAATCACCACACGCACTGCTCACAATCAGGATGCATGTACACTCACCGCTCGACTCCAGACGGGTCTGCCTCTCAAGGACCTGGACGTGGAGCGCTGGGGATATGTTTTCCAGGACCCGCATCTGTTCTTCCGACAAGTGGCCCCGGCGCCCCTTGGCATCCGCTGCCTTCAAGAGGCGCCGGGCCTTGGTCAGGGTCCTGGACCTGAAGTCCTCCCAGCGCTTCTTGACATGTTGGAAGTCGCGGACTGCCACCCCCTCCGCCTTGATGGCAGTCACGATGTCAGTCCAGATCCGAGTCCGTCCTTCCTTGTCGGCGCGGCAACTTCCGAAGAGGGCATCATACTGCCCCAGGACTTGCTCCACCAGGACACCAACTTCGGTGGCACTGAAGCTGGTGCCCCTCTGCCTCTCTGGCCGGGGGTTGTCAGTGGTCACAGATGGAGTTTGCCCCGACATGACAACCCCAGAGGCAGGAGTGGGTGGGCAACTGGGTCCTGGGGCTGGGCTGTGGAGCGATGGAATCCCAGTCGGGAGTCTTTGGTTCCAGCAGGGGTGGTCACACCAACAGCACCCCTGGCTGATGTGCAGGCAGCAAATGGCAGGGCACGTGGGCAGCAGGCAGTCAGGCAGCAGCAGATGGCAGGTGGGAGCGTGCTCGGGGCTCTGGGGGGCAGTAGTTCGGCCTTCTGGGCAGGAGCGTGGTCTTCCGTGTGCTTACGCGTGGCCAGCTTGATACGGAGTGATTTGGCACGTGAAAATTCTGCACGTCAGCGTGTAATTCGAGGAAAGGCCCTTAGCGCGTAAGCGCATCTGCACGCATACGCATTTTCATTGGACCAAAGGCCCTCAGCGCGTGAGCGCGTCTGTGACGTGACGTGCGAGGGAGTATCCCTCATTTCACGTGATGACAGTACACACGTGGATCCCAACCAATCGCGTGTGAAAGTTCACGGGACCCCGGAACACACGTACCCCGGCCAATCACGTGTGGAACTACCCGCGCACCCCGAAACACACGTACCCAGGCCAATCGCGTGTACGCTCGCTCCCCTCCGATCACACGCGATGACACCCGAATACGGGAAACCAACGAGTCCGCCCACACGGAGGCGTCCCGCGCCCGCGCACAGCATAAAAGTGCGCGCAAACAACAAACGCGTATATACAGCGACGATGAATGCCCCATTTGTTGCTGCAGTGATTGTGGGACACCGCAGGAGGAGGAGAATAGCCAGGGCACGCATTTTTGCACCACGGACAGGCCTTTTTGGGATGCCTGACGACCAGGTCTACGGCAGGTATAGGTTTCCACCCCATATCATCCTAGACCTGGTCAGGGAGTGGGAAGATGACCTCACATCCCCCACCCTTTGCTCCCAAGCATTGAGCCCCTTGGAGAAGCTGCTCAATGTCTTGCATTTCTTGGCCACTGGGTCGTTTCAGCGGACCACTGCCATAGTGGGGGGGGTCTCACAGGCCACGCAGTCACGCTGCCTACACCAGGTACTGGCAATCATGACAGCGCGCCCCTCAGTCCGCAGGCACATATACATGCCCAGAACACCCGCAGAAAGGCAGGCCATTGTCCTGGATTTTTTCAGGGTGGCACACTTCCCCAAAGTGCTCGGTGCCATAGATTGCACCCATGTGGCCCTACGTCCACCTAGGGCCACTGAGCACATCTACCGAAACCGCAAGCACTGGCATTCCATCAATGTACAGGTGGTATGCGATGCAAAGGGAATCATCACCTCTGTGTATGCAAACTACCCTGGCTCCACCCATGACAGTTTCATATACAGAATGTCCACCCTGAGCCGGGCCCTGGAAGCTGGGCAGCATGGCGACACATGGCTCCTAGGTGAGTACAAATGCCCTTGCACATGCATGCAAGTCACACACAGACAAATATACCAACCCTAATAATCTGAACAATTATCACCTCCCCAGGGGACAGTGCCTACCCTCTGAGCAACCACATGATGACGCCAATCCGGAACCCCACCACACCACCCCAGGTAAGATACAACGCTGCCCATATTGCAACCAGGGGCATAGTGGAGCGCATATTCGGAGTGCTCAAGTCACGTTTCCGCTCCCTTGACCGCTCTGGTGGGCAACTACTCTATGCACCAGCAGTTGTGTGCAGGATCATTGTGGCAGCATGTGTCCTGCACAATGTTGCAACACGGCAGGGCGTCCCGGTGGACATGGTGGTGCCCCCACATCCCCAACCACAGGCACAGGCGCTGCCCATGGGAGGGGACAGGGCACGTGGCGAGGTAGCCCGGACCCAGCTTGTGGCCACATTTTTCACCTAAACTCCAACCCCTGCGGAGTGCACACAGGCCTGGCACATACCAGGTGACAATCGATGATGACAAAGTGACAGTCAACTGTCACAACCCTACCACCCTGAGATAGTTGCCATGGAAGTGCCACATCGTCTGCATCCCTAGCTACTTAAACACAAGCTATCCTGTGCAACCAAAATGCACACATGACATGTGACATGACATGAGCCATACACAAGTATTACAAGGCACAATGAGGCGGGGGGGGGAACAAGGGAACACAGAGAACGGTACTACTAGGCCAGGTGTCATTGTGATTGTGCAAGTGCAGGGGTAGGGGGAAGGGAAAAGTGCAAGGGTGGGGGGGAGTCCAGTACAGGGGAAGTAGGCCAAAAAATTATACATAGGTCGCCTGGTGGCAACTGCTAAGGTAAGTGCAGACGAGTGCTGGGAAGGGAGGGCTGTAGGGATAGAGAGACAGTACTGCAGTGCAGGGGTTGCCAGGGTGGCAGTGCAAGTGGACAGTGGCTGGGCCAGGGACCGAGGTTGGTGAGAGTGGCCCAGTTGCAGCTCCTGTGCAGTTCCAGTGAACAATTCTGCAAGGGAGAGGCAGAGAGTAAGCAGAAGCAAAGAGGAAGGTCTTGAGGTGCTTCCAGAACTGGAGATGGTTCCCCTCAAGTTCAAGTCAGGAAGTCTGTTCGAGGGGGAGGGCCCTGCTGCGGAGAGAAACCTACCCCCAGCTAGTTGCTCTGAGAAGCGGATGACCTGGACATGCAAGGTGTGCATCACACACACCTGCAAAACAGGCCATGGCCATCACTGTCATGTCAGTCAAACCCTCCCAAACATCAACATGACATGGCAAGCAATACCCATACACCGACCCAGTAACGATAAGGTACACATTTCCATGTCCTAAATGTACAGTGGCATCGGACAATGATGCCTGACCCGGAATCCGATGAAATGACAGACCAACAAAATGTCCCACCAAAAATAAGTCGATTCCTAATGCATTACAACAGTCATAGACGTAACATCACAATGAATGCCTGGCTATATGCACATGATGCATTGCAAAATGAACACTGCAGCTCATGTGTGCAATGTCCTACTCCTGCATCACACTGCTCAGCGCACAGCACAGTGAACAGCCATTGCGTGTGATGCACACCCTGAGCATCACATCTAAGTGACAGACTACATCAAAAATCAAATTAGGCATGTACTCGAACCATAATCGGTCACAAAACATGTGCTGGCGGGACACAGTGGGCACCAGAAGGCAAACAGTGTACACGTGGATATGCAAGGGTGGGAGGACATGGAGTGCATCCGAGTGCAAGTGTGTGGTTCTACAAGGACATGCACTCCACATATGCATGTGCACTCAAGTGACCATCAGTGTTCCCTACACATCACATGTGAACATCCACCATGTGTACACCCCAGCATGTCAAACCACTACTATCCCCTCGCACCTGAAAGGAAAACACAACACATGAACAGGCATTGATCAGCAGAACACAACATGTACATAGGACAACAACATTACAATGTCAGAGTTCCCATCACACTGCAGGGCAACGCAACTATCAACAACAACCCCCCCCCTCGCAAATGACCATGACCCACTGAACAACTGCACCTGGGTCATGGAGCCTCCAACCCTCATTCCCACCTGGCCACAGGATCACCTTTACCCTTCGTGTCCATCTCCCACCTTGTGTGTAAAGAGATGCCTGAACCCTCAGAATCCACACTCATTTCCAAAATCACATAATCCAAGGCATGAAAAGGAACCCAAACACCCTCCAGTAGATGACTTGACATAGCAGTACGTCTCAAAGGCCAAGTACTACCACAATGATGCAACAACCAAGGTAGCACAGCAAAACAATGTCACGACAGGATGTGAGACATGTGTGGTACATGACATAGGATGATGCACCATGAATGGATGTGTACTGTCACAGATCCCCTGTACAGGCGCTGGAGTCTCATGAAACAACCACCCACACCATGTCCCGGGTGCCTGCAAGGTCAAACTCACACAGGCCCCTGAGATCCTGGTGGGGAAAGAGGTTCAGGGATATGCAGTCGGGACAGGTGTAGACACACTGGATGACTGGAATGCGTGGCAGGTGAGGGGAGTAGGAATGACACATGAAACCAGGGAATGCACGAAAATGTACAACCTGCATGAACACATGCACAATCCAAACAAACTTGGACATCATTGTCATGGCCTTCTGTAGTCCAGGCTCAGGAGTGGTACGAACTAACCACCCCCTCTAGGGTTTTGGCGCCTGCAAGTTCGGGGCTTACACAGGCATCCGCAACCCCAGTGGGGAAAGAGGGTCAGGGAACATTGCTTGGATAGGCATGGGAAGCAGGAACACCGGGTAGAGGGTACAGGTTTCGAAATTGCATAGGATCACGGGTGATTAGGGTAAAAAACATACCAAATAGGACCACACATACATCCATGCATCAGTACACTCCCCAGCAAGCCTATGCAGGGCAGTTTGTAAGAAAATACAACAAGACACTTAGCTCTGGTTTTGAGTGCTGGCCTCCTGCCTGCGCACTCTCAGGTCCGGTTACAGGAGCACTGCAATGCTGCAAAGAGAGACACAGTCAGCAACCTGTACGTGCCAATTACACAAAAACACAACACAAAACATGCCCCATAACAACATACAACTCTACAAACAGACAATCTGTGCTCCATGCTTCGTACCCATATATAACATCACCCCTGTGACGGGTCATTCACAGTTAATGCAGTAAGTCAGCCGCTGGTGGGTGCGTGGCAAATGGAACACCAATGTGTCACAATTCACACAACATGCAATGTTCCCTGGGTAAGCAGACAGACCCATATGACAAGCCATGACTACAGAGCAAGTTGCGTACCACCATGACCAAAACAAAGTTGCCAGTGCATTTATCATGAAGTACGTGGAATAGACATGCACTGCACCCGAGTATGTCCCTTGCTGTATGTCCCTGTGAGCTGCCCCTTTCCATGTCTTGGAAGGCTACATGGTTGATACAAGTGCCTCAATGAACCTTGGTGTACCGCAGGGTATGTGCCACTGCCCCCGCATGTGTCCCAGACAACCCTACTATCAACAGCCATCAGTCCACAAACACATCTGAGCTGCATTGTGTGCTTCAACACCAATATTTGTCTAAGCTCACCCTCAGTGCTGTGACTAAGCCTGCACGTGCAACTCGCCTGGTGCAAGCTTTGCTGTCTAGTGGCCCCCCTGTGATGCTCACCTTGCCTGGAGTTCCTTGGAACATGTCAGCAGTTCTAGGATGTGGGTCTGCAATCACTGTGGCTCTGCATGTGCACACATGTGCATGTGGGCACCAACAAACGGGTCAGGAATTACGTTGTCCAATGGGCCATGTCTGCTGGCAAAGGTGCTCTGGTGCCTCATCCCCCTGCAGAAAGTGCATGAAACACATGATTAATGCATCAAAGTGATCTGTGTGTGTCTCATCATGCATCTCATTACTTGACCATGTCAGAGAGTCACATCACAAATCACACCATCAGTCCGTCTATCACCTCCAAAATGTGGAACACTATCTACAGCATGATTTGCAACAAGCACGTGTACAGGAAAGATATGAAACATAATACACAATGCATAGCAATCAATGTCCACATTAATCATGACAAGCCCCATCTAGCAAAAGCTGAACAGTGGACAATTACACCTAAATCATCCCCACTAGGGGTGTCAACACAAGTCAAAAAGCACCAGACATGCCACAGATATGACAGTCCAAAGCCCTTGTGTAAAATTCTGTTACACCGAACCATCCTTGCGAGCCCATGGATAAGGGAGGCAGGAGTGGCATATGTGAGTCAAGGAACCCAAGCAGCAAACACATACACAAGACAACCATGAAGGGCCCAGCTGGAACAGACAGTGGATGCCTTCAAAAACCACAAGGCACCGCACTGTCACATGTAAGCACAATAGACTACAAATTTTAAACTAACTCAACTATTAACTAATTACACTAACTATGGAAAACCTACATTACCTATTTAAACTAACTATCAAACAGAAACTTAACTAACTAAACTAAAAGAAAAATCAAAAATGGCCACATACGACCCGGGGGGAGGGGAGGCACCCAGGAGGGGGGAGGTACAGGGTGCTGCTCAACATCCACATGCGATGATGCTGAGCCAAACAAAAATACCTCCATGGGCTCAACGCCTGCACAGCACGACCTATGTGGGAGATAGATGGTCGTCCGAGTCTGGCTCATCCTGATAAGGAGGACGTGGCACAGTAGCCTGGCCACGCCTAGCCGCAGCTTGCCCCTCGTCGGCAGCAAGTCTGCCGGACAGGTGAGCCTGGTTCTGTGTGGCGATGTTACATAGGTCTGCATGCAGGACCTCACGTGATACACGTGCTTCCTCTTGCAAGGTAGCACGTGTAACACTGAGTTCCTCCTGCAAGGCCTGGCTGGACAACCGCTGCACCTCCCGGCAAGCCTGTAGCTCAGCCGAGATGGTGCGCTCAAGCTGTGCAAACCTCTCCTCTGCCTGCTGCCTCTGGGACATCATAAGGACACCCAGAGTGGATCTGAGGGAGGCATACTCCTCCCTCAGGGCATCCATGTGCGCCTCTGCGTGAGCAGCAATTGCTTGACGCAGAGACGACATTTCAGCCTGGCGTGCCCTGTCTGAGGCCGCCATGCCCAGCCTGAGTGAGCGGGCCGTGGACCGTGCCGCCTGCTGCTGGAGAAGCACCTGCCTAGCAGGGGGGAGCACAGATCGGGCCACACGCTCCATGCTGTCAGCGATGTTCTCCATTGCTGCCCCCTGCCGTTCTGAATTGGCAGTCATGTCTTGCTCCCACTCAGTATACAGCGGTTGCGCGCGGCGACCGCGTTGCCGGGCTTGACCCCTGCGGGACCCAAGGACCGGGGGTCCTCGCTATGTTGGCACCGCCTGCGGCTGCACGACTACATGCCCCCGTCTACGTGATGTCCCAGGCACATCAGTGACTGGTGTGGAGGGTGACCCTGCGTCCCGATCCACCACGGGCGGAGGAACCAAGACTGTCTGATCCCTCAGTGCAGGGGTCGCAGACAGAGGAGTGTCCACATCAGAATCACTCACCCCTGACACATGGACTTGATGGTCATCCAACTCAACATGGACGTCAGAGTCGTCATCAAGGCTGGACTCATAGGCAGCCAGAGACAGGATGGACTGCAGCACTTGGGGGTTTTCGTGGCCTACCACCCCACGACCCCCACTAGTGCCGGGTTGATGTGGTCTTACCAACCCTGTGTCTGGCATGACAACACCATCCTCTGCATCCATTGCGTCATCACCTGAAAAATAGAGAGGAAAAGGTCAGTACACATGTCAGAAGCACACAACACACACACACACACACCGACAGCAAAGGCATCTGGCAGACATGTGACACACAACATATGACCTTGCATGCATGCTGGGTCTACTTAGAATAGCTTCTGTGATCAGACCTGTTGAAAGGTGGCAGTTTGCATGGAAGTGGGTCTAAGCAGTGCAGAAAATGTGTACGCCACTCACTACCTACATGTACAAGCACTCCATGGTGTGTGCCAGGAAATGTGAAGGCAGTGCAATGTCAAAATCAGACATCACGTGCATTGTGTATTCAATGTGTACCATATCTAGAAGGCAAGCACCCCTCCACCCCAGTACCAAAGCAGGGATGCCTAGCATGGTATCAAAAGGCTGACCATACACCTGTGTATTGACAAGCAGTGTTGACTGGCATCAACAGCTTAATGTGATTTCAATTACAACACTGCAAATGATGCTGGGACAGTGGGCAGGACACATGATGGAAGATCCGGAGGCCGGCCACGTGTGAAGAAGACACGACAAGAGTTGGACAGAGTCATTGGCCATTGAACAGGCTGAGGCCTGTGAGCCACACAGATTGTCAGAGCCTAAACATGTGTGCAACGCAGGACTGAGCCACAGTTGACATGGGGAGGCCGATGATATGGCAGGCAATGTATGTAACCAAGGACTCATATTACAGTGATCATCCAGTCAAGGACACATAGGGGCATGTGTGCAATGCACATGGAGCATGAAGGGGCACTCATGTCCCTGCGGGACATCTGACCCATGCACAGTACAAGTGGGATGCCCTGCATCGAGTACTAAGGCTGTACCACACGGCATATGTCTGGCAGTTTCTAAGCTGGATGTTAGCATCTACACAGGACACATGAACATGAAACTACACATTGGCAAGAATGTAGCAGACCAGTGCAAAGGTGGAACTGGGGTGCAGAGTGGCGGAGGAGGGGCAAGGGAGCATGGCCACATGGAGTCCCGCATGCAGGCAGAGGAGACACGCATGACGGTGGCATTGCATTACTTACACATCAGAACCATGTACAGGTCACATGTAGCAGCAATCATGCACAACACATCCCACAAGTGAAACACACACGTCCTCAACAACTACGCATCAACACTCACTGGACTGGGCATCAAAGTCCAGCATCTCTCCCACACCTTCGACCAATTCTGGTGGTATGAACTCCGCAACGAGAGCCTCATGCGGAGTGAGTTCTTCCTCCTCTGGTGCAGGCCCACCGCCAGTCACCAGAGTCAAGTTGTAATTTGAGGCACGCTTGGCCTTAGTGCTGCGCTTGATGTCATTCCAGCGCTTTTTGCACTCCTGCGCCGTGCGCACCTCATGGCCGAATGAACTGACATGTTCCGCCACATGCTTCCAGTGGGTGTCACGTTGGGCAGCCGTAGTCTGACTATTGGCACCCACTAGCATGTCACGGCTGTGTCCCCGCACGTAGTCCACGAGGAAGTCCAGTTCCTGCTTACAGAAAGGCTTCTTCCTCGACGTGCAGGAGGTCGTGGCTGTGTGTGGGGTCCCAGCCTGTGCTGCAGATGCAACCTTCCTCCTCTTGGACTGTGGCGCAGACCCTGGCTGGCTAATGCCGCCCTGACCAGTATGGCCAGTGGGTTGGGTGGATTGAGCCGAGGGAGTGGCAGGTGGAGGGATGACCAAAGGCCTGACTTGTGTCAGTGGCAGCTGGGTGCCCACTAATGGACCCTGCGCAGCAACATCAGCTGTGGCAGGGTCATTGACCGCAACGGTCCTGGTTGGCAGACTCACAACCGGGGTGCTGTTGGGTGCATCTGCCCCTGCACTTGCCAACACCCGGCTGTTCGGGGCAGCAGATGACATGACTGCCCCAGGGACACGTGTCTTGGTCTGAGCAGCCCGGCCTGCCCCAATGGTTTCCCCCCTGGCCTGTTGCAGATCTACCAAGGGCTCTTCAAGTGCCAACGCAGCCTGCGCTGGCAGACCCTGAGCCTGGGTGGCGGTGTCCACAACTGCACCTGCAGCTACCGCTACCCTTGGGCCCGTGGCAGTCGATGAAACGGACTGCCGGGTCATACGGGTGCCAGTGCCAGATGCAGGAGCTGCATCCCCCTGAACCACAGGGGGTGGTGGCATGGCTGCACCAACACATGGCACAACATTGTGCTCAAGTGGCGCACCCCTGCCTCTTCCCCCTCTGTGGCTGCCCTGGACACCCTGGAGTCCCCCTACTCCCTGGTCACCACGGCCACGTCCCCGACCACGCCCGCCACGAGGAGGACGCCCAGCTGAGGCGCCCCTCACCTTTGGTAGCCTCCCTACCATGGCACAGATGTAATAGTGCTGGCACAGATGGAGTGGTGCCAATGGGAGGTGTACAGCACAATTGACCTGGGCAATTGGGGTGAAGGGGGTGGGAAGCAAGATGTTAACAGCCCCCCTGCACCTGCAAGGCTGTATGTGACCCCGGTGATGTGTTGACGGGTCACGCAACGCTCAGGCACCCCAAAACTGCAGTAAAACCGTGCACGCAACCCTGCAGCCTACGTGCGTGGACTAAACCTCCCGCAGTACGCGGTGGAACCCAGTAACACGTATAACGCGTACGCGTGGGACACGCAGGCTACGATGACATCGAAAATGGGTGCGATACACAGGGGCACCCGCAGTGGGAAAAGGAGCATTTGCGACTCACCGTCTGACTAGCGCGATGCAGAAAAACACGCGTAGCCAATACCCCCGCCAAAAGAAGAGATACGTCCTTGAGAGCTGTGAAGTAGATGGCGCGCGAAACGACTGGAAGCAGCAACACACGTCGGTCTCCACGAAAGGCACATACAGCGAACAGCTGGGCCCGCTCACCTTTAACCCGTGCTGAGGGAAACGCACGCGCGCGTCACGTCACATGCGGACGTGCACTTTTTCACGTTTGATTACGCGCATTACACGCGGACGTGCAGTTTTTCACGCGCGCACGCTTATGCATGGACCCTTTCCTCCTATTACACGCGGACGTGCAGTTTTTCACGCGCGCTTACGCGCATTACACGCAGCGTGCAGATTTTTCACGTGCCTATTCACTCCGTATGAAGCTGGCCACGCGAAAACACACGGAAGACCACGCTCCTGCCCAGAAGGCCAATTCACTGGCCCCCAGTGCCCCAAGCAGCCTCCCACATGCCATCTGCTGCTGCCTGCCTGCCTGCCTGCTGCCACCGTGCCCTGCCATTTGGTGCCTGCACATCAGCCATCTGCAGGGCTCCAGTTGCTGTGTCCACCCCTGCTGGTACAGAAGAGTCCCGACTCAAATGACATCGCTCCACAGCCCAGCCCCAGGACCCAGTTGGTCACCCACTCCTGCCCCTGGGGTTGCCATATCGAGCACATCCACATCTGACACCAGTGGCAACCCCCGGCCAGAGGGGCAGAGGGGCACCAGCTTCACTGCCACCGAAGTTGGTGTCCTGGTGGAGCATGTCCTGGGGCAGCATGATGCCCTCTTCGGATCGTCCTGCGCCAACAGGGAAGGACGGGAGAGGACGCGGAGGGGGTGGCAACCCGCACCATCCAGAAGGTCAAGAAGCGCTGGGAGGACTTGAGGTCCAGGACCCTCATGAAGGCCCGGCACCTTGTGGAGGGGGGCCGGGGCCGCATGAGTTCCATCCAGTTGAGGGTCCTGGAACGCGCACACCCAGCGCTCCACAGCCAGGTCCTTGAGAGGGAGACCCGTCTGGAGTTGAGCGGTAAGTGGCCAAGCATTGCTGTGTGAGACAGGGCATGTTGCAGTGTGCTGGTTGTCTGATACTTGCCTGCATGTGTGACATAGGCCATGTACGCATGTATGTGTGCAGGGACATCATGGTAATGCATGTGCGACCTGTAATGTGTGAACCGCATGGTTGTTGCATGTGTTTGAATGTGACATGGGGAGCCCTGTGCAGATTGCACACATGACAGCATGGAAGTCTCTGTTCCTGGACATGGGTGGGGGCCTGGTGGAGGGTGCCCCTGGTGGCTGGGGGGTGGGGGTGCTGGGAGACATGAGTCGGACATGGGTGGGGGCCTGGTGGAGGCTGCCCCTGGTGGCTGGGGGGTGGGGGTGCTGGGAGACTTGGGTAGGGGCCTGGTGGAGGCTGCCCCTGGTGGCTGGGGGGTGGGGGCGCTGGGAGACATGAGTCGGACATGGGTGGGGGCCTGGTGGAGGCTGCCCCTGGTGGCTGGGGGGTGGGGGTGCTGGGAGACATGGGTGGGGGCCTGGTGGAGGCTGCCCCTGGTGGCTGGGGGGGTGGGGGTGCTGGGAGACATGAGTCGGACATGGGTGGGGGCCTGGTGGAGGGTGCCCCTGGTGGCTGGGGAGGTGGGGGTGCTGGGAGACATGAGTCGGACATGGGTGGGGGCCTGGTGGAGGCTGCCCCTGGTGGCTGGTGGGTGGGGGTGCTGGGAGACATGGGTGGGGGCCTGGTGGAGGCTGCCCCTGGTGGCTGGTGGGTGGGGGTGGTGGGAGACATGGGTGGGGGCCTGGTGGAGGCTGCCCCTGGTGGCTGGGGGGTGGGGGTGCTGGGAGACATGGGTGGGGGCCTGGTGGAGGCTGCCCCTGCACTGCTGGGGGGTGGGGGTGCTGGGAGACATGGGTGGGGGCCTGGTGGAGGCTGCCCCTGGTGGCTGGTGGGTGGGGGTGCTGGGAGACATGGGTGGGGGCCTGGTGGAGGGTGCCCCTGGTGGCTGGGGGGGTGGGGGTGCTGGGAGACATGGGTGGGGGCCTGGTGGAGGGTGCCCCTGGTGGCTGGGGGGTGGGGGTGCTGGGAGACATGGGTGGGGGCCTGGTGGAGGCTGCCCCTGGTGGCTGGGGGGGTGGGGGTGCTGGGAGACATGAGTCGGACATGGGTGGGGGCCTGGTGGAGGCTGCCCCTGGTGGCTGGGGGGTGGGGGTGCTGGGAGACATGGGTGGGGGCCTGGTGGAGGCTGCCCCTGGTGGCTGGGGGGTGGGGGTGCTGGGAGACATGAGTCGGACATGGGTGGGGGCCTGGTGGAGGCTGCCCCTGGTGGCTGGGGGGTGGGGGTGCTGGGAGACATGGGTGGGGGCCTGGTGGAGGCTGCCCCTGGTGGCTGGTGGGTGGGGGTGCTGGGAGACATGGGTGGGGGCCTGGTGGAGGGTGCCCCTGGTGGCTGGGGGGTGGGGGTGCTGGGAGACATGGGTGGGGGCCTGCTGGCAGGTGCCCCACAGTGCTGGGGGGTGGGGGTGCAAGGGGACATGTGGCTTGGCTGGGGGGCATGGCCATGGTGGATGGGCTGCCTGTGGGACATGACATGGGGTGCAGGGTAGAACCCTGTGGTGTGGGATGCCTGCAGAGGTCGTGGAGGGGGTAGAGGGGAGACCTGGGAGGACCCACACTGCCAATTCACGTCTTGAACTTCCCGCACACCCACCACCCGCGCACCCCTGAAATCCACGTACCCAGGCCAATCGCGTGTAGACTTTATCGCGCACCCCTGAAATCCACGTACCCAGGCCAATCGCGTGTAGACTTTCTCGCGCACCCCTGAAATCCACGTACCCAGGCCAATCGCGTGTAGACTTTCTCGCACACCCCTGAAATCCACGTACCCAGGCCAATCGCGTGTAGTCTTTCTCGCGCACCCCTGAAATCCACGTACCCAGGCCAATCGTGTGTAGACTTTCTCGCGCACCCCTGAAATCCACGTACCCAGGCCAATCGCGTGTAGTTTTTCTCGCGCACCCCTGAAATCCACGTACCCAGGCCTATCGCGTGTAGACTTTCTCGCGCACCCCTGAAATCCACGTACCCAGGCCAATCGCGTGTAGACTTTCTCGCGCACCCCTGAAATCCACGTACCCAGGCCAATCGCGTGTAGTCTTTCTCGCGCACCCCTGAAATCCACGTACCCAGGCCAATCGTGTGTAGACTTTCTCGCGCACCCCTGAAATCCACGTACCCAGGCCAATCGCGTGTAGTCTTTCTCGCGCACCCCTGAAATCCACGTACTCAGGCCAATCGCGTGTAGACTTTCTCGCGCACCCCTGAAATCCACGTACCCAGGCCAATCGCGTGTAGACTTTATCGCGCACCCCTGAAATCCACGTACCCAGGCCAATCGCGTGTAGACTTTCTCGCGCACCCCTGAAATCCACGTACCCAGGCCAATCGCGTGTAGACTTTCTCGCGCACCCCTGAAATCCACGTACCCAGGCCAATCGCGTGTAGTCTTTCTCGCGCACCCCTGAAATCCACGTACCCAGGCCAATCGTGTGTAGACTTTCTCGCGCACCCCTGAAATCCACGTACCCAGGCCAATCGCGTGTAGTTTTTCTCGCGCACCCCTGAAATCCACGTACCCAGGCCTATCGCGTGTAGACTTTCTCGCGCACCCCTGAAATCCACGTACCCAGGCCAATCGCGTGTAGACTTTCTCGCGCACCCCTGAAATCCACGTACCCAGGCCAATCGCGTGTAGTCTTTCTCGCGCACCCCTGAAATCCACGTACCCAGGCCAATCGTGTGTAGACTTTCTCGCGCACCCCTGAAATCCACGTACCCAGGCCAATCGCGTGTAGTCTTTCTCACGCACCCCTGAAATCCACGTACCCAGGCCAATCGCGTGTAGACTTTCTCGCGCACCCCTGAAATCCACGTACCCAGGCCAATCGCGTGTAGACTTTCTCGCGCACCCCTGAAATACACGTACCCAGCCCAGCCGCGTATGGAAACACCCGCACACCCCTGGAATACACGCTCCCAGCTCTGCGTTTGCTGCTGCCCTTTGCGCTGGGTTGGGGATTTTGATGGCTTTTCCCTGCGCGAGAGGCGTTCTTGGAGGCGTAACTGGCGCTGCTGCAGGGTCGCTGCGCAACTGTGCGCCACGGCTGGTTTTGGTGGCTGGAATCCATGAATACGCTGTGCGCGGAAATGGATTTTAGCGCACGCGGCTGGCGCAGGGATTCGCACGCGCACACTGTGCGCCAGCCGCGTGCGCCACTTGTGCGCTGAATTCTATGAATCGGCCCCTTGGTCTTGTTGTGGCTTGGTCACACATGGGTAGTGTCATACCATGTACATCTAGTTTGTCTGTTGCGCTAATTTCCATGATTAGTTGAATTTCTTTACTTAGCATGATTTCATTGAATTTGAAACAGCTTGCAAGAGTTGGCATTAAGGCCATACAATTGACATTTTTGTGGGCTAATTGTTCCATAACATCTGTAGCACATGCATTATCGCCATAAAGTGCATTAATGTGCCGGGTTTTCAATATTGCTTCTGCTTCTTTAGAAAGTATACCAACTCTGATACTTTTTAAAATGTTAGCATAAGTGAGATCGGTAGATTGCTGCATGTTTTCTGTTAATTCTCTGTATTGGAAATGTTGCCAAAGGTTGACATTTCCAATGCTGCCAACAGTTTTACGGCAGAGTTTGTGTCCTAATGTTTTAAAAATAGGCTCACCTTTTACTGGTGTTATTTGAAGCAGATCTCCAAAAACAATAATGTGTTTTCCTGCAAAGAGCTCTTCATAGTCTGTTTTGAGTACTTCTTGTAAACTAAGGTGAATCAAAGTTAACATCAGGTAGGAGACTATGCTCACTTCATCTATTAGTAGCATTTTCATTTGTTTCAATACTCTGCGTAATTCCATTGCAGCTTCTGCAGAAAGTTTGTAATAGTCTAATTTGTTCTGGTGTTCTACTGGTAATAGTAGTAATCGGTGTAATGTAACACCACCTATTTTGTAGGCAGTTAAACCTGTGGGGGCAGTAACAACAGCTGACAGTTTGTTGTGTGTCAATTGTTGAAGGAACTTACTAATGATTTTGATTAGGAATGTTTTGCCAGAACCAGCTTCACCACTGACGTACAGTAGTATAGGTTTATAATTATGGCAGGAACATTCTTTATTTTCATGTTTTACACCATGTGCAATTTGTTTTGTTACTTCTTGAAAAATGCTACTTTGTTCATTGTTTAGTTTTGATTGTAGTATAGTTAAGTCTTCCTCATCTTCATACTGACACATGGTGTTTTCTACTTCTATCATAGCTAATTCTGCCTCATTAATTATTAGTGGTTCTCCCAGTGGTTCTTGGCTTCCTGTTACAGAAGGTTGACTACTGTCAGGAGTGTCCTTATCTATTTGAGCTTGGAGTTCTTCTTCATGTTGCTGTTCATTGTGCAACATTGTTTTGTACTGTGTAAAGTTTACATCAGTTATAGTGCTTTCATTTGCTTTGAAAGCATCCTCATATGAGTCATAGTTATCTAGTAATTGTTCTTCTTTTCTCCATGGTTTGAAGAGTTGTAGCAGGGACATGTAATATACTTCTTTATGTTGAGGAGTCTTTAATGACAATTTGATATGATTAAATAAAATTGGTTTAGTGAGTTTAACTAAGCTGCCTTCACATTTTGTTTCTCTATATCTACCTTTTTTTTCATCAGGTTTCATATTATTTTTGTATGTGTTGTTTTGGGCTATGTGGTATAGACACATGTTTTCCAAAGTATTACTTCTGTTTGGGTAGTATGTGTCCAATAAATTGTTTTTTAAAATGTCTTGGCTGTTGGGATCATGTTTGGCTATTTTTTTCTATATCTTCATATGATTTTAGAACTCTTTTTCGAGATTTAGCTGGACCAAGACTTAGCCATACTATATTTTCAGATTTACCATACAATGCAGTACCAGTTAAATGATCAGCTGCTTCATATGATCCACATTCTCTATGGGTGAGCATTTTTATGCCCAAGCTGTATAATTTCTGAGATACTGTTTTATCTGATGACAGGTCATTCCAAAGGTCTTCGAGCTCTGTCTTTTCTGCTTTAGTTAAGTATGCTGTGACATATCGTGCAACTGCAGTAGAATTGTCTGCAATATACTGCACATCTATGTTTGCATTCCATAAGTGGGCAATGATTGCATTATAATCATTGATATATTTTTCTTCTTCTTTTCTTTTTATGTAATATGTATTTTTAGGTGACTTACCATTAACACTATGTCTAACTGAAGACATGAGGTTGTTCACTTGACCTGCATTTGTAACTGGTCTAGGGAAACCAAATCGGCATTTGGTGTAGTATTTCCCTTTGTTTTTGTATTTGCGACGACAATATTTTCCACATTTGTGTCTTTGAAATTGTAAAATCTGTGCATGAAGATCACTATTTGTGGCTTCTGATGGAATTTCACAAGTGACATATTTTTCGGTAAACTGTAAAACAGTGGCATCACTATCTTGACCAGATTTAGGAGCATCTTTAATCCATAAAAGCATGTGGATATGTGGTGCTCCTCTGGCTTGGTATTCTTTTCTCCAAAAGAAGTGTTGCACTTCTCCAAGGGGAGGAACAGTTTTATTACAAATAAAAAGTAGCATAGCAATGAAGCGATGGTGAAAATATCTTGAAACATTAACAGGATCCTGAGAACAAAGTTCTCCAGGTGTTAGTATATCGATGTTTGTTTTGTTTTCGTTTGATATGCGTAGGAAAGCATGTAAATCTTCCCATGCATATTCTGCAGAACTTAATGTAACAAACCAAGGGGGTGGGCCAAGGTTTCTGATCATACAACGTACATCTCCATGACGTCGAAACCAGTACTCTTTAGTACCATGCATATTTGCTAATAGATTTGTAATATTTGATTGTAAAACCTCATCCTTTTGTTGCACTTTTTCTAATAATTGTGTAGCTGTCATATTTTGAAAGTGTGATCCTGATTTTAATATGTGTGCAACTCCGTAACATAAAGTTGCTAGTTCACTTTCAAAGAGTAGGTGGAATATGTATTCCACAGTTTGTCTAAATCTGGGATCTGCATAATACATCCGTAATGAGCGGTATTCTGAAGCTGATGTTTGAATAGGTCTATCATCATACCTTCCTCCTTTGCCAGTAGGAAAGAATAGAGGAAAAGCACATGCTTCTATACTTTTTTCCCATATGCTGATTGGCGATCCTTTTTTTGACGCATTTGGTAAGTTTCCAGTACATCTTCTATGGTGTCATTACAGTGCAAAGGATGAATTGTATAATGGTCTCAAGTATTTGATATTGTAGCAGGATCTAGTAGCTCAAATTGACCAGCTTCTTGTGTTTCTTGAATTATTTCAGTTGTTTTCTTCAATATTAATTTTTTTGTAATATTCATTATTCTCTTTAAGATATTGGAAGGCTTGTCTAACTTTATATAAATCTACCAGCTGTTGCCATATTTTTTTGTCTTTTGTAGGTACTCCATTTACTAAGATAATTAAAGATTGCTGCATTGGACGTTGCACTCCTAGAGTATGCACATTTTCTTTTAGATCTAATGGTAAATAAACTACTTTTCCACAAATGCCTTTTACCAATTCAGAGGGAGGTAATTTTGCTGTTTTTGGTTGAAGGCGTATTATTGCTTGAAATGGGTGTACTGTTTAAATTAAGTTGTTGTAGGGGTTTTGGTACTGGGTATAATTCCAAATTATTTGTGATTGCACGTGAAGGAGTTTGGTTGTTGTCAAGTTTTGTAGTGCAATAACTGCAAAGTATTAAGGGCTCAGTTATTTCATATTTGTTTTCTGCTGCAAGGTAGAGAGCTAATTCAAACCATTTAGAATCTTCATTGTCTTCTATTTTGTATGATAGGTCTACAGTTTTTGTGTTACTTTTACAAAAAATTCTACGGCAACATACACATACATGGTTTGGTACGTCAGCTGATGTACTTTTAAATTTTAGTATTTCTTTTTTGTATGTGTTTGGCAAAAAGTTGCCATGTGTAGAATTGTTGCTTAATTGGTTTAAAGCTATTTCATTCTGTAAATGGCTTTCACTTCCAAAATATTTTTTCTGGATACAGTGAATTTCTTCAAGTAGGTCTTTTGCTGTACCATGTAGAAGGATGTTATTTAACTTTGCTAGTGCTAAAGCAGGACTTTTAGCATAGTACAGTTTATAGACTAGATTTCTTATAGTTGAATGATGTGTTGATATCCTTTTGATATCATGGAAAGTGGTTTTACAAGTAGGTCCTGTAATGCAGGCCAATGAATGTCCTTGTAGTCCTGTGTATTTGCGCACTGGACAGGTATCCATATTTTGCAGTAATTTAATTTTGATTTTGTCTTTGCTTTTTACATATTTATTGAGGAATTGGCATAAAGATTTGAAACATTGTTTGGGAATGTTACACATTGACGTGCATGGCCATTTGTACACTAGACGTTCTGATTCAGTTGAATGGAGGGGTAATTCTAAGTTTTCAGGGCATATTTTTGTAAGGAGTACTTCTTGTTCCATTATGGTATTATTCACTTTTTCATAAACTCGACCACTGCTATGTATGGCAATTGTATGTGTTTGCTTTTGTTTGTACGCTTCTTCATTAAAATATGGTTCTGTGCTCGTAGTGTGATTCCATTCACCTCCGCAGATACTTAAGCAGTTCTTTCTGTTGACATTTCGCTTATTGAGAAGTCTTTTTTGTAATTAAGTTATTAGTTTTGTGGTTTCATTTTGTTTGACAGTAAAATAAATAACTTTCTTTTCAGAAGAATTGCACTGTCCATCAACTCTTATAAGATTAATTTCCTACGATAGGTTTTAAGCATTGAACCTGATTTCTCTCCTGTTTTTATAAGATTTTGAAGGACTTTGTGACGGTACATTTTGGCTAAAATACTTTTCTTGGTATGCTTACTTTGCACTATATTAAAATTTGAAGAAATAGTTTTATCTGTAGTGATAGCTGATTTTCTGTTAATTGTTTTTTGGTTTGTTTTACATTTTGATAGACGAGGCAAAGTTTTTGTACTTGAAACTTCTTATGTTTCACTAAATGACTGTATTAGCTGTTTTGTTTCAAATTTTTTACAAATTCTGCTAGAGATGGATGCTTATGTTGGACACTTTTATTTTCATTTGCTCTACTTTTGCGTTGCTTTTTTACGGACTTGACTTTTGGTAGGCATTCTCTAGGGTCTGTTGAAAAAAATAAAGAAGATATGGGTTGGGGTGTTCTGGAATGTATGTGTGCTGTGTGCATGAGTGTTTGAGTAAGATGATAAAGATGTATGTAATGGTGTGTGATTGTGCATTGGGAACTACAACTAGTAGGGATAGGTATTCTTGAATTTATGTGTTACTAAACTGGGGTTCAGATGACAAAAATAAAGTAAGCTAGTGGTGTCGAAAAGTACAAATAGTAAATCTAATGTATACAATTAAAACAGTTGTTTGTTCTATAATATGAAAATTGTAGCGGTTCAGTTGGGTAATTTGTGTGTCCAAAAATAGGAATTTGTGGGCCATTCTGGCTGTAAATCACTGTTTAAGGCATGGAGATTTTTGGACAAAATGGTACACAATCTCTATTTCTAGGCACCAAAATAGCTTGTATTAATGTTTTAGTATGTTTGATTAATAATACAAATATTATGGTGATATTCTACTTATTTTTTTTCTTAAATTAACAGGTGACTTCTTAGTTCTTCTTTGTTCTTCGAATTCGGCTGCTTCTTTTCAGTAGACTGGTCTTCACTGCAATTGTAAAAGCTTCAAATTAGTAACTTTGTTTGTATATAGCGCTGTTTTTAATTTAGATATTGATTTTTTTAATTGAAATCCTCAGTGCCTTCTTTAAAACCATTAAACTAATTTATTTACATAAGATACATTGCATCAGTTCAGTACACATGATATGTTCTTAATGAACAAATTGTATTGAATGACTAACTGTAGCAAAAAAAATATCTTTACTATGTCTTGTGAAATTTATAATATACCAGTGAATTCCACTATTTCTGTAAGTAAGCTGTTCTAGGTAATAGCACCTCAATGCCATGTCTAAATCAAAGTAATTAAGTAAATAAATAAATAAAAACAAAAAAATATGAAATTGTATAAGTATTTTTTAAAGATTTAAACATAGATTGTGCTTGCATGCAATTTTGTTTGAATATATGTAGTCTATATATTTCATTTAACAAATGTTAGTTTAACATGATTTGAGTGTGTGTGTATAAAGAAAGTAAATAGTATAAAGGTTTATAAGTTATAGTTGATTTTATGATATTGAAAAAATACAGTAAATTCATTTTACAGATTACACAAGCTAAAAGTCTGTTTGAAAATGTGTTCATCTACTGTACAGAAAATATGCATACCTGAAGTTTGTGTTCATGCATATGGATATGCACGGAGCTGCAAGTAGAAATCTTGGAGACTTGTACAGTATTTCTGGTAGATGGTGCTTGCCAATGATATGACACTTGTACGCAGAGAGATTCACAGTACATTTGCAGTGCTGATCTATGATGATGCAGTTAGATCTAGAGGTCTTGAATGTGATTGGTGCATGGCCATGTGATTTTTTAGCTATATCCAATGAGGGAATGGCAGAGAGAGTGAAGTGGAAATGGTAGAAGGGCTGTTCATGTTACGATATGTCCGCGGACATGGCGGTAGTTTGCGGACATCGGGAGTTACATCCGGGGATTTTTGGGTTCAGAAGTCATGCAAATGAGAATAAGCACTGAAAGGGATTGGTCAGGAAAGTTTAGTGGGTGTGTTGTGCCAGGAGAGAGTTTCTCAGATACTCTTTTTGCTGAGAGAACAAAAGATAGCCATGGCTGTGTGTTTCAGAAAACAGATTGTTTGGATTTTGGGAGATTCATGGATACATTGGTTGAAGGTGCATGCAGAAAGCTGTGGCGTAGCTGTAGATCTTGGATTCCCACATGTGGAAGTACACTGGCATGGAGTACGTGGAATGAAGTGGTTGGACTTGCTACCTCTCTGTGCTACTTTGGAGACAGAGCAACATCCAGACATAATTGTAATTCATTGTGGAGGGAACAGTTTAGGACATGTGACTGGAATTTGTTTGCAATTTGCAATGAAAGAAGGACTTGGGAAGGTTATGGACATGTTTCCTAATTCTCAAGTGATATTTTGACAGATTGTGCAGAGACAAATGTGGCTTCGTTCTTTTTCATTTGGTCCACAAATGGAAAAAGCAAGGCACAATGTTAATAAGGCTGTTTGTGCCTTTCTAAGAGATTTTGGCATGTCCTCTTTTCACAATGAAAATATTATGTTTCGTAGTACATACATTTTTCGCAGAGATGGAGTCCATCTTACTTATGCTGGCAATTAGATTTTTCTGAGAAATGTACAAAATGCATTGCGACCTTTTTTGGAATTACAACAACCATTTTGAAGTAGGTGTTAAGCATTTATAATTTTTGACTTACAAACACCACCCAACGGCTCTTTTCAGAGCCACCACTTCTTCCCAGAGAAAATTGCAATGTTTGTGATGGGATAGCAACCCAATTTTTTAAATGTTCGCGAACTGTCTGCGGACTTCTAAAAAATACAAAGGGCCCTGCTTCATTTATTTTCACTTTTATTTTTTAACTGTGAAAGGCGGCTCTGAAAAGAGCCTTATTTTTTTTTTATTTTTGATATTTTGTATTTTCTTTTGGTTTTTTATACACGACACACTAGGAGAGGAGGGGAAAGGAAGGTAAAGGGGGGACACCAACCACAGGGATAAGAAAGGGCGATTTGAGAGAGGAAGATGTAGAGTGGTTCTATTTGGGTAGTGAGCAGATCTTCTCGTGCTCTGAGATGATAGTCTCAAAAGCACTATGAAGTCGCTCCCCCCTGCAGAGTACTGTGTCACAGTACATACATACAACTGTGACCCTCGAAAGGTAAGGGTCATCAGCATTATGTATGGCCTGTGAGGCAGCTTGAGGAAGACACTGTCCCACAGAGGTGGTCCTTGTGGTGACAGGATCAGAAACAGAGGATGAAGTAGAGGAAATCAACCTGATACGTTCTTCGCAAGGAAATCAACCTGATACGTTCTTCTGCGAATAGCCCCAGAGTGAAATGACCTCAGGTGTCGCTTCATAGTAGTGGTCCCAAAGCTGTACTTACCGTGCTTCCCACGACTGAGTATCATTTTGCACTCATTGCAGGTAACACGGTTCGCACGAGCCTTAGGAACATTACCATGAGTGGTAAATAACCACCACACCCAAGACTCACGCCTAGTGCGGGTAGTAGGGTTTTCCTCTACCTCATTCTCATCATCCTCTTCTTCCTCCTCCGCATCCTCACTCCTGTTCCCCTCTTCAGGCCCTTGGGGAGGTGGTGGTGGTGGAGGGGGTGGGTGTGGTGCTTAAGCAGGTGCAGCACCAGGTGGCAGTTCTGCAGCCAGGGATGCCATCTCGATGGTGTAATCAGCAAGTTGCTGGAGAAATAGCTGTGCTCTGAAGAATAGCCAGAAACACAATGAGAATAAGCTCTAGGGCGTGGTCTTTTATAGGGGTGCTTGTGCGCGGTTCACGGACATGCGCGCTGTCCGCGGACATATCGAACACAAAAAAAAGTTTGAAAAGTTTCAAAAGGATGTAGAAACTCAGGTTTACTATGTGGGACTTGTGCCATGGTGAGATTTTATTGAAAAATATTATGGATTAATTGAAAATGTACTTTTAATTTGTTCAGGGAACCGAACAGTGTCCTCATTCAGAACACGTGATCAGTGTGGGCGCGGTCATATGATCCGTTCGCGAACAAGTCCGCGAAGGAAGCGCATGTCCGCAGGACACCAAATGCATGAAGATTGGCTAGCGCATGCGCGTTGATGTTCTACGGACACTGTTCGGGTCCTGAACTAATTAAAATTGCGTCACACGTGAAACAAACATTTCAGGACACTGCATGTGTTCTTAGAACAGTTTAAATTTGCTAGCGAACAGTAAGGACAGATATACTGCTCTTCAGGACATGTTCAATTTCGTTTATGTACGAACATTTCAGGACACCAATTGTGTTCTTAGAACATTTTCAAGTTGCTAGCGAACAGTACGGACAGGTATAGTGTTCTTTAAGACACCTCCATTTTCATTTAATTACGAACAATTCAGGACACCGCGTGTGTTCTTAGAAAAGTTTGAACTTGCTAGCGAACACTACGGACAGATATAGTGTTCTTTAGGACACTTTAATTTTTTTTTAACAAACATTTCAGGACACTGCGTGTGTTCTTAGAATAGTTTCATCTTGCTAGCGAACAGTACAAACAGGTATAGTGTTCTTCAGGACACCTCCATTTTGGTTTATTTACGAACATTTTAGAACACCTGCACTGTCCGCGCACACCTACATTGTTTTTTTTTTTTAAAAAAACGAAACTATTTACAACACAATATAAAAATTAAACTGGATGGAAGTCTCATCAAAATGTTTTGGGTTATTGAGAGGGTTTGGGGATAATTGACTGGGATATGGTGAGGGGGGACAAGTACATGTAGGGCAATGGTATGACGTTTTTGTTTTAAAATGATCTTCAACAAAAGTTTTCAAATTATTAAAATTGGTCAACAATAAATCAATTTTTTCTTTTATGCTGTCAAGCATGTTTTCCATAACAGCTTCTTCAGAGGTAGTTTCTATTTTGTTATGCTCTGTACAAAAAAAATATATATATGTTATATGTATACAAAATAATAATAATTAAATGGTTTACATTATAAAGTGTTTACCATTAGTTTCACTATGTTGTGACATTTCTTCATGTGGGAAATGTTCCTCTAGCCATTCCAGAGTACTAGACATTTCTCTGAGAGAAAAACAAAAAAAAAGATAATATATTTTTTTTATCTAATACAGAAAGTTTATACATATATGAATAAAATTAAGTACACTTACTATTTCAGGTAAGATATGTCCTATGTACTCAGTGGGTCTGCTCTTGTCCTCAGTTCTGTTGTGTTTGTGAGGTAATTATGTTGGAAGCCAATTTATTTTCTTGTGGTATATTCCATTTTAGAACATAGTGCATTTAAATGAATGGTTAGTGTGTTGTATGTATGGGTTACATTTCTTATGTATTAGTACATATAATGTGTGTGTGTGCTTTTTTTTAAAATTTGTTAAATGTTCCTATGTTATGATATAACAATCATACATACCCCCCCAGAGTTTTTTAGGTAGTGGTACTGTTCTTCGAACATGTCCCCGAACATTAAATGAGTTTGCGGACATCAAGTACAGTAGAAGAGATTCAGTCAGTTCCATATGATATGTATATAAAGTGAAAGTCATTATTGTTAATTTGCACTACTAAAAACCTACGAAATTCAATGAAAAAACGTTGTTAAAGGGATGTTATGGTTAAGTTGGCTAATAAAAACCTATGAAATTCAGTGGAAAAACTTTGGTAAAGGGACGTTATGGTTAAGTTGCGCTACTAAAAACCTATGAAATATAGTGAAAAAACTTTGTCAAAGGGACGTTATGGTTCCAAGTAAAACCGAAAAACCCTTGAAATTCGCCAGTTATGGTAAGCTAAGCAACCATAACTCGCGCCACCACCGTGCACTGCTAAGACTAACACCCAGGACATCAAAGATGACATCACAAATGTCATTGATGACATCACTGATGACATCACATGTCTGGTGTTAGGCGGAAACCTGTGCAGTTCCCTCTGGGACCACTGCAAAAGATTTAGGACTACAGGTGTTTGGCAGTAAACCCACTTGGTAGCAGTCTGTACCACACAGATTCACTTGGTAGCTGTGGCTGAGCAGTCAGACTTCCCTCAAGAAGAGTTAGGTAGTATGTGGAGTATACAAAATAGGGCAATCTACACAGTAGAACAAGCAAACACGGAACAAGGCTTCGGTGTAAAGATATAAACACATCTATGGAAAACACTCTGGCACTAATGCGGCAAACAACCTAAATCACAATTACTTATACGAAGAAAAAGAAAAATCCCCCCAACAATAGTTCGACAAGTCTAGGTTCACCGTCATCACTTATTTGCAGACAGAGGTGTATGCTTTAACATAGATGGCACTCTAGTATTCGTTAGGACGGGAGAGAAAAATAAGGCAGGTTATGAAACCAACTCGGTACCAATAGTTTACGGACAAATGCAAGGCAAGTAAGGCAGGGTCTACTGCAGATCACAAAGTTCAGAGGCCAGGCCCACTCAGAGAGAGGCAAGGGGATATGTCCCAAAAAGTGTCTCAGTGGAAATGCGCTTCGAGTCTTTATCGCAAATTGTTATGGAAAGATTGGACCAGTTCAGAACAGCAAGTTAAAGAAAGCTTGGAGGCGACCCAATGGAAAGGCGAGGATTAAGACACCTCACTCTATCCGGCAGAAAGGGAAGCCAGGCGGACACGGGACCTTGTTTGTGGAGAGACAGCTCCGGCGGGGGAAGTTGTTCCTGGTGGTGGATGCACGTCGGGTCTTTGCCAAGAGAAGAGATGATCTCGTCGTCGAAGAAAAGTGGAAGATCGTTGCACCACCAGGGAAGAGACCAGCCGCGGAGTGCTCCGTCACAAGGCACCACCTTTTGGTCGCGGTACAGGGGTAGTGGCTATGCGGTTGCTGGGGTGCTCTGCACGGGCAATTCGACCACTGCATCCTGGAGTGAAGAAAAAGCAAAGGGGACTGGTTGTTCCCACCAGTCAGGGGAAGAGACTCTCCGGCAGGGAGATCTCCTCTGTCGTCGGGAAGTGGTGAGTCGGTTCAGCAGGGCTCCACTGGAGGTGTCGTCGTTGCAGGTCGGCTCAGCTTTACCCTCGTCGGATTCTTAGGTCGTGTGGTGACTTCTGAATATCCAGTCCCAAAAGCCCTGCTTTTATGCAGAAAACCCCCATTCATTCAGCCTAGCTGTCAATCAAAACACGCTAAGTGGTGAGCGGGGTGGCTCACCACTTGGGCCAATCACACCAGAATGCGACTGGAGTTGGCAAGGCAACTCAGTCCAGGGTGCCTAAACCCCCTCCCACACCCCTGTGGTAACCCAGACAGAATGGCACCACTTTGGAGGGTATCTGTACAGAAGCCCGCCAAAAGTGGAACAAAGGGCTCAACCTTTGGTTTAGGAGTCACAGAGACGAGCACAGACGCCATTTTAAAAACCAAGTTCTGGCAGAAAATACCATCCAATAGACTTATTTAAGATAAGTAAACTGGTGGTATGTTAGAGATTATCGAGAAAAAGTATCAATCTCCAATACTGGGAAGAATCCCATAGGGTTATATTCGGGGTCGAATATAACAAGTAGTTTCCACTGCCACCAGCCAAAACTCGACGAGGGGGGACAGGACAGTGCCCCCTCGAATAACAGACCCAGGAGTAATCGAATTACCCCTACTAGTACGTCCACAATAAGATGGTTTGTACTAGTTCTGTTAGTAAATTGGAGGTCCGCTAGGACGCCCCAGTGCTACGGCACAGAGGGTGCAGTGTAACACACATAGCAAAACATATGAGACCCTATGGAGTAAAAGACCCCATAGCCCATAGAACACATTGACATTCAAAGGAATTACACACATTCATGTCCAAGAGTGGGAGAAAAAGAGTCTCACTCTTGTCAGGATGGAAAAAAAGAAACTCCAGAAATCCAGCAAAGCTGCTGGGGGACTCACTAGGTTAGGAAATTCAGCCTAAACAGAGAATTCTCCCTAACACTCGCCCCCCCCAGACTAAGGGACTGGAGGATTTAATCCACTCCTGGATGAATCTCATACCTCTAGTCGATGACATACATCCTAGAGAGACCATCAGCATTTTGGTGTTGACACCCTGACCTGTGCTCAATGGTGAAATCAAACCCTTGCAGGCAGATTGACCATCTCAATAGTTTCGGGTTTTCCCCTTTCATTTGCATTAACAAATGTTGGTGGTCAGTCTGAATGACAAAAGTAGAACCATACAAGTACGGCCTAAACTTCTTCAGAGCCCACACGATAGCAAAGCACTCTCTTTCGATTGTTGCCCACCTTGTTTCAGGATCCTTCAGCTTGCGGCTGATGAAGCAAACAGGGTGCTCCCTACCTTTCCCATCCAGTTGACTGAGTATGGCACCTATTCCTACATTTGATGCATCTGTCTGCACAATGAAGTGTTGGTGGTAATCAGGAGCCCTGAGTACTGGGGCTTGGCAAAGAGCCTTTTTCAGGTTTTCAAAAGCCTGATTGCACTCCTCGTTCCATCTAACCTTTTTAGGAAATTTGGGCGAGGAGATGACATTCAGTGGAGAAGCTATGGCCCCATAGTTCTCGATGAAATTCCTGTAATACCCAGTGAGGCCTAGGAAGGCTCTCACTTGGGTTTGAGTAGTAGGTGTTGTCCAATTTTGCACAGCTTCAATCTTACTGAGCAAAGGCCTTATTTCTCCACCTCCTACCTCATGTCCAAGATAGACTACCTTACTCTGTCCAATTTGGCATTTACTCGCCTTTATGGTCAGATTGGTTCATCCAAGAGCCTGCAAAACATCTCTCAGGTGGGTTACATGTTCTTCCCAGGAATTGCTGAACACTGCTATGTCATCCAAGTATGCTATGCAGAAGTCCTCCATCCCATTCAGAACCTGGTTTACCATCCGTTTAAACGTAGCTGGTGCATTCTTCAATCCGAAAGGCATTACCTTAAACTGGTATAAGCCAACGGGGGTAGAAAATGCAGTTTTCTCCTTGGCATGGTCTGTCAGGGCTATTTGCCAATAGCCTGACATCAAGTCAAATGTGCTGAGGAACTTGGCAGCGCCAAGTTTATCCACCAACTCATCTGTTCTTGGCAAAGGGTGGGCATCAGTCTTGGTGACTGCATTAAGAGCTCTATAATCCATGCAGAATCTAAGCTCTTTAGATCTGGCCTTTGGTACTAACACAACTGAGCTAGACCATGGACTATTAGAGGGCCCTATTACCCCGAGATCGAGCATCTTGCTGACCTCACCTTTGATGTGGGTTCGTACGTGTTCTGACATTCGGTATCCTCTGCTTTTGACTGACAGACAGTCACCAGTGAGTATGTCATGCTGGCCCCAAGGGGTCAAGCCTGGTGAGAGTGAACAGAGAGGCAAACTGATTCAACATAGATTTGCACTCTTCTTGTTGCTCGGGTGTCAGGTTTGAAGAGGGATTTACTCCTTCAATTTTTTCATCCAAAGGTAAGCCTCTGAGGAGATCCGGAAGAGCTTCACTTTCTTCTTCTTCCTCGGATGATGCTAGAAGAAACGATCCTACATCAGGTCGGGAGACATACGCTTTGAGTCGGTTGGTGTGGAAGACGGTCGGAGCCTCCTTGGGATTGCCCAAGTCCACCAGATAGTTGACCTCTCCGAGTTTACCCGCAACTCCATTTGTCTTGCAAGGCCCTCTGCCTTGTTGGGATCATAACGAGAACGAGCTGGTCTTGAGCAAACTCAACCATGTTAGCCTTTTGCTCGTGCCAGTGCTTGACCAAAGCTTGTCCAGCTTTCAAGTTATCGCTTGCTTCTGTCATCATGTGTGACATTCTCCTCCGGAGACCTATCACTTAGTCAGTCACTCTGACTGGCTTGGGGGAAGGAGCACTCTCCAACCCCTCCTTACTCAGGGCCAATGGAACTCTGACGGGATGACCATAGAGAAGTTCGAAGGGAGAATAACCTACTCCCTCCTGAGGGACTTCTCTATAAGCAAAGAGAAGGCATGGCAGTAGAAGGTCCCACTTACGCTTAAGGGGTTCCTCTAAAGCACCTATCATGCTCTTCATGGTTCGGTTGAACCGTTCTACCAACCCATTGGTTTGTGGGTGGTAAGCTGTTGAGAACTTGTAAGTAACTCCACAGGTTTTCCACATGGCCTTCATATAGTGGGACATAAAGTTTGACCCCCTGTCAGAGATTACTACCTTAGGAAACCCGACCCTGGTAAAAATACCAAGGAGGGCCTTAGCCACGGCCGGAGCTGTAACAGTCCTCATAGGAATTGCCTCAGGATACCTAGTAGCATGGTCTACTACAACAAGTATAAACCTGTTGCCTGAGGAGGTTGGAGGATCAAGGGGACCAACAATGTCAATCCCTACTCTCTCAAATGGGACTCCCACAACTGGGAGAGGCACTAAAGGTGCCACATTCTTGGAGCCAACCTTACCACAGGTCTGGCAGGTGTGGCAGCTCCTGCAGTGTTTTTCTACTTCGGCCCCCATCTTTGGCCAATAGAAGTAGAGAGAGAGCCTTTCCTTAGTCTTCTTGAAACCCAAGTGACCAGCCTAAGGAATCTCGTGGACTAACTGCAAGAACTGTGGTCTGTTCTCTTGGGGTACTACAAGCCGCTTGTAGTCTCCAGGTGCAGACTCGGTCGGTTCACTGTAGAAGAGGCCATATTCCTAGTGCAACCTGTATTTCCCAGGCTCTTGCCCTTCAGCCTGAGCTTCTGCCTGGTGGCGAAGACCTTCCAGAGTTGGAAATTCTCTCTGTCCATTACTGAAGTCTGCCCTGCTGGGTCCACCTTCTGCCAGTAAAGACTGCAGCTCAGGATGGTCAACAGGATCCAGATCTCCAATGAGTTCCTGGCCTTCCATTAGCTCTTCGTCAGAGTCTAATTCTACCACACAGGGTTGTACCTCCCTCTCAGCCTCAGCTGGAGGTGGAGTTATGGGTGTAACTTTGGACAACCGCGGGGAAGTCCTTGTTGGCTGCACTGAAATGCTGGCTGCTGGTTTCAGGATAGAAGTCTTAGGTTTCCCTTTCGCTTCTGATTTCTCTGAGATAGCTGCCGACAATTCCAGTGGAGCAGGAGTGATTTCTTTCTTCATCATCTCCGGGAGAGTACCATGCATGGTCCTCTCTCTTGCAGGTCTGGTTAGCTCCTGTAACTGTTTACTAGGAGGTCTGGGAGTATGCGATACAACTCAGAGAGTTTTCAAATCGTTACCCAACAGTACGCGTCCTGGTACCTCACTTTGTATGCTGACAGGTATCTTCACAGTCATGTCGTTACACTGGATGAGAACTGGTAATTGGGGAAGCATCTGCACAGGCCCTCCAGCTAACTTGGTGAGGCGTTTGGGTGCCTTAGCAACATCCTCTGCCTGAAAAAAACGATTTATCCACCACAGTTACGCTGGCCCCAGTGTCCCTAATGGCAGGAGTCTCCTGACCATTCACCTGGACACTGTCCTTATAATACTCTTTAGTATTATCGGGGATAGAATTATAGACATCTAAATTCTGTTGTTCCCACAACCCCAGAGATACTAAACAAATCCTGGCTGAGACTCCAATGGGTTCATCAGCTAGCAGTAGAAAGTTTCCACTTGCCATTTGGACTTCCTCCTCTGGAGCGAAGGCTAAGGAGACAAGCTGGACCCCTGAAGGTTTACCCTTAAATCTGGGATCTCTTTTCACGTGGTCAGTCGAGCCACAAACAAAGCATTTCCCGAATGCTTTCTGGAATGGTGGCTTGTTCTGGCCTCCTTCTGGTTTGGCACCAGAAGACACACTATTCTGCTGCGGTTTCCCTTGTGCCTTACCCTTCTGGTTTTGTTTGGGGCCCTCTTTGGAATTTGAGTTATTCTAATTCTCTTTTGAGTCTTTTTTTGGCGGTTTTCCCTCATCCTTCTTCTGAGTTTCCCCCAGAATCCTTATGAGTAGCCCTGTTGGCAACCCATAAGTCAGCAGCCTTAGCCAGCTCTCGGGAATCCAATTCCTTCGAATCAGCCAAGTGCTGGTTGAGCTCAGGAGAACAGGCATCATAAATCGACTCAAACATAAAAAGATTCTTCATACCCTCATAAGTGTTCACTTTGTAACCCTTAATCCATCCCTCTAAGTTTTTCAACCCTTCACTCACCCAGGTAGCCCAAGGGGTACCATCTTGCTTTTTGAGGGTTCTAAACCTCTTAAGATACTGGGAAGGGGTCTTCCCGAATCTAGCTATTAAAGCTAGTTTCACACTTTCGTAATCCTTCTTATCCGCCTCCCCCAACTCCATTACCACATCAGTCGCAACAGGTAGGAGCCTAGAGAACAACCAGGGAAGTAAATCATTCCCGGTGATGTCCTGGAGCCCATGATTGTACTCAAACAGTTTTAACCAATCCAACACATCCAATCTCGGTTCATACATACCCACTAATTCCTTCGGCATCCGGGGTCTTTTGGGACTGGAGCTCCTAGAGGAACCAGAGGAGAGAGAAGCATTTTCCACAGACAACTTTTTCATCTCTAATTCGTGATTAAGTTCTATTTCCCTGAGCCTTAACTCAGCTTGCTTCTGCTCAGCCTGGGCATTCATCCGTCTGAACTCGAGCTCTTGGTTTCTTTCAGATTGAGCCAAGAACCGTTTGTATTCTAATTCGAGCTTCATTTTTTCAAGTTCAAAATAAGCAGGGTTGCATGTGGGACCTGGTATGGGCCCCGTAGGTACAGCTGGTAAGGCAGGTAGAGGAGCAGGGGGGACCGTTTCGTTAGCCTCTCCTTCCTCTTCAGCCTCTTCATCACTATCGTCAGAATTACTATTTAGATCAACACCATCACTGTTATCTACATCTGCTGGAGAAGTTGGTTCTTCTGAACCAGTACCCAGACTTTGGTTTTCCAGCAATCTCGCTATTAGTTCTAACTTCTTGCTTCTTACAGAAAGATTCTCTTGCCTACAGAGAGCTCGTAAACTCTCAGTATTTTCACCTGACAAGGATTCTTGACTGTAAGCTTCCATAGTAGACATGTTTTTGAAAGTTGCTTTTTAGTGCTAAGCTTTGTGGTTAGTTATCCTAAATTGTCGAAAAGCACTCTAAACTGTATACTCGATACAAATCCCACCGCTGTACACCAGTGTTAGGCGGAAACCTGTGCAGTTCCCTCTGGGACCACTGCAAAAGATTTAGGACTACAGGTGTTTGGCAGTAAACCCACTTGGTAGCAGTCTGTACCACACAGATTCACTTGGTAGCTGTGGCTGAGCAGTCAGACTTCCCTCAAGAAGAGTTAGGCAGTATGTGGAGTATACAAAATAGGGCAATCTACACAGTAGAACAAGCAAACACGGGACAAGGCTTCGGTGTAAAGATATAAAGGTATTTATTTATAACAACACATCTATGGAAAACACTCTGGCACTAATACGGCAAACAACCTCAATCACAATTACTTATACGAAGAAAAAGATCAATCCCCCCAACAATAGTTCGACAAGTCTAGGTTCACCGGCATCACTTATTTGCAGACAGAGGTGTATGCTTTAACCTAAATGGCACTCTAGTATTCGTTAGGACGGGAGAGAAAAATAAGGCAGGTTATGAAATCAACTCGGTACCAATACTTTACGGATAAATGCAAGGCAAGTAAGGCAGGGTCTTCTGCAGATCACAAAGTTCAGAGGCCAGGCCCACTCGGAGAGAGGCAAGGCGATATGTCCCAAAAAGTGGAAATGCGCTTTAAGTCTTTATCGCAAATTGTTATGGAAAGATTGGATCAGTTCAGAACAGTCAGTTAAAGAAAGCTTGGAGGCGACCCAATGGAAAGGCGAGGATTAAGACACCTCACTCTATCCGGCAGAAAGGGAAGCCAGGCGGACACGGTGCCTTGTTTGTGGAGAGACAGCTCCGGCGGGGGCAGTTGTTCCTGGTGGTGGATGCACGTCGGGTCTTTGCCAAGAGAAGAGATGATCTCGTCGTCGAAGAAAAGTGGAAGATCGTTGCACCACCAGGGAAGAGACCAGCCGCAGAGTGCTCTGTCACAAGGCACCACCTTTTGGTCGCGGTACAGGGGTAGTGGCTATGCGGTTGCCGGGGTGCTCTGCACGGGCAATTCGACCACTGCGTCCTGGAGCGAAGAAAAAGCAAAGGGGACTGGTTGTTCCCACCAGTCAGGGGAAGAGACTCTCCGGCAGGGAGATCTCCTCTGTCGTCGGGAAGTGGTGCGTCGGTTCAGCAGGGCTCCACCGGAGGTGTTGTCATTGCAGGTCGGCTCAGCTTTACCCTCGTCGGATTCTTAGGTCCTGTGGTGACTTCTGAAGATCCAGTCCCAAAAGCCCTGCTTTTATGCAGAAAACCACCATTCATTCAGCCTAGCTGTCAATCAAAACACGCTAAGTGGTGAGCGGGGTGGCTCACCACTTGGGCCAATCACACCACAGTGCGACTGGAGTTGGCAAGGCAACTCAGTCCAAGGTGCCTAAACCCCCTCCCACACCCCTGTGGTAACCTAGACAGAATGGCACCACTTTGGAGGGTCTCTGTACAGAAGCCCGCCAAAAGTGGAACAAAGGGCTCAACCTTTGGTTTAGGAGTCACAGAGACGAGCACAGACGCCATTTTAAAAACCAAGTTCTGGCAGAAAATACCATCCGATAGACTTATTTAAGATAAGTAAACCGGTGGTATGTTAGAGATTAACGAGAAAAAGTATCAATCTCCAATAATGGGAAGAATCCCATAGGGTTATATTCGGGGTCGAATATAACAAGTAGTTTCCACTGCCACCAGCCAAAACTCGACGGGGGGGACAGGACAGTGCCCCCTCGAATAACAGACCCAGGAGTAATCGAATTACCCCTACTAGTACGTCCACAATAGGATGGTTTGTACTAGTTCTGTTAGTAAATTTAGGTCTAGTAAAGCCAATGGTGACTTTACATGCCCGGGGAGACAGTAGTCAGTCCCCGGGTATGGATCTATGATGGAGGTCCGCTAGGACGCCCCAGTGCTACGGCACGGAGGGTGCAGTGTAACATACATAGCAAAACATATGAGACCCTATGGAGTAAAAGACCCCATAGCCCATAGAACACATTGACATTCAAAGGAATTAAACACATTCATGTCCAAGAGTGGGAGAAAAGAGTCTCACTCTTGGCAGGATGGAAAAAAACAAACTCCAGAAATCCAGCAAAGCTGCTGGGGGACTCACTAGGTTAGGAAATTCAGCCTAAACAGAGAATTCTCCCTAACATCTGGCTCGCTCTTTTTTCTTTTGCTGACATGTCTAGGCCACATTGTTTTCTTCAGTAACAGTCAGAAACTAAAAATGTTATTTTATTTGTAGACGTATCCTTCAAGTAGGTTCTTACAGTAATTCCCTTAGAGTCCAGTCACATCATATGAAACATATACATACGGGAAGACACAAGCTTGAAAGACAGCAATCCTTTTTGTGTATAAAGCTAATCAATAGACTTATGAGCACTTCCTGATAGTTCTGTTGTTTTTTTTATGGCTGTACTTTCCCTGTGGGTCCAATCACATCAAGTGATACATATACATAGGGTGAATAGCAGCTTTGAAACAGAGCAATCATTTATTTGCATGAAAATAATCAGTTAAGTTATGAATTGTTTCTGCTACTACTTGTGCTTTTTTGCTAACTTCACTTTCCCTGTATATACCCATATCGGTATGTGTTCTTGTGTCTTTGTGTTTTGTCTATAGTAATGCAATTATGTAATACGTGTGTTTTATTAGCTACGTATTACATATTTCACAGTACACAAACATCTATTAAGAAAACAATTATCATTTCATTATTCAACATATTAACATTACGAATATTATACCTTCATCTTGTACGCTGCACACAATGTTATGTTTCTGTATGAGTAGCTTAGTATACCAGATAGAACCCCATAATAGAATGCTATTTATATCAATGCATCGTTCAATGCACTAATTAGGGTATGATATTTATTGCAATGATCATTGACACTTGTTTCGCAACATTATAATAAGAATCCCTTGTACACATATTTCATGAAAACTACATACACATGTGATGTCATCAGTGATGTCATCAATGACATTTGTGATGTCATCTTTGATGTCCTGGGTGTTAGTCTTAGCAGTGCACGGTGGTGGCGCGAGTTATGATTGCTTAGCTTACCATAACTGGCGAATTTCAAGGGTTTTTCGGTTTTACTTGGAACCATAACGACCCTTTAACAAAGTTTTTTCACTGAATTTCATAGGTTTTTAGTAGCGCAACTTAACCATAACAATATTAATGAATATTAACTTTACTTCGACACAATGAAATTACGAACGACCGATAAATTCATGTGCAGCTGTCTTGCAATTTTACAGACTTCATATTCAAGTATCATACAACCTCCTTGACCCCTAACCTCAGTAAACACCCTCTATAGGAATTAAAATGAAGAACACACAGGCAGATCTATTTATACTAAAAAACACCAAATACATCAAAATTCATCAGGCAACTATCTATAAAAGAAGACAACCTAAAAATAGCCTCCCTGATAAGATCATGTGGTCATGCGAACCCTGCATACAAATTCCACCTTACAGGAGATTTAGGCACTACAGAAGAAAAATTAAAGAGCAGGTTATAATCAAGCATATGAAATTCATATATGCTAAAATAATACGAGGGAGTTTTTGTATACTTCAAACAAACACATGTCCAGTATTAAAAACTAGAAAACACTAAAACAACACACGCCCTTAGAATGAACACAGAATATTCAAAGATATCAAGTACACCACTCTGAGTAATGAGAAAGGAGAAGAAAAGACAAAGACCAGAATGTTGAACAAGGATATGTTATTGGGCGCAAAAGGGATAACAGTGACCTAACCGGTCTATAGGGAACAAACAGGGAAAATGGAAGGCAGGGTAGTCGGTAGTATAACTACTTCACCCTGTTTTGAGTGAAGACCTTTGACAAAGAACTGGAGACAATGTCAGCCTCAAAATCATGCATGGCTGCAGGCTTTACCAACTTCGCAGACGATGTGAAGGACTAATAGACGGAATACAAATAGTTATTGTTATGTGTGTTGTTATTTAAAGAACAGTTGCAGCAGTAGGCTGCCAGATAGCGCTCCTGTGTGCAATGGACAATTAGGACAAATGGATAGCAATTTGGTATATGGGTACGATGTGAAAAGAAACATAATCGTTTAGTAAAATCGACCATCGGCTTAAAGATAGCAGTTAATTCCAGAGTCTTAATTAAAAGGCCTAATGAAGAGCTCATAAGGTATGCAAACAAGATAGAGAATAGAGACATGTCTTACAGCTGTGGGGATACATTAAAAAAATAATTATAATAATAACACAAAAATGTAAAATCACTTTCTCAACATATATAATGAAATGTGAAGAAAAAACTTGCCACGCAAGGTGTTTCCATTTATGCATTTTGCCTTATGAGTTGAATTAAATGTACCCTTCAATCGGTTCTCACTCCAGAAAATGAAAAAAAATCACCAGTCACACAGTAAAAATACCACCAGGGAAGAGATTAAACTGCAATGTTCCCCTTTAGGAGTGACACACTTAAGAGAAACACCAGATATTATGAAAACAATGTTTGTGCTACTCACCGGGAACAGCAGATAGTGCGGCAGAATCTTTTTGTCTGGGCAGGTATGAAATGTGATAGAAATTAACACGCTTGTGCAGAAGTTTCTTTTCGTTTCAGTTTCTTCGAGTAGCCTTGTTTTTTTTTATTAGGGTGGCACCCATCCATCCCTCAGCACTGAAGGATACTAGAATACTTCGGAAGAGTTTTGCACTTGTATGTATATTATGCGAAACGGCTTTGGTCGACGTCAGTGACCGCAGGCATTTTACAGTGGGACACTGGTCACACTGTCCACCTTGATTGTTTTAATTAAAAAAACGTGTCTCTTTGTGTGTGCGACGAAATCCGATCCTAGAGAAAAGAATGGCAAGTGGGGTGGGGGGGGCAATGATATCTATGCGCTATGGTCCCGATTCATGGGATTTTTTGCAAGGTTCAAAGTGAATTTGCATTGCTGAAAGGCGACTTTGCACTACAAACACAAACCCTGATTCATGGAACTGTGCGAAGCGTATTTGTGAGGACAAAGTCAGTGCAAAGTTAATTTGTACTGCAAAAATGAATTTGTACTGACTGCAGGGCAAAAATACACAGGCCGATTCATGGAATTAATGTGCGCGGAAAAAACGGCGCACGCGTGCGAAAACGTGCGATTCGCAGTGAAATAGCGAAAATCGCAGTGAAAGTGCGATTATCGCACAGAAAACATCACACATCTATTCATGGAAGCCCGTGCACGCGCAAAATGTGGGATGTGTGCTGAAAAAGTGCGCGGCGCACGCTGGCGCACAGGTCATCGAACGCCGTGCGATAAGGCCACAGCGAATGCAGTCAGCCCCAAATTATGGCACCCATTTGGAACTAGGGTGCCCCCATATTGGTGATGAATGGTTATTGGCCCCCCTTGCGCATTGGTTGGCGTTATAGTCAAATCAGAAAGCCATTCTTTCACATAAAATCTTAACTGCATTCGTAAGAAGCCCGGCCGCCAAGAAAATACTGTGGCTCATTTACATTGAGAAATGTGTGAATCAGTTAAACTGTGCGAGCCTCATCTGCCCTCCAGCCTTTTTGACTCTGAGTGTTGTAAGGGCCCACAAGCAATTGTATAAATCCATCCTTGAGTCAAACAGAGAGTCTGTTGCACTATTCACTTGTGCTAATAGAAGGCATGTTGTTTTAACTATCGCAGACACTATCCAGCCATACTTGTTATTTAGTAACAAACCTTATGACCGTTGGGCACTTACAAGAGCACGATTTGACTGTTTATGGTTGGGGGCCCGCACAAAAAACTGGTCTCACAATGCTCAACCGCAGGCTTGTCCTTGCTGTCAGTACCCCGTGGAGGACCTTTTGCACTTTGTGTTGTTTTGTCCAACATATATGGACTTAAGGAGGAAAACACTTTTGCCACTATTGAGGTCAGCTGGATTGTCCCAAGCCAGACCAGCCCTTTGCTATTTACTCTCAGCTGCCACATTGCCAGTGGCATGGGGCTCGGTGGGCTATTTGAGAAAGGCCTGGCACAGGAGAACTAAAATCATCTCTCAAAATTAGACCGAACATTGACAATCTAACGACTACTCAGGCATTCCCTTGGAGGATTTTAATTGCCATTCACACATGCACTTTTAAAGTTTTGCCATTTTTTATCTGTGTTTTTTTACTATGTCATGTATTTTGTATTGTATTTTATCTTGTATTGTTGTTTATGGAAATTTGTTTCCGAATAAACGTATTGATTGATTGATTGGAATCGGATAGGGAAAAACAGCGCACGGCCAAAGACGCGCACAGGCCCATACATGTCCGCCACACAAAAGCAGGCGGTAGCGTCCCTGCGCAGGAAAAAAATGTGCGCCAAAGTTCTACACGCGCGAGAAGGCCCACACGCGATCGGGCCTGGGGGAGCGTGTGCGTGTATCTCAGAGGTGCGCGAGAAGTTTCACACGCGATCGGGCCTGGGGGAGCGTGTGTGTGTATTTCAGAGGTGCGCGAGAAGTTTCACACGCGATCGGGCCTGGAAGAGCGTATGCGTGTATTTCAGAGGTGCGCGAGAAGTTTCACACGTGATCGGGCCTGGGGGAGCGTGTGCGTGTATTCCAGAGGTGCACGAGAAGTTTCTCACACGCGATTGGCCTGGGTGCGTGTATTTCAGGGGTGCGCGAGAAGTTCCACACGCGATTGGCCTGGGCGCGTGTATTTCAGAGGTGCGTGAGAAGTTCCACACGCGATTGGCCTGGGCGCGTGTATTTCAGGGGTGCGCGAGAAGTTCCACATGCGATTGGGCCTGGGGGAGCATGTGCGTGTATTTCAGAGGTGCGCGAGAAGTTCCACACGCGATTGGCCTAGGCGCATGTATTTCAGGGGTGCGCGAGAAGTTTCTCACGTGATTGGCCTGGGCGCGTGTATTCCAGGGGCTCGCGGGTGTTTTCACACGCGATCGGGCCTGGGGGAGCAGGGTACTTGTATTTCAGGGGCTCGCGGGTGTTTTTACACGTGATCGGGCCTGGGGGAGCGGGGTACGTGTATTTCAGGGGCTCGCGGGTGTTTTTACACGCGATCGGGCCTGGGGGAGCGGGGTACGTGTATTTCAGGGGCTCGCGGGTGGTTTTACACGCGAAAGGGCCTGGGGGAGCGGGGTACGTGTATTTCAGGGGCTCGCGGGGTGGTTTCACACGCGATCGGGCCTGGGGGAGCAGGGTACCACTCACCGTCTGCCTTGCGTGTAGAAGAACGCATAGCCAACACCCACCCGCTGTGAAGTAATAGCGTGTGAACCCCAACGCCTGCAAGACACACGCACCGCACCCCACGAAAAGCAATGCCCGTGCGCGATACGTCACAAACACGCATACGCACTAAGGGCCTTTGGTCCAATGGAATCGTGTATGCGTGCTGACGCGCTTACACGCTAAGGGCCTTTCCTCGATTCACACGCTGACATGCAGAATTTTCACGTGCCAAATCACTCCGTATCAAGCTGGCCACGCGTAAGCACATGGAAGACCACGCTCCTGCCCAGAAGGCCGAACTACTGCCCCCAGAACCCCAAGCACGCTCCCACCTGCCATCTGCTGCTGCCTGACTGCCTGCTGCCCACGTGCCCTGCCATTTGCTGCCTGCACATCAGCCAGGGGTGCTGTTGCTGTGACCACCCCTGCTGTAACCGAAGACTCCCGACTGGGATTCCATCGCTCCACAGCCCAGCCCCAGGACCCAGTTGCACACCCACTCCTGCCTCTGGGGTTGTCATGTCGGGCACTGCAACATCTGGCACCACTGACAACCCCCGGCCAGAGAGGCAGAGGGGCACCAGCTTCAGTGCCACCGAAGTTGGTGTCCTGGTGGAGCAAGTCGTGGGGCAGTATGATGCCCTCTTCGGAAGTTCCCGCGCCGACAAGGAAGGACGGACTCAGATCTGGACTGACATCGTGACTGCCATCAACGCGGAGGGGGTGGCAGTCCGCGACTCCCAACATGTCAAGAAGCGCTGGGAGGACTTCAGGTCCAGGACCCTGAAAAAGGCCCGGCGCCTCTTGAAGGCAGCGAATGCCAAGGGGCGCTGGGGCCACTTGTCAGAAGTTCAGATGAGGGTCCTGGAACGCATATTCCCAGCGCTCCACGTCCAGGTCCTTGAGAGGCAGACCCGTCTGGAGTCGAGCGGTAAGTGTACATGCATCCTGATTGTGAGCTGTGCGTGTGGTGATGTTTCAGTAGTGTGCAGGTTGCACATCTGTTTGTATGGGGTCGAGTTTGGGTGGGGAAATACAGAGACGTGGGGCTAACACATGCGAGGGCTGTAATGTGTGAGACATGGATGGTGCTTGTGTGTGTAGGCTTGCATGCCAGATGCAGTTGTGTGGGCACACATGTTTGGATGAATGTGTATGTAAGTAGACATGTCCGTGATGTCATGCATGTATGTTGTTTTCAGCTGCATGTATCAGCACTGTGTACATGTGCATTTGTGTGTGTTTGACAAGATGCAACAGTGATGCAACATGGATGCATGTGACAGTGGGATGTGGAAGCCTGATTGGCAGATGTGACATGGATGCCCATCTGTACACTGCGACACTTGGCAGAGGTGTACACATGCATGCAAGTGGGGTGGTGTATGTACATGTGTGGTGCACTTCCTGTGTTGCATGTGATGTCTGGCTCAGCTCTGCCTGCTCATGCTGTTGTATGGGTATGGATGGTGCTGGCAGTTGCGATATGGCTGTGGTATGGCTCATGTGTGCGAGTTGAAATGACATGTGTGTTGGGGATTGTGATGGCATGTCTGAGGTTTGCCAATGCAACTCATGTACAACTGTCATGTGTGTATGTGTCCATTGTACAGTGCCCTGATGCCTGTGTTTTATTTCTCCCTGTCTGCAGTGTCAACTGATGAAGAGGGCGGAGAAGGTGCTGTGGAGCACAGCGGCAGGGATCCCACCGCCAGCCGGAGACGCAAGGCCCGGCTCCCCTACCATGTTGTCATCTCGTCGGGGAGTGAGGAGTCCGGTGCCGCGTCCCAGGCCGCAGCTGCCGGGGGGAGGTCCAAGAGGCGGAGGTTGGAGTTGGACTCCTCGGCAGCAGAAGGGGCAGCTGGGACCCCACAGGGCCCAACAGGGGAAGATGGCACGGAGTCATCCAGGTTGGTGGGAGGTTTGGTGGAGGAGGAGGCCGTGCAAGCAACAGAGACGGGGTCTGGAGGTGGGGATCCCACTGGTGCTAGTGGTGCAGTGCAGGACCAGGGACAGGAGGCAGCACAGGCTGCCGCAGAGGTGCCTGTGTGCAATCCTGTCCCTGATCCTGTCCCTGCATCATCTTGCACCAGCAGGGATGCCTACGTCCAGACCCGTTTTCAGGCAGAGAGTGAGCAAACGACAACTGGCCTTCCTCTGCCTGCGGACGTGGCTATCCGGGTCCGGGTTGAGCCTGTCCTGACTGATGTGGCGTTGTGTCAATGGGCCATGCGAGGTGACCTGCAGTCTTTTCATAAGGAGACTGCACGTCATCTCGAATGGCTCGTTGACCACGTCAGCCTGCTGGGACATGTCACCCAGGCCGGATTCCTCCGTTTGATGGGGCTTGCTACGACCCCTCCTCAACTGAACCCCCTACCCCCAGTCGTCTTCCGTGCCATCTTCCCACCCATCAGTTACCTGGGTGCCCTGTGGAGCTGCCTCTGATGGTGTGGCCAGGCTGGTGGAGGAGGCATCCCTGCCACAGTCGGGAGTCGGACGTCCAGCAGGGGTGGCCACATCAACGACTGCACCCCAGCCGGCGGAGGATGTGCAGGCAGCAGGAGGCAGTGCACGGGCAGAGGCACAGCAGCAGCAGCAACGTGGTGGGAGCCATGAAGGCTCGGGGCCTTCAACATCGGAGGGGCAGGCATCGGCCGGAGGGCAGGAGAACCCAGAACAGAGAGTGTCTTCCGTGTGGCAGCGGTTGGGCCACGCCATAGATGCGGAGCGGCAGTGGGCGGAAGAGGCATGGCTCACAATGGTCAGGGCGGAGAACTCCATGCGGAGGGCCCTGAGGCGGACCCAGTGCCTCAAGGCAATCCGCAGGGGGTTGGAGGTGGACACGTCGACGGCCCTGCGGACCCTCGGGGCCATGGAGGAGGACCGCCTCCGGGACATTGAGCAGGAGTTCGATGATGCCCTGGGCCGGGACATCCAAAAGTGAGCCGTCAGACTAGCCCGCTGCCCTTGTACATAGCTATGTAGGTTTTGTTAGGTTTCCTTTGTTTTTTTATTTATTTTGGACCTTTTGGACATTGGCCACATTTTTGTATATAGTTTATTTTATTAGTTAGTGTTGTTAGATAGGTTTCATTTATTTTGTTGGGATAATGGACCCTGGCTTGTTCGTCTGTACATAGTTCACTGTTGGATTTTATTTTTCTTTCACAATTTACCCATGGAGCAATGGCTTTCAATTATTATTTCCCATTGGATGTTCTTTTGTGGACAGTGACTTTGGACACCATTACTTTGGATTATGATTTTTGGTTTTGCTTTTTTTCACGGACATGCTTCTTTTCATTTTTGTACATTCCCATTTCTGTTTGTTTATTTTTGAATCTATTTATGTTTCCTTTAATACATATTTTTTTATCGAACTTCAATGTGTAGTATCATCTCATTGGTTTCATGCATATCATGATATGGGTTTTGAGATTCACTGACACCCATTGGGTGTATGTGAGGGACATGTGTTTGTTTCGAAACTTGCAATTGGTGTTCTGTCATGTAATTGCCATTTCTGAGTGGGTGGATGCAATACTCGGGTGGGTATTTTGCATTTGGAGGCTGACCATAGGGACCAGGGATCTAGATTGTGATGACATGTTGGCTGGGGAACATGAGTTGGGGCCTGCTGGCAGGTGCCCCACAGTGCTGGGGGTGGGGGTGGTGGGGAACATGAGTTGGACATGGGTGGGTGACTGCTGGCAGGTGCCCCACAGTGCTGGGGGGTGGGGGTGGTGTGGAACATGAGTTGGACATGGGTGGGGGCCTGCTGGCAGGTGCCCCACAGTGCTGGGGGGTGGGGGTGGTGGGGAACATGAGTTGGACATGGGTGGGGGCCTGCTGGCAGGTGCCCCACAGTGCTGGGGGGTGGGGGTGGTGGGGAACATGAGTTGGACATGGGTGGGGGCCTGCTGGCAGGTGCCCCACAGTGCTGGGGGGTGGGGGTGGTGGGGAACATGAGTTGGAGATGGGTGGGGGCCTGCTGGCTGGTGCCTCGCAATGCTGGGGGTGGGGGTGCAAGGGGACATGAGTTGGTGATCATTAGTGCAAGGAGACATGTGCCTTTGCTGGGGGGCATGCCCATGTTGGGTGGGCTGCCTGCGGGACATGACCAGGGATGCAGGGTAGTCCCCTGTGGTGTGGGCTGCCTGCAGGGGCTGTGGAGGGTGTACAGGGAACACCTGGGAGGACCCACACTGCCAAATCACATGTAGGACTCCCCCGCACCCCTGAAATACACGTACCCTGCTGAAATCACGTGTGAAACTTCCCACGCACCCCTGAAATACCCGCACGCAGCCCAATCTCGTGTGAAACGTCTCGCGCACTTCAGAAATACACGCGCCCAGGCCAATCGTGTGTGAAACTTCCCGCGCACCCCTGAAATACCCGCACGCAGCCCAATCGCGTGTGAAACTTCTTGCGCACCCCTGAAATACCCGCATGCAGCCCAATCGCGTGTGAAACTGCCCGCGCACCCCTGAAATACCCGCACGCAGCCCAATCGCATGTGAAACTTCTCGCGCACCTCTGAATTACACGCACCCAGGCCAATCGCGTGTGGAACTTCCCGAGCACCCCTGAAATACCCGCACGCAGCCCAATTGCGTGTGAAACTTCTCGCGCACCTCTGAATTACACGCGCCCAGGCCAATCGCGTGTGGAACTTCTCGCGCCCCTCTGAAATACACGCACACGCTCCCCCAGGCCAATCGCGTGTGGAACTTCTCGCGCACCTCGGAAATACACGCGCCAGGCCAATCGCGTCTGGAACTTCTCGCGCACCCCTGAGATACACGCGCCCAGGCCAATCGCGTGTGGAACTTCTCGCGCACCCCTGAAATACCCGCACGCAGCCCAATCGCGTGTGAAACTTCCCGCGCACCCCTGAAATACCCGCACGCAGCCCAGTCGCGTGTGAAACTTCTCGCGCACCTCTGAAATACACGCGCCCAGGCCAATCGCGTGTGGAACTTCTTGCGCACCCCGGAAATACACGCGCCCAGGCCAATCGCGTGTCAAACTTATCGCTTTCCTCTGATATACACGCACACGCTCCCCCAGGCCAGATCGCGTGTGGAACTTCTCGCACACCCCTGAAATACCCGCATGCAGCCCAATCGCGTGTGAAACGTCTCGCGCACCTCTGAAATACACGCGCCCAGGCCAATCGCATGTGGAACTTCTCACGCACCCCTGAAATACACGCGCCCAGGCCAATCGCGTGTGGAACTTCTCACGCACCCCTGAAATACACGCGCCCAGGCCATTCGCGTGTGGAACTTCTCGCGCACCCCTGAAATACACGCACCCAGGGCAATCACGTGTGGAACTTCTCGCGCACCCCTGAAATACACGCGCCCAGGCCAATCGCGTGTGGAACTTCTCGCACACCCCTGAAATACACGCACCCAGGCCATTCGCGTGTAGAACTTCTCGCGCACCCCTGAAATACACGCACACGCTCCCCCAGGCCCGATCGCGTGTGAATCTTCTCGCGCACGGGTGTTCCCGACACCCGTAATACGCGGTCCCCGCTTTGCTTTTGCTGTTTGCCAGTCCGGTAAACTGGTACAGTGTTGGCGCAGCCCTTTGCAATGGTTTTGCGATCTTGATGGCTTTTCCTTGCACGAGGGCGTTCTTGGGGGGGTAACTGGCGCTGCTGCAGGGTCGCTGCGCCACTCTGCACCACGTCTGCTTTTGGAGGCGAGAATCCATTAATACGCTGTGCGCGGAAATTGATTTTATCGCACGCGGCTGGCGCAGACATTCGCACGGGCACGCTGTGCGCCAGCCGCGTGCAACACTTTTTTGAGGAATTACATGAATCGGCCTGACAGTTTGCACAGTTCCATGAATCAAGGTTTGTGTCTGTAGTGCAAAGTCGCTTTTCATCCGTGCAAAGTCACTTTGGACCTTGCAGAAAATTCCATGAATTGGACCCTGTGTCGATAGAAGTTAAGAAGGATAGCTCAGGGGCAAAACAACGTAGCACAACACAGGTTTGGATCCTGATGGAAACGCAGAAACCACTCGCTGGCATTAAAAGTTAAAAAAGAACAATTATAATTATATTTATGTGCAAGCTTGCAGCACACATTAGCTTCCAAGGGTTTTAGTTATAATGTTTAAACAGACAAAATGTGGACCCAAGCCAGGCTATACTCTGAAGAGGTGTGAATCAACACTAGGCACTTACAAACAATAATGGCACGCTGCACCAAACGAAAAAAGTCAACAATTATCAGAAACATTGACAAAAAAACAATGTGATTGCAAATACACAGGAAATGCGAGTTGAAAATAAATATTCTTTGAAGCAGGCTAAATATTTTGGGAATTTAGGGAGATGTGGGAAAAAATGGCCAACATTTTTCTAAAGGGAAAAACTTTAAATATTGCCTTTAAATGTCTTAGCATAAGGTAGGGGAATTGGAATCTAGTAATTAGCACCCAAACTAGGGTCTGGATGCCTAGAATGACTGGGGATGATTCCTACCCCCACATGTGTTCTACCTTATTTCTCTTTTGGAGGCTGAACTGCATAGAGACGGTCTTCTAGGCAACTCTGATCGGTTCATTAAGTGGAAGATTCAGGCCAGATGCCTTAGAAGATATCGTGTTCAATCACATTGTGGAGAGCTTTAAACCAGGCAACTTGACTGACTTTCTCTGGAAATATTATTGGCATAGCAGTGGCTTGGGGGTGAGAAAACAGTCCACCTGCGATGTCCCCAAATGCGGGATACTCGACTGCATACATTCTGGTAGTGGGGGACAGCGTTTGCGCTTTCCCCTGGAAAAAAAAAAAGACAGTCCAGTTCATTAGCTGGACTCACAGATGACTTGAAACAGACTGCAAGTCCTTTTTCATAGTTTTGCCTAGCAACATCAGGTATTAGCATTAATGCCTCTGACCTTTATGGTCCTGGGTTTCTTCTCCAGCAAACCATATAGAACTGGAGCTCTCTTCAGTTAGTTCTCCATATACAGAGGCATCTCCAGGCACACTGTCTAATTTGGGGTAACTTGGTGAACTGGTCTGTTTGTCATCAGTTGCAGACAAGCTCCGAAGTTCTCCAAGCAGATAATCCCTATGTAGAGATAGAAGTAGACAGGCCTGAATGAAACATGTTGCACCTTTAATCTGTGTTGTGTGTTCTAATTGTTATCTTTGCTCTATCATGAACAATAAACACAATCAAAAAAATCCCTCTGCACTTTATGCCACTAGAAAAACAGATATTTTTTTTAAAACCTTTTGTGTGTTTTTAGCAAATTTTTCTTGAATATCATGAGTCTTTCCTGGGCAGTGTAAGTAATCTGTCTTACAAACTGTTTATCTTTTCCATGTACTTTTCCCAATGCGTGTCTTTAATGAAGTCTTCCTCGATTATTTTGTTTGGCACTTCAAGCAGCAATATGTTGTTTTAATGAGGCGATGGACTACGTCTCAATGTCCATGTCAGAGGTTAAGGTAGTGAGCTAGGAGGGAGAGGAGGAGCTTGAGGAAGTCGACAGGATGACATTGTTTGAGGTGGAGTGGTCAAACAATGAGGAGCGGTAAGCGGAGGAAGCTGATCCTTTTGTCAGGACCAAATCGGGGCGGGAAAACCATGTGCCAGTTTTCTTGGATTAAGGACCTGGTGAGTTACACGACATGGGGGATGTGACTACCAATCAGAGGAGGTTTGGTAGCTGCATGGACACCCGAAGTGCGTTCATAAAGAATCTGACTATAATTTAGACCTTGAAGATAGCAAGGAGGTGGTGGCACACCAGCATTATGCATAGGTAGCCACAAGAAGGAAGAAGGCGACAGGGAAGATTGGGAGGTGATTTTGCGACAGTTGACAAAATAAGTGCTACATTCCCTTTACCTTAGAGCCCTCCAGCTATTTTGCTCTATTTTGGGGCTTTCAACTTTTAATTTTCAATGCGTTTTACTTTTCCGTTCTTTGGTTATGGAGTTTTAAAACAACTCCAGTGGCAACATCTTTTTCTGTGTGTCACACAGCACCTTTAGTTTTTGGTGTAAAAACACAATTTTTTTTGCTATACTAAAGCAAAAAAAAAAATACATTAAAAAAATGTGATCCTTTTGTTTTCGATTGAATTGACTCGATCCTTTTGTCATTCGACCCTTTTGAGTCGAAACTTTAACCGGACACTATAGCACAGTTCTGGAGTATAACAGTTAAGTCTTTGCCACAGATTTTTAAAGAATTTGGCTAGGCGAAAAGTTTGACAAATGTTTAGGGAAGGACAAGCCTTCATAGTTGAGGAAATTTTCATGCACTTTCTCGATGGCCGAAAAGATTTCTGGACCACGTTTGCACAGTACCTTTTTACATGAAGAAAGCTGTAGCTTAGACAGTTGTTCCTGGCATTTCGAGCAGATCTCGCTGTTCTTGTGCTTCAGTCGTCGGGACAAGAAGGAGGACATCAGAAGGCTCCTGCACTGCCCAGGGAAGAGGCCAAAAGCTGTAGTAAGACATGGGTTTAAGGTTTGAGTGCCTTAAAGTCCCCCCCCTGGTTTCCTTCCCTCTGGCTATCCAGTTTTCAACAGGACTCTGAAGAAAATTCAACCAGAATAGGACGGCGTCCAGGTGTCTTGCGAGTTGGTTGTTCCCACCAAACTCAAGGGAAGAAGTTAACCTTGAAGGGCTTCTCTGTTATCAGAGTTTATGGCAATTTTGGACATGCAGCAGGGCTTCACCGGTCGTCCAGGAGTTGCAGCAGTCCTCTTCCTTCCTCTCCTGTTCGGTTCTTTCATTCTAGGGGTCGACTTTGCTTTCCAAGTCCCGGAGACCTGCTTTTAAATAGTTTTCCCCCATTCATTCAGCCTGCTCTCACTCACCCAGCAGGGTGGCTGTCCTTGCTGGCCAGTCAGCTAGCCAATCACATCAGAGTGCATTCCGGTCTCCTAGGAGACTAAGCACATGGAGTTTCGTGCACCTCCCTCACATCCTGTCCACCCCAGAGACTCTGGCACCAGACCAGAAGCCCACCAAAGGGCACAAACAAAGGGACTAAAACTGGTTTGGTGCGCAGAGCTACACACAAGAAGGACTTTTCCTAAAAGAAATGGCAAAAAAAGATGACCGGAATCTCAAGAGTTTAAGTGAGCAGTAGAACAAGTTATACAAAGGACCAACCAATACAGTGATTCGAGTAGACACTTACTCAAGGTTTCTTAGTAAAAGAATATACATTTATTTACTCAATAATGTATAATACATTACACCAGCATAAGCAGCGCAATATCACACATTAATACACCACAAAAATCCAACCAGTAAGTAACAAGTAAGCGAGCAGGCTTCCAGCTATTCCTGTAGGGATTTGTTCTGTTTGCCTCTTGTTTAAAGGGGTTATTGGCAACTGATCTAAATTTAGGGAGGATCTGTTCTGGTGGGCTGCCGACAAAATATACGTACAGCTGCACTGGGCCCCAAACGAGGCAGAAACTCAATCTGGGTTGCGATTGTATGAAGACATATTATCTGCTCCACTAGTATTTACACCAGTGAGAGGAACCATGAGAATGGCCCTGGCTATGCCTTTACCGCCCCCCCCCCTTCGACACGTACTTCAATGGATACAGCAATTTTGGCAGCCACGGAAAGTGAGTGTTCTATTCTTTTGATTGAATCAGGTGTGCCTGAAACCAGTCCGATGGACTTGGGAGGGGTTAATCGGTGTGTTTCAGCAAGAACAATCAGTGTGGGTGTGGGATCGGTACAGTCTCCTGTCCCAATTTCCCAGGTTTTGGATAAACTAGATAACTCCTTCCTTGCTCTGTCAAAATACCCCCTAAGTCATCTTCGCAGATTGAGGAGAGGGAGTGGGGGGGCAGGCTTCATGTTGAAGAAACAATTCAGGAAACATTTCTGGCAGAGTTAAAAAAACACATAATACTGCTGGAAAAACTAACTATGGAGAGGGAGACAGAGAATTGTATGGATAATAATCCCTCAAATCAAACTCAGTCTGGAAGTCAAACTCATTGGCTTAAAAACCTTATTAGGGGGATTTCAATTGGGGTGGGGCTATCTCCCTCAGTTCCTACTGGAATATCTTCAAAAGTCTCCACCGCATTTCCTCTAGGGAGAAAGCAAGACGGCAAGCCTGTTGATACCTTTCTGACCCCAAAGGTAATAAAACCAGTTTGGAATGCCCCCCCAGCAAAACCTAAAGAACCTCTGCCAAAAAAGAGAAATAATAAGCGTGTACTTAGCAGATGGCAAAATAAGTCTGCCAGGAATACCTGGCGCAAACTGATTAAAGAGGATTTGGCAAGTTTAAAAAAAAACATCGTACTTAGATATATCAGGAGAGGAGGTTGTTTTTTGTAGTCAAGAAGGCGGCACACTGGCTACTGACACTCTGTCAGAAACTTTAAAGAATAAATGCAAGAATAAAATAGAAAAGGGAATAACAAAAGGATGTACCTTTGTGAAAAATAGTAGCCAAATTAAGGGGGGCATAGTTATATTTTTTCCCCAAAAAATAGGGAACAACTGAGCAGGTAAGGCCATCAAACTTCCTGTGGTGACTGCTGTCCTTTCGGAAAAAGGTCCTTGAGCTACGAATGGTTGATGGTCCTGAGAATATGGTACCCACTTGAAAGCTATGGTTCCCAGCAAAGTGAACAGTATCACTTTAGCAACGCCTATGAAATTTGCTGATCTTTCTGACATGTCTCTAAAAGTAAAAGGACGGCATTTAAGTTGTCATCTTGGTTTGCTCCCAGAAGAAGGTACGCAGACTAATGACCCAGGGTTGGGATCTGGAAATAGTGTCCATTCTGCCATGCCTGCTATTCTTGAAACCAAAGGGGATCCTCCGATGGAATTTGGTTGAGCTATTGAATAGAAAGAAGAAAGAAGAGGCAACAGAGTCTGAAGGCTCTTGCCTAGAAGAAATCATAAGGAAAGTAGTGAAACAATTGCAGGGTGACTGTCCTCAAAAGCAAGATTTGTTGACGGTTCAGGGGTCTGCCTATGTGACAGTTGTACCAGTAGCACAAATTCTGAATTGCAACCCCATGAAAAGTGTCCAGGGAGAGGAAAAATATCTTCGGGTCAGGTGATTCCTCCAGTCTCTGGTTCAAATGATTTACAAAACTCTGGCGTGGGTAGCCAGGGTGATTTACGCCCCTTAACACTGGATAAGAACGGGGAGGGGCAGACCTATGAAAGACTAGTAGGTAATAATCAAAAAAGACTCCTCCTCTGAAGAACTGAGACTGAGGAATGGTCAACAACATATTTGGAATCAGCCAATGGGTGAAAATCAAGTAAAAAGCAAACATTTTTAGCTGAAGGGAGACCGGAAACCTATAAAACTATACAGAATAGTGATTTGAAGGGGATCCAATGGGGACAGCCTTGTCATTTAGACTGTCCAAGGGTTTTGCTGTACTATCTATTTGATCATGGGGGGCCAGACTCCTTAAATAGGTGACGAATCTTAGCACTACTAAAGGATATTCCTGCTTTGAGAACTTTGTCTTCAGCCAACATAAAGTGGGTGAACTTCATACATCCAGAGCGGTTTGATTATGTTTGCCTCATATTTAACACAATACTGGTGTATGAAGCCTTTCTGCAACACAACAAATTTAAGCCTTTAATAAATTGGGTATGATGTACTATCATTCTCCCCAGGTTTTCAATGAGAGGAAATAAACAACAATGCGCCAGACAGACAGGATGTAGTTGAGTTGGGTAAAACCCCTCTGCTTCCTAGTAGTTCAACATGACCGCTGGAGGACGAAGCTAGCTGGCGTTGGCTGGCATGGACACTCAGAGACTCTATCGATCAATGAAAGACCTAAACAGCTGCGGAATATCGATCCTTTTCTGGAACACTAGGGATCACGCAAATTTAGAAAATTCTGTTGATCTCTGCAATGTACTAGCAAAATATTCGTTTATGTGTTTCCAGGAGACTTGGATGAAAAGTGCTACTTTGAATTAGCAAAACAGGGCCCTTTAGGGCACCCTGCAGGTGGTCTCTTGTCGGCTATAACACTGAATAGTAACATTAAAGTGGCCAAATGTACGGATTCTATTGAAGGAATACTGGCACTTAAGATTGATATTAGCACTGAGAATTGTATTGTTCATTTATTCCTGTTGAATTGTTGACTGGTCTCCCAAGAAAGATCTGACACTATGTTTAGAATCTCTAAACAACTTCATATTGGAGGACATGTTAAAATGGACTGGTTTACAGGTAGTAGTTGCAGGAGACCTTAATGTCCATATGGACTCAGATAGTGTGTTCGCTCCTCCACAAACAAACAGTACATCTTTGGGAGCAATGTTTTTTCATGGGAAGGGAGACCAACCCCTGCCAGGAACCCATGGGGGAGGAAGAAGGGAGAGCAAAGGACACTGTGATATAATTTCTTTCAAGAATGGGGTCTGTCGTCGGCTAGCAATGTGGACGGCTCACTACAAAAGGTTCCAACATGGTCGGATGGAGTGAGATCCTCTGTAATCGATTACATATTTATGACTCATGTCTTGTATGAGGCAGTAACATCATTTAACATCCTGCCATCTAGACTGAGTGATCATAGCATGCTAGAATTAGTATGGAACTTGGGGTTGAAGCATGATTCTAACTATTTCCGGCTAATTTGTCTGAATGTCAATCAGTCCAAAACAAGACTCAGATGTCATCCTGGTTATATTTTCAAGGTAAATGAACTCTTTGTGTAAGAAGATGCCAAAACCACAATAGAAGATAAGCAAGTATTATACACGCATACAAATTTTGGCATATTTACAGATAAATTATTAGGAACTATTGCTAATAAGATATCAACTGGATGCCCTGGGGATGGAAAACACAAACATGGTTACGGCAACCTAGTGAGAGCTAACACAAACAAATTCACTAGGGCGGTGAGACACTAATGTGGGTAAAAAAAATAGCATGCATCATGGTAGAGATAAAAAAAAGCAGAACACAAAAATTGGATGACAAATTATAAGAAATTTCTTATTCAAGAAGATAACAAAGAAAATACCACACTCCTGACACTTCTCTTATATTATTCCTAAACAAGGCGATAAATAACAACCTAATAACTATCGCCCAATAGTGTTATTGGATGCAGATTCTAAAATCTTTACAGGACTGATACTGAAAAAAATGAAGGAGTGGTGTGATGAAAAAAAACATACTTTCTCTGCAACAGTTTGGTTTTAGGAAACAAATGAGAACGGATGCAGGGGGTCTGTTGTTGACAGTTCTGCAGCAAAAGGCGTGGAGGGCCGGGTCTACCCCTATATACTTGGCAGCGATCGATCTCTCCATGGCCTTTGACTTGGTGGACAGGGATGTTCTTTGACAGAAATTAAAAGTATTATGAATGCAGGGCAACATCAATCTATCTTAATACATTTGCATGAGAATTTGAATGTCCAGGTACGCCTAAATATGGAAGGCTTGTTGACAACACTGATAAAGATTGTTAATGGTTTGAGACAGGGGTGTATATTTGCCCCCACTTTATTCAAACTTTAATTATCAGACAGACAAAATTACTTGGATGGGGTGTCTTTTTTACCACCACAAATAGGTGGAAAGAGGGTCTATTGGTGTGCTTACGCCAATGACTTGTTCCTTTGTGTTTAGTGATGGACCTAATTATTGCATGTGGTTCTGTTAGGGGTGTTCAGAGTGTGTTGGTGTGCCTGTTTCCAGAGTGTTGTTCTGCTGTTTACGTAGTGCGTGGTCTAGTGCCGGGATAGGTCACTATGCTTGTGGTGTGTCTCAGGGCAGTGTTTTTCTGTTGTTCCATAGTTCCTGGTTCAGTGCCGGGGTAGGTCGCTATGGTGTTTTGTATCTCAGTCGTGTCTGATTCCTGAGTGTTGTGGGTGGAGTTGATGCAGCTGATGCAATGTTGTCTTGTGGTCATAGTGCCTGGTGCAAGATCAGGGTAGGTCGCTATCGGTGTTGTTCAAAGGGCAGGGTTATGCTGTTATGTTTCATAGCATTTGGGTTAAGTTCCGAGTTGGTCGCTATGTCTGAGTATGTATTTCAATTTCTTGTTGTTTTGCAGCGCTTGGTGTAAGGGCCTAGGTAGGTCGCGATGGTTGAGGGTCTATCAGCCTTGCCAGTGTTTCCATAGTACCTGATTTTGGACTCGGGTAGGTTACTATGTTGGATCTGAGGTAGTGCATTTTCCCTCCTGAGTTCTAGTTTGGTAAATCAGGTGGTCTCACTGATGTGCCTAGAGGTAGTGTAGCGTAAGAGAGAGAAAATGCCAAAAAGTAGAAAAAATGGCCATTGGTTTAGTGGTTGTGGAACAGGATTGCGATTGTGGTTTCTTTTGTGTACTCCAATCAGAGTTGTGGTTTGTGGGTCCCTCGGTTGCTCTTGGGCATTTGTTGTTGCTCCATTTAAGGAGCAGTTGGTTAGTGCTCAGAGGGGCAGCTCTGAGACTCCGGGGGGCAGACTGGAGTGGAAGGTGTTTGGTGCGTAGGAGGGTATGTTGGTTAGGTAGTTGTGTTAGTGTTCTCTAACAATAGAATGTCTATGGGTGGCAGCTCAGGACAGGTGTAAGTGGATAGTTTATTGTTTTTAGGCCTCGAGGGTGCGAACTGAGGGACTTGGTGAGTTGTGTTGTGGGTTGTGGCATGTTGTTGTCATGGAGTTAGTGTGCCATTGGCATTTTCTACATGGTCCGGTTTGGCCTGAGAATGGTTTCCTTTTGTGTGGTTCCTATTAGTTGAAGTTGCCTGGGGTTCTGGGCATAGGCGGCCGCTGTGTGCGGAATTTCTGGTACCCTGTTGTGTTTGGATGATTAGGGTTTGGTGCTGGTCGGGTTACCTTAGTCATTCTCTTGTGTTTCCCTAGGGAGGAAGAGGTGTTGTAATCTGGCTTAGAGAGCAGCTGTGTGTGTGTGATGTCATGGGCTGGTGGAATGTTAGTGTTGTAGGTTCTACTGGGGACCGTTAGAGACAGATAGTGAGAGAGAGCTGAGAGGTATGGGTGTGGGGGTGAGCCCGGTGTTTCCTTTTTGATGTTGTGTCATCTGTGTCCCCTACTATCCCTGGTGTTACTGATGGATACAGGACCAGGACAATAAACCACCATAAACGTACCTTTGCTGTCCCGGATATCGACTTTGTTACACGTTTCAGTGCTGGTCTCCTAGCTTGCCTCTGCTTATTTTAACCAGACTTTTAATTGTTTCATTTTGGCTTCTAGATCATGGAAACAATGAAGCTAAGCGACCTTTCCCAGTGACTTTCCCATCCCCCTCCTTCCTTCCTGATCCATGATAGAAGCTGTATTAGTTTCTAAGATAAAAAAAGTTGTGTTTGTTTATAGAGCATGCTTTGTGGCTCTCTAGTTGTTTTGCCTGTATATATCTGCTTTTAAGGAAAAACAACTCTAAAGAAACATCAGAAATTAAGAATTTAGAAGTTATTATATGACCTGAAAGGGATCCCCTGCCTCTCCATGTAAATGTAATTTCTACATCGAAAATGCATACTAGTAATTCCCCTTAATCTAGACCTATATCAACAACTAATAATAGAAGGGAGCTTAAATATGCTAGCTCAATTAGGGATAAACGCTGTTATGACTGATCCGCCTATTTCAAAACCTTGGAATGGTTTGGGTAATATGGTAATGGTTCAATATGGATTGTAAATTAGCTAAAGGGATCCTCCTACTGTGCCTAGATGATAAGAATTTGGGTAGAACTGATATTGTCAATGCTATAAACAAGTTTAGCGCAGCTCTGACTAGTAATAAACTCATTAGGATCATGTGTGGAGCCAGGAATGAGACATGGACACAAAAAGCTCATAGTCAGGGGGCTCATAGTTTTCAAAATAAAAGGGGGTTAGAAAAATGCCTTGCTGCCCCTACCTCAGCCAAAACTAAGGGTCTGTCCATTGTCAAGATGTCCAAAGCAACAATGTCCTGTGTCCAAAATACAATTCTGACCCTCCCATTTTAAAAGTAACTCTAAGGTGAAAAGGGTAATGTCTATGGCCTTGAAAGTGCACACATGTTATAGTTCATAAGGAAAGTCGCAACTCAAACACACAAGTTCCCAATGGATTACGTTCACAGTTCCAGGGGATTGTTCCCTTCCTCGTGTTTTCTCTTTAAGATACTTTAAACTCCTAAGGGCATGAGTTATCCTTGGAATTCTCTGATAAAAAAAAAACTTGTATATATAACAACTTGGTTGTTTGTCCCAATTTCATAGGCTACATGGTGTACTCCCCTAACTGATTTCTTCTCCAATTTAATGTAACCTTTTCTCACAATCTTTTCTTTGCTTGGTGTCTTCTCCTACCAACACTTTCTCATGTGTTTCTCTTGACACACTTGCAAACTTGAGATTGCTTGGTATACTCTCAAGCCAGGGCTTTCTCATGTGTTTTTTACTTGACACACTTACAAACGTGTATATATCTTGTGTTCATTCCCTTATTTACCCTTTTTAAACATTGGGTCTCATATTCACTTTGATGCACTTCCTTTTTCTTTATTTGTCCTTGATAAAGTTGCTAAAGTGCCCGGTGTCCCAGCTTCCCTCCTGAGGACTAACTAGCTTTCTGTGGTGACTTTGGTGAGATTGCCAAAGCGCCCCAGTGTCCAAACTTCGCTCCTGAGAACTCACCAGCTTTCTGTGGTGTCCTTCGGTTCTCCCGCAGTGAACGTGAAGTGTCTCTTTGACATTTCAACCCCACTTCCGGCGTTCTCCGACATCGCTTCTTTTTTCCTGCATCCTTTGCAGCTCCTGTCTGCGTGCTCTGTGCTTCTCTGTGTTTGTGCAGCGCCGATACTGCTGCCTGGTTCCTGAAAACTCCAGGAACTCTTCCGCTCTCATCATCTCATGGCTGCTATTCAGCAGAACGGCTCCTGCAGTCTAATTTCTCTGGCCTTCCCGATGAGCCGGTTGGCTCCACGGTCTTCCTTGCAGAACAGTAGTCCCTCTGTCAGCACCAAGAGGATGAGGCTTCACTGAGAAGCATCTCCCAGCTAACAGCTGGGTTAGATTTATAAATTTCACGACACCTATTAAGCGCTAGGTGTCACTAGAGCGCATCTTGTGCTTCTCAGCTTTACTGATCCTCATTACTCCATTCACCTTTCTCGTCGCAGTACTTTCACCTGCATGTAAATGTGAGTCATTTCTTGGTAACTTATGTATAGAACACTTGAAGGTATTCTTAGTAGCTTCCATGGGTGATAGAAAGGAGTCATGACAATATGTATTAAGGCATGGGGAATGGAAGGAATATCTCTAAAATTAAAAGAGGAATGCCATGCCTCATCCAATGAAGCCGTGTCACCCCTCTGAGGATCATCTCCCCATGTGGTCCTCCCTCATATAGCCATCTGCAGCGTCAGGATCAGGTAGCAGCTGCCATCCTCTAGCAACATGCGGCAATGCTATCACTAAGATCTAGTGATGACACCATCAGATTCATCACAATCACATTCTAAATATGTAAGAATGTTTTTGGTGGGGTGATTGCATCAGTTTCCGTCACAAATAGTGCTATGGACAAGCTAGAGGAACACATTTCATGTGATACCTGTTTTAATCATTTTTCACCAGTATATAGACATCAATCTCCAGTTTATTCTTGGAATGCTGATATTGTTTTTCCTCTATATAGTCAAAATGAGGAACTAACAAAATCTAGAAAAAGTGTCCGCTTCTATAAAACAACCACCCTCTTTAAAGGCACAAGCACCTAGTGGTGTATCGTGAGATAAATACAAGTCAGAGTATTTTCTGTAGGCTATGCTACTTTGTAATCTATTTTGTGCTATATTTAGCATAAGGAAGCTACAAACAACTTGGTTGGCTTCTAATATGATAAAACCCTTTAAAAAAGGCAGCCGTGATTCACCAAACTCCTATAGACTTGTCTAACTGATGGATGTGTCTCTATAATTCTTGGCAAAATATCTTCTTGAAAGATTATTGACATGGTGGAGCAGAATAAGATACTATTACATTCACAGATACGATTCCATGACTTCTTTGGAACCACAGAGCAAATGTCTTAATTTGGCCTTGATTGTAGACAAATACCAGGTGGTCAAATGTGAACATCTTTTTTTAGCATTCATGGACTTGTCCACAGCCTTTACTAGTGTAGATATGTGTCTCTTTTGGGCTACTCTGTAAGATGTGGGTATTCACAAAAAGGTGCTGAGTCTTCTCGTTCAATTACAAAACAGGCCTTTGTTATGTATGGAAGACAAGTAGATAAAACAAACACTTTTTTGATTGTGCAAGCCATCAATCAAGGCTGTGTGCTTCCAGAATATTTTTTTTTATCCTCATATTACTGATCTGGAAGACAGTTTGTCTGTCCATTGATTGGACATTGCACAAACAGCTGGAAGATATATCCCATGTGGATCATATGTGGACAATGTGTGCTTATTGGGCATACCCCAGCTGCTCTACAAGCCCTTTTAAATGCCTATTATAGTTGTATGGTGACATGGAGGATTTCTATTAATGGTGCAAAATCAAAAGTTATGACATATAATCATAAAGAAATCAGGTTTAGATCCTTCCGCATTGCTAATCAATTTCTTGAAATAATGAAAGACTTTGGGGGGTCATTACGAGGTTGGAGGTAGCCATGGCGCTATTAGAAACATGGCTGCCCCCTTACCGCATAACGGTTCCGGGTTCCCTGAATGGGGAATTACCGGCCCATTCTAACCTTGGAGGACCCGGTATTTCCCCATTCAGGGAACCCATCCCCATTCGAGCCCCCATAGGGCTCAATGGGAATGGGGACCATGCTAACAACGGGCCCGTTGTTAGCATGCTGGTCCTTTAGCTGCTCCCACTAAGGACCCTGGTTAAACCAAACAAAACAAATCACATGTAAATCAAACAAATAAATTCAGTCGATACATTGGGCCTTACTACGAGGCTGGCTGCCGCTGGTACCCATTTTTTTACGCCACACTCGAATGGGCAATTACCGGGTCATGCCGAGTTTGGCGGACCCGGTAACTGCCCATTCGCGGGTGCCGATAATAAGGGACTCCCCGTCCCCATTCGGCCTCATAGGGCTGAATGGTAATGGGGAAGGTGGTAGCACAGGTACCGTTAATAACGTTACTGGTGCTACAGTCCTGTTCTGCTCGCGGGTGCAGGTACAGCCACCAGTTCAGACCTGGTGGCTCCAAAGGCACCCGCGAGCAGAACTCGTAGTATGGCAATATGGTAGCAACGGTGCCAGTAGCTCTACTGGCACAGTTGTTGCCTTACCGCCATACTTGTAATGAGGCCCATTATATATTTATACTAATGTGAATGTTTCGATGGGTTAGAACTGTGCAGGGAGTGATTCCATCCTCGGATCACTGTCTGTCTAGTCTAACTATAGATTGAATCGTATTGCAGCTCTATATAAGCATCATGTCTGCAGTGTGCCTGTGGATTTGTGTGGGGTCCCCGATACTTAGAGCACGACAGACTGTGTGAGTAGTCAGTACCATAGCCTCTTATGTTTTTAGACAGTACAGAACATTTTGAGGTACTCCATTACCTATGTCAGTAGTAGAGGAGAATGTGTACGCACTGACTGATAATGTTCTTTGCAGCCTGCAGTCCCACACTCAGTTCTTGTTCTTTGACCTTAACTCTCTCCTTCAAAACTAGGATTTGAATCACCACTTTAGTGCATCATTAAGCATTAAGCATTAAGCATGTCCTATTGAAATTGAAAACAATCTCCACTGTGATCTTTCTCACGCACATACTGTTTAAATGTTGATACTGTAACTTCAAAATGTGGGTTGAGGAAGGATGGCAGCAGGTACTCCATATATGACTTAATAAAAACAATGGGCCTCGTTACGAGCTGAGCAGAATGGGTTTGACGGCGCTGGTAATGATGCCGGTGCCGGCAAACCCATTCTGCCCTATTACGAGGTTCCCTTGCGGGACCCGCTCAGTATGTCTGGTCAGACCAGACGTCCTTTGCGGGTCCCGCAAGGGGACCAGGGAGCTAATAACGAACCCTGTTATTAACGGGCCCGTAATTAGCTCCCTTCCCATTCCCATTGAGCCCTATGGGGGCTCAAATGAGAATGGGGATGGGTTTTTTGAATGGGGAATTATCGGGTCCTCCAAGGTTGGAATGACCCAGTAATTTCTCATTCAAGGAACCAGGACCCGGACCCGAGTTTGGAGGCAGCCATGGTGCTAATGGCACTACTAGCAAACTCACTGGAGGGCCACTTGAAAAGTCCAATGTTAATATGAATGTTCAGAACCCACCCTGTGGACGGATTTTAAGGTGTCGTCTTAAAAACTGTGACGTCTTGAAGAAGTTAAACACATTTGGCATGTTGTGTACCTTCTATACTTTATATTGCACCATTACCAAGAAGAACACAGAGCAGCATTAAACAAACTAAACTGGCAATGGCGCTTGAAGGCGCCAAATATGTTTTATTTTGCTAGTAGTACACTGCCTCAACATGAGTTTGGCGGTAACCCTTAAATGCGGCAGTAATACTATTACTGCCGCATTTAAGGGTCTGCCAAATCACAGGCTTGGCGTATTTACCCCCATCTCTGAGCTGGTGGTAAATCTGCCACCATTTTGCTGATTTTTGGTGCTATTCCCGTCAGTGGTAATACCGCCTGCGGTAATAGCGCCGAACATTACCCATTCGGCCAATGGGCAATGGGAAATTCCTGAATGGGCCCAATGGGGAATGGGGACTTACCGTTCCGCCAAACCTGTGATCTGGCGTGAATAGCACTGGGGGGTTTGGCAGTAGGGCTAATAGCCCTGGCGGTAATACTGCCGGGGTTAGTGCCCAACTCGTGATGAGGCCTACTTAAACCCCTTTTATTTGCAATCAAGTTATTGATAGTAACACATTCTCAACATGTATTTGTCTTTTTATGAGAAAGTGAAGAATAGTTCTAAGTTGTTATGGGTATTTTGTTCATTAATGCTATTAGTTATAATCAGATGGTAGTAAACTTGGAGTCAGAATTACCACTGGAAATTAATACAAACATACAATTGACAAACACATGCAATGAACATTCGGTTGTCGCAATTCTACACCAAGACCACTGATTCTTCGAGCATTCACTAATGCCCCTGCACTCATTTGGTGCAATCTAAAACATAACTAAAGCTGGTGTATAGGCATTTGTGTGTTTCTTTTTTACTATTGATAGTCTTATGTTATGATGTGCATGTTAGGGAGAATTCTCTGTTTAGGCTGAATTTCCTAACCTAGTGAGTCCCCCAGCAGCTTTGCTGGATTTCTGGAGTTTGTTTTTTTTTCCTCCTGCCAAGAGTGAGACTCTTTTTCTCCCACTCTTGGACATGATTTGTGGTAAATTGCTTTGAATGTCAATGTGTTCGATGGGCTATGGGGTCTTTTACTCCATAGGGCCTCATGTGTTTTGCTATGTGTGGTACACAGCACCCTCCGTGCCGTAACACTGGGTGTCCTAGGTGACCCCACCATAGACTCCATACCCTTGGACTGACTACTGTCTCCCAGGGCATGTAAAGTCACCATTGGCTTTACTAGACCTAAATTTACTTACAGAACCCGTACAAACCATCCTATTGTGGACGTACTGGTAGGGGTAATTCGATTACCCCTGGGTCTGTTGTTCGAGGGGGCACTGTCCCGTCCCCCCTCGTCGAGTTTTGGCTGGTGGCAGTGGAAACTACTTTTTATATTCGACCCCGAATATATCCTATGGGATTCTTCCCATTGTTGGAGGCTAATACCGTTTCACGTTAGTCTCTAACATACCGCCGGTTTATTTATCTTAAATAAATCCACCGGTTGGTATTTTCTGCCAGAACTCGGTTTTTAAAATGGCGTATGTGTTCGCCTCTGTAACTCCGAAACCAAAGGTTGAGCCCTTTGTTCCACTTTTGGGGGCTTCTGCACAGAGGCCCTCCAAAGTGGTGCCATTCTGTCTGGGTACCACAAGGGGCGTGGGAGGGGGTTTAGGCACCCTGGACTGAGTTGCCCTGCCAACTCAAGTCGCACTCTGGTGTGATTGGCCCAAGTGGTGAGCCACCCCGCTCACCACATAGCGTGGTTTGATTGACAGCTAGGCTGAATGAATGTATTTATACGTGGTCGTGTTTAAGGTCAAAAAGCAATCACGAAATACATCTGGACAAAGGAGGGCCTGCATCTAAAATGGTAAACTGAATGTCTCAACGTTGTATGCTGGCCAGGCATTACTATTCATTTCCAACATGTACAGGATTGTCCTACTGCGAGTAATAACTGTGTGGGGCATGGTATTGTGGAAAGAGAATACACATAAAGTGGGGTAGATGCGTGGGGCAGTTGCTGATGGCTCTCCGTATAATAAAGGGACATTCTTCGGGAAGGCTTGTATGGAAATGACCGTTTGAAGTTAACTGAGCTGCTAACTGCAAACTGTCGTTTAAACCTGAGCGCTCACTGCAAACTGACATTTGAAACTGGATATCACCAAGGAATACATACAGGTTTACAATAGCGAGTCCGAAATCAGCATTCCTTAATGTCCACGTACTGCAAACACCTCCCCTTCTCTCTCTGATAAGAACTGTACTCAAACTGACTCTGTGCACGATATGCAGATAAATGTTAAACTTGCAAAAACAATGTGGGAGGCATTACTCCTAAACCTACATAATCATTGTATATTGTTATATGCGGCTCTATTGCCATATGTCTTTTTAGAGTGAACAAGTCGATAACATTCAAAACAGATAAGCCAATTACACATTTAAAATAACAGAAATGGGCGGCTATGTTTTGCTTTCTTCGTTGAGATTTTTCGTTCTCACATTCAAGCCTCTGCTTTGTTTTACTGAAATGCACTCACGCCAGCCATTACGTCAAGTTTTTCCTTGCACCCCGCATCGTTGCCACTGGGTCTCTTAGCATGATTAAATAAAGAATAAAAAAGGCTGCAGTGTTGATTTGATTGTGCTTTGACACTCATCCGCAGCCCCGCAGGAGCAGCAGAGTACCTATGATCAATATTGCACGCCCTGGAGTGTTCTGAGTACATTATATCCTGAATTCAATGAAAGGGTTAAATACCCCACTGTTCACCCACAGTTCAGAATATTTAATGGCTACCCAATCAGTTCACACGTAGTAGCAGCGACAAAGAAAATACCCCAGCAGAGATTCTGAGGGATACAAATGATTATTAAATCAATCAGCCAGTCAGTGGTGTTATTACTAGACAGGAAGAACAGAGCAATCTTGAAAACACAAGATGATTTCAAAAAGCTCGTGACAGAATGAGAGATTATAACAATTTCACGTGTGAATGCAGCAACTTTTAGAAATGTTGCAAGCAATTAGTTGGATATATTGTTGAACTATTAAACAGTGTATCATGTGTATAAGGATTGGTAAAGTTCCATCCTATTAAACAAATAACATTTAACTGATTTTTTTTTCACCAGAAGTGGAGGGTGGAATAAGGTGGATGCACTAATTAACAATGTACAAGTGTCAAGGTAAATCAAGAAATGTTCAATGGTGATGTCCATGGCTTCAGTTGCAGTAACCGCGACCGAGTCTGCTTTGATATGGGTGAGTTGGCAATTGAAGTGGGAGATGTGCGCTTGTTGACACATGTGTTGCAAACATCCATCACAAAGAGGCATCACATTCTTGATGTATTTGAACTAAACAGCACTGCAACAATACTAAATAAAAAGTGGAATATAACTAGTCAATACAAAATCATACTTCTGCTCAGCACGGTTCACAAGAAGTTGCTGAGGTGAAAAACTCATGCTTCATCTATTATAGAAATCAAAAAGGCAATGCCACTATGAGTTGACAGGTTTTCCATATATACATATTGATGCCTTTTTATTATCTTCCTATCCACCTGTGGTGTTCTCCAGGGGTCTAACCTCTCACCCTGGCTTTTCAACCAATACTGGGCAACTCCCCCCCGCTGTATTGCGATTTTCTGCTCAAACTTCCAGTGCTACGCAGACGGCACTCAACTAATTTTCAGGCTGCCCTCGGCCACCTCCTCCACCTCTCTCATCACTGATTGCCTAACTGCCATTCAAGATTGGTGTGCCGCCAACGATCTCTGTCTTAATGCCAGCAAGACAGAGATCCTCCTCATTGGCACACCATCACATTCCTTTCCTCTCACACTCTGGCCTCCCTCGGCCCTCCTCCTTTCCCCACCAACAAGGCCAAGAACCTTGGTGTCACCTATGATTCCACACTCTCCTTCTCCGCCCACATCGCTGATGTATCAAAAATGTCAAACATCCTACTGCACCTCCTCAGAGGTATTCTTCCTTTCCTCTCATTTCCCCAGCAGCTCACTGTCTCCCAAGCTCTGGTTCTCTCTAAGTTGGACTATTGCAACAGCCTCTTTTTTAATCTACCTGCCTCTACTCTCCGCCTTTTACAACTTATCCAGAACAGGACTGTGAGACTTGTCCTTGTCCTCAAGCCCTGGGATCGTATCTCTCCAGCTCTGAAATCTCTCCATTGGCTCCCAGTGGATGCAAGAATTACATTCAAAACCCTCTGCATTGTCCACAAGGCTTTCTGGGGCCTGGGTCCAACATACCTTCAGCTGTCCCTCTGCAAATACCTCCCATCTCGAGCACTCCGCTCCTCTACCTCTAACTCCCTCAGAGTCAGTCGTTTCTCAAAGAAACGAGCTGGGGGTAGATCTCTGTCTTCGGCTGGGGCCTCCCCCTGGAACAGCCTCCCTGCCACTCTAAACCTTGAGGAGAACCATCTCCGTTTCTGGAAGCACCTTAAAACCTTCCTCTTTGCTTCTGCCTTCTCCTCTCCTCTCCCCTGTTGATTCTACTCTCCCTCGGCACCATGCACCTGGCTACCCTCTGTCCTCCGGGCCCAGGTACCTACTCATCTTGCCACCCTCGCGCACTGCCTCCGGGCCACCCCCTGCACTGGGATCTGTACCCATGCAGCCCTCCCCTTTTCTTCCTGCACTTCCAGACCTACATGGCCTGCTGCCATAAACCCAGCACTTGCCACTTGCTGGCTGCACTCCCAATGTTTGGTGCCTTTTTATTTATTATTATTTTTGTTTTTTTCCCTCTCGCTCCGCGCTCTCCTTTTGTTCCCCCTTCCATGCACTTCTCCCCCTTCCCCTTCTACCCTGCACTTGCACGTTCTCAATGTCACTGGGCCTAGTAAGATCTCTGTTTTTGTTCTCCCCTGTTTGCCTTCCCTTGCCTTGCAGCGCTCTGAAACACTTGTGTATGAGTGCGATAGAAATAAAATACCAATATAAATATGCATATAAGTTAATCTAACTAAATGTCATTACTACCTTTCCTTTTGCCTAGTTTGCTTAGCATTGCTGGTTTCCAGCACAACAATGTAGTGTAGCATTACCAGTTTCCATAATACACCAGTTAACAAAGTACTTCTTGCCCACTCAGCAGATCAATGCTAGTTCCCCATATGTCCTGTTGACTCATAGCACATTTCTCTTAAACTCACTTAGCATTTCAATGATAGTTGATAGAACCAGAACAGTTTATTTAGATTGTAATTACAAACAATCAGAAAACATACACAACATGAATACAACATGAACATCAAACATTGCGTTAACATATTAATAATATATGAAACCTACCCACTGATTAAAATCAAAATAAGTCGACAACAGTAATTAGAATTTAGCTAAAACCTTCTAAAACGATAATCCATAGCAACTCATGCAAAATCCATCAGTATACTACTATTATAATGCCTCAGCCAGGAAATCACACCACCCAGATGCTACTATCCCACCTAGCCCAGGTGCATCATGCAGCACCATTGAGGCCTTGTGTTGCTTTGAACACATAAAGATGGCCACCGCCACCCATGCAGTCGAGGTGAACACTAGCAGCTTCCTGACTCTGAGCATGGAGCCTCTCGATTGGCCGCTTCCTGGTTAAATTGCACCCAGCTCTAATAGCTGGTAGGTGGAGACAGCCAACTGCAAAGGCCTAGGGCCAAGACTGATTCCTTCAGTCTCAGCCAGGAAATCCCACCAACCAGATACCAATCTCCCACCCAGCCCGGGTGCACCACACAGCAGCATTGAGGCTTGTGTTGCTTTGAACACATGCAGATTGTGGGGTGAAATCGGGCCTCTAGATGCCAGAAATAAAGAGGCCAGAGTCAGTTATGAGGGCTCACCAAAATAAAAGGCCAGCGCAGAAATGATGTCGGACAAAAGGACTATGGAACCCAAATCAAAAGGAAAGAAAGTGGGCCTCAATTTCAAAACGTGAAAATTATGTTTGGACAAATCTATGGAGAGCTGCACCCAAACATTTGAAACAGCAGTGCATAGTATCTTGAATGGGATACCAGAATTGTGTTCTCAGCAGCTGCAGTAAATTAGAACATGTTACAAGTACTCATTTCGTTTTTCCCTCCAAGATTAAAATGCTCAGCAAAATGCCCACCAGACTTTCAAGCTTGGGCATGGGGTTCTCATCTACATGTACCATTCAGACACAATATACATACATTTTTAAATTGTGTGCAGTATAAGTTGTCATTTAAAGTAATTGTATGTGAGTTTGAAAGGCCATGAGCTGCTGGCCGTTTATTCAGATGTAAAACTAAACTCCATGATCTCCCCCTGTCACCCTGGAGATTCAGGACTGGTTGTCTTCATCCATCAGTGCCCTTCCTTAAAATACAAGCAGGAATATTTTTGAGATCAGAAATGCGGTGGAGACCAGACAAGGTTAGGTCTGTTCTGCAGCACCAGGTCACAAGTCCATAAAAAAGTGCATTAGTGTGGCCATTAGACTTTAAAGGGGGAGGCATAATCTAAACACAGATTTCTCTGCTGACATCATGTACCTTAAGAGAAGAAGTGAAACTTAAAAAAAAGGTGAGGGTCCAGCAAATGAGGAGTGAGACTGCACATTGACTTAAAATGGGAGAAACACATGTTATCACATAATAAGGACAGCACACACTGCACAATGGTCATTGTAGGATTTTATAAAAGGTGACAGTCGACCCCTTCTAACCATACTAAAATGATTTTGGTGGGATAAACACAACTAAGGTTATTAATGAAAAGGTGGGCTTTTCGGTGATTACCAGAGATGCGAAAGTTGATAAAAGCATGCCAATCATAATTAATATGATGCCCGTAAAGTGCCATATTTTTCCCTGATATGTTTCCTGAGTAAATTAAGAAAAACTGTATTTCTGCACAGAAAGGATGTGCAGAGTCCATACTAGTCTTTTCTGATTTACCTTGAAATATAGTTTTCAAAAATGTATTCATACATGTAAAGTTTTGGAAATTAAGGTTACTTGCCATGTTGGGATATTTTGAGTTAAAAAACTTGACCAAGCCCATCTGTCAAAGTGGGATGATGAAGCTCTCTCCTCCCACTGCTAACACAAAGCACTCCCCCAACCTCTTGTCCTAGCAGCACCCAGATGGGAGCGGGGTAGGAAAGACCAGCCAATCCCTTCCTCAAGAATCATGACTAGTTAGTGATGTAATTTGCTCAATAAAGAAGCCAGTTTGCCTAGGAGCTGGGGTGCCTCCACTAATTCCAAGAGGTGACCTGCTGCCGAAATCTGGCGAGAATATCCCAGCAGAGAAAGGCCTAATCTTGCAGTGGAGACAGGAGCCAGGAGACATAGGAACTGATTGGGACCACTTGAAGGAAAGAGAAGAGATCCTTGTCTGCCCCCCTTGCTGTCCCAGCGGTATGTTCTGATGCTCCCTGGTACCCAGTCTAAAACTCTCCTGTAAATTGAACTTCCCCAAACGCCCTAGATTATATAGGCCCTATATTTTTCATGCATTGTGTTAGTTATTTCCCCATTGAAAAATACCCTGTTTGCCTGTGTAGATCCTTAGCATATTTATAAAAGTAAACCAATTAATTGCCCTATTGAATTCCCAGGATCCATATTGTTGTCATTCAAAAGCAACAATTTTTTCCTTGTGTGTTGTGAGCCGTTATATAGTCATAAATATTTGCCAGAAGAATTAACCCCACAGCCTCGTTCCACATGTGTGCACAGGGTGTAAATATTACATTTCCTATTGATCCCCTTCGTATTAAATCTGAAGTGGGAAGCATATGTAAGGTGCAAAACAAAATTGCCCTTGTGAACCCATTGTGCTCAGCGAAATGAATTTTCCCATTCGCATTTTCTGTTTTAGCTACCTTGCATCTGTGCTAAACATCCCACAATCGGTTTCCCCATTCTGTCCTGATAAAAACCCTCAAGCCCTGTGTGTTATTGTTCGGGTAGCAAAGCGAATGTACCCATTCACATTTTATGTTACCTTGCCTCTGTGCTAAACTTACCAAAGTCGATTTTCACATTTTATTTTTTATTTTTATTTATTCTTGACTTAATTGGAGTTTCCAATTTTTGCAAGATCTTGTTTGGTATGTCCTTCTTCTTATAATGGATAACATTTCTGACTTAGTCCCGATAACAAAATCCCTGTTCCACTTCCAGTCTATTGTCCTGTTCGTTATCTATAAAGTCAATAGCCACAGTCTCTAGGTCTAGGCTATGGAGAAAATGTGCAACTGCGATTACTGTTTTTGTTTATTTGCCACTCATCAGGTGGTTCCATCAGTGTAATTTGTCAAGGGTATTTGCACCTTTAAATAAGTGTCCCATATGGGTCTGTATCTTCAAAGTTGTTCCTGTACATGACAAGAGTAAGTGTCTTACAGTTTCCACTGTGTCTTCTCTACTGCAAAAACAACATGTGTTTGTGGGTGAAATTCCACTAATTGCTTGAATCTCATTGTTTTTTTAGCAGGTTTAACCTGGCTCTTAAAAAGGTTGATCTTGTACCTTTGTTAGGGAACTTTTTCAAGTATTCCATTGTCATATTGACCTTTTGTAGGTTCACTGGCAGATGTTGAGTTAGTTTGTTCTTTTCCGCCTCCTGCATTGTGAATATCCCGTCCCAAGTTTTTAGTCAGGATTTCACTTTGTCGGGGTTTTCCTCAAGCTCTTTCTCAGTGCTTCCAATCTCTTCACGAGATCTCGGTTTCTATGCATCCACCCTTTCAGCATCTTGTTGGATTCTTTTTTTTTATTTTGTCTTGGATAATCTCAAACAATTTCAGTTTGGAGGTTTGAATTTTGCAGAAAAGCATCAGCCCCTTCAGCAGCACAGTTGCTTTTAAGGATACCAAACTCAGTTCCCTCCTCACTGAGGCCATTGGTGTGGATGTTGGTAAGTTCAGGATTTTCCTCCAGAAAAATCCCTCCAGCCTCGGCCAAATGCTGTCTGGGATAGCCGGCATTGATTCAGTGCCGTAGGTGATTGTTGGAGTCACTTTCGCATTGTAAAAATTGATGGCGTGAAGAAGGCTAAAGCTCTCAAAACCAATTTTCCCATTGTGCTCTGCAAAACAAATTTTCCCATTACCTTCTGTCTCCCATATTGTTTCTGTGAGCTAAACCACTAATCTGATTTTCCCATTGTGTTCCCACTCCCTGCCACTGCCTTCCATTCAAAGGAATCAAGCCTAATTGATGTTTGGAGGGTGACGGTTGCTGGGAGAAAACCTAACTAAATCTACTATCATTGTGTGTTGAATTGTTCATCTGTCTTGGTGAGTGATCTAAAAGGAATTCATTGTGACGGCATATCTCTATGTCAGTGCCTTCACGGAAGGCATTGTGTTTTTTTGTTTCCACAACATTGGTGGCTGATGTAATCTATTTGTGATATTTGGTTAAATAAATTAATTAATACATATATTCTTAGTACACATCGGCCTGGTTCATAGTCCATTGTGGGACCGGGTATGTGTTGGGTTTGTGTGCGAGATGGGTTAGAGGCCTTATCAAAAAGAACCTGAAATCAATCAAAGCAATTAATTGTGCGCCATATTCATTGTGGGGGAAGGATCTCCCTGTTTAGGGTTTGACTGTGTAATAAACTGAGACAAGATGCATGCCGCTGCCTCAGCACTCAAGGTGAACACCACCAGCTTCATGATCCACTTCACAATCCGCACCTCCCCCAAACCCACCCTGCCTGGCTACGAACTGTTGCTTACCAAATCAGAGCCCTGCCCTCAAACAACATCCTACTCCTGTACCGCCAGCCCAACAACCTTATCTCCCCAGATATTGACATCCCCCTTCTCCTCGTACCGCTGATAAAACCTAACACCAAATTCCAACTCCTCAGAGACTTCAACCTTGGATTCAACAACACCACAGACACCAAAGCCACAGCCCTCAGCAGCACACTTCAGGAAATGAATTTCTCACAAGCCATCACCAACCCTACTCATGCTAAAGGATGGATCCTTGACTGGATCATGCACCTTAACATGCCCATAATGATCACCACCATCAACCCTGTGCCCTGGTCTGATCACTTTCTCTTCTTTCTCACACTGTCTCTCACACCTCCCACAACCTGCCAAGACACTAATCACCCCCCATCACGGCAAGATACACCCACAAACTAGCCAAGGATTTTCTCATACCCACCATTTGTGCCTCCCTTGCATTCCTACCCAACAATGCTGACGACCCTGAAACTATCCTCACCACCTACAATGCCACTCTCCTACACACTCTCGATCTCCCTGTCCCCCTCAAATCCATGATTTAAAAAAAACAGCCACATATGGTTCACTGACGAATGTTTCACCCTCGCCAACAGAAAAGGTCCTTGCAGCACCGTTGAAGAAAAAACCCATCCCAAGCTCACAAAGAGGCCTACAAAGCCTTGGCCAAAACACACAAAGCTGCCATCATCACCACCAAATCTAACATCTACAATGAAAGGATCAGTGACGCCAGCTCTAACACCAAAGAGCTTTTCAAAATCCTCAGGGAGCATGTGTCCCCCAAAGCTCCCATAAGCAGGTTCCCGAAAGACAAAGCCTGGTGCTCCCTTGTCCAAGCCGCCCTGGTCAAAAAAACTCACAATTTTAGAGAAAAGAACATTGTCAAAAAACCCTCACTCCAGACTGCAGCCACTCCTCATTACCACATCATGGACCTCGCCATGACTTCTGCACCCTCCTTTCACTTCTCCCACATCACTCCTGTCAGCGTCCTCAGCATCGTCCAGCATCTCAAACCATCCAATTGCAGAGGTGACATATACCCACCACATCATCAAAATGTGTGCAGAAGCTCTCGCACCCACCATTGCAAAATTCATTAACACCTCCTTTGCCTCCTGTTGAATTTCCACTACCGTCAAAGAGGCTTTGGTCACTCCTCTCCTCAAAAAGCCTTCACTTGACCCCTCCACCCCATGAACTAACAAACTATCACAACAGTACCTTTCTCCTCAAAAATCCTTGACCGCGCTGCATACCGTCAACTCCAAACCCACCTTGAGTCGAACAACCTACTTGGCACACATCAATCTGGCTTCAGGCCAAGACAAAGCACGGAGGTCACCGTCCTAGAACTGAAAATCCAACATGATTACATACGAGACACAGGCGAGATTGCCATCCTTCTACTACTAGACCTATCTGCAGCTTTGACTTGGTTGATCAGAGCATCCTGTGTCACCACCTCACCTCCCTCTTCAACCTTTCCTCAGAAGCAACGAGTTGGATCAACTCCTTTCTGACCGAACGCTCCTCCAGAATCTTTGCAGAATCTGCAGCGGCAGACACTATCCCTGTTTCCTATGGCATCCCACAAGGCTCCAGCCTGTCGCCCATGATCTACAATATGTACACCAAGCTCATCTGTTATCATCCCGACAGCCTTGACATCCCCTACGCAAACTTTTCTGATTATATGCAAGTCCTACTCAAATGCACCAGCAACCAGTCTAGACTCTGCCAACATCACCAGGTCTATAACATTATTCTGTATGGGTGGCCAACGACGATCTTTACCTAAATGATGACAAAATGGAGATCGTCATCATCAGCTCCCCATACCACCTCAAACAAGTAGACACTTCCTTGGCTTTCTTCTCCATAGATGTTAATGTTACACCCATCTCCATGTGTGCAAACACACTAGGAGTCTATCTTGACTCAGAATTATACATGCAAAAACATGTAAATACCCTTGCCTCCTCTGCAGCCTATTCAACTAAACTCATAAACCTTAGCATAAAATTCCTGTCCTCCGACAAATGCCTTACACTAGCCAGGGCTATCATTGGTAGCAAATTGGACTATTGCAATGCTGTCCTGAACAGAACCTGAACAAAAAACCTGACTATACTGCAACTCCTAGAGAACAATGCCCTCTGGTCAGTCTAGGGTATGAAAAGATAAGACCATATTTCACAAGTCAGGCACAAGGCCCACTGGCTGCGCATCAACACCCGCATTGAATTTATTTTTATTTATTTTGATTGATCATTTTGAACACACTTAATGCCATCAAGTGGTTTCTAAGCAGAGGATCTGGATTCAAACCTGTCTTGTGCTGTGTTGCCTTGCTTCCAAGACAAACGTGTTGCCCCTGAGCTATCCTTCCTCCCTAAAGGATAGCTCAAGGCCTATCCATCACGCATCGATGCATCCACAACCTAGTTCCCAACTACCTCCACCAAAGCATTACCAAGAGTGCCAAACTGTGCAATTTGTGCTCCTCCACAAGCCTATCACTGACTACTTCTAGATTTACCAAAAAAAGAGCTGATGGAGCAAGCTCCACAGTCATTTCCCCCCACACTCTGAAACGACCTACCTCCGTGTACCCAAGAAGAGCCCTCCTACCCCACCTTCTGGCAAAAAATTGAAAACTGCCTTGTTTAACAAGTATGCCTAAGCTGACCGCCTGCTCGCCTGTATGTATAAACTGCCGCCAAAGGTATGCCTAACTACCTGATTGCCTTAATGTATTGTATCAATGTACTATAACTTTTAGCGCTGTGATACCTGCAGGTATGCACACTACCAATTAATGTAATAAATACATTGAATACATAAATAATGCCGCCAAATACACATACCTGAAAATTTAAGCTTGTACATCGAATCTTATAACCATCAGGTATTTCATCAACTGCTCACTCAGGAAAAGCACCGGATTCATGAAAGAGTCCAATGTCCAGGTTATAATGTGTCCATGCATCAAAACACAGTAAAGCAAAACTTGTTTAAATTGATGAAATCCTTTATTTTGTAACCTTCTCATATCAATGGAAGTATAATCTGAGCAGAAGAAAAGAACGTACCTGAGGAGTCTAGATCGTTTGCACAAAACGGCAAGTTTACACCTCAATTGCAAGCCCCCGCATCTTTGAAACGAGTGTATTAAAAGTGAGGATACAGATTCTTAAACAAAGCAGATTCACATTTTGGCGAGTGAATAAACACCATTTAAATTGGACTCAAATACCAATATGAGATGTGTTAAAGGGTTTCTCAAACCTATATTTTATCTTCGGGCTGGAAAAAGGTTGATTAGCAATGTGTTGCATTACTCATACTTCCTCTATCAATCGAATATGGATGCTTGATAGTGTTGCAGCACAAACATGTTTCAAAATATAGGTATTTATTTCTCTTGATAAAATGGCCTTTGTATTCACCCCAGTAGCAAGTGATATCAGAATGGAGGCTATAAAACCAGGGACGTCATTTAGGGGTCGCCAAGGGTTGCACCAGTGACCCTTGAGGTCTCCCTTGCTACCCATGTGGTCTCCCTTGCAACCCCTAAAAAAAGTTTTAAAAATAACTGTTTAAATAAATTAAACAGAGGCTCCTGGGCTGGGGCCAGCAGCATGTGGCTCTTTGTTTCTGGAGTGTCAGATTTTCTGACAGCTATAGCCGTTAAGATAGCTCAGTGGTTTGAGCGCTTGCTGCTGCAACTGTGTGTGGTCTGCAGGTGGCAGGTTCAACTTCCGGCAAGGTCAACTCAGCCTTTCATACTGCAGAGGTTGATAAATGAGCACCAACACAGGTTGGTTTATACTGTATGTATATTTATTTTATATGAAGCGCTTAAGCGTAAGTGCTATATAATAACACATCATTATCGTTTGGCCTTGGACGTCTGCATGCATTCACAGTAATTTGGCAATATGGGCCTATATACGCTGATATTAAGGATACATATGATGATTCATTCTTGTGTAAATGTAGACTACTTTACAGTGATATCCTAACCATATTTTTCGTAGTGTACTTAGAAACAATGCTATGTGATGTCACTTCCTGTTTTGTCAATGGATGAAAGGTCCTGTTCCCACGCTTCCTGTGATGTCACTTTGGGGTGGGGTCAAATTATATCACTTCCTGTGATGCCATCAGCAGTCAAGGGTCGTGTGATATCACTTCCACTACCTCTGGCATTTTGGTGAAATGACGTCCTTGAATGCACCGTAATACTATCTCCATCCAAGAACTATCCCTCCATAAAAATAGCACTGACACACAGAAGAGAATGCTTTTCTCTTTCTAAAGCGCATATACACATGCAGTATCCTTCATATCTATTTCTACTTCAGGTTCCAGGAGCCAATAACTCAGTCCTCGAGCTGCACTCGGCAAAGTGGGAGACAGGCTGTGCCGGTGCACTTTGGTGATGTGTGTTCCATTATCCCAAAAATCCGTCCCCTCTTAAGCACGCTTAGGGATCATCAGAATTCTCATCTGTTGTCCCACAACTGCTGAGAACAATATTAACAGTCAAACGCAAACCGCCATTGGACACGCCCCTAAATGAATGCACACATTGGTGGGACCCCAAAGAGTGTCCCTGCAACCCCAAGGCTCGCCTTTCAAAGTATTTGCAGCCCTCTGAATTGGAACTCAGATAATAGGACTGATTGCCCATGCAGATTGTATTTGAATTCAATCTCGGCACTTGGACAGTCTGCTTCCCTCATTTCCATAGGCCACGACCTCATGAAAACAAGATTATTTCCCCATATGCATTTGCACGAGCTAAGGTGAAACAAATGGATTGCAGCATGCAGTAGAGAAAGCACTTAAGTAATTCCTGACAGCATTCTTCATTTAATGCCAGATAAAAGTTTATGGGCCTCATTACGAGTTTGGAGGTAGCCATGCTGTTTTTAGTGGCATGGCTACCCCCAAACCGGGTACCATGTCCTGCAAAAGGGGACTTACCGGGCCATTCTGACCTTGGAGGGTCCAGTAATTCCCTTTTGTGTGACCCGGACCCGGTACATCCCCATTCCCATTCCTCATTGGGAATGGGAAGGATGCTAACAACGGGCCCGTCATTGACGGGCCCGTTGTCAGCATCCTGGTCTGCTAGCGTGTCCCGCTTTGCACATCTGGTCTGGCCAGGCGTCCAGCACGGGACCCACTGCAGACCTCGCAATGTGGCGGACCGGAATGAACAGTGCCGTTCCCTTACCGGCACCGTTCATTCTGCGGTCGCCTACCTTGTGATGAGGCCCATGTGGTTGTCTGGTGAAGAATAGTGTGGGTGAGTGGTAGCGCTCTGTGGAAGGATAATTAGGAAACAGTGTTATTAGGTGCAAAATGGTAAAGATAGGGTAGAGCCTCTTGCATGTCAGGCCAAGTTCACATGTGAATTCTTTAAGTTGTGAGGAGCCGATAGTGGGGTACCTTTAGTGAGACCTCAGCGCCCTTCCGTGTTTGCTGGAGAGTCGTTTTTCAAGGTCGCATAAGCAGAGGTAACAACGAGTCATTGGCTCCTCTACTCCATTTTTCTAGAATACTGCGTTTGTGGTTACACTGAAATAAGCTTATGCACCCAAATACCCGAAAAAGAATACAAATAGCCTCATTTTCGGTAATTCATATTTGTTTATATATCAAAAGAATGCCCTTAGTGATGACACATGTATCAACGGTACTACCGTCTTTCTCAAATCAGGGCCAGTAGTGTGTACTATTATTATCGCACCAAGGACAGAGACGTACAAAAAGACCTTTGTAGAACAAGCTGGGATTTAAACCGTGAATGAAAACACAAGAAAACCAATAATACTACACACTCCTGGCAAGTTCATATGTGCAACTACTTTTTCCCCCACAAGCATTTCAAATAAATATCATGGGCAAGTTGTACGACTTGTGAAGCAGTGCTTCACCACAACTTGTCAAAAACGATGCCCTATCCTAATATATTGATGGGGTATGGTGCAAAAGGCCTGTGAGCAACAAGATGGACACAGAGCACCTACATCATGACCTATATCCCTTGAACAAATATTGGTCCCAGTGCATGAATATGCAAAATGTAGCTCCCCAAAGCTGAATGCTCTGTTCAATTACTGTCTATCTTGAATGGACAGTCATTATAAAATACTTTGCAACAAACATTTCCAGATTAATTTAATTTTGAAGCTGGTTTCAAACTCTTGCCTTTTGTGATTCTGAAGAGCTCACAATGTGAAGATTGCAACTCACAATTTCAATTTGTATAGTTTTCAAATTTTAAATTTCAAAACTGGTGCTTTGACATTGTGCTGGTTTTGAAAAATGCAAATCAATTGATAAATTCATCCACATACTGGGAAATCTCCCATTCCCCCAATATTACACAGCCACGTTAGTGGCTGTGTAGTTATGGTTAAGTTGCTGTTTCCATAGGAAGAGCCTTTTTTGGAGGCTTATAACTTCGCTCTCCCTGGACGAATCCTCACCAGACTCTGCAAAAAAAGGATATGGGTCACTTTGATGAGGTTTGGTCCAGGGGTGGCAAAGTTATAGGGGGGGTCCCAAAACGTATTTTTTTCCCATAGACTGAATGGGGAAAAAACTTTGCTCGCGCCTACAGGCCAAACCACTGGACGGATTTTTACCAAATTTGGACCAGGAGCAGCGGCTTGGTCCCGAAAGCGAGCTTTTGCAAATTCGGTGAAAATCCGTTCAGCAGTTTATTTTAAAATGACCAATAAGTAGATCACAAAAAATTAGTGATATCTATGTTCGGTCCGCGGACACACTTCCCTGTTCGCTCCGCGGATAGTGTCCTGATTGGCTGACCGACTTTCGTCATGTCTGCTGACATGCAACGTGTTCCCTGATTGGACGGTGAAGAGCATGAAGCGCGCCAGATTTTCGGGAACGCCCGCCATCTTGTGTTCGCGGACGTCCGCAGACAGCGCAGTGAAACTTGGTGGAGAAATGCTATTAAGTAGAGTGTGTTGGTGTGTAAGACTGTTTGGGGATGGTGGGGGAGTAAGAGATGGGTTAAATGTTGTATTAATTTAGGTGGTAGATCTCCTTGTTGTGTTTGATTTGTCTGCAGACAACACAGATGTCCTGAAATGTTCTAAATAAATGAAATGGGGGTGTTCTGAGGACAGTACGTCCGTATCTATGGTTCGTAGGCAAGTTGAAACTGTTCTAAGAACACACGCGGTGTACTGATATGTTCGAAAATAAATGAAATGGGTGTGTCTTGAAGACAGTATGTCTTTCCGTACTGTTCGCAAGCAAGTTGAAACTGTTCTAAGAACACATGACGTGTCCTGGGATGTTCGTTAATAAACAAAATGGGGGTGTCCTGAGGACGGTATGACTGTCCGTACTGTTTGCAAGCAAGTTGAAACTGTTCTAAGAACACATGAATTGTCCTGGGATGATCGTCAATGAACAAAATGGGAGTGTTCTGAGGACGATATGTCCTGAAATGTTCTAAATAAATGAAATGTTTTTTTTTTAGGACAGTACGCCCGTATGTATGGTTCGTAGGCAAGTTGAAATTGTTCTAAGAACACACGCAGTGTACTGATATGTTCGAAAATAAACAAAATGGGTGTGTCTTGAGGACGGTATGTCTGTCCGTACTGTTCGCAAGCAAGTTGAAACTGTTCTAAGAACACATGAATTGTCCTGGGATGTTCGTTAATAAACAAAATGGGGGTGTCCTGAGGACGGTATGACTGTCCGTACTGTTCGCAAGCAAGTTGAAACTGTTCTAAGAACACATGAAGTGTCCTGGGATGTTCGTCAATTAACAAAATGGGAGTGTTCTGAGAACGGTATGTCTGTTCGGTTCGTTGGCAAGTTGATATTGTTCCAATAACAGATGATGTGTCCTAGGATGTTCGTAAATAAATAAAATGGTGGTGCACTGAGGACAGTATGTCTGTTCGTTTTGTTCACAGGCAAGTTGAAACTGTTCTAAGAATACATCATGTGTCCTGGGATGTTCATCAATAAACAAAATGGGGGTGTCCTGAGGACGGTGGATGTTCGTCAATAAACAAAATGGGGGTGTCCTGAGGACGGTATGACTGTACGTACTGTTCGCAAGCAAGTTGAAACTGTTTTAAGAACGCATGAAGTGTCCTGGGATGTTCATCAATAAACAAAATGGGAGTGTTCTGAGGACGCTACATCTGTCCGTATTGTTCGCAAGCAAGCTGAAACTGTTCTAAGAACACTCGCGGTGTCCTGAAATGTTCGTAAATAAAGGAAATAGGAGTGTCGTGAGGACGCGGTCTGTATTGTTTGCTGGCAAGTTGAAATTGTTCTAATAACAGATGATGTGTCCTAGGATGTTCGGAAATAAATAATATGGGGGTGTTCTTAGGACGGTATGTCTGTTCGTTTCGTTTGCAGGCAAGTTGAAACTGTTCTAAGAATACATCATGTGTCCTGGGAAGTTCTTCAATAAACAAAATGGGGGTGTCCTGACGACGGTGGATATTCGTCAATTAACAAAATGGAGTGTCCGGAGGATGGTATGACTGTTCGTACTGTTTGCAAGCAAGTTGAAACTGTTATAAGAACACATGAAGTGTCCTGAGATGTTCGCAAGCAAGTTGAAACTGTTGTAAGAACACATGAAGTGTCCTGGGATGTTCGTCAATAAACAAAATGGGAGTGTTCTGAGGACGGTACATCTGTCCGTATTGTTCGCAATCAAGCTGAAACTGTCCTAATAACACTCGCAGTGTCCTGAAATGTTCGTAAATAAACAAAATGGGAGTGTCCTGAGGACGCTGTCCGTATTGTTTCGCTGGCAAGTTGAATCTGTTCTAAGAACACTCATCATGTCAGCAGAAATTAAAAGTGCCCATATGGCATAGTGAAAATGTTTGACTCTATGGGTGTGATATGCTGTGGTGGTTAGGGCCAGGGCATAGAGTCTCCGGAGCATGGCCATATGGCCATGCACTCAAGACTCTATGCCCTGGCCACAACCACCGCAGCATATTTCACCCATAGTGACTTATAACCTTGGGATCCAAGAACAAATTTTTAAGCAACAATGTTGTAAGCCACTATGGGTGTGATATGCTGTGGTGGTTGTGGGCAGGGCCTATAGTCTTGGGTGCATGGACAAGACCAAATTTATAAGCACCAAAGTTATAAGTCACTATGGGTGTGATTTGCTGTGATGGTTGTACTTATTATAATATACTTACTGTTTGGTTTAGTAACTGGAGTACATGTATTTCTTGTTCATTTCTGAGATAAAAGAAAAGATCATGTTAGTATCGGTATTTTGTAATGACTTATAACATTGAATAACCAACATTTTTTTTTAACCCTCATATTTAGTAGATTACAAACCAGTGTACTGAGCAATTTGCTCAGTTTCTGTGTTTGTTGCTAAAATCATTGGGTCGGTGGGAGAAAAAAAAATCCATGTTGGATTTAAAAAAAAAAACTTTTTTTGTTATGCTACAGTCTATTTGTTTGTTTGTTTTCAGTGTTCACTTGTTGTTTCTGGTTAATGCTCTATGTATTGGCTTGTTGCAGATTTTTGGAGCAGTTAGATACCTGTTGACATATTGTAACTATTTTTTGTTATAATGAAGTGGTATTGATTTATCTGTTTGGATATTGTAAAATGATTTATCTGTTTGGATATTGTAAAATTTTGGGGCAGTTAGTTACCAGTTGGCGTATTCTAACTGTCTATTTTTTTAATCTAATTTAGTGGTATTCATTTATCTGTTTAATTGTTGTATAATCTTGGGGCAGTTAGATACCTTTTGGCATATTCTAGCTGTTTATAGTTTTTTTTATAATGGAGTGGTATTGATTTATCTGTTTGGTTATTGTAAAATCTTGGGGCAGTTATATACCATTTGGCGTATTCTATCTATTTTTTAATATAATTTAGTAGTATTCATTTATCTGTTTAGTTGTTGTAGAATCTTGGGGCAGTTAGATACCTGTTGGCATATTTTAACAGTTTATAGTTCTTTAATAGAAGTTTAGTTAAGGTTTAAGTATAGTTTAGTTAATACATTTTGGTTTTAAGAAGATTAAATAAGCGTTTGTAAGATTTGCTGGTAATCTCTGATTTAGAGTAATGGTACTATCATTACATTCGAACCATCCACAATTCTTTTTTATATATGCAGTGTAGTGACCTGAATTGGATGTGGCTCCTGCATGGTAGATTATACCTATTGTTGTGAAGGTTTTCTTACCAAGTGATACTTGACCATGTGTGAATCCAGACAGCTTGCAGTTGTTTTTGGTACCATCTGCATTGTAACGTAAAAGCATTAGTATTACGTATTTACCATGTGTTTGTATTAGTAAGGTGGAGCGATTATCCGAATTGCAGGTAGAACATAATCTACCATGGCTTGCATTTTGTACAAGTTGCTGAAATGTAATGGATTCACAAATAGGTATTGATATATATATATATATATATATATATATATATATATATATATATATATAGAAGCATTCATTGGGGATTTGTTCTTGTGTCACATTGTTGCAGAGAGTGCATTTATGTTTCCACATGTATGAAACCTGGAAGATTTCATTTATAGGCATGTTTTGTTTTCCAGTACTTGTAGTAAGTACATTCGAAATTATTGTGGATCTTCCTGTGAGTTTATAGTGAATTTCACCATTCCAGCACAGTAGTCCAATTGTTGTCTTATTCCATAAACACTATGGGCCTCATTACGACCCGGGCGGTAAGGGATTCCCGGTACCGGTAAGGGCACCAGTACCGGTAATCCCTTAACGCCTTATTACGAGTTCCCTTTGCGGATCCTCCCTTAACGCCTGGTTTTACCAGGCATTAAGGACGGGACCCGCAAAGGGACTTTGGTGCTAATAACAGTACCACAATTTGCGGTACCGTTATTAGCGCCTTCCCCATTCCCATTGAGCCCTATGGGGGCTCAAATGGGAATGGGGAAGGGTCCTGGTGAATGGGGAATTACCGCCCCCGCCAACCTTGGAATGGGGCGGTAATAGCTCCATTCACCAGGACAGAGTCGGTAAGGGTTTGGAGGCAGCCATGGTGCTAATAGCACCATGGTTACCTCCAAACTCGTAATGACTCCCTATATGTGTTATTATGATTGTTTGTTGCATTTCTATGAAGTACTAACATTTGCAAACACAATTGGTTTGTACTGTGTAAGTATATGTTGTCAACAATTGGTGGTAATTGAAATAGTATATTCATGGCTACATTTGCATAGCAACTTACACCAATTATATTTGAGAATTTAAATGGACCAGGTAATTCTGTATCTGAGTGATTTTTTTTTAGTTTGTCTTCCTTCTTTGACGAAGTACCTGGTTTACTTTCCCTAATTGGTTCTTTTTTGCTTGTGGTACTTGATGAAGTATTAGTTTCTTTTACTCTCTTTGGAGGATTTGGAGTGATATCCTGTTGTATTTCTGTTTGATTTAGTTTTCTTTTCCAATGTTTTACTTTTTGTGGAACAGGATATGTTTTTAGATGGGTGGTGTATAGTGAACGAAGTCTATTGTATTCTAAAATGCAAGGAATATCAGCGTTTACTTTACTTGCATCAAAGTTGATTAGAAATAGACCGTCAAGTGTACGTAAGCGTGATAGTGCTACGTAGCTCATGCCTTCTTTAAAGACTGCGTTACCAATGTCTATTAATGCTTTGTCTAGGGTAAAACCTTGTGAGTTATGAATGGTGACTGCGTATGCACGATTTAGAGAAAATTATTCTCTGCGTACATACATGTCTTTGAAGAGAAGGATCGAGCTGTTGAGCGTCCTTTTTACTCTGAAAGTTTGTCAAAGAGAATATTGACAAACTGAATGTTGTTGTCACATGGGTATGTTTGAAAGCCAACAACTGTACCCAGTGCTCCATTAACTTGTCCTTGGTCCACGTCAAGGTTACGTTTAAGCATTACTCTGCAAATTAAGGATAATTTTAATATTTTTTCCAATCCAGCTGTGTTGGAGATTGAATTTTCTAAACTATTTAGTCTTGTTGTGGCTTGTTCACACATGGGTTGTGTCATACCATGTACGTCTATTTTGTCTGTGGTGCTAATTTTCATTATTGGTTGCATTTCTTTTTTTAACATTGTTTCATTGAATTTGAAACAGCTTGCAAGAGTTGGCATTAAGGCCATACAATTGACATTTTTGTGGGCTAATTGTTCCATAAAATCTGTAGCACATGCATTATCGCCATAAAGGGCATGAATGTGCCGGGTTTTCAATATTGATTGTGCTTCTTGAGATAGTATACCAACTCTAATACTTTTTAGGATGTTGGCATAAGTGAGATCTGCAGATTGCTGCATGTTTTCTGTTAATTCTCTGTATTGGAAATGTTGCCAAAGGTTGACATTTCCTATGCTGCCAACAGTTTTACGGCAGCGTTTGTGTCCTAAGGTTTTAAAAATAGGCTCACCTTTCACTGGTGTCAATTGAAAAAGATCTCCGAAAACAATAATGTGTTTTCCTGCAAAGAGGTCTTCGTAGTTTGTTTTGAGTACTTCTTGTAATCTGAGGTGAATCAAAGCCAACATTAGGTTGGAGACCAGGCTCACTTTATCTATTAGTAGCATTGTCATTTGTTTTAATACTCTGCTGCTTCTGTAGAAGGCTTTTAATAGTCTAATTTGTTTTGGTGTTCTACTGGCAGCAGTAGTAATCAGTGTAAAGTGACAGCGCCTATGTTGTAGGCAGCTAAACCTGTGGGGGCAGTGACAACAGCTGACAGTTTGTTGTTTGTCAATTGGTGAAGGAACTTACTGATGATTTTGATTAAGAATGTTTTGCCAGAACCAGCTTCACCACTGACGTACAGTAGTATAGGTTTGCAATTTTGACAGGTGCATTCTTTGTTTCATGTTGTACAACATGTGCAATTTCTTTTGTTACTTCTTGAAAAATGCTACGTTGCTCATAGTTTAGTTTTGATTGTAGTGTAGTTAAGTCTTCTTTATATTAATACTGACACATGATATTTTCTACTTCTGCCATAGCTAATTCTGCCTCATTTGTTATTAGTGGCTCTCCCAGTGGTTCTTGGCTTCCTGTTACAGAAGGTTGACTACTGTCAGGAGTGTCCTTATCTAGTTGGGCCTAGAGTTCTTCTTCGTGTTGCTGTTCATTGTGCAACATTGTTTTGTACTGTGTAAAGTTTACATCAGTTAAAGTGCTTTCATTTGCTTTGAAAGCGTCTTCATATGAGTCATAGTTATCTAGTATTTCTTCTTCTTTTCTCCATGGTTTAAAGAGTTGTAGCAGGGACATGTAATATAGTTCTTTATGTTGAGGAGTCTTTAATGACAATTTGATATGATTAATTAAACTTCGTTTGGTGAGTTTTACTAAGCTGCCTTCACAATTTGTCACTCTGTATTTACCTTTTTTTTCATCAGGTTTTATATTATTTTTGTATGTGAAGTTTTGGGCTATGTGGTATAGACACATGGTTTCCAAAGTGTTACTTCTGTTTGGGTAGTATGTGTCCAGTAAATTGTTTTTTAAAATGTCTTGGCTGTTGGGCTCATGTTTGGTTATTGTTTCTATATCTTTGTATGATTTTAGAACTCTTTTTCTAGATTTAGCAGGACCAAGACTTAGCCATACTATATTTTCAGATTTTACATACAAACCAGTACCAGTTAAATGATCTGCTGCTTCATAGGAGCCACATTCTCTATGGGAGAGCATTTTTATGTCCAAGCTGTATCATTTCTGAGACAGTGTTTTGTCTGATGGCAGGTCATTCCAGAGGTCTTGGAGCTCTGTTTTTCTGCTTTTGTTAAGTATGCTGTAACATATCGTGCAACTGCAGTGGAATTGTCTGCAATGTACTGCACATCTATGTTTGCATTCCATAAATGGGCAATGATTGCATTGTAATCATTGATATATTTTTCTTCTTCTGTTTTTTTTAAGTAAAATGTATTTTTAGGTGATTTACCTTTAACACTATGTCTAACTGAAGACATGAAGTTGTTCACTTGACCTGTCTTTGTAACCGTTCTAGGGAAACCAAAGCGGTATTTGGTGTAGTATTTCCCTTTGTTTTTGTATTTGCGATGACAATATTTGCCACATTTGCGTCTTTGAAATTGTAAAATGTGTACATGAAGATCACTATTTGTTGCTTCTGATGGAATTTCACAAGTGACATATTTTTCAATAAACTGTAAAACAGTGGCATCACTGTCTTGACCAAATTTAGGAGCATCTTTAAGCCATAAAAACATGTGGACATGTGGTGCTCCTCTGGCTTGGTATTCTTTTCTCCAAAAGAAGTGTTGCACTTCTCCGAGAAGAGGAGCAGTTTTATTACAAATAAAGTGAAGCGTAGCAATGAAGCGATGGTGAAAATATCTTGAAACCTTAACAGGATCTAGAGAACAAAGTTCTCCAGGTGTTAGTATATCTATGTTTGTTTTGTTTTTGTTTGATATGCGTAGGAAATCATGTAATTCTTCCCATGCATTTTCTGCACAACTTAATGTAACAAACCAAGTGGGTGGACCAAGGATTCTTATTATACAACGTACATCTCCATGACGTTGAAACCAGTACTCTTTAGTACCATGCATATTTGCTAATAGATTTGTAATATTTGATTGTAAAACCTAATCTTTTTGTTGCACTTTTTGTACTAATTGTGTAGCTGACATATTTTGCAAGTGGGATCCTGATTTTAACGTGTGTGCAACTCTGTAACATAAAGTTGCTAGTTCACTTTCAAAGAGTAGGTGGAATATGTATTCCACATTTTGTCTAAATCTGAGATCTTCAGAATACATCCGTAATGAGTGGTATTCTGATGCTGTTATTTGAATAGGTCTATCATCGTACCTTCCTCCTTTGCCAGTAGGAAAAAATAGAGGAAAAGTATGTGCTTCTATACTTTTTTCACATATGCTCATTGGTGATCCTTTTGTTTGACGCATTTGGTACGTTTCTAGTGCATCTTATACGGTGTCATTAGAGTGCAATGGGTGAATTGTATAATGGTCTAAAGTATTGGATATTGTAGCAGGATCTAGGAGCTCAAATTGACCAGCTTCTTGTGTCTCTTGAATTATTTCTGTGGTATCCTTCAAGTTTTCTTCAATATTAATTTCTTTGTAGTATTCATTATTGTCTTTTAGATATTGCAAGCCTTGTCTAACTTTATGTAAATCTACCAGTTGTTCCCATTTTTTTTTGTCTTTTGTAGGTACACCATTTACTAAGATAATTAAAGATTGCTCCATTGGACGTTGCACTCCTAGAGTGTGCACATTTTCTTTTAGATCTAATGGTAAATACACTACTTTTCCCCGAATACCTTTCACTAATTCAGAGGGAGGTAATTTTGCTGTTTTTGGTTGAAGGTGTATTATTGCTTGAAATGGGTGCACTGTTTGAATTATGATGCTCTCATATAAATTGAGTTGTTGTAGGGGTTTTGGTTGTGGAAATAATTCAAAATTATTTGTGATAGCATGTGAAGGAGTTTGGTTGTTGTCAAGTTTTGTAGTGCAGTAACTGCAAAGTATTAAGGGGTCAGTTATTTCGTATTTGTTTTCTGCTATAAGGTAGAGAGCTAATTCAAACCATTTAGAATCTTCATTGTCTTCTATTTTGTATGTTAGGTCTACAGTTTTTGTGTTAATTTTATAAAAAGTTCTACGGCAACATACACACACATGGTTTGGTACTTCAGCAGATGTACTTTTAAATTTCAGTATTTCTTTTTTGTATGTGTGTAGTAGAAGGTTGCCATTTTGCTTTAAAGCTATTTCATTCTGTAAGTGGCTTTCACTTCCAAAATTTTTTTTCTGGATATAGTCGATTTCTTCAAGTAGGTCTTTTGCTGTACCATGTAGAAGAATGTTATTTAAATTGGCTAGTGCTAAAGCAGGGCTTTTAGCATAGTACAGTTTATAGACTAGATTTCTTATAGTTGAATGATGTGTTGATATCATTTTGATATAATGGAAGGTGGCTTTGCAAGTAGGTCCTGAAATGCAGGCCAATGAATGTCCTTGTAGTCCTGTGTACTTGCGCACTGGACAGGTATCCATATTTTGCAGTAGTTTAATTTTGATTTTGTCTTTGCCTTTCACATATTGATTGAGGGATTGGCGTAAAGACTTGAAAGATTTTTGGGGAATGTTACACATTGAAGTGCATGGCCATCTCTATACTAGACGTTCTGATTCAGTTGAATGGAGAGGTAATTCTAAGTTTTCTGGGTATATTTTTGTAAGCAGTATTTCTTGTTTCATTATTTTATTTATTTATTGGTAAGTTGTGTTCAGTTCATAAAACATTTACAACTTTAGATACATTCATACCAGTTACATATTGACTCATTATACAATACTAATACGCTATTCATTCATACTCAATACAAAAATACAATACATAAATATATATATAAACAAAATACAATACGGTGATAATTACCTTATATCACTATTGACATATATCACTACCAATTAATCATTAACATTTTCAATGATACTAGGCGGGAGGGTCTTCCATACTCTATATATCGCTATATGTGCTGCCTCAGATTGTACATTCAGACACCATCTCCAGAAATCCTCCGACTGTACATAACTCATGTTATGGACAAATCGACCATAATTCAACATATAGTGGTTTTGTCTTACTGGACATAAAGTTAAAACATGTCTAACAGTCTCACATTCATCTTTGTCCAAACACATTTGACAGTATCTCTCTATTTTTGGAATCTTCCATTGGGAACCAAAGGTAGACTTCACTAGAAGTTGATTGGTGCGCATTAAAAATCTAAAATTTCTTACTAAAGGGTCAGGATAACGTATTGAATATATTTGCGGTGTATAATATTCATGTACAATCCATTCAATATATTTAAAATTATTAACTTTTTCATAACCTCGTCCACTGCTATGTATGGCAATTGTATTTGTTTGCTTTTGTTTGTATGCTTCTTCATTAAAGTATGGTTCTGTGCTCGTAGTGTGACTCCATTCACCTCCACAGATACTTAAGAAGTTATTTCTGTTGACATTTCATTTATTGAGAAGTCTTTTTTGTAATTCTGTGATTAATTTTGTTAGTGGTTTCATTTTGTTAAACACTAAAATAAATAACTTTCTTTTGAGAAGGATTGCACTGTCAATCAACGCTTCTAAAATTAATTTCCTATGATAGGTTTTAAGTGTTGAGCCTGATTTCTCTCCTGTTTTTATAAGATTTTGAAGGACTCTGTGATGGAGCATTTTTGCTAAAATACTTTTTTTGGTATGCTTACTTTGCACTATATCAAGATTTATCGGAGCAGTTTTATCTGTAGTGGTAGCTGATTTTTTGTTAATTGTTTTGAGGTTCGTTTTACATTTTGATAGAGGAGGCAAAGTTTCTGTAGTTGAAGCTTGTTTTGTTTCGCTAAATGACTGCATTAGCTGTTTTGTTTTAACTTTTTTTTACAAATTCTGCTAGAGATGGATGCTTGTTTTGGACACTTCTATTTTCATTTGCTCTGCTTCTCCGTTGCTTTCTACGGACTTGATTTTTGATAGGCATTCTTTAGGGTCTGTTGAAAAAAATAAAAAAGCTATGGGTTGGGGTGTTCTTAATGTATGTGTGCTGTGTGCATGAGTGTCTGAGTAAGATGATAAAGATGTATGTAATGGTGTGTGATTTTGCATTGGGCAACTGCAACTAGTTGGGATGGGTATTCTTAAATTTATGTGCTACTGGACTGGGGTTCAGATGACAGTAGAAAGTAAGCTAGTGGTGTGCAGAAGTACACATAGCAAATCTAATTGTATACAATTAAAACAGTTGTTTGTTCTATAATATCAAAATTCTAGGGCTGAGTTGGGTCATTTGTGTGTCGAAAAATAGAAAAGTGTGTGCCATTCTGCCTGTAAATATCTGTTTAAGAAATGGGGATTTGGAGACAGAATGGTCCACAATCTCTATTTTTAGGCCCGGAAATAGCATGAATTAACCTTACAGTGTGTTTGAATAATAGTACAAACAATATGGTGGTATTCAACTTACTTATTTTTCTGAAATGAGCAGGTTTCTTCTTAGTTGTTCTTTGTACTTCAAATTCAGCTGCTTCTTTTCAGGAGAATGGTCTTCACTGCAATTGCAAAGGAAACAAATTAGTAATTTTGTTTGTATGTAGCACTGTTTTTAATTTAGACATTGATTTTTTTAATTGACATTGACCCTCAGCACCTTCCTCAAAATCATGAAAACTATCTTATTCACAAAAGATGCGTTGCACCAGTTGAATACATATCATATGTTCTTAATGCATAAACTGTATTGTAATGACTAACTGTACCAACCAAAATATTTCTATGCCTTGTGGAATTCATAATGTACCACCGAATACCACTATTTCTGTAACTAAGCTCTTGTAAGTAACATAGCCTCAATGCCATGGGCTGCTTGCGCACTATATAATTATTAGTAAATACATTTGTATGTCTTTGTACAAGTATTGTTGTTTGATATGTAAACATACTGTGTGCATGCAATTTTATTTGAGTATGTTAACTCTTCATATTGTACTTTAAATATGTTTGTTCAACATGCTTTGAAAATGTGTGTGTAAAAAGTAATTAAATAGCAGATAGGTTTGGAAGTGACAGTTGATTTTAGGAGATGGAAAAAATGACAGTAAATTCATTTTTATAGATTATACAAGCTAAAAGTCAGTTAATCTGTTTATATGAATCTATAAGAATTGTACATGTACTATGCAGAAAATATGCATACCTGTAGTTTGTGTTCATGCTTATGGATATGCATGCAGCTGCAAGTAGAAATCTTGGAGACTTGTACAGTATTGCTGTTAGAAGGTGCTTTCCAATGATATGACACTTGTACTCAGAGAGATTAACAGTACATTTGAAGTGCTAATCTATGATGATGCAGTTAGATGTAGAGGTCTTGGATGTGATTGGTGGATGTTCATGTGACTTCTTAGCTATATCCAATGAGGGAATGGCACAGAAAGTGAAATGGAAATGGTAGAAGGACTGTCCATGTTACGATATGTCCACGGACATGGCTGTAGTCCGCGAACATCAGGTGTTACATCCGGGGATTTTGGGTTGGGGAGCCATGCAAATGAGAATGAGCAGAGAAAGGGATTGGTCAGGAAAGTTTAGTGGGTGTGTTGTACCAGGAGAGAGTTTCTCAGATACTCTTTTTGCTGAGAGAAGAGCAGATAGCTACGGCTGTGTGTTTCAGAAAAAAGATTGTTTGGATTTTGGGAGACTCGTGGATATATTGGTTGAAGGTGCATACAGAAAGCTTTGGAGTAGCTGAAGAACCTGGATTCCCACATGTGGAAGTTCACTGGCATGGAGTAGGTGGAATGAAGTGGTTGGACTTGCTACCTCTCTGTGCTACTTTGGAGACAGAGCAACATCCAGAATTAATTGTAATTCATTGTGGAGGGAACAGTTTAGGACATGTGTCTGGAATTTCTTTGCAATTTGCAGTGAAAGAAGGACTTGGGAAGGTCATGGACATGTTTCCAAATTCTCAAGTAATTTTTTCACGGATTGCGCAGAGACAAATGTGGCTTCGTTCTTCTTCATTTGGTCCACAAATGGAGAAAGCAAGGCGCAATGTCAATAAGGATGTTTCTGCCTTTCTAAGAGATTTTGGCATGTCCTCTTTTCACAATGAAAATATTATGTTTCGTAGTACATACATTTTTCGCAGAGATGGAGTCCATCTTACTTATGCTGGCAATCAGATTTTTCTGAGAAATGTACAAAATGCATTGCAACATTTTTTGGAATTATAGCATCCATTTTGTAGTAGGTTTTGAGCATTTCAAATTTTTCAAACACAAACAAACACCACCAAAAGGCTCTTTTCAGAGCCACCACTTCCTCCCAGATAAAACTGCAATGGTTATGATAGGGCAGCACTCCAAAATTTTAGATGTTCGTGGACTGTCCGCGGACTTCTAAAAAATACACAGGGCTCTGCTTCATTTATTTTCACTACTATTTTTTAACTAATGAAAGGTGGCTCTGAAAATAGCCTTTTTTTATTTTTGTTTTATTTTTTTTTGTTTTATTTATACACAACACACTAGGAGAGGAGGGGAAAGAAGGGTAAGGGGGGGATACAAACCACGGGGAAAATAAAGGGTGAGCTGAGAGAGGAAGATGTAGAGTGGGTTTTACTTGGGTAGTGAGCAGATCTTCTCATGCTCTGAGACGATAGCCTCAAAAGCACTATGAAGTCTCTCCCCCCTGCACAGTACTGCATCGCAGTACATATACACAACTGTGACCCTTGAAAGTGTAGGTGCCTTTCCCAGTCTTACTACGTGTGAGAGAAAAACTAAAATAGCAAACACAACACCTTGTCGGGGAAAGAGGCACTGAGACCCGGCTGCAAGAGTTCAAAGGATGGTTTATTTCTCCAGCTAGGAAATAACCAAAACACTCTAAAAATCCCATTACATCAGACTCATATTTACATTAGTTAAAGTAACTATAACAAAAAATGCTAAATGGACCCGATTGGCCAGGCAGTGTGGTGCTGTAGGTGTGGGTGGCATCTCTTCCTCCTGGTTGGCTGAGTAGCTGACGGACGTCAAACATCTTGTGCTCCATGCAGGTCAGGGTCCGGTCACTGTGGTCACTACCTAAGCTAATATGTTACACACTAAATAACAAATTATTTAAAACATTTTATGCTACTTGTCACATTTCTACAAAAGTCACACACAATGATTATTGTCAGTACAATTGGGTCATTCGTAGCTTTAATTGAAGGCCTTGAACTTATTGTGCATGTAGAAGAATCAGGCTGTGTTTCACATCTTTCCCTAGGCTTCAAACTCATTAGTGCAAGTAAAAGCATATATAGTAGTAAAAATACTTAAGGTTAGTAAGGAGTGTATTGGGTGGATTTCGCAGCACAGGCGAGGGTCTGGCACTTGAAAGAAATACCTTACAGGGGGTGCAGGGTCAGGATGGCAATAAATTGTTCTAATGGGGGTGGGTGGCTTGCACGTTTATGAGGACGAATCGAGCAGAAAGTGCTTAGCTCATCCTGGTTCACAAGCCGGTTCTCAGATGAACAGTGATCTCAGAGGAAGAAAACTGTAGAATATTGATTGTTGCAACTTTCTCCAGCTTCAGCGTGAGAATGGAAGCACAGAACTTACCTTTGCAGGGGGATTGCAAGGGTGGGGGCCAGCCAGCTGCCTGCGCGCCTTGTGTGTGTGTCTCTGTCCTTGGCTGCTGCGGTGGAAGGGGAGCTGAGCATTGCTATACTATCGCAGTGAGGCCTGTTTACCCAAGATGGAGTCGAAAGGGGGCACATAAGATGGATGCCCCGTGTCCTGCTCAGTAGTCCCATCTATGTACCAGTCAACCATGGTTAACTTTACATAAGGGCAAGGGGCAATCCCACTACCGGTGGCACGCGGTCCAAGCCTTGTACTGAGGAGCGTACGACGCGAGGGGGCCTGAGGACCCCTCGGTCCCATACATTCCCCCCTTTCGTCACATCTAAAGTAACAAACTACTTTATCTCGTTCTTTCCATTCTCCCTTCGGTAGCGCTCAGCTTCAGCCACAGCCTCACCCCAAGCAGGTGTACCCTTTATTGGCATCCATGCTTTGCACACACTTCTTAAGCTGTTACCTCTTCTTGCGTATTCTTCTGGGGTGACCATTAAGTATATCCCACCATCCCCATCTAAATCTATCCAAACCTCGTTATACCAAAGCAAGTTTTTTGGTGCTCTAATGGTAGTGTAATGTAGATTATGGACCACGTCCCCATACTGTCTATAGATGGCAGTCATCCTATACTGTGGTGTGGTGTATTCTCCGGTTTGTACTTGGGCATCTATCATGGTAGCCACCGTTGTCTGTCGGCCCACGGTTACCATCATCATTGCTGAATTAGGCATATTATTTTAACAGCATCTTAGTCCCAGTTGGCACACACAGAATATTAGGAGAAGAAAGACTATGATGGGAATGAGTATCTTTGCTGTGATGTTCACCCATGATGGTATCCAGCTGAACAGATCGTCGAACCACGTGTTGTTGTCTACTCCACCTTCTGCTCTCATTCTTTCTCCTAAATTATGCACTGCTGTTATCACATGTGACAGTGTCCCGTTATCAGCATCGGTACGAACGTGCAACACGCTCCCCCAATTTATTTTGCAAACACCACCGTCCATCGCCGTGATAAGATCTAAGACATGTCTGTTTTGCATTGTCATCAGGCGCAATGCTCGGAGCTCTATTTCTATGATGTTGAATCCTTCTTCAGTGTCGTTGGCCAGCAGGATGAGCTCCCAGCGTGTTATCTGCAGCCATTTCGCGTTTGCCCTTGCTTGAACGCCTGGTGCTAGGAACGATGCAAAGAATGTTTCTACAGATGAGAAAAGCTTATACTGTTGTGGGATTTTAGCAAGGAGTTCTGACGATTTGGACGAAATATAATTGGATCTTTTGCTGCGTGACAACTTGGTTTTCAAAGTTTCTTCTGACAATAGTTTGTATGAAGGGGGCTCCGTGATTGTCTCATCGGGCGCTGTCGATGGTTCAGCCTATTGCCCTGCTGCCGATGTGTCTGTCGATTGGCCTGCTGTCGATGTGTCAGCCGAAGGCCTTGCTGTAAACTGAACGTTGCTCTCTGGTATCACCATTAGTGCTGAGTGAAGTGTGGCTAGGGCACAAGTGCCCCTCCAAGATGCTGAGAGATGCAGGTAAGCTTGTTTGCCACATATCCAGTATATGTCCATTAATGCAGCAGTGCGTTTTTTCATAACTGGCATTATTAAAGTCTTATTGCACTGCCACACGGTTCCCATGTTCACCTTCCCTTCTCCATGGAAGCAAAGTTTGTGCGGTATTTCCTTTTGAATCTTTATGGGTCTCTCCAGGGGTGTAACCCATCTCAGCTTGGTGATATGCTGTGACCAGATGGGGATGCACGTTTCTTTTGCCCATTCGTATGTTTCATCTGGCAGTCCTCGAAGCCCCTCAGCTTTGCATTCAATCGTTTCATCATGCCACTTGTCATCTGCATATCCTGTCCCTTTTATAATAAAAAATGGCTCCTGGAGGCAGATTTCTCCTTGTCGTCTGCTGGTGCAAGTTTGTTCGTTTTCCAATTTTTCCATAGTGACTGTGTGTGCTTGGAATGTCTTTTTTATTCTACACAGCATTAGATGAATCAAACATTGGGCCTCAGACAAGGGTACTTCCTGTGGGATTAACATTTTTGGTGTTCCAGTTGCATGAGGAATAAGTGAGCACACGTAACAACTTTCCTTACTTGCTTGCTTTGCTTCGGCGCTCATGTCTGAATACCATTTGTTTGATTGGTCAGGGTGTCGGGGGTCCTCTATTTCATCTAACCCCAGGTTATGATAAATATCGTATCTGTTTTTTTCCCACCCCCCTTTTTCTCCTCCCTCTGTTTTTTAATTGGGTACCAACTCGTGGATATTGCAGCGGGAATATTCTAGACCATGCTTCATCTATGTTGTTCATGGTGACATGTGTGTATTCAGTAGAGGTTTCTGGTGCAGTGTGTGTACGCATGCTTGTATTTCTGGAATTAGTTAACCAATAGTAATCATCATTTACATTCCATCCAAGCTCTATTTCCTTGGCTCCAGTATTATTCAACAATGGAATAGCAGTTTTGTTTACGTGCAATTGTACAAGGGGCAACGTTATATTTTTTATATTCAATTCAATGTTATAAGTGTCCTTCAAAATAGCTGTTGCTTCAGTCCATATTAGTTAAGACCCTGGTTTTGTCCTATCAGTTCCGCTCCCCCCTTTGTTCATTTCATTCGCCACATATAAAACAACGTTATACCAAATAAGATAAAACATCATTATTGCAAATAGTATGGCAGCATATTTTATAAAACATTCCAAATTATTTAATCTACTGGCCCTAGTGGCATCCCTATTTCTATCTAACATTTCAGCTTGCTCAGCCATTTCATCGCATTGGCTCATGTTGAACCTATGTGGGCGAGACAAATTCGTTAAGTCATATGAAAAGAAACATAATTGCAATTGTTCATTCTTTTTCATTTCTTTACTCAGTTAGGCATTTAACAATTCCTTTTTCATTTCATCATGGAAATAATGAGGAAAAAATGGAAAAAACAACACGATTTATATGAGAAGAAAAGAAAGAGAGAGAGAGAGAGAGAGAGAGAGACAAAATATGTAAAACCTTTGCTTTTCCCCTATACTTTCCCTGTCTAAGTTGCAATTTTCATCATGTCAACCTGTGCCAGTGATGGCATCCACACAGTCGGTTTCATTTTGGGGAGGTGTAACACTGTGTGCCCTTCTCACGTCTGAGAGGTGCACCCAGTACTTTAACCCCGTAACTTTAACTGCAGTTGGGGTGCTGTACACCACTGTGTATGGACCATGAAATCTTGGTGAATTCCACCTTCTTACACAATTTCTGACAAGAACCTGCTCCCCTGGCATTAAAGGCCGCTCTGTGCTGTCTGCTGTCGGCATGGAGTTGTCTGTTGCTACATCTTCAGTAAATGGTGAAACAATTTGTTTTGCTATGCTGCGTACTGCGCGCTTTAGCTGTGTTAGGTATTCCTTAAACTCTTCTCCCAGCACTGTGGCAGCCCTGTGCGCATCAGACGCCCTCCTAACAGGGGAGAGCGGTGTGTGCATTCTCCTTTCCGTCACGATTTCGTGCGGGCTTAAATGATGATCCTTGCATGGTTGGTTTCTGAGTTGGAACAGTGCTAGGGGCAGACAATATACCCAATTCTTTTTCAACATGCTGCATAAGTTCGATAAATTGCTTTTGAGCAGCCCATTGATCCTCTCCACAACTCCATTGGCCATTGGATGATAAATCGAACATAATTTGTGTTTCACCCCCAGAAGGGAGGTTACTTCTTTGAAGAGGTCATTCACAAAGTACGTGCCGTTGTCTGAACGGATCACGCCACAGATTCCCCACGGCGAGAATACTTCTCGCACAAGGAACTTGGCAGCACATTTTGCATCAGGATGGGGACAGGGGCCCACTTCCACCCACCGTGAAAAAGGGCATACCACCACAATCAAGTATCTTGCTCCGTTACATCTTTCTCCCATATCGGCGTAATCGATATGTAGTTCTCTAAATGGACCTGTAGGGCGTGCCAAAGTGCCACGCAGTGTTCGTAATGTCATTCCTGAATTGTAAGTTTGGCATGTAGTACATTCAATCACAAATTTAGACAAATATTCGTGTAGATTAGGAACAAACCAATCCTCTTGAATATCTGAGGCAATGTGTTGTTTTGCAACGTGAGCTGGGAAATGCAGTTGTTGGAATGCTACTTCTCATAATTCTACAGGCATCACTACCTTGCCTGTTGTTTCCTGTCTCCAAATGAGATCTGTGGCTGATTGCTTACACCCTCGTTTGCCCCACAACTCCTGCTCTTCCGGTGGGGCCCTTCTCTGGAGTTCTATCAACTGTGCTATGGGCGTGTTATTGTATGCATCTGCTGGTTGTTCTGCTGTGGTTGTTTTTACAATGTACTCTGATATTAGTGTCTTATTGAAGTACGAGGCTTCTTTCGCAGCAGCGTCGGCTGCCGCGTTCCCCAATGAGACGGCGTCTGTGTTATGGGTATGGGCTTGGCATTTAACCACTGCTACTACCGATGGTTCTACTAAAGCTTCTATAAGTTCATATAGCAATGTGGCATGTTGTACAGGGGACCCGTCTGCTCTTCTGAACCCTCTCCTTCGCCAACGTGATAGCCTTGAGTGAACTGTGGTGGTGACATAAGCTGAGTCTGAATATATGGTCACGGCACAATCTTTGGCTGTGTGTAACGCGCTGGTTAGCGCAGTCAGTTCAGCTGCTTGTGCAGAGTAGTGTGAGGGGAGGCGTTTTTGAACAATAACTTCGTATGTGTCTTCTTCCATGCACACTACCGCCATCCCCACATGTTTCTCTCCTGTCTCTGAGTTTATGGATGCTGACCCGTCTGTAAAATAAATGTCTCCTTCTGTAAGGGCGTTTTCGCTTGCTTTGGGAATGTCATCGCCCTCTCCCTCATATGTGCTACAATCGTGTTCCTGTAAATCCTCAGTTGTGCATGGCTCTGTAATGAATGTGGCTGGGTTCACTGTCTTGCATCTGACCACATGTACATTTGGACTTGATATTATTATTTCATAAGCAGAGGCTCTCTGTGTTCTGAGGGTAGATTTTGATCTTTCCAAGATAGCAAATAACGAGTGTTCCGCTTATAGCGTCACTGAAAATCCCATTACGATTGTGGCACTTTTCTCAATGGCGAAGGCCGCTGCAGCGAGGGCCTGTTCGCAAACGAAATGTCCCTGCATTACTGGGTCTAATATTCCACTGTAGTACGCTAATGGTTTGTGGCCTAGCGATGTCTTTTGTGTCAATACTGCTGTCATTAATGTTCCATTGCTGTGTGAAAACAGGAAAAATTCCCTTTCATAATCTGGATTTGCATGGACTGAGGCGCTGAAATAAGGTCTTTTAATCGAGAGAATTGAGCAATTGTCTCCTGTGTCCATTTTATTGGGGCTCTGTTCTTTTGTGCTTCTTTCAGTGCTTGTAGCATTGGCCGTGTATATGCTGCGTAATCGTGGATCCACGCTCGGCAATAGTTACATATGCCAAGAAATTTCTGCATTTACTTCACCGTTTTTGGTATGATAATGTGTCCAATGGCTGCTGCTCTGTCTGGTAGTATTCTTTTTCCATCTTTAGATATTTGCTGGCCAAGATACACAACGTCAGCAAGGCAGTATTGTAACTTTCCATTGTCCACCTTGTATCCTTTGGCAGCCAATACGTTAAGCAGTTATATCGAGTCTTCTCTACACTCTTCTTCTGTTTTGCTGCAGACGAGTAAATCGTCTACGTAATGTATAATGGTGCTCCCTACATCTATGTTGCCAATGTCTTCTTGTGGTACTCTGTTAAAAATGCTTGGGCTCACGCAATACCCCTTTGGGAGTCTGCGATGTTCATATCTGCTGTTTCCTAATGTAAAAGCTGTAAGGTACTGCGACTCTGGTGCAAGTGGCACAGAGAAAAAGGCATTTTTCAGATCAATGACAGTGAAGCAAGTTGCCTCTTTTGGTATACTGCAAAATATTGATGACGGGTTAGGCACTAAAGGGATCTCTTTTTGGATGACGTCATTGAGTGGGCGGAGGTCCTGGAGCATTCTCCATGCCCCTCCTTTTGCTTTCTTAATAGGAAAAATTGCATGGGGAAGTTGTTGGCACTAAGATACCTTGGCTTAGGAGTGCATTCACTGTTTCTCTAATAACTTCATCTGCTTCTTTGGATATTGGGTATTGTTTCACTCTGGGTGGGAGGGCACCTGGTTTCAGTTTTATTTTTATGGGAGTTACCTCGTGCAACAATCCTCATCGTGTGGTCCTGTAGTCCAAATTTCAGGTGCTACCCTGGCCATGTCTTCTTCAAATATTGTCAGTGGGGCCTTTATGTTAGCCATGAGTGGGTTGTGTATCTCTCTGTATTGAATCATAATGTCACATGGTATGCTTATTTCAATTATTATTTCTCCATCCCCTTCGTAATCAGTAAACAATTCTTCATCAGTTATATCTTTTAGCATTATGTTTGGCTCTATACATAGCACACTTCTCCACTCGCGTCCTTGCGTGTACAGGCCTATGACCACAATGCGTTTGTTGGAAACTTGAACTGCCTCAATGTCTATAGACATAATTGTGCCTGGTACTACATCTGTTGGTGTGATTGGGCGGAATATGAAGTCGGATGGTATTCTCCACTCTTTTTGTGTTATTTCTGGCACTACTCGGGCTAATACCTGTATTCCATAGACGAACATGTCCATGTCAATGGAAATCCCTCTTACTGCAACTTCCTTTGTAATTGTGCTTATTATCAAGAGTGCCGTACGGGACATACCCCTGGCGTCGAGCACACTATTCCTCTTTCAGTAAAGGCTATGGTTATGTTTAACTTACTGAGTAAGTCTCGTCCCATCAAATTGATTGGTGCGTCTTCGTAATAAAATAAGGGTGCACGCACTGTTTTTCCCCCCACTGTTACATCAAGATCTTTTGTATAAGGAACTTTTAAAATAGCCACAGAGAACCCCTGTGTCTCCAAATTTCTTCCCGAGAGCTGAAACCGCCCTTCTGTGAGGCATGATTTTTCTGCTCCAGAGTCTACCATAAAGATAAACTGCTTGTTTCCTATCTCTGCCGCCACTAGTGGTTCCTCATTTGCACTTTGTGTGGTGGATAGGACTGGACACGCAAGTGCTCCCTGTGGGCTGTCCTAGTCTTAGTATCTTTGCTGACCTGGCATTGAAAAAACGTTATCACCCACGACCGTTATGCCGCAAAATGGTGCAGGGGAACCGTTTGCAGCCGCTGCAAAAGGCTTATTGTTTATGTTCCCTACTGGGTTTTGTCTCGCCATGGGCTGTAGTGCGTTTTGCTATTGCGGCTGCTGCTGCTGTTGCTGCTGTTGTGGGGCTGGCTGTCTCTGTTGCATTTAGGGGTCATAGCAGTATTGATCCTGTTGTCCTCCCTCCCCATTGGAGCTCCACAAGGGCTACCTGGGTGTGGGCAGCCCCACCCATGTTCATTGTTCATGGGCTGTTGTCGTTGCTGTTGAAATACCCTGATGGTCGCATTCTACAATCTTGTGAATAATGTCCCCATCTTCCACAATTCCAACACGACCCCTGTTGTCCTCCCCTTGGTCCTTGCCCACCATACCCTCTGTTTCCCATTCCTCCGTATCCTCCCCTTTGCCCGCTGTACCCACCTCTTCCTTGGGCCGGCCTGTTCTGCCACTGCGATCCTTGGCATGGTTGTTCCTCTCCGTTCCACTGTCCTTGGTCCTTTCCAACCCACTGCGCTGCTATCCCAACGGGCCTTCCTCTCGCGTTTTCCTCTCCTTCGTTTCCTCTATCTGCTGTTGCACTGGCAGTGATGGCGGCAGCCTTCACTAATTTCGTCTGTACCAATTTTGCTTCGTCAGCCAGCCTCTTTTGCGTGACCTCCTTTTCCTTCTCTTTGATCCTCCTCCAGTGGTGTACAATTATGCTCTGAATTTCAGGCCACCCTTTGGCTTCGATCCCAGCTATTTTGTCCAAGGCCTTCTGCACCTCTTTCGGCAACCCCTTTTTAATGATAAAATAGAATAAAGCTGTTGATTGATTCCATGCCGTACCAGTTTCGCTTCTCCATAAGTCTTGCACTCGCAAAATGAATTGCGCAGGAACCTCGTTCTCCTCCATCGTGCACTGCATCACTGCATGTAAATCTGGAAGATCTGGAAATGCACGCCGCAATGCATCCCACACTTGTGCTCGAACATTGTTAAATGGTGATCCATCGTGTCGGTCACAGCTCATCGTTCCTCCCGGGAACCCTGCCCTTTCCCAGATTGTGTCTGCTTGGTCCCTGATTGCTGAAACTAATAGACTTTTTACATCACCTATAGCTAACGGCACACCTGCCGTGTTCTTCTGAAATACTTGTATCCACTTACCTGCCCCTCCCGTCAGCGGGGGGAGGAGTTTTAACAAGTTGGTTTTGTCCATTTGGGCCCACGGAATGTAGTTTGGCCTACCTGCTCCTTTATGTATCAGTGGCATTTGTAGTTTTTGTTTCTTTCCCGTTCTGCTTGTCTTCCCTTTTTTTGTTTTACTTACCAATATGTTTCCTATCCTCCCTGTTCGTTGTCTTAATCTACCTTGCCATAATGGTGGCGACAGTGTGTCTGGGTAACGGCGGTTTGGCAGTGGGGAACCCTCCGCGGCAGCTGCCTCTTCATATTCATCTAAATCGTCCCATATTTCTTCTATTTCTGACTTAACTCGTTATTATCCTCCCAGTTTTCCTTGGGTTCACTTCCTTGTCTTTCACCCTGATCTCCACTTTTTTGACTCTCCGGTGTATCTGGGCGTATAATTCTCACTGGCTTGATATTCAATTGGAACAGGAACTGTCCTGACTGCCACTCTTGTTCTTGCTCTGCTGCAATGACGTCCCTTGCGATACTATAGACTGCCCTGATACTGAGGCTACTTGGGTTGCATTACTTGCTGCCCCGATCGGAGGTGTGAGATCTGCCAGTGACAGCGGGGGTACCTCTCCTCCCCCTGGCAGCATTTGCCCTTTGTCACATAAAGCTCTTAACCGTGTTATTTCCATTTGTGCGTGTGCTAGCTGATGGTTCAAATCACCTGTTAAACGTGCTATGTCCACAGGAGGCGCGCTCGTGGGGCCATACAGGCCTCCTTTGTCATATGGTGGAGGTTCGGCGGCTGTTGCCCCGCCTTGGGCAGTGGTGGTGGGTGGTATATACAGGGGTTCACTAAAGCCTACCGCTGGCCTAGTCATTAAGGGATAGATTTTTGTTACTTCGTTTTCGGTTGTAGTTGTTGAGCATTCCCCTTTTGGTGTCCCGCCTACTTCTTCAGGGTTTTTCTGCTTTTCTGTCATTCGGCTTGCACCTACCTCTGCCGTGGGGGCAACTTCCTCAAACATTCGCCATAAATCTAACACTTCTCTACGATTCTGTAATTGTTTCCCTTTATATCGCGCTAACAAGTGTGTTGATACTAGGTCCAACACTCGTTTGTCAAACGACCCTCCTTCTGGCCAAATCGGTGTAACCCCCATCTCCTTTTATCTCAGTGATCCACTGATCGTGATACTTCTGTATCTTGTTGCTATAAAGTGGAAGGTGCTGGCAAATATGTGCTAGTGGTGTTACTCCCCCCATGGCAATGTTTCTTTTCCTTTCTTGTGTATTCTAGTACCTTTGAATCGCTTCCCACCTCTAACTTGGTATGTCAGTTACAATACGTGGAAATAATACGTTCTTTATCAATGCTTACAATTACCATATGTCACATTAGCTTCCTGAGAGGTGTTACCTGATCACCCCTCACAGTTTATTTCTTCTGCTTTACCTTATATCAATCACAAATTACTTGTATTAAAATACTTTAGCGTGTTCAACAAGACATATACATAAAAGCAGACCAACAAACATATAATCATGCAACATACACTGCCTGTGCACGTTTGTTCTTTCCCTATTCCCGTTAATGTCCCTGTTTTTACTTCTACCCTATACTACCTACTATTTCGCATTCACTCCCCACCTCTTTCAACTTTATTATGTTTCAAGATTTCTTACTTCCACGGAAAAAGAATATTCTAAAAACTACTCCGAGCCTACACGAGACCCCTACTATTTTTCTCTTTATCTCTATTCTGCACTTGGTCGGGACAAATGCTACGGGCTAGGATACAACTTCTCTTCTTCTTCTCACTTCTTACAACACCTAATGGCCATATAAAGGATAGATAAGAAAAGCCCCACCGTCACTCACGCAGACCCTATTCTTGGCTACCTTCCCTTTGTTGCTAATTCCCTTCTTCCCGTATTTCCCCTTACCTTCCTTTGGGGTCTTTGCAACCGGGACTCCACGTGTTCAGTCAGGTACTCCGAGGGTCGCCGCTCACGGCCGGACCTCGCTCAGGTCCGTCCCCCAACCAAGCCGTGGCCTGCCTTGGCGAGCAGCTTTTTCGATCGGGTATTTGTCAACCGGGAACCCTTGACCCTTTCTTCTTGGTGTGCACAGTCTGGTCAACCGCAGAGGCGATGGTTCTGCTGGGGGGCACCCTGGATCTCGCTTCGGGGCGGGGCAGGCCACAAAGCACCTCTCTAAATCACATCACGGGGGTCACCAAAAATGTAGGTGCCTTTCCCTGGCTTACTACATGTGAGAGAAAAAATAAAATAGCAAACACAACCCCTTGTCGGGGAAAGAGGCACTGAGACCTGGCTGCAAGAGTTCAAAGGATGGTTTATTTCTCCAGCTAGGAAATAACCCAAAAAACTCTAAAAATCTCATTACATCAGACTCATATTTATATTAGTTAAAGTAACTCTAACAAAAAATGCTAAATGGACCCGATTGGCCAGGCGGTGTGGTGCTGTAGGTGTGGGTGGCATCTCTTCCTCCTGGTTGGCTGAGTAGCTGACGGACGTCATTCATCTTGTGCTCCATGCAGGTCAGGGTCCGGTCACTGTGGTCACTACCTAAGCTAATATGTTACACACTAAATAACAAATTATTTAAAACATTTTATGCTACTTGTCACATTTCTACAAAAGTCACACACAATGATTATTGTCAGTACAATTGGGTCATTCGTGGCTTTAATTGAAGGCCTTGACCTTATTGTGCATGCAAAACTGTAGCATATTGATTGTTGCAACTTTCTCCAGCTTCAGCGTGAGAATGGAAGTGCAGATTTTCCTTCGCAGGGGGAGTGCAAGGGTGGGGGCCAGCCAGCTGCCTGCGCGCCTTGTGTGTGTGTCTCTGCCCTTGGCTGCTGTGGTGGAAGGGGAGCTGAGTATTGCTGTACTATCGCAGTGAGGCCTGTTTACCCAAGATGGAGTCGAAAGGGGGCACAAAAGATGGATGCCCCGTGTCCTGCTCAGTAGTCCCATCTATGTAGCAGTCAACCGTGGTTAACTTTACATAAGGGCAAAGGGAAATCCCACTACCGGAGGCACGCGGTCCAAGCCTTGTACTGAGGAGCGTACGACGCGAGGGGGCCTGAGGACCCCTCGCTCCCATACAAAAGTTAAGGGTCATCAGCGTTGCGTATGGCCTGTGAGGCAGCTTGAGGAATACGCTGTCCCACAGGACTGTCCCTTGTGGTGACAGGATCGGAAACGGAGGATGAAGTAGAGGAAGTCAACCTGCTACGCTCCTCGCAAGGTACAACCTTGTGAATGGCCCCAGTGTGGAATGACCTTAGGTGTCACTTCATGGTAGTTGTCCCAAAGCTGCATGAACCAGGCCTCCCGCGACTGAGTACAATTTTGCTCTTGTTGCAGGTGACTTGGTTCGCACGAGCCTTAGGACCATTACCATGAATGGTAAATAACCGCCACACCCAAAACTCACACCGAGTGCTGGTAGTAGGGAATTCCACTACCTCATTCTCGTCATCCTCTTCATCCTCCTTTGCATCCTCACTCCTGTTCCCCTCTTCGGGCCCTTGGGGAGGTGGTGGTGATGGAGGGGGTGGGGGTGGTGCTGAGGCATATGCAGCACCAGGTGGCATGTGTGGAGCCATGGAAGCCATCAGCTTTGAGATGAAAATCTGCAAATTAGCAGCAAAATTCGCTGTGTTCTGTAGGATAGCCAGAAACACAATGAGAATGAGCTCTAGAGCGTGGTCTTTTATAGGGGTGCTTGTGCGTGGTTCGCGGACATGCGCGCTGTCCGCAGACAGATCGAACAGAAAAAAGGGTTCAAAAAGTCACAAAAAGTATGTAGAAACTCGGGATTACTATGTGGGACTTGTTCTATGGTGAATTTTTATTGGAAAATATTGTAGATTGTTTGAAAATGTTTTTTCAAATTGTTCGGGGACACGAACAGTGTTCGCAATCAGAACATGTGCTCATCGTGGGCGCGGTCACATGATAGGTGACCAAACATGTTTGCGAAGGGAGCGGGTGTCCGCAGGACACCAAATGCACTGAAACTGTTTTGCGCATGCTCATTGGTGTTCTACGGACACTGTTCGGGTCCTGAAGTGATTAAAAGTGTGTCACAAGTGAAACAAACAGTTACGGACAGGCGTTTGTTCTTAGTACAGTTTTAACTTGCCTGCGAACAATACGGACAGGCATAGTGTCCTCAAGACACCCCCATTTTGTTTATTTACGAACATCCCAGGACACTTGATGTGTTCTTAGAACAGTTTCAACCTGTCTTCGAACCGTAAGGGCAGGAATAGTGTCCTCAGGACACCCCCATTTTGTTTATTTACGAACATTTCAGGACACAGAGAGTGTTCTTAGAACAGTTTCAACTTGCCTGCGAACAATACAGAGAGGCATAGCGTTCTCAGGACAACTCCATTTTGTTTCTTTATGAACATTTCAGGACACCGCGTGTGTTCTTACAACAGTTTCAACTTGCATGTAAACATTATGAACAGATATAGAGTCTTTAGGACGCTCCCATTTTCCTTTCTTTATGGACATTCCGGACACCTGAACTGCTTTTTAAAAAAGACAAGAAATTAATTAGGACACAATATAATAATTTGACTTTATTTTAAATGGATGTTAAATTTATGACAGAGAAGGTGAGGCAGAAACTGGAACAAAAACAGGAGAATTGGGGGTTTCAACAGGATTTATATGAGGTGAAGAAGGGATTGAAGTCTCATCAAAACGTTTTGGGTCATGGAGAGGGTTTGGGGATAATTGAGTGGGATATGGTGAGGGGGGACAGGTACATGTGGGACAATGGTATGTAGTTGTTTGTTTCAAGTGATCCTCCACAAAGTTTTTTAAATTATTAAAATTTGCCATGAGTAGGTCAATTTGTTCTTCTATGTGCTTAAGAGTCTTATCCAATGCTGCTTTTTCTTTAGTATTTTCAATTTTTGTATTGTCTCTACCAAAAAAATATATATGTTAAATGTATATAAAATAATACTTATTTATTGGTTTATATAGTAAAGTGACTACCATTAGGTTCACTATATTCTGACATTTCCTCCGTTGGGAAATGCTGCTCTAGCCACTCCAGAGTACTAGATATTTCTGTGAGAAAAAAAACATAATATAATTTTATTTGTATCTAATACAGAAAGTTTACAAACATATGAGTAAAATGCAGTACACTTACTAGCTTCTGGTAAGGTGTGTTCTGAGTGGTCTGTAGATCTGCTGTTGCTCTCAGTTGTGGAGTTTCTGTGAGGTAATCATGTTCGATGACTATCTTTCTTCTTTTGGTATATTCCATTTTAGAACATATTGTATTTAAAGGAATGGTTAGTGTGTCATATATATGGGTTACAATTACTTATTTATTACTACATATAATGTGTATGTGTGCTGGTTTGTGAATTTGTAAAATGTTCATATGTTATGATATAACAATTAAACATACCCCCCCAGACTTTTTGGGTAGTGGTGCTGTTGTCCGCATCTGTTCGCGGACATTAAAAGAGTTCGCAGACATCAAATTCAGTAGAGGGGGTTCAGTATGTTCTATGTTACTCGTGCATAAAGTCAGAGTTATTATTGTTAAATTGTGCTACTAAAACCCTATGAAATTCAGTAAAAAAAACTTTGTTAAAGGGACATTATGATTAAGTTGCGCTACTAAAAACCTATGAAATTCAATGAAAAAACTTGTTAAAGGGACGTTATGGTTCCAAGTAAAACCGAAAACCCCTGAAATTCGCCAGTTATGGTAAGCTAAGCAACCATAACTCGCGCCACCACCGTGCACTGCTAAGACTAACACCCACGACATCAAAGATGGCATCACAAATGTCATTGATGACATCACTGATGACATCACATATGAATTTACTTTTCATGAAATGTCTAAGTCATTCTTATTATAATGTTGAGAAAAAAGTGTCAAGGATCATTGGAATAAATATCATGAGCTAATTAGTGCATTAAGCAATGCATTGATATAAATAGCATTCTATTATGAATTTCTATCCAGTATACTAAGTTACTCATGCAGAAACCTAGGCATTGTGTGCAGCATACATGATGAAGATATAATATTCGAACTAACTAAAGGACTATGACCTACTTGTTTTTTAGGGGACACAGTTGATAGATCCAATTCAATTACAATGTTTGCATCATTTTCCATTCTAACATTAAGAAATGGTTTCAAAGGATGGCCATGCGGCGACTCAGCAATTTATATCTCAGTCAACCGAGGATGGGTATTCAGGTATTCTGGTAAATCTAATGTGAATATCCAATTTCTGATTGTGGAATGGGAAACCAAATTGTATAACACCGAAGCTGGGAAGCGTCTGTGGCCCTATTGTCATTGCTAAAGTGCACTATGGTGAATTGGGTACGACGTCCTTTCATCACCAGGCATTTCAAAGCCTACAATTTAAACGTGTACAAAATTACGTGAAAGTTCATCAAATTGTTTTGGAGGGGGGCGGGAAAGGCAGATAAGTGGTTGGGGGTCGGGTATAGTTAAAAATAGGTGCAGGAGGGGGGTTGTGGGGGACGCGTTTAAATTGCAGGCATTGAAATGCCTGAAGATGAAAGGACATAGAACCAGTGAATGGTCTTCGTTACAGCCAATTTGGTTTCCCAGTAATTGTGGGGGGGGATTGCAATCTCCAATCAGGTACATGTGGTGACTTGTTTTTTTGTAATGAAGTGGTGAGGGCCCTTTTTGTCCCAAAACCCCATTTGGATGACACTGTCACCTTTAACATATACCTGTGTAAAATACAAATTGTAATTTGTTACATAACTGTTAATGTAAGGTATAACTCTGGAAATGTTGTGGGGTTGTATCAACGGTTTTGAGGTTCTCAGGAGGTATGCACGTGACCACAATCCTCTTTCTCTTGTGTGGATCATCTGTTTCACTATTGCCTATATCTATGCAAGATATCCGCTCACTCCTGGAGACTTCAATGTATTCACACACATGAGGGTTCATGTCTATCTGGAGCAGCTGTTAAAACAATCTCTATTAATCTCAGCCTTGTACTGTATTTTGAAAGCTAGCTGTGAGTCAGTTATGATGATACAGCCCTTTGATTTTCCTTAATTTGGAGATTGTTTTTCTTGGCATGGACTGAGGTTTTAAATCATTGACTTCTACCTTGAGGTCAGGAAGAAGCTCATTCGCTATTTCGTGTCTCCATACCTAAATCTGATCACTTCAGGGGCACTTCTAAAGGTGTAAAAATGGGGATGCGTCCACTTTTTTCAAGCACCTTGTAAGAACATCTCTATTTATCTAAATCTTGTGGAGCATTTTGCAAGCCAAATTGAGTCAGTTATCTTGCTCTGTTTATTTTTTCCCTGAACAGTGCAAGAGAAGCGGTTTGTCTACGTTATAAATGTGGTTCTCCATCAGATTTCTCAACCGTTGCACCAACAATGAAGCGTCTATACTTTTACCTATTCACTAGGAAGACATATTGTTCCAGGGACAAACAACTTCTACTTGGGCATGAGAGGGGTCTGCACTACCCTGCTGCAGTGATCTAGAAGGGTGGAGGGGTAGACTGTGATGACTCTCCATGCCCCACCACCAGGGATCACTTTCCAAACAAGGTGGGTGTCCTGGACTCCAAAGTCTCCCTGTGCCCCTCCAGTGCTTCCACCTAATATTTTCAGGTGCAGCATTCCATGATTCTCCTCCACAGACAGATGCTTATACTGAGCACATGAACCAGGTGATAGCGCAGTATCAGTGAAGCTCCATTTCTCCAATTCCAGGGGACAGAACTGAGCTTTTAGTAGTAGCCAAGTTTGTTTTGAATAATAATCACCTTGTTTTCATTATTATGTTGATTTTATTCTGCATCACAGACACTCATCGGAAAGGTCATTCTTAAGCAGGTTCCAAAAGTCTGCCATGTCTCCACCATGTATAGATTGGCTGCTAAGATAGCAAAAAGTCCCATCAAGTGGCGTGAGTATATTTTCGGCATGCTAATGCAATACACAAATGGCTTCATGACTTCAGAAGATACCTGCTACAAACTATACAGTACAAGATGAAGTATGACCGCTGAAACACTGATTTGTGTAGCATTTTTAAATACTAAATATTGTTTCACTACTTCACCACTCGCAGAGAAAATTAAGTTGTTCATGCAAAGGCAGATTCAGTCTTTCATGCTTCAATTCTCAAAACGACGCAAACTGCTCATCATGGCACCATCTACATACTGACATATAGATGCCCACTAGTAGCACAGTAGAACCAGCAGATCATATGCAATCAATTTCAGACACGTGGGTCACATTCTAGAGTGCTGAGGAAAGAACATGGGTATCTGGGTCCAATAGAAGAGCTTGCATTTTGGTCGATTTTATTCGTCAATGGCAACTAAGTAAAACAGGTCCTTTTGGGGAAGGCAGTGTGAGTCTCTGGTGCTCACTTTGCTGCCACTAGCATACTAAGGGAAATATGTTGTTGCTCTAGTCATGTGATTATTCAGGGAAGCGGTCTAACCTAGTGTGTGACACATGTGTATTGAAAGGCTGCATACTAACTGCACATAGACTTTGGAAATGTTTAACCTTGTCTCTGTTTCCATTTCAAATTCTATAAATAAAAGCGTTGCATGCATTCCACATCCGGAGGCCATGTCAACCATTATCACCCATGTCAGAGCCCACAGACACTCTGGCTGCACTCATTAGTGCAAGCCCATATTCAGAGCGGCTGGAGAACTGCACACCCCTCACAGCCCAACTATGGCATGTCCCCAGAGCAGCCGGAAGCACCATTACCTCACGCAATCCTCACATGAGGTAGTAAAGGCGTTTTATACTGCTGCTCCCTACAGTTGAAGTCCTTTCTCCATTTTCATGACTTCACTGTAACCAACACAGAACATTCACTTCAGATGACAGTTCTGTGATCGCAGATAACCAAGGTGAGCTTCATTTTAATAAAAGTTCCTTTATCACTCGTGTCTTGGGATAAGGATTTCTACTGGTGATATGCCACCTGGCTTGTGTCCTTAACTTGGGCAGGCAGTTCTTTGCCACCAGCTTCTCTCTCCCTGGTAGATAATTTCACCTCATTACTGCCTCTGGCTAGTTCTGCATCCACCGGTTTGCTCCTCGCAGTTGTGTCCTCAGAATTCTCTGGTCCGTGTTCTGGGGCACTGTCCTATCGTTTCCTGCAATCCACTTTCTCTGCTCAACCCCTTGCCACTTGCAATCTAACATTCATTGCCCTCACGTCTGTCCTGCAGCACCAGAGCCTGTTTCCTCGGTGTTTGTGTTAAAAGCATTCCTGTCTCATCACTACTCCCCTTAGAACTTCTTGCACACCATGACTCACCAGCATCTTCCTCTAGTTCCACCAATCTTTTCAGGAACTGAACTCCTTCTCCTTCTGTCGCTGGACTGCCATTGTCCAGATAAAATGGTACAAAGGGAGTTGTACCCCGTTGTGGGTTTTGGAGAACATCCCTGGGTCAAGGATGGACGGTGATTAAACAAATGGCTTTGTTGTTTCCTACAGTACCCATTCTGATGCTCCTGCTATATGCGGTCTCCACCACAACACAATTGTCATTGACTGAAACGTCCTGCTGGCCCCAGCTATTATGACTCTGCATGGCCTTATCTTTTTCTGCTCAAGTAGTTGTCCTGGTGTGTTAGTGCAAAAGCTTCCTCTGTACCTATGTGCCTTCGATAAGTTTGGTCCTCATAATGCTTTCTCGAAGGTGGACTGGCCCAAGCTACATAGGTTGCATGTGAATACAGGAATGCATTTGTCAGTGACAGAAGAACAAGTCACAGTAATTACATCAAAAGCCATGTGAAACCATCATCTCCTTCTTGAAGCAATACTGAAGTGAATGGATAGAAAAGCTTAGAATGAATCACACCCCTTGCATATTCGTAAACGTGCATATGTATGTATGTATGTATGGCGTTTATAAAGCATACACCTACCTTGGAAGTAATGGAGTGCTGCACATAAGGAACACATTCATGGGGTTGACAGTAGGGTGCTGAAGTTGCAGATGAGCTGAAATGTATAGAGGGAGCAGAGGCTTGGGCAGATCCTGACAGGGATGCGTAGGGTTGATTGCAATGATCAGTGATCGGATTGCAATTACTCAGCCACTACAAAAGAAGAACCATATGCAAATAAGATTTGGTACACCCTAAAATGGACAGTTCTGCCTAAACTGCTAGGTCATGTCCATTCTGCACAAGACCACTAGCAGCTGCAGAGGTTTTTCATGAGCATCTTCATCGAGGTCTATCTTGTGCCTCTTGGCACAACAAGTTTGCAATCCTTCCGGCCTTCACCACCTGCACACCTCATTCTGGCATAGACATCAGTGCATCTTGGGGCATCATTGTTACCCAGGTACAACCATAACAAAAACGGCACAAACTGCATGGCTACAGATCCATATACTCTGAAAGATCAAACCCTTCATTCCCCAAAATGAATTCCCTATTGTGGTCCAAGCCCTTGTTATCTCACACATTGATGGGGGGAATGCCCTCCTTATTGGGCTTCCTACTGCAAAAATGGCCCCCTTGAAGGCACCACACCATGCTGCAGCCTGTCTCATTACAGGTGGCTGAAATTCTGAATGTATCTCTCCAATACTGCACACTGGCTCACCCTCCCCACCAGAATCATATTTAAAATGGCTTGTCAAACGCAACATCAATATACTTGGCAGCTAAATTACACACCTCTGGATGCTCTGGCATCTCACGTAGCAAAACTATCAAAATGTTGGATTCAAAGCTAGCCCGCAATCAGAAGACTTGCAGCAGTCCTCTTGCCATGACCCGACCATCTGGAGCGCAATCCCGGTAGAGGCTCAAAATGCCACTACCAAACTCCACTCCTGCAAAACACTAAAAACGTGGCTCTTTCAACAATAGCTGCCAGGCGAATAGAAATCCCTCTCTTCCTCCACCAGCAGTACTGTGTTTCTGTATGAATTGCCAAGCCCAATTATAGCACAATCCTGTTGTAAAGCCCTCCACCTCTGTTGAGCTAGGTTTGGGCTTTAAGCAATAAAAGAAGAAAAAAGCCTAGACACAATATCAGGTCACTCAAATTCTTGAGTGTTTTCCCACAGGGACATACGAGTTGTTTCTATGGTGCCACAACTCTTACAAGTACTGAAAGGCACAGGTATGAAACAATAATATTCATGTATTGCCATTCCTGCTCGCAACGTTATTAATGAAAGTGTCATTTTTGTTACAGCAGGCCCACAATCCACACCCATTCGTTCATGAACAGCACCCTCAGAACATCTCCTACTCTGTATGGATTTTAAGAGCAGCATTGCAGAGCGAGATTTAATAAAGGGGTTTTAGCTTAATACGGTACGATGTGTCTTAAGCGACAAGAAATGTGCATGTCTGATGTGCTTTTTTCGATTTGTGGAAAAGACATAAATAGTTTAAAAAGAGCTAAAAAGTTAAATCCTTTAAATTAACTTGACAGTTTCAGTCTACGTGGCGATTTTTTTCATTACCTTTATTTAACCAGAGTAATTCCAGAGACATATAAAATCTCTTTTTAAGAGGCTTCCCGGCAAAAAACGGTGAAAGCTATATTTCACACTACATAAAATTCTACAAATCAGAAATCTGCGTTGAGCTTAAGCACTCCATTTCTTCCGAGGCTCGTGCCAGCCTGAATGCCAATTTTCTTAATGAGAGGTTAAGAAGTAGCGGACTTGCAAAGGTCCCGTGTTTCTATGTAAGTTAGGGCTGTGTGGTCGAGAATAGCAACATCTTGCAAAGAGGCGCGTTCGGAAAATCGGCATGTTTTGTTGGAGTCTGCATTTTTCATATTCGCACATGAAATATACGATTGCCTTCACACTAGCTGGATGGCTGGAATGTGTTGAACATTTATGCGCTAGGATTTTCCAAACAGCAATTAGCACAGTCGAAATTTCCCTTAACTTAGCATTAACTGTTGTCCGGAGCTGAGATTCGGCGCTGCAACTGTAATGGCATTGTTCATGGTAATGTCGTTAAACATTCATCACAAAACACAATTAAGCCCAACTGTCTGAATTGTGCTGCAGGGCAATTTGGGGTATAACGGAATGTTGTATGCCAGTTCATACTTTGCCGGGGTTGGAGCTTCTTTGCTTGGTTGGCACTGAAACAAATGTTAATTAATCCCTCCCTCCCCAATGAATCCCGTGGAGTAATTGCACCCCCAATCGCACACACATATTAATAATGTGTGTCCTTATATAACACTTCTTGTCATCCTTTCAGATTCTAAGCGCTGTAAAAAAAACGTATTATTACTGCATTGTAATAGTACTCGATTTATCATCCTCATAAGAATCAAAGACTCTTTTGTAGGATTCAAACCACCAAAGGGCAGACTGCTTTCATGAGTCAGCACTCTATGTACTCATGAGCTAGCAGCTGGACCTACCTCAAAGATGCTGTTAACGCAGCAAACAAAACAAACAAAACATCTCTTTAGCCAGCGCAGGTTCAGAAATCAAAATGCAGAATGTCCTTTGTAAGATGATTAATGAAGATGAACTATTTTATTTGGTGAAGGTCTATTGTATTTGAATTTGTTCTTGTGTGTGCTTTCACCTATGTACTGCAATGCATTTAAAAAGGAACGAACACGATTGAAAATGCAAAATTGACAATCACGAATAAAACAACTGATGGTACGAGAGACAGAACATGGGTTTAAGGATAGCAGAATGCGGACAGATGAGGGTAGGATCTACTGGACAGAGACAAGGGATTCCAATATTTGAGTGCACGATTGAAACCGTGTGAAGGTGGGTTGGAGCACAGAGGACGTTTAGAAAAAATAAACACAAATTGAATTTTGAGCATAACGACCGAGAAGAGTTGCAGTGTGAGACTAAAAATGTTGAATAGACAAGGGCATGGATTCATTTGAAAATGATACAAAGAAAATGACAAGACTGGACTCGAAAGGGAGCCAGGAAAGTGAAAGAAGAGAGCGGGACAATGAAGTGCAAGGAGAAAGATCCAAGAGAGTGTAGGTGTGAATGCTGGCTTGCAGGAAGTCCTACTAAAAGCACAGTGCAGTAATCAAGGCAGGAAGAATCAGGAGACAAAAAAAAAATAACTTAGCAGTAGTAAAAGCAAAGAAAAGAACAACCTTTGAAAGTTGTGCTGCTTGGCTGGGTGTGATTGGCAGGGACCAGCTGGAACAGGAAAAGCTGGAACAGCAAAAGCCTACATGCCAGTCGACAACACCATCACAGGCGAATGTCAGTGATGCAACCTCCTACATCATAGAACCAGGGTGCTCGATCCAGCCCTTTAAGATGAGGTAGCAATACTTTAAGATGGATGGGGATGCAGAAGATACTCAAACATCAATAATCAAACTCACTCAGGAAGTTAGCAAATCAAAGCTGTTTTATTTATAATTGTCTAAAACAGAGAGTTCTAAAACAACGGACGTTCAATCGTATTCTCTCAACAAATCTTATACAGTAAAAACTTGTCATTGCTGATGTCATCCTACGTGGCAAACTACAAAAACTTATTGGAGAAAGTGATTGGGTCTAAGGGAACATCTAGGTATAAATACCATACTTGTCAAAGAGAGTGATATGGTCTCTAGTATCAAATGGGGCAATTAGGCCCTGCGTTCAATCAGGTCACTATGAACGTCATCAAATACACGATGTCCCATTGGTTACACACACTATAGGGCTCTTTACATAGTGGCCCTCTATAATTGGTTGGCACCCTTACATCCATCATCACTTTTCCACATACGCCAGCAGCTGGCATGCTGGCCTCCAGGTGCTGGTGGGTTGATCTTAACCATAACTTCCCCACCAATTAGCCTACTATCCATCATCACTCTGCTGTCTACCAGTCAATTAGCCCTTTGAAGATTGGCCTTGAGTTTGTTCTTCATACCTGAGAATAAAAGGGAGTATATCATATTCTATTTCATTGCGTAAGTGTAGCACATCATGATTGTCAATTTTCAGACCTCTTCATTACTGAATACCATGGTTTTGAGCTTTTGGTGCCTTTAAAATACTATTATTTAATGAACCTCTGACGTCTTCATTGTTTTCCTGCTCGTCTTTTGAACAGGAGTTTGTTCTTTCACACGTTTGTAGATAATGTCTTATCATTCTGGCCAAGAACGGCCTTGGCTTCTTTGGGCTGGTCCAGCCTCGCCCTTCTTTGATTCACTTCTGTAATTCGATTACTTTTCAACTACAACACACTAGAAAAGCCTTCCTTTTCTGGTCCAGCTCTTGCTAAAATGCATAGTGAAATCGTCCATATTTCACTCAGTCCTATACATATATATATATATATATATATATATATATATATATATACATATATATATATATATATATATAGGCCATGCAGTTATGGTTAAGTTGGTGTTTCCATTGGAAGAGCACTTTTGGGGCGGCTTATAACTTCGCTCCCCTTGGACGAATCTACACCAAACTTTGCAAAAAAAGTATATGGCCCACTCAGTTATAGGGGCGGTCCCAAAATTTCTTTTTTTCCCATAGACTGAATGGGAAACATTTTTGGACCAGGAGCAGCGGCTTGGTCCCGAAAGCGTGCTTTTGGCAATTTGGTGAAAATCCGTCCAGTAGTTTTTTTAAAATGACCAAAAAGTAGGTAAAAAAAAAATTAGTGATATCTGTGTTCGGTCCGTGGACACACTTCCCTGTTCGCTCCGCGGACAGTGTCCTGATTGGCCGAGCAGCTTACGTCATGTCCGCGGACATGCAGCGTGTTCGCTGATTGGACGGTGTGAAGCGTGAAGCACGTCAGATTTTCGGTAGCGCCTGCCATCTTGGATTTGCGGACGTCCGCGGACAGTGCAGTGAAACTTTGTTCACAATGTGTATTTAGTAGAGTGTGTTGGTGTGTAGAAGCGTTTGGGAAGGATGGGAGGGTATGAGATAGGTTAAATATTGTGCTTTTTTATGTGGTAGATGTTCTTTTTGTGGTCGATTTGTCTGCGGACATCACGGGTGTTCTGAAATGTTCTAAATAAACTGAATGGGGGTGTTCTGAAGACTCAATATGTGTCTGTTTTGTTCACAAGCAAGCTGAAACTGTTCTAAGAACACTCGCAGTGTCCTGAAATGTTCGCAAATAAACAAAATGGGGGTGTTCTGGGGACACTGTCCGTATTGTTCTGTGGCAAGTTGAATGTGTTCTAAGAACACTCGGGGTGTCCTGAAATGTTTGCAAATAAACAAAATGGGGGTGTTCTGGGGATGCTGTCCGTATTGTTCTGTGGCAAGTTGAATGTGTTCTAAGAACACTTGGGGTGTCCAGAAATGTCCGCAAATAAACAAAATGGGGGTGTTCTGAGGACGCTGTCCGTATTGTTTGTTGTCAAGTTGAAAGTGTTCTAAGAACTCTTGTGTTGTCCTGAAATGTTCGTAGGGGGTGTCCTGAAGATGCTGTCCGTATTGTTCGATGGCAAGTTGAAAGTGTTCTAAGAACTGTCTCGGTGTCCTGAAATGTTCGCAAATAAACAAAATGGGGGTGTGTTCTAAGAACACATGCGTTGTCCTGAAATGTTTGTAGGGGGTGTCCTGAGGACGCTGTCCGTATTGTTCGATGGCAAGTTGAAAGTGTTCTAAGAACTGTCTCGGTGTCCTGAAATGTTCGCAAATAAACAAAATGGGGGTGTGTTCTAAGAACACACGCGTTGTCCTGAAATGTTTGCAGGGGCTGTCCTGAAGACGCTGTCCGTATTGTTCGATGGCAAGTTGAAAGTGTTCTAAGAACACTCGGGGTGTCCTGAAATGTTTGCAAATAAACAAAATGGGGGTGCTCTGAGAACGCAGTCCGTATTGTTCGTTGTCAAGTTGAAAGTGTTCTAAGAACGCTTGCGTTGTCCTGAAATATTCGCACATAAACAAAATGGGGGTGTGTTCTAAGAACACACGCGTTGTCCTGAAATGTTCGTAGGGGGTGTCCTGAGGATGCTGTCCGTATTATTCGTTGTCGAGTTGAAAGTGTTCAAAGAACTCTCGCGGTGTCCTGAAATGTTCGTAGGGGGTGTACTGAAGACGCTGTCCGTATTGTAAGATGGCAAGTTGAAAGTGTTCTAAGAACACTCGGGGTGTCCTGAAATGTTCGCAAATAAACAAAATGGGGGTGTTCTGAGGACACTGTCCGTATTGTTTGTTGTCAAGTTGAAAGTGTTCTAAGAACTCTCACGTTGTCCTGAAATGTTCGCACATAAACAATATGGGGGTGTGTTCTAAGAACACACGCCTTGTCCTGAAATGTTCGTAGGGGGTGTCCTGAGGATGCTGTCCGTATTGTTCGTTGTCGAGTTGAAAGTGTTCTAAGAACACCTGCCGTGTCCTGAAATGTTCATAGGGGGTGTCCTGAAGACGATGTCCGTATTGTTCGATGGCAAGTTGAAAGTGTTCTAAGAACTCTCGCGTTGTCCTGAAATGTTCGTAGGGGGTGTTCTGAAGACGCTGTCCGTATTGTTCGCTGGCAAATTGAAAGTTAAGAACACTGGTAATGTCTGCGGACATTAAACGTTTCCGTAGGCTACAGTTGAAATGTTTGACTCTCTGGTTGTGATATGCTGCAGTGGTTGTGGCCAGGGCATAGAGTGTTGGGTGCATGACCATTTGGTCATGCACCCAAAACTCTATGCCCTGGCCACAACCACCGCAGCATATCACACTTTTAGTTGCTTATAACTTTGGGTCAAAAACAAATTTATAAGGAACAAAGTTATAAGAAATTATAGGTGTGATATGATGTGATGGTTGTGGCCATGGCATAGAGTGTATAATATACTTACTGTTTGGTTTAGTAACTGGAGTACATGTATTTCTTGTTAAATTCTGTGATAAAAGAAAATAGCATGTTAGTATTAGTATTTTGTAATGACTTATTACATTGTATAATCAACATTGTTTTTTGGACCCTCATATTTAGTAGATTACAAACCAGAGTACTGTGCAATTTGCTCAGTTTCTGTGTTCGTTGCTAAAATCATTGGGTCTGTGAGAGAAAAAAAAATCCATGTTGGATTAAAAAAAAAAAAAAACTTTTTCTGTTATGCTACAGTTTATTTGTTTGTTTGTTTGTTTTCAGTGTTCATTTGTTGTTTCTGGCTAATGCTTTATACATTGGGTTGTTGCACTTTTTTAGGAGCAGTAACATATTATTTATTTGTTTGGATATTATGAAATTTTGGAGCAGTTAGATACCAGTAGGCGTATTCTAACTGTCTATTTTTTTATATATTTTAGTGGTATTGATTTATCCGTTTGGATATTGTTAAATTTTCGGACATTTAGATACCAATTAGCGTATTCTAACTGTCTATTTATTGATATATTTTAGTGGTATTGATTTATCTGTTTGGATATTGTTAAATTTTGGGACAGTTAGATACCAATTGGCATATTCTAACTGTCTATTTTTTGCTCTAATTTAGTGGTATTCATTTATCTGATTAATTGTTGTAGAATCTTTGGGCAGTTAGATAGCTTTTGGAATATTCTAACAGTTTATATTTTTTACTACAAGTTTACTTGAGGTTTAAGTACAGTTTAGTTAACAAATTTTGGTTTTAAGAACATTAAATAAGCGTTTGTAAGATTTGCTGGTAATCTCTGCTTTAGAGTAATGGTACTATCATTACATTCAAACCATCCACATTTCTTTTTTATATATGCAGTGTAGTGCCCTGAATTGGTTGTGGCTCCTCCGTGGTAGATTATACCTATTGTTGTGAAGGTTTTCTTACCAAGTGATATTTGGCCATGTGTGAATCCAGTCAGCTTGCAGTTGTTTTTGGTACCATCTGCATTGTAACGTAGAAGCATTAGTATTACGTATTTACCATGTGTTTGTATTACTAACGTGGAGCGATTATCTGAATTGCAGGTAGAACATAATCTACCATGGTTTGCATTTTGTACAAGTTGCTGAAATGGAACGGATTCACAATTAGGTATTGATATATACACAAAGCGCTCATTGGGGATTTGTTCTTGTGTCACATTGTTGCAGAGAGTGCATGTATGTTTCCACATTTATGAAATCTGGAAGATTTCATTTATAGGTATGTTTTTGTTTTCCAGTACTTGTAGTAAGTACATTAGAAATTCTTGTGGATCTTACTGTGAGTTTATAGTGAATTTCACCATTCCAGCACAGTAGTCCAATTCTTGTCTTATTCCATGAACACTATACGTGTTGTCAGGATTATTCGTTGCGTTTCTATGAAGTACTAACATTTGCAAACACAATTGATCTGTACTGTGTAAGTAAATGTTGTCAATAATTGGTGGTAATTGAAATAGAATATTCATTGCTACATTTGCGTAGCAACTTAAACCAATTTCATTTCTAAGTTTAAATGGACCAGGTAGTTCTGTATCTGAGTGATTCTTTTTAGTTTGTCTTCCTTCTTTGACGAAGTACCTGGTTTACTTTCTCTAATTGGTTCTTTTTTGCTTGTGGTACTTGATGAAGTGTTAGTTTCTTTTACTCTCTTTGGAGGATTTGCAGTGACATCCTGTTGCATTTCTGTTTGATTTAGTTTTCTTTTAGAACATTTTCCTTTTTGTGGAACAGGATATGTTTCTAGATGGGGGTGTATAGTGAACAAAGTCTATTGTATTCTAAAATGCAAGGAATACCAGCGTTTATTTTACTTGCATCAAAGTTGATTAGAAATAGACCGTCAAGTGTACGTAAGCGTGATAGTGCTACGTAGCTCATGCCTTCTTTAAAGACTGTGTTACCAATGTCTATCATTGCTTTGTCTAGGGTAAGACCTTGTGATTTATGAATGGTGACTACGTATGCAAGAGTTAGAGAAAATTGTTCTCTGCGTACATACATGCCTTTGAAGAGAAGGAATCGAGCTGTTGAGCGTCCTATCCTTTTTGCTTCTGAAAGTTTGGCAAATAGTATATTGACAAACTGAATTTTGTTGTCACATCGGTATGTTTGTAAGCCAACAACTGTACCCAGTGCTCCATTAACTAGTCCTTGGTCCACGTCAAGGTTACGTTTAAGCATTACTCTGCAATTTATGGATAATCTTAATATCTTTTCTAAGCCTGCTGTGTTTGAGATTGATTTTTCTAAACTATTTAGTCTTGTTGTGGCTTGGTCACACATAGGTAGTGTCATACCATGTACATCTAGTTTGTCTGTGGCGCTAATTTTCATTATTGGTTGCATTTCTTTACTTAACATTATTTCATTGAATTTGAAACAGCTTGCAAGAATTGGCCATACAATTGACATTTTTGTGGGCTATTTGTTCCATAACATCTGTAGCAGATGCATTATCGCCATAAAGTGCATTCATTTGCCGTTTTTTCAATATTGCTTTTGCTTCTTTAGAGAGTATACCAACTCTGATACTTTTTAAAATGTTGGCATAAGTGAGATCTGCAGATTGCCACATGTTTTCTGTCTGTTAATTCTCTGTATTGGAAATGTTGCCAAAGGTTGACATTTCCAATGCTGCCAACAGTTTTACAGCAGAGTTTGTGTCCTAATGTTTTAAAAATAGGCTCACCTTTTACTGGTGTCAATTGAAGAAGATCTCCGAAAACAATAATGCGTTTTCCTCCTAAGAGCTCTTCATAGTTTGTTTTCAGTACTTCTTGTAATCTGAGGTGAATCAAAGCCAACATTAGGTTGGAGACCATGCTCACTTCATCTATTAGTAGCATTTTCATTTGTTTCAATACTCTGCGTAGTTCCATTGCAGCTTCTGCAGAAAGTTTGTAATAGTCTAATTTGTTCTGGTGTTCTACTGGTACTAGTAGTAATCGGTGTAAAGTGACACCACCTATGTTGTAGGCAGCTAAACCTGTGGGGGCAGTGACAACAGCTGACAGTTTGTTGTTTGTCAATTTTTGAAGGAATTTACTGATGATTTTGATTAGGAATGTTTTGCCAGAACCAGCTTCACCACTGACGTACAGTAGTATAGGTTTATAATTATGGCAGGAACATTCTTTATTTTCATGTTGTACACCATGTGCAATTTGTTTTGTTACTTCGTCAAAAATGCTACGTTGTTCGTTGTTTAGTTTTGATTGTAGTCTAGTTAAGTCTTCTTTATCTTTAGGGTGTTTTCTACTTCTATCACAGCTAATTCTGCCTAATGTATTATTAGTGGTTCTCCCAGTGGTTCTTGGCTTTCTGTTACAGAAGGTTGACTACTGTCAGGAGTGTCTTTATCTAGTTGGGCCTGGAGTTCTTCTTCGTGTTGCTGTTCATTGTGAAACATTGTTTTGTATTGTGTAAAGTTTACATCAGTTATAGTGCTTTCATTTGCTTTGAAAGCATCTTCATATGAGTCATAGTTTTCTAGTATTTCTTCTTCTTTTCTCCATGGTTTAAAGAGTTGTAGTAGGTACATGTAATATAATTCTTTATGTTGAGGAGTCTTCAATTACAATTTGATATGATTAATTAAATTTGGTTTAGTGAGTTTAACTAAGCTGCCTTCACAGTTTGTCACGCTGTATTTACCTTTTTCATGAGGTTTTATATTATTTTTGTATGTGTAATTTTGGGCTATGTGGTATAGACAAATGGTTTCCAAAGTATTACTTCTGTTTGGGTAGTATGTGTCCAATAAATTGTTTTTTAAAATGTCTTGGCTGTTGGGATCATGTTCAGCTATTGTTTCTATATCTTTGTATGTTTTTAGAACTCTTTTTCTATATTTAGCCGGACCAAGACTTAGCCATAATATATTTTCTGATTTACCATACAATGCAGTACCAGTTAAACAATCAGCGATTCATATGATCCACATTCTCTATGGCAGAGCATTTTTATGCCCAAGCTGTATAATTTCTGAGACACTGTTTTATCTGATGACAGGTCATTCCAGAGGTCTTGGAGCTCTGTTTTTTCTGCTTTGGTTAAGTATGCCGTGACATATCGTGCAACTGCAGTAGATTTGTCTGCAATGTACTGCACATCTATGTTTGCATTCCATAAGTGGGCAATGATTGCATTATAATCATTGATATATTTGTCTTCTTCTTTTCTTTTTATGTAATATGTATTTTTAGGTGACTTACCTTTAACACTATGTCTAACTGAAGACATGAGGTTGTTCACTTGACCTGTATTTGTAACTGGTCTAGGGAAACCAAATCGGCATTTGGTGTAGTATTTCCCTTTGTTTTTGTATTTGCGACGACAATATTTGCCACATTTATGTCTTTGAAATTGTAAAATGTGTGCATGAAGATCACTATTTGTGGTTTCTGATGGAATTTCACAAGTGACATACTTTTCAATAAACTGTAAAACAGTGGCATCACTGTCTTGACCAAATTTAGGAGCATCTTTAATCCATAAAAGCATGTGGATATGTGGTGCTCCTCTGGCTTGGTATTCTTTTCTCCAAAAGAAGTATTGCACTTCTCCAATGGGAGGAACAGTTTTATTACAAATAAAATGTAACATAGCAATGAAGCGATGGTGAAAATATCTTGAAACATTAACAGGATCCAAAGAAAAAAGTTCTCCTGGTGTTAGTATATCTATGTTTGTTTTGTTTTTATTTGATATGCGTAGGAAATCATGTAAATCTTCCCATGCATATTCTGCACAAATTAATGTAACAAACCAAGTGGGTGAGCCAAGGTTTCTGATCATACAACGTACATCTCCTTGACGTTGAAACCAGTACTCTTTAGTACCACGCATATTTGCTAATAGATTTGTAATATTTGATTGTAAAACCTCATCCTTTTGCTGCACTTTTTGTAATAATTGTGTAGCTGTCATATTTTGAATGTGTGATCCTGATTTTAATATGTGTGCAACTCCGTAATATAAAGTTGCTAGTTCACTTTCAAAGAGTAGGTGGAATATGTATTCCACATTTTGTCTAAATCTGGGATCTTCAGAATACATCCGTAATGAGCGGTATTCTGAAGCTGATATTTGAATAGGTCTATCATAATACCTTCCTCCTTTGCCAGTAGGAAAGGGGAGAGGAAAAACATGTGCTTCTATACTTTTTTCCGATGTGCTGATTGGTGATCCTTTTGTTTGACGCATTTGGTATGTTTCCAGTGCATCTTCTATGGTGTCATTAGAGTGCAAAGGATGAATTGTATAATGGTCTAAAGTATTTGATATTGTAGCAGGATCTAGTAGCTCAAATTGACCAGCTTCTTGTGTTTCTTGAATTATTTTAGTTGTATCTTTCAAGTTTTCTTCACTATTAATTTCTTTGTAATATTCATTATTCACTTTAAGATATTGTAAGGCTTGTCTAACTTTATGTAAATCTACCAGCTGTTGCCATATTTTTTTGTCTTTTGTAGGTACTCCATTTACTAAGATAATTAAAGATTGCTGCATTGGACGTTGCACTCCTAGAGTATGCACATTTTCTTTTAGATCTAATGGTAAATAAACTACTTTTCCACGAATGCCTTTTACCAATTCAGAGGGAGGTAATTTTGCTGTTTTTGGTTGAAGGCATATTATTGCTTGAAATGGGTGTACTGTTTGAATTATCATGCTCTCATATAAATTAAGTTGTTGTAGGGGTTTTGGTAGTGGGTATAATTCCAAATTATTTGTGATAGCACGTGAAGGAGTTTGGTTGTTGTCAAGTTTTGTAGTCCAGTAACTGCAAAGTATAAGGGGTCACTTATTTCATATTTGTTTTCTGCTACAAGGTAGAGAGCTAATTCAAACCATTTAGAATCTTCATTGTCTTCTATTTTATATGATAGGTCTACAGTTTTTGTGTTACTTTTATAAAAAGTTCTATGGCAACATACACACACATGGTTTGGTACTTCAGCTGATGTACTTTTAAATTTTAGTATTTCTTTTTTGTATGTGTTTAGCAAAAGGTTGCCATGTGTGGAATTGTTGCTAATTTGGTTTAAAGCTATTTCATTCTGTAAATGGCTTTCACTTCCAAAATATACTTTCTGGATATAGTCAATTTCTTGAAGTAGGTCTTTTGCTGTACCATGTAGAAGAATGTTATTTAAATTTGCTAGTGCTAAAGCAGGACTTTTAGCATAGTACAGTTTATAGACTAGATTTCTTATAGTTGAATGATGTGTTGATATTCTTTTGATTTCATGGAGGTGGTTTTGGAAGTAGGTCCTGTATTGCAGGCCAATGAATGTCCTTATAGTCCTGTGTATTTGCGCACTGGACAGGATATTTTGCAATAGTTTAATTTTGATTTTGTCTTTGCTTTTTATATATTGATTGAGGAATTGGCGTAAAGGCTTGAACAATTGTTTGGGAATGTTACACATTGACGTGCATGGCCATTTGTACACTAGACGCTTTGATTCAGTTGAATGGAGGGGTAATTCTAAGTTTTCAGGGCATATTTTTGTAAGGAGTACTTCTTGTTCCATTATGGTATTATTAACTTTTTCATAACCGCGACCACTGTTATGTATGGCTATTGTATTTGTTTGGTTTTGTTTGTACGCTTCTTCATTAAAGTATGGTTCTGTGCTCGTAGCGTGATTCCATTAACCTCCTCAGATACTTAAGAAGTTCTTTCTGTTGACATTAAGGGGCCGATTAATGGAACAAACGTGCGCCGAAAATCTTCGCGCAAGCAGGCGCAAGCAGGCGCAAGTAGGTGCAAGCGGAAAAAACAGGCGCACGCGCACGCGTATGTTTCATGGAAGTCTCTGCGTGTGTACACCCCGGGATGTGCGCCAAACCCGTGCATGGCGCACAAGTCACTGCAACATCCCGAAAGGCGTGTGCAACACGCACAGTGAAAGCGCACAACCTCGGCGCATACACCAGAAAGTGGGCGGGACACGGGGCGTAACGCGCGGAATGGCGAACAACGCGCGAAAATAAGGGCGTAACTGGGGATAGATTGCAGGGAAGCAGACGGAACGCCACACGCACTCGAACCACACATATTCATGGAATCAAATAGGGCAAAGCTATGCACAGCCAAAGACACGCACAAGCCGAAACACGTCCGCCACACCAAGGCAGGCGGTAGCGTCCCTGCGCATTACAAAACTGGCAACATACAGAATTGGGCCTGTGCGAGCGGGCTACGTGTATTTCAGGGGTTTGCGTGAACTTTTTCATGCGATCGGGCCAGGGGGAGCGGGCTACGTGTATTTCAGGGGTTTGCGTGAACTTTTTCACGCGATCGGGCCTGGGGGAGCGGGCTAAGTGTATTTCAGGGGTTTGCGTGAACTTTTTCACGCGATCGGGCCTGGGGGAGCGGGCTACGTGTATTTCAGGGGTTCGCGTGAACTTATTCACGCGATCGGGCCTGGGGGAGCGGGCTACGTGTATTTCAGGGGTTCGCGTGAACTTTTTCACGCGATCGGGCCTGGGGAAGCGGGCTACGTGTATATCAGGGGTTCGCGTGAAGTTTCTCACGCGATCGGGCCTGGGGGAGCGGGCTACGTGTATTTCAGGGGTTCGCGTGAAGTTTTTCCCGCGATCGGGCCTGGGGGAGCGGGCTACGTGTATACCAGGGGTTCGCATGAAGTTTCTCACGCGATCGGGCCTGGGGGAGCGGGCTACGTGTATTTCAGGGGTTCGCGTGAACTTTTTCACGCGATCGGGCCTGGGGGAGCGGGCTACGTGTATTTCAGGGGTTCGCGTGAACTTTTTCACGCGATCGGGCCTGGGGGAGCGGGCTACGTGTATATCAGGGGTTCGCGTGAAGTTTTTCACGCGATCGGGCCTGGGGGAGCGGGCTACGTGTATATCAGGGGTTCGCGTGAAGTTTTTCACGCGATCGGGCCTGGGGGAGCGGGCTACGTGTATTTCAGGGGTTCGCGTGAAGTTTTTCACGCGATCGGGCCTGGGGGAGCGGGCTACGTGTATATCAGGGGTACGCGTGAAGTTTCTCACGCGATCGGGCCTGGGGGAGCGGGCTACGTGTATTTCAGGGGTTTGCGTGAAGTGTTTCACGCGATCGGGCCTGGGGGAGCGGGCTACGTGTATATCAGGGGTTTGCGTGAAGTTTCTCACGTGATCGGGCCTGGGGGAGCCGGGTACCACTCACCGTCTGCCTTGCGTTTAGAAGAACGCGTAGCCAACACCCGCTGTGAAGTAATAGCGTGTGAACCCAAACGGATGGAAAACACACGCACCGCACGAAAAGCACGTACAGAGCAGTTCAAAGGCACGCCTGATCTCCAAGCCCAGCCAGGGCAACGACCATGCGCGAAACGTCACAGATGCGCTTACGCTGTAAGGGCCTTTGGTCCAATGAAATCGCGTACGCGTGCTGTCGCGCTTACGCGCTAAGGGCCTTTCCTCGAATATCACGCTAACGTGCAGGAATTTCACGTGCCAAATCACTCCGTATCAAGCTGGCTACGCGAAAACACACGGAAGACCACGCTCCTGCCCAGAAGGCCGAATTACTGCCCTCCAGTGTCCCAAGCAGCATCCCACGTGCCATCTGCTGCTGCCTGCCTGCCTGCCTGCTGCCACCGTGCCCTGCCATTTGGTGCCTGCACATCAGCCATCTGCAGGGGTCCAGTTGCTGTGTCCACCCCTGCTGGAACAGAAGACTCCCGACTCGGATAACATCGCTCCACAGCCCAGCCCCAGGACCCAGTTGCCCACCCACTCCTGCCCCTGGGGTTGCCATGTCGGGCACATCAACATCTGGCACCAGTGGAAACCCCCGGCCAGAGGGGCACCAGCTCCACTGCCACCGAAGTTGGTGTCCTGGTGGAGCAATTCCTGGGGCAGTATGATGCCCTCTTCGGATCGTCCCGCGCCAACAAGGAAGGACGGGAGAGGATCTGGGCCGACTGTGTGGTTGCCATCAACGCGGAGGGGGTGGCAACCCGCACCATCCAGAAGGTCAAGAAGCGCTGGGAGGACTTGAGGTCCAGGACCCTCATAAAGGCCCGGCGCCTCGTGGAGGGGGGCCGGGGCCGCATGAGTTCCATCCAGATGAGGGTCCTGGAACGCGTACACCCAGCACTCCACGCCCAGGTCCTTGAGAGGGAGACCCGTCTGGAGTTGAGCGGTAAGTGGCCAAGCATTGCTGTGTGAGACAGGGCATGTTGTAGTGTGCTGGTTGTCTGATACTTGCCTGTATGTGTGACATAGGCCATGTACGCATGTATGTGTGCAGGGACATCATGGTAATGCATGTGCGACCAGTAATGTGTGAACCGCACGGTTGTTGCATGTGTTTAAATGCGACATGGGGAGCCCTATGCAGATTGTACACATGAGAGCATGGCAGTCTCTGTTCCTGGACATGGGTGGGGGTGAGGGATGGGTGCTGATGCCAGGTACATATATGGTATGCATGTCTGTGTGCCTGACCTGCGTGTCTGTGACTTGTGAATGCCATGGATGCATGACACATGTCTGTGACAATGTACAGATTCTCTGATGCAGCCTAGTCATCCTTGTATCCACTGTGATTGGGGTCTACGGGGCCAGATGGATGTGACTGAGGTGAAGTGTGTGCATGTGATAGGCATGACCCATGATGCATGTGAGTTTCATTACATTGTATGTTTCGAGAGCCCATTGGACATGTATGGAAATGTCCATGGCATGCACCATGACTGTCACTGTTGTGTTTTGCCTGGACTGACCCATGTGTTGTGGAGGGACATGATGGAAGTGTACTTTGACAGTGGCACTCATCTGCTATTGCTTCCTGTCTAGGGGACAATTGTACAGTACCCTGATGCTTGTGTTCTATGTCTCCCTCTACGCAGCGGCTAGTGAAGAAGAGGGCGGAGACGGCGCTGTGGAGCAAGGCGGCGGGGATGCCCCCACGGCTGCAGCGGAAGGGGTGGGTGAGCCCCCACAGGGGCCTGCTACAGCGGAAGACGGTGAGGAGCCATCCAGGTTGGTGGTTTCCACAGAGGAGGAGGAGGCCGCCACTGAGGCGCACATGGGGCCTGGTGGGGGCATCCCTGCTGGTGCAAGTGGTGCAGTCCAGGGGCAGGGGCAGGAGGCAGCACAGGTCACCATGGAGGGGCCTGTGCATGTTGCTGTCCCTGACCCTGTGGGTGCACCACCATGCACCAGCAGGGATGCCCCGTCCCAGGCCCATCCGCAGGTAGAGGGGATGTCCATGTCATCTGACTCCCCTCCACCTGCGGACGAGGGGACCCCTGGCCGTAAGGAGAAGGTCCTGATAGGGGTCGCGATGCGCACGGCTGTGATTCGTGATGCCGTGCGTGCTTCCCAGGAGGAGCATGCACGTCATCACGAAGAGCACCGTGCCGATGTGGCCCAATTGGGATCGTCCATGTTCGGGGGTTTCCTGCATGTGTCGGCCAATCTGGCGGCCCTCTCCTCCTCTGTGGAGACTATATGCCAGTCGTTCTCCTTGCCGTCTTCCGGCCCAGATGCCACCAGGGCCCCCTGTGGACCTGCCCTGACCAATGCAGCCTGCTCGGTGGGGATCCCATCCCTGCCAGTCGGGAGTCGGAGGTCCAGAGGGGTGGACACCACAGCAACTGTACCCCAGCAGATGGAGGATGTGCCGGCATCACCAGGCAGGGCACGTGCACGACGGCGTCGGTGGATTCCATCAGCCTGGATGCCGTCGTGCTGGCAGAGGCAGTTAGGTCAGAGGCAGCAGTAGAGTCAACGTGGGAGGCATCATGGCTCGGGGCCATCAACATCGGAGGGGCAGGCATCGGCCGGAGGGCAGGAAGACCCAGGACAGGAAGTGTCTTCCGTGTGGCTGCGGTTGGGCCAGCAGATAGGTGCGGTGCGGCGGCGGGCGGAAGAGGCGCGGCTCACGATGGTCAGGGCGGAGAACTCCATGCGGAGGGCCCTGAGGCGAGCTGAGTGCCTCGAGGCAATCCGCAGGGGATTGGAGGAGCAGATGGCGTCGTCCCTGCGGACCCTCGGGGCCATGGAACAGGACCGCCTCCGGGACATAGACGAGGAGTTTGATGATGCCCTGGCCCGGAACACCACGGAGTGAGCCGCTGGACTTGCCCGCCGCCTTTGTATATAGTTCTTTAGTTTTAAGTTTCATTTGTTTCTTCTTATGATTTTGAGTCGACGGACACAGCTCCACTTTTTGAATATAGTTGCATTTTAGTTAGGGTTTTTTGTAGGTTTCCTTTGTTCAGTTGGGCTCATGGACCCTTGGATGTTTTGTACATAGTTCTTCATTGGATTGTTTTATTTTTTTATTTTTGATTTATTCTCCATGGAGCAATGGTCTTTGCATTTATTTTTATCTCTCGGATTGATTTTATTTTTAATGTGACTTTGAACAACATTTTTTTGGATTTGGATTTGTAGTTTTGATTTTTTTGGACGGACACGCAGCTTATCTTTTTTTCATTGCCATTGTAGTTTGTTTCATTTCATTTGCATTCCATTTTTTTTTAATACAATTTTGTTTTCATACTTCACTGTGTGGTATCATCTCATTGGTTTCATGCATGTCATGTTGGGTGTTTTCCCATTCATTTGCAACCAATGTGTGTGACGGACATGGGTTCATTTGCTTTATGACCATTGGGGGTGTAACATGTAATTTCCATTTCCATGTGGGTGAATGGGTTACTTGGTATGGCCATTGGGCTGTGGAGGCTGACCATAACGCACATGATTGGGGATTGTGAGGACCTGGGTGCAGGGGGACATGAGTGGGGGCCTGGTGGAGTTTGCCCCTGCACTGTCGGGGGGTGGGGGTGGTGGGAGACATGGGTGGGGGCCTGGTGGAGGCTGCCCCTGGTGACTGGGGGGGTGGGGGTGGTGGGAGACATGGGTGGGGGCCTGGTGGCAGGTGCCCCACAGTGCTGGGGGGTGGGGGTGGTGGGGAACATGAGTTGGACATGGGTGGGGGCCTGCTGGCAGGTGCCCCTGCACTGCTGGGGGGTGGGGGTGGTGGGAGACATGGGTGGGGGCCTGGTGGAGGCTGCCCCTGCACTGCTGGGGGGTGGGGGTGGTGGGAGACATGGGTGGGGGCCTGGTGGCAGGTGCCCCACAGTGCTGGGGGGTGGGGAGGTGGGGAACATGAGTTGGACATGGATGGGGGCCTGCTGGCAGGTGCCCCACAGTGCTGGGGGGTGGGGGTGCTGAGAGACATGGGTGGGGGCCTGCTGGCAGGTGCCCCACAGTGCTGGGGGGTGGTGGGGTGGGGAACATGAGTTGGACATGGGTGGGGGCCTGCTGGCAGGTGCCCCACAGTGCTGGGGGGTGGGGTGCTGGGAGACATGGGTGGGGGCCTGGTGGAGGCTGCCCCTGGTGGCTGGGAGGTGGGGGTGCTGGGAGACATGGGTGGGGGCCTGGTGGAGGCTGCCCCTGGTGGCTGGGGGTGGGGGTGGTGGGAGACATGGGAGGGGCCTGGTGGTGGGTGCCCCTGCACTGCTGGGGTGTGGGGGTGCTGGGAGACATGGGTGGGAGCCTGTGGAGGGTGCCCCTGGTGGCTGGGGTTGCAGGGGGACATGCGTTGGTGGGCAGTAGTGCAAGTTGACATGTGGGTTGGCTGGGGGGCATGGCCATGGTGGATGGGGTGCCTGCAGGACATGTGCAGGGTAGGCCCCTGTGGTATGAGCCACCTGCAGGGGCCGTGGAGGGTGTAGAGGGAACACCTGGGAGGACCCACATGTGCAATTCACGTGTGGTGCTCCCCACGCACCCCTGAAATACATGTACCCTGCGGAAATTGCGTGTGGAACTTCACGCGCACCCCTGAAATACACATACCCTGCGGAAATCGCATGTGTAACTTCCCCTGCACCCTGAAATACACGTACCCTGCTGATATCGCGTGTGGAACTTCACGCGCACCCCAAAATACACGTACCCTGATGGAATCGCGTGTGGAACTTCCCGCGCACCCCTGGAATACACGTACCCTGATGATTTCGCATGTGAGACGTCCCCCGCAGCCCGAAATACACGTACCCTGATGGAATCACGTGTGGAACTTCCCACGCACCCCTTGAGATACGCGTACCCTGGTGTACCCTGCTCGCACGGGCCCAATCGCGTGTGGAAATTCCCGCGCACCCCTGAAATACACGTACCCTGATAGAATCACGTGTGGAACTTCCCACGCACCCCTGGAATACACGTACCCTGCTGTAATCGCGTGTGTAACTTCCCCTGCACCCTGAAATACACGTACCCTGCTGATATCACGTGTGGAACTTCACGCGCACCCCGAAATACACGTACCCTGCTGATTTCGCTTGTGAGACTTCCCCCGCACCCTGAAATACACGTACCCTGATGGAATTGCGTGTGGAACTTCCCGCGCACCCCTGAGATACGCGTACCCTGGCGTACCCTGCTCGCACGGGCCCAATCGCGTGTGGAAATTCCCGCGCAACTCTGAAATACACGTACCCTGATGGAATCGCGTGTGGAATTTCCAGCGCACCCCTGGAATACACGTACCCTGCTGTAATCGCATGTGTAACTTCCCCTGCACCCTGAAATACACGTACCCTGCTGATATCGCGTGTGGAACTTCACACGCACCCCTGAAATACACGTACCCTGCGGAAATCGCGTGTGTAACTTCCCCTGCACCCTGAAATACACGTACCCTGCGGAAATCACGTGTGTAACTTCCCCTGCACCCTGAAATACACGTACCCTGCTGATATCGCGTGTGGAACTTCACGCGCACCCCGAAATACACATACCCTGATGGAATTGCGTGTGGAACTTCCCACGCACACCTGGAATACACGTACCCTGCTGTAATCGCGTGTGTAACTTCCCCTGCACCCTGAAATACACGTACCCTGCTGATATCGCGTGTGGAACTTCACGCGCACCCCGAAATACACGTACCCTGATGGAATCGCGTGTGGAACTTCCCGCGCACCCCTGGTATACACGTACCCTGCTGATTTTGCGTGTGAGACTTCCCCCGTACCTTGTAATACACGTACCCTGATGGAATCGCGTGTGGAACTTCCCGCGCACCCCTGAGATACGCGTACCCTGCTCGCACGGGCCCAATCGCGTGTGGAAATTCCCGCGCACCCCTGAAATACACGTACCCTGATGGAATCGCGTGTGGAATTTCCCGCGCACCCCTGGAATACACGTACCCTGCTGTAATCGCGTGTGTAACTTCCCCTGCACCCTAAAACAGGAAGTGCATCGAACATCAACAAACATACGCTCTATCTTCTCACTCAGCGAGTTTCCTAAAAAAACTTTCCTAGTAAAAACTTGTCATCATTGATGTTAATCTATGTGGCATACTACAAAAACCTACTTGGTAAAGTGATTGGCTTAAAGGGAACATCTCGGTATATGTTCCATACTTGTCAGGGAAAATGATTGGGTTGCTAACATCATGTGGGCAACTAAACCTTCCTCTAGTGCAAGTCACTATGAATGTCATCAAATACACAACGTCCTATTGGTTATACAACCAATAGGGCTCTCTATTATTTGGCCCGTTATAGTTGATTGGCACCTTTGTACCCCTCTGTAATATTCCACACACGCTAGCAGCAAGCATGCTGCCACCCAGGTGCTGGTGGTCTGGTCTTGACTATAGCTCCCCACCTAATTAGCCTGCCATCTAGCTTCACTCTAGCCACCTGCCAGTCAATTAGCCCTTTGATCATGGCCTTGCAAATGTTCTCCATTCCTGAGAATAAAAGGGAGTATAGGCATACTTTGTCTCTTGGTTTCAAATGCAGCTCAACCCAGTATCTATTTTCATCCGACCATATGACTGTAGACCATGTTTCAGAGCTTTTGCTGTATTTAAAATACTATTTAATGATGAACCTCTGACGTCTTCAAGGTTCTTCTCCTCACTTCAGACAGGAGTTTGTTCTTTTCACACATTTTGTAGCTACTGCTTGAACATTCAGGCTCACAGCAGCCTTGACTTCTTGGTGCTTGTCCAGCCACGCATTTCTTGAATTCACCTTCCACCATTAAGTTGTTTCCCAACTGTGCCAAACTGAAAAAGCCATTCTGTCCACTGGATCCAGACTCTGCTAAAGTGTGTTGTGGAACATCCATATTCCATACAATTTGCCAATCTAGTCCCTACGTAGCCGGGCTTAAGAGTACTTTGTCTACTTATGTTACTGCTTCTGTACAATTGTAAATTGACTTAGCATTTTCTTCATCGTTTCTGTCGCATGAGCATCTTCATTTTGACCCCAAAATGTTGCTCATCTTTAACACCTCCTCTTTAAATTCTATAGAATGCCTCTGTTCTTCAGCATCTTGCCTTTTTTCTAGATGTGTCAGCTCTGCTTTGCATGATGTCACCAGTCTTCTCTTTTGATCATTTTTCACACTTCCTCTGAGATTTCATTGAAATGGCCATCATAGTGTTGTGAGTGCATATATGATTTCCTTAATGGGAACCTGACTTCCATGATTATTTTTGGTATAGGCACTTTCACTGGTACTGCACATTTTCACACTCTGGCTCCCAACATATAGGCAGCATGGGGGTGGAGTTTTGAGTGGGGGTACTTGGCTCCACCTCTACAGTTTTGGATTTTCTTTTGACAAATCACAATATGCGTGGTCCTGGACCACTTTTTGGGTATACCGATAGTGGGAGTGAGTTTAGGATATACCTGAGCCTGATACTCCTGGATGCAGCTGAAAGGGGGACAATAGTTTATATGGATGATGTGCTAATCAAAAATGAAGTTCTGAAAAGCCACTTCAATGCGATTAGATATGTGCTCAGTCAGCTATAGAAGGCTGGGGCAAAAATATCTTTACAGAAAGCACAGTAGTGTAGAAGAAGGTAAACTTCCTAGGTCATGAGTTGTCAGAACATGGATTAAACACGCAAAAGAAAAAGGTGGAGGAGACTCATGAATTAAAAGATCCAACTAATTTGAAAAGTTTGTTAAGAATTTTAAGTTACATCAGGAAATGTATTGAGAATAATGCAGAGATTACACAATCTTTAACGAGATAACTGAAGCAGGGCATACCCTGGAAATGGCAAAAGGAACAAAAGGAGGCAGTAGTCAGGCTAAAAGAGTGTTTGATGAAAGCGCCATGTTTGGCATATCCAATGAAATATCAGGATAACGTTTTAGAAATAGTATTTACAGATCAATGCATGTCAGAAGTGTTATATCAAAAACATGACGCAAATAACAAATTGATTGCATATGCTAGCAAAGCATTGTCACAGATAGAGACCAAATGTAGTGCATGCAAAAAATGCTTCTGACCATTGTCTGGACGTTACAACATTTCGACCCCATAATTCAAGGGGAGTGGGTGATTTTTTAAACAAATCACCAGCCTCTGTAATTTTTGCAAAGTAAGAGAATCCGATTGGGGAATGTGGGCCAGTCAAGAATTGCATCTTGGACATTAGCACTTCAGGGATTTCCTGTAGAAGTGAAATATGGGCAAAACAAAAAGAGCCCAGTTGCTCAAGGATTACAAAAGTTGCATGATTATGCAGCTGTATGTGTACCTGACGACACGAAGCTAGAAACAAGTTTGAATTAATTTGAGCAATCCCCACAGAAGGCTTTCAACAAAGAAACATGTAAAGATTTACCAACTGTGTATCTAGATGGATGTGCATACAATGTAGAAAATTATACAGATAAAGAACTTGTGGCAGGAATAGGAAACATATGCTTTGAATGTGACAATGCCTGTAGCACAATGGAATTTTGATATTCCAGATCAGGACTTGATCAAAGCGCAAAAGGAAGACCTTTTTATAGGCCCATTTTACAACCATTTGCTAGACGCAGAACAAAATCCTCTAATTGAAGAAGACTGTGAAGGGAAAGAGGAATTGAGAGTGCTGTTAAAAAATAAAACAGAATTAGATTACAAGACAGACTGATGATTAGAGAATCTCAGATAGCCCAAATACAATGGGTAGTGCCTTTGTCATTTCGGGGGTGGATGTTACATCATGCCCACAATCCCATAACTGCAGGACACAGAGGTTCACAAAATACGTTGGAGATTTTAAAAGATTACGCCTATTGAACACACATGTCCTAAGATGTTGAGCTCTACACCAGAGGGTGTTTAGTGTGCGCACAGTGTCAACCTGCATCACCAGCTCATAGAGCACTGTTGATGAAAAGAGGCTTGACATTCCCATGGTCTTATTTACAAGTCGACTATGTCGGGCTCGTGAGGAGATCAGCAAGGGGAAACAGGTACATGCTGACAGTAACTTGTCTATTGTCTAAATGGGTGGAGTTACTTGTCTATTGTCTAAATGGGTGCAGTGCACAAAAGGCGGCCACTTTACTTTTGAATTATTTTAGAAAACCCCCTACATGAGCGTTTGCTGATCACCAAGGCTATTCCCTAAAACGACTAATTAAAACATGTATTTCCAATCCCCACTCACCAAACAAGTCTCCCTAACGTACTTACCAGTCACCCTATACTCCCCATCGTCCTCCTCCACTACACTGGTCTCTCCCAATCCCTCAAAATACTCAATGCATCTATGATTCTACTCCACCCAAAATGTCAGATAGGCGTAGCTACCACAAGTCCTCAAACACACGAAGTGCCATTTGCTACTGTATACCCATGGTTGCACAGGGTAACACATCTAGCCACAGATAGCAACACTGCACACTGGATGGCTAGTGAATAGCCGCAGATAATTACAACAGTACCATCAACCAATTACAAACTCCAAAGCACACACATTAGACAAGACACTCATCATACAAATTACTAGAAATTGAAACTAGGAATAAATTTCATGGAAACAGAGAAACATTGCTGATATCATGGCTGGTTTCACAATTATGTGGCTGATGAGAGACAGTTGGCTGTTTTGGTTACTGGCTTTTTGTGAGAAACTAAACATTTACATGGACCTTGGTTTGAGAGAATTTAAAATTGGTTCCATGTTTTTTTTTCCAAAATTCTTCAGTCTGAAATATACATGGCAGCCAGGCGTTATACTTATTCATTGTGGAGGCAATGATTTAAGGAATGTACAAGGTGTATCCCTTACTTTAATGATGAAACAAGATCAAACAATAGATTTAATGGTAAAATTGGGAAATGACAGAAAATTGCTAACAGCAGTTTCAGCATTCATGAGCGACCACAACCAATTATAGATTTCGAACAACATACAGTTCTGCATGGGCAATTTCTATGGACATGAAAGAGTACACCTAACCGATGAAGGAAATGAAGTGTTTCTTCATAACATTAAAACAGTACTCCAGATGTGCCAAAGTACTACACTCCATGTACCCCAACCAGTCCTTTTAAGGACTACTTATCATATATAGATACACAAATACAAGCAAATAAGCAAAAATAATATGTATCATACCTGTGGCTACAGTTCGTTGACTTTTATCATAGTCACGGTTACAAAACATTGGTTAAAGGGGGGCCTCACTTAAGGTTTTATATTACAATAGAGCTTAAAAGATCAATGCAGTACAACAGTACTACAGAGATAGGAAATCGGAAGGGAAAAACATTAAGATGCATTCATATAACATAAGGTAAAAATTATTTTTTTAAATAAATATATACATAATAGATTGGTCTTAGAAATATAATACATAATAGAGTAGTCATCATCATCAACATACATTTATTTGGCGTGGAGGCCATGAAAGTATACATAACAATCACACATTTACAGCACAACACATATCCAGCATTTGAAAACAACCAAAATAAATGACAGTAAAGGCAGTATAATCAAATTGGACCTGGGACCTACCGTGGCCCATTGGCTGGTAAAACAAATTTGAGCACAACCCGTTGTAGTTAGGAATAATTACGGGGCATCCTGTTAACCCCTGTTTTCCCCCCAGAGGGATGGCATTTCCACCTGTCAACACTGAGAACGAAGATTAGAAGCCCATAGGGTACAGACACAATTTAATTACACTTTTTGGTTATGGAGTGCAAGACTTAAAGGGTTTCAGTATGTTCCTGGCCACTTCACTGTCACAGAGATTTAGTTCAACAGAATTGTCTTCCTCCCCCCATTTGGACACAATAGACAATGTGGTGCTTAGTCAAAAATGGGGATCCCCCTATAGTTCTCTGCCAGTGTAGGCTTTTGTTGAGGAGTGCGTCCCTTGGTTCTGGTTGACTTGAGAGTGGTTTCAGAACTCTTTGCAGTAGGATGGTCTTAATGACCTGCAGCCTGCCATACTTGGCTGGGTTGGGGTGTGAATTTAAGAGTATAAACCTAGCTGGGGCTCAAAATGTGGGCCTCCCTTATGCACTATGCTGTAGAAGCTTCATAGGTCATCTCTCATTCATTTTTTTTCTTTTGCAGGTTTATGCTTTGTGATTACCTCTGTGGGGATGGGCAAGGGAAGAAGGGGACCCTTGTCAGAGTAAGGGGGATAAGAGGGGGAGTCACATTCCCTGTCGACTCCAGTGCGTAAATCACCACCTACATCACCTTGTTTACAAGTTGATTCTCCTGCAGCTGTTCTGCTGGCCACAACCGCAGTGAGGGCCAGCAGCACATTCTTAATCTGGGAGAGCTCAGCCAAGACTAGGTTGCAGTTGAAGCAACATACAGGATAGCACATACCCCCATCTTCTTTCCTCTCAAGAGCAGGGGTGTCCGTTGGAATAGGTGATAGGTTAACAACAAGCCCAATCATGCTGGTCAGGGAGGTAGCACAGGGCTGAAGGGGAGAGACAAGCTTGTGCAGGAGGGCAGACAATGGTTGAGCCAGTGGAAATGTTCATCTGGGGCTCAGGGGCTACAGCAGCCGTGCTCTGTACAGGTGTGGGGCTGGCCACTACCCCCGGGGTGCCCGGAAATTGGCAGATCTCTTTAATCAGGAGGTGAGAATCCCTGAAGGCTGTGGGTGCTATGGCCTCATGAGGGGTTCCTGGCACGAAATGTGTCATCTTTGCAGCTTTGGGTCCCGCTTTCAGATTCCTCTTTAGCTGCCTGGAGAACCCGGGCAGAGCTCAGGAATGAAGAACACAAGGGGTTTAGGGTCTGGGACCTTCCCTGTGGCTGAACCAAGAGGCACCAGCATGTTCGGGCCCGAGGGAATAATTCCAAAGATGAGCAGAATAACAGAAATGGAGGATTGGCTCCTAAATTACCTCCGTTAAACTCAGCGTAGTCCAGTGGTCATCCTAGTGGCCTCACACCTCCAGCGCCTAACACCTGCGGCACCAAACACTGTGCCCTTGCCCTGCCACGGGCTTCACTGCTGCAGGGTCAGGGACAGTGATTTTAGTCCCAGGGGCGTGGCCTCCAACAACAGCGAGGCTAGACCCTGGAGGGGTCTAGCAGCAGGCAAACACCATGCCCTTGCCCAGCCGCAGGCTTCACCGCTGCGGGGTCGGGGATGGTGATTTAGTCCCAGGGGGCATGGCCTCCAACAACAACAGCGAGGAAAGACCCAGGAGGAGTCCAGCATCAGGCAAACACTGTGCCCTTGCCCCGCCGCAGGCTTCATCGATGTGGGGTTGAGGACAGTGAACTTAGTCCCAGGGCACGTGGCCTCCAACAACAACAGTGAGGAAAGACTCAGGAGGGGGCTAGCAGCAGGTAAACACAGGGCCCTTTCCCCGCTGCGGGCTTCACCGCTGTGGGGTTGGGGCAGTGATTTTAGTCCCAGGGGGTGTGGCCTCCAAAAACAACAGCGAGGAAAGACCCAGGAGGGGTCTAGCAGCAGGCAAACACTGCCCCTTGCCCCACTGCGGGTTTCACTGCTGCATGTTAGGGGACAGTTATTTTAGTCCCAGGCGGCATGGCCTCCAACAACAACAGCAAGGAAAGACACAGGAGCGTTCTAGCAGCAGGCAAACACAGCGCCCTTGACTTGCTACGGGCTTCACCGCTGCAGGGTCGGGGACAGTAATTTTAGTCCCAGGGGGTGTGGCCTCCAGCAACAACAGCGAGGAAAGACCCAGGAGGGGTCTAGCAGCAGGCAAACACTGCGCCCGTGCCCTACTGCGGGTTTCACCGCTGCGTGTTTGGGACCATTGATTTGTGTCCCAAGCAGTGTGGCCTCCAACAACAACAGCAAGGAAAGAAACAGGAGGGGTCGAGAAGCGGGCAAACACTACCCTTTGCCCCGCTGTGGGCTTCACCGCTGTGGGGTCGGTACAGTGATTTTAGTCCCAGGGGGTGTGGCCTCCAACAACAACAGCGAGGAAAGACCCAGGAGGGGTCGAGCAGCAGGCAAACACCACCCCTTGCCCCGCTGCGGTTTTGTGGAAGGTGATTTTAGTCCCAGGGGGTGTGGCCTCCAACAACAACAGTGAGCAAAGACCCAGGAGGGGTCTAGCAGCAGGCAAACACTGAGCCCTTGCCCCGCCGCAGGCTCCACCACTGCTGGGTTGGGGACAGTGATTTTAGAACCAGAGACTGTTGCCTCCAACAACAACAGCGAGGAAAGACCCAGGAAGGGTCTAGCAGCAGGCAAACACTGTGCCCTTGCCCCACCAGTGAGTGGTCTTAGAAGGGACTCTTTTGGGCACAAACAGCATACATTTTTGCACATAGAGGCCTATATCCGCATATATGGTCATACAAACCTGCGGCTACAAACCTGCTTGTCATTGCTGCGATTTTGGTTAACCAAAACAGCCAACTGTGTCTGATCAGCCACATAGTTTTCAAACCAGCCATGGTATCTGCAGTCTTTCTCTTTTTCCCGGAAAATTATTCTTATTTTGAATTTCTAGTCATTTTTATGAGTAGGCTTTGTATGATGTGTTTGTTTTCGAGATTGTAATTGGTTGATGGCACTGTTGTAATTATCTGTGGCTATCCATCAGCCACTACTACCGGCGGGTAAATGTGGCACCCTGTGCAGATGTGACTAGCCCTTGTTACGTGGTACATTGTGTGTTGAGGATGTGTGGTAGCCGCAGGCTATCAAACATTTTGGGTGGAGAAGCATCATAGATACATTGAGTAGTTTGGTGGATTGGGAGAGACCAGGAGAGTGGAGGATCAAGGGGAGTGCAGGGCGGCTGGTAGGCATGTTAGGGTTACTTGTTTGGAGTTTGGGGAGTGGAAATACATACTTTTATTCCTAGTTTTTTAGTGTAGCTGCTGCTAACAGTTGACGGCCATGAAGGGCTTTTCGATAACCACGTCTATTGAAAAAGCACGTGCGTAAGTTCGTTGATGTATGCTTTTAGACACTTTATTGGCTGTACGCGAAGCCCCGGTTATATTTAAAACCACGTCCAAAAACTATACATTGTCTGTGTAACAATTACATTTTTATGTGGCTTATACAGTACAGAATGTTTTTGTGTGTGTTATTTAAACTGCTAAGTTGTTCTCTTTTATCATTTGAAGGTTTGAAGGCTGATTTAGTTTGGTTTTGGGCTTGTAGAAAAGTTTACGTGTAGCCGTGAATACAAAGCAAGATCTGCATCTGTGTCAAATTGTTGCAGCTATGAAAGAGGTCGGGTGGGGAAAAAATAGATTTCTGTGAGTTTCATTGTTTCTTATTGGTTGCTGTTACTGTTCTATTTGTGGTGCTCTTTGTGATTGGTTGTAGTGAAAATGTGTCATAAATGTTAGTAGTTCTATTGGTAAATAGTCCTCCATTTTTGGTATTCATTTTGGAAAGTATAAAAGCCACCATTTTCAGGAGTTGTATCCTTTTGATTTAAGAACTCTCACTGTGCACTTGGCAGGAGTGTGGATGATGTGAAAGTAACTGTTGATACATATTTACATATTTGAACTTTTATTTGAAGTAGTGTGTGTGTTAGTTATATTAACCACTGCTATCAGATGGTATTCATTAAAAGGTTTTCATCTGCTCTGATTGTATGTCAAGTAATTTGTAATGTATTTTTTACTTTACTAACATGGACCTAGAAAATTAGATTTGTCAATCAATGGCATTTGCATGCAGGCATTTCATGTTTGTCTTCATGTTAGTGTGGTTGAAGGTTTATTTGATTGCATTTGTTGTAATTCTAATGCAGTTTCAGCTATCCAGTACTCTTAGTTGTTTTGACCTTTCTGTGAGGTAGTACAATTGATGGTGTTTTGAAAGTTCATTTTTGTCATTTTTTTAATTTATTAATTTTCATGTGGCTTTTTTAGTATCTGTTGAAAGACAGTTTGATTCTTTGCATTTATTTTCTGTTTGGGTCTTTATTGTTTTTATGGTGGGCAGGTGCTGATACTTGAGGTGCTCTGGGTACTGAAGAAGTTGTTCCATTAACTGCAACAAAAGGTCAACCATTATTCAAAGTGTTTACCATGTTCTCCAAGTTTACTTAACCTACCCCATCCTTTCTTGTTCTGTGTGTTTACTTAACCAACCCCATCCCCTCTCGTTTTCACAATTTACTTAACCTACCCCATTCACTCTATTGTAATTTTTTAGCATAATGTCCCTTTTTTGTTTTCACCCTATTTATACATGTAAGTTCACAGATTATAGTAACAGCTTGTATACTTTTATTGTACTTTTATAGCCGTGTCTATTGAAACATATATTTTCTATGCAATAATCATATTTGTATGTGGATGATACAGGTCAGAATTGTATCTGTTTGTAATTCTGTGTGCTTAAGCGTTCCAGTGTCTTGTTGAAGTGCTGAAGGTTGGCTTAGTTTGGTTTTCAGTTTGTAGAAAATGTTGCTGTGGCTACAAGCAAGATTTGCAGCTGTGTTGAATAGTTTTGGCTACTAGAGATGCTAGGCAGGGTTTTGTATGGGTTTCTGTATTTCTAATTGGCTGGTGTTGATGTTGTAAATGTGTACTTCTTTGTGATAGGTCCCAGTGAATGTGTGGCAGACAGTGTATTAGTTTTCTTACAATAGTCCTCTATTGCTGCTTTTGAATTTAAAAAAAAAAAAAACACTGTATTGTCTAATTTTGCATTTTGACTGCAGAACTCACACTTTGCTAATCGTGCAGTTCGCGTTACCTGTGACAAAAATTGTTGGCATTTATCAGTGGTTTGTCACTGTTTTGGTGAAGGTTTTATTTGATAGTATATTGATAGTGGGGTTTTATTATTACTTTTTGTAATGTACTATATTGTTAACAATGAAGTGGTCCTGCTGTATATGTAGAAAATGGGTGGAAACAATTGTTGGAAGTTGTTTATTCAGAAAAAAAATGTATTTCAGTGAGGTACATGATATAGTACATGATACAGAATCATTCAGTATACTTCCTGAAATTAACATAAAGAATAATCACAGAGCACTAGAAATGTGATTTTATGTACAATGCTTTTATAATCATTTATGGTGTTTATTAAAGTGCTTTTTGGGGTGATCGAAAATGTGTGTGCTTTAAGAAGATTTTATTTACTGGAGTGCGTTAGTGTGTGGTTAACTATAGTATAAAGATATTGGGCCTCATTACGAGTCCGGCGGTAGCCGTGCCCGTAGAACCGGCAGGCTGCCACCGGACTCGTGGAGATTTACGGGCTCTGGACTTGCTGGAATCACTGGGGCATTACAGTCCTGGTGGTCCAGTGATTCCTGAGCCAGAATTCCGTTACACCCCATCCCGTGGAGTCCAATAGGACTCCACAGGAATGGGGGCAGTGGAAACACTGTCACCATGTAGTAATGGTGCCAGTGCTTCCAAATCCGTGTGCGGCCGGTGGCATTATGCCCGCCAGGTCAGACCTGGCAGGTGTAACACCACACAGCCACATAACGCAGAGTTAGCTGGTCCGGAAAACGGTGCCACTATGATTTTACCAGCACCGTTAAACCCGGACCGGCTAACTCGTAATGAGGCCCATTGTCTTCATTTGTTGTTTGTTGTTTTGTGAAACCTAGCCCCTGATTCATGGATTATTTGCACCAAACAAAACGGGATTTGTGCGCCATTCTGCCCGCAAATCCCTGTTTTACTAATGGGGATTTGCTGGCAGAATGGCGCACAAATCCTGGTTTTTTTGGCACAAATAATCCATGAATCAGGCTCCTATTCTTTTATTTCATGAACAATATGTTTATTTGGTTTTATTTTTAAATATACACTCATAAACAATATAGGAATGGTATAAGTTGTGCAAACTCCTATTATGTAAAAAAGAAATAGAATGTTTTTTTTCCAGTGCAAATTGCCCCAATAAATGCACATGCACTATGGGCTTCAGCAATGCAATTTCAGTCAAAAAATACTATTTAAAGTATGTGTTTGTTGTGCCTACTCTTTTCATGAGTTTTTTTTCTGTTTTCGTTTTTGTAATATAAGGGTATACAAAAATTGACACTGAATTATTTCAATATATATTTGTAGGGCCAGCAATTGCTTTTAGTGTTGTATAATAGGTCTTCTGTAACTATGTATGGTGCAATTTCACACCATGATGCAGTTATCATATTTCAAACACAGTCGTGCAGATTGGGTTTGGGTAGTAATGGAGGAGTTTGGGCGGATGAGACTGGAACAATGGAAGCAATATAAGTGGAAGAGAGTGACACAGCATATACTTGTGCGCAGATTATAGACCATGGGTTTGTACATGTGGATGGAAATTAGCCTTGCTATACGGTTTCCTACACATTGTTGTAATGGAATCAGATATATGATATGATATGATCTGATAAGTCATTTATAATGTGCCTGTACACAAGTGTTTCGAGGTGCGACAAGGCAAGGGAGGGAAGACAGAGGGAGGACAATACAAACAATCTTACTAGGCCTTGTGACATTCAGATTGTGCAAGTGCGACAGTGCCAAAGGGCAGGGGGGAGGGAGCGGGGTAGGGAGCAGGGAGAGGGAGAGGGATTGGAATTCTGGATTGCAATGCTCTGTCTAAGTGGATCCAAGGCAGCTCATCTCAGGGTAAGTGCAACAAGATGGGGGACATAGAAATTACATTTATACCCTCTAAGTGTGTGATGGACCTCAGGCAGTGAGGGGAGACTGATCATGGAGGAGCCTGGTACCCTTTATGGTCAGAGGGTAGCCAGGCAACCAATTGGTGCAGTAGACAGGTAGGTCAGCAGGGGAAGGAGAGAGAGTGGAGGAGACTAGGAAGGTCTTGTGCTGCATTTGAGAGGGGCAGGGAGGCAATTCCAGAGGGAAGCAACTGCAGAAGAGAGAGATCTACCCATCACACTCTTCTTAGCGAAGAGTCTGACCCTCAGAGAGTTGGAGGTAGTTGGGCAAAGGGCTTGAGAAGGAAGGTATTTTGAAATTGAGAGTTGGATTTAGTGCAGGCCCCAGCCGCAGGAAGCCTTGTGGATGATGCAGAGGGCCTGAACTTGATGCTTGCAGACACAGTGAGTCAGTGGAGAGATTTCAGTGCTGGAGACATATCGTCCCTGGGCTTGAGGCCAAGGATTTCTCACAGTCCTATTCTGGATTAGTTGCGGATAGCAGAGAGCGGAGTTTAGAGGAAGGCAGATTGGGAAAAGGGTTGTTGCAATAGTTCAGCCTAGAGGGAACCAGGGCTCTGGGGTCAGTGAGCTTCTGGTGGAAAGTGAGAAAAGGTAGAATACCTCTAAGGAGGTGCAGCTGGTAGTGGGACTTCTTGGTGAGGTCTGAGATGTGAGGAGAGAATGAGAAAGTTGAGTCAAAGATGACACCAGTGGTTTTTGCCTCATAGGAAGGTGAATGTAGAGGGCCCAAGGAGGGAGGACAGAGTGAGAGGGGGAAATCGGGAGAGAAAGCGGGAGCAGGGGTCCCAATGAGAAGGATCTCCATCTTATTGACATTGAAGCAGAGATCATTGCAGGCACACTAATGCTGAATCACAGATAAACAGTCAGGACTGAGAGAGATAGAAGAGGAGGCTGAGTGGAGCCTGAAATAGAACTGGGTATCATCCACATAACACTGAAATTGTGAGCAGAAAGTAGAGATCAGTTTGGTCAAAGTGGTAAAGTAGACATTAAAGAGCCAAGGAGAGAGGTTAGAGCCCTGTGGTGCACCACATGTATGTTAGGTAAGAATTGATGTAGTAACACTGTGTGAGACTACACAACACTTATCTGCTTGGTATTAGGTAACCGACCTTTTGTTATCGTCCTGTGCTACAGAAGTTGGTAGTGTGACCAAGGATCCAGGCTTATCTTAAGAGGAGTAAACGCGAGCTGTAGAGCTGTAGCAATGAAATTCTCAAATACAAGTAGCCAGATAACACTTAGGGCCTCATTACCCGGTAGGCGGTGAGCCATGGCGCTATTAGCACCATGGCTCATGCCGGTAAAATACCGGCACCGCCTTGGCGGAAAGGGGATTTACCGCCCCATTCCAAGGTTGGAGGGGCGGTAAATCCCCCTTCCGCCATTGCCCTTCCCCATTCCCATTTCTGCCCCATAGGGCTCTATGGGAATGGGGAAGGCGCTAATTACGGCACTGCAATTTTGCGGTGCCGTAATTAGCTCTGAGGTCCCTTAGCGGGTTGGATTTTAATGCCTGCAAAAAGCAGGCGTTAAATCCCCCAACCCGCAAAGAGACCTCGTGGTAAGGTAAATCCCTACCGCCATCCGTGTAATGAGGCCCTTAGACTCAAGGTTTCAGCTATAAATTGTTATTTATTTATTTATTTACCATCCATTTTTAAATAAGCGTTCTTTAAAAAGGGCAAGATATGTAACAATAAAATGTACAAGTTAGTAGATACTCTTTGGATATGCTCTTTACACACTTCCTACACCCAGAGGTGACTTCATTCAGAGGGACAGTAATGGCATTTATATATCACTAGTTATACTTTGCAGATTCTGAAGTTGCAGAAAGGAAAGGTTAACGGAAGGAAAAAGGTTAAACAGGTTCTCAAGGCATGTGAGTATACTTAAATCTTCCAATGAAGTCTAGACAAGCTTTCCCAGCAATAGCAGTATAAAACAAGTTACCACCTATGAGGGACAGAAATATTAAAGTCAATGGACTCGAAAAGTCGGCAGGGAGCCAGGACAGCCAAAGTCAACTGGAGCATAGTCTATGGAGCTGAGGTGCTTCTTAGATAATAAAAGTCTTGCACAAAGTTGAAGAGTTTTCGTAGAAATCATGTGTAGGGTCACAAGCTGTTACATTTGTGAAAATCAGAATTGGGAGCAACTCTAAGGTAAGCCACTGCATGCCTAAACTGAGAAAAGCAAAGCTCACAACAATAGGCTAAGTACCCCATGTCTAAACAGTACCTCTGGTTTGAAGAAGAGTGGTCCAGCTGGACCTAAAGGATTTCTCTGTGAGACTGCATTAAAGGTGATGTGTCTCACCATAAAAAACGTAGATGCTTATGGAGTTTGTCAAACCACAAAAACAGGGGAAAAATACACTCCAAATCAGGTCAAAACACATGAGAGAGTGAGCAATAATTCTCACTTACTCGAGGGTTAAAATTAAAAAGTCCTAACGTCCAGCAAAAGAGCTGGGGATCTCTAAGGTTGAAGGGAATGAGCACAGAAGTGAGAATTCTCCCCAGCTGTGTTCAGAGGGAGGTAGCAGAGAGAAAGGACCCACGTTGAATTTGGGAGGGCCGGTCCGAGAGTAAGGAGGTCAAACACTCCAAGGCCTGATCCGTGATGTTCAGATTCTCACAGAGTTGATTGCTGATTGATCAGGATGACACAATTGACCGTGTCAAAGGCAGAGGAAAGGTCAAGGAGGATGAGGACAGAAGGAAGACTGGAGTTAATATTAGAGAACAGATCTTCACTGGTGTTTAGGAGAGCAGTTTCCGTGCCTCTGGCTGCTCTGAAGCCAGGAGTTTCCCCAGGAAAGGAGCGACAGAGATCAAACAATAGTTTGCTTGACAGGTAGGATCTCCAGAAGGCTGTTTAAGGCGGGGTCACGGAAGGGTGTGCTTGAGGAGAGAGGGGAAAGATCCAATGGAGAAAGAGTGATTACAGAAATTGGCTAAGGCTGGAGCAAGAGTGTCAATGTGGTCCTTGAGGGTTCTAGAGAAGCAGGGGAGCACAACATTTTCATAGATCAGACTAGTCTAGAAACCTCATCAGGTGTTTTCAGAGAGAAAAGAGAAAAGAGGTGGAGGAGAAGGCGAGGAAGCCAGAAGGGGGCCAAGAGAGGATGAAGGAGAGGAAGAGGAGCATGAGGAAAGGATGTCCTAGGTTTTAGCTGTGAAGTGAGCAGCCAGATCCATACAGAGAGCCTGGGAGGCAACAGGAGAGGTGGAGACTGCAGGAGGATTGGTCAGCTCCTTTCAGATTTCAAAGAGTTTGGCTGTTTTGTTAGAGGCCGCAGAGAAGCTGACATGGATGTGGTATCCCTTCTTGGACTGGACAGAGAGTCTGTATGGCCTTTGGAGCAGGCGGCAAGCTATTTTGTCAGAGGATGTTCTTGAAGCCCTCCACTTCCTCTCAGCCAGTTAGCACTTGCGCTTCAGGTTGCAAGGTCGGAGTCATGTCAAGAGTTGCACTCAGAGGTAGGCTTCAGGCAGATGACAAGGGCATGGATGTCCAGAGTGTTGGACATAGAAAGATGCAGGTTAGAGAGGGCTGTGTCAGAGTGTGAGTCAGCTACAAGAGTAGGGGGACCAGAGAAAGTAGCAGCAAAGGCATCCACTGACACACACTTCATGGGACAAATGACCAAGAAGGTAGGTGGCAGTGCTGGGGTGGGCTTTGTCTGAGGGACAGAGAGTTGCTGGTGAGAGGAAAGCAGAAAGAGGTCAGTCCAAGAGAGAGGAGTTGCATTAAATAGAGGTTGCAAAAGTTTGGGATTGTTTATTGGAAGCTTCCATCTACAACAGTTTACAATAGGAAATGCACTGCACTTCTCTAATGTACTTTTTACTCCATTGATACTTGACACATAAATACTGCCAGCTGTCAATGACAGTTTTCTGGGTACACTGGTTCTTTCGTGGAGTTGAGGTGAATATTTAGAATACCCATGCACATCTTCTTAATTTGTTTCATAGCATGTTCTTGTCTGTGTTGAGCAGGTTTCCTGTAAGGTTTCAGGAAGTGGTTTGCAAATTCCTCAAGAAATTGCTAATGTGCAATGCAAGCTGTTTTAGAAGGAATGGTATTAGTTGTGTAAACTCCTATTATGTAAAAAAGAAATAGAATGTTTTTTAGGTGAAAATTAACCCAATAAATACAGGCACAATATGGCTTCAGAAATGTTTTTTTGTTTTGTTTGTATTTTTGTAAATTAAAGGGATTAAAACACATTGGGCCTCATTACGAGTGTGGCGGTAGCCGTACCGGAAAAACTGGCAGCTGCCGCCGGACCGGTAATACCATTTCGGCTCCGTGATTGCCGGAATCACCAGGGAATTATAACCCTGGTGACCCAGTAATTCTGGAGGCAGATTTCTGTTTCCATGACCACCTGCAGGTGGGTGGTGTTAATACCGCCAGGTCAAAACTGGCAGGAGTGACACCTAGCACCTTCAGGACTCAGAATCAGCCAGTCCGGAAACAACAGTGGCGGCGGATTTACCACCACTGTTTTTTCCGGACCGGTTGACTTGTAATGAGGCCCATTGTCACTGAAAAAAAAAAATATATATAAATATATATATATATATATATATATATATATATATATATATATATATATATATATATATACATATATATTTGTAGTGGCAGAAATTGCTTTGGTGTTCTAAAATAGTCCTTCTGTAATCATGTAGGGTGCAATCTCACACCGTGATGCTGTTATCAGATTTCAAACATTTTACTATGCAGTGGTGAAGATTGGGCACAGGTACGATAGCAAGAGAATGGGTTGGGGTTGCAGGAACAGAGGACAAAATAAAAGTGGATGAGAGTGACACAGATGTGCTTTTCTACAGTGATACATGGGCACGGATTGTAATGGATGGGTTTGTAAATATATATGTAAATTATCCTTTGTATAGGGTTGCTCTATATTGTCATAATGGAACTGGATGAGGTGCTTAATCAAATTAGAGGTTGCAAACGTCTGGTGTGGTTTATTGGAAGCTTCCATTTGCAATAGCTTACAATAGGAAAAACACTGAACATTTGTAATATTCTTACTTCAGTGCTACTTGACACAGAAATATTGCCAGCAGTCAGAATAAGTTTTCTGGGCACATTGATTCTTCCATGGATTTAATGTGAATAGTTAGCATACTCATGCACATCTTCATAACTCTCACTGCTTTTCCTCTCTGTGCTGAGCAGGTGTCCTGTAAAGTTTGAGCAAGTGATTTGCATATTCCCCAAGAAAGTGACAATGTTCAATGCAACTTAGACATAGGGGGGTGATGGGCTGCCTGCCTGTGGGGCATGCCCAGGGGTGATTGGCTGCCTACGGGTTATAACCAGGGGTGATGGGTTGCCTGTGGGGCATGCCCAGGGGTGATGGCTGCCTGCGGGCCATGGGGAGGGTGGATGGGCCGCCTGCCGGGCATGCCCAGGGGTATTGGGCTGCCTGCGGGTCATGGGGAGGGTGGATGGGCTGCCTGCGGGGCATGGACTGGGGTGAAGGGCTGCCTGCGGGGCATGTCCAGGGGTGATGGGCTGCCTGTGGGCCATGGAGATTGTGGATGGGCTGCCTGCGGGGCATGCCCAGGGTGATGGGCTGTCTGCGGGCCATTGGGAGGGTGGATGGGATGCCTGTGGGGCATGGACTGGGGTGATGGGCTGCCTGCGGGACATGCCCAGGGCTGATGGGCTGCCTGTGGGCCATGGGGAGGGTGGATGGGCTGCCTGTGGGGCATGGACTGGGGTGATGGGCTGCCTGCGGGCCATGGTTTGGGGTGATGGGCTGCCTGCAGGGCACGGGGAGGCTGGAGGGTGTGTATTCTGGGGTGTGTGGGGAGTTTTACACACGATCATCCTTGCACAATTGGGATACGCATATTCTGGGGGTGCGCAGGGAGTTTTACATGCGATTTCACCGGTGCAAGCGGGGAACGCGTATTCCGAGGGGTGCACAGGAGTTTTACACACGATTTGGCAGTGTGGGCCCTCCCGGGTGTGGCCCTCCCCATGGCCCGCATGCAGCCCATCACCCCTGGGCATGCCCCGCAGGCAGCCCATCCCCGGTGGGCATGCCCCGCAGGCAGCCCATCACCCCAGACCATGACCCGCAGGGAGCCCATCACCCCAGTCCATGGCCCGCAGGCAGCCCATCACCCCTGGGCATGCCCTGCTGGCAGCCCTTCAACCCTTGGGCATGCCCCGCAGGCAGGCAGGCAGGCTATCACCACTGTGCATTCCCCGCAGGCAGGCCACATGTCACCATGCACTTGGGAGCCCTGACACATGGCCCCACCTCACCCCCAGTGATGGGCACCTGCCAGCAGGCCCCGACTCATGTCCCCCACCCCACCCCCAGTTATGGGCACCTGCCAGCAGGCCCTGACTCATGTCCCCCACCCCACCCCCAGTGATGGGCACCTGCTAGCTGGCCCCAACTCATGTCCCCCACCCAACATGTCTACACAATCCAGAGCCTTGGCCCTTATGGCCACCGAAAACCCACCCCACGCCACCCCAGTCGAAACAACAAACCAAGCATTCCATCCACTCCACATTGAATTCCCCATGTCATGATAGAAAACAAATAACCAGCATGCCCATGAATACATGTCCCTCAGACCCACACACTGGCGACACATGACTGACAAAACACACATTGTGACATGCACAAAACGAATGAGAGAAGACCACACAAGTAAAGTGTAGAAAAAAAACTGTATTAAATCATAAACTAAATGAATAAAACAAAATCACACAATAAGAAAAAAAAATAATCCTAGCCCGGAAGTCCAAAAATGATTAATAAAAATGAATGCTGTAACCAATAAAATCCAAAGTGAAATGGCTCCAATGGGTCCGTCCATTAAACAAAATCCAAAGTATTCCACCATGGGTCCAAAAATAAAGTAAATCCAGGTCCATAACTATATACAAAAGAATATCCAAGGGTCCATGAGCCCAACAATCCAAAGGAAACCTAACCAAAATCCTACCTAATAAAGAACTATATACAAAAAGGCAGGGCATAGTCCATGTGCCCCAAATAAAAAATAAAAATAAAAGGAAACCTACACCTACATAACTATTTACAAATGCGGCGGGCTAGTCCGACGGCTCACTCATTGGTGTCCCGTGCCAGGGCATCATCGACCTCCACTTCAATGTTCTGGAGGCGGGCCTCTTCCCTGGCCTTGAGGTCTCACAGGGATGCAGCCATGGCCTCCTCCAACTCCCTGAGAGTAGCCTCGAGGCACGCAGCCCGCCGCAATGCCAGGCGCGTGGAATTCTTTGCCCTGACCATTGTGAGCCGTGCCCTCTCAGCCTGCCGCCTCTCCACATCTATTTGCCAGCCCAACCGCCACCACACGGAAGACACTCCCAATCATGGGTCCTCCTGCAAGGGGGCCGATGCCTGCCCCTGGGATGTTGATGGCCCTGAGCCATGATCGCTCCCACCCTGAGCCTGCTGCTGCCGTGCACGTGCCCTGCCTGTTGATGCCTGCACATCCTCCTCTTGCTGAGGTCCAGTTGGTGGGGTGGCCACCCCTGCTGGACCTCTGACTCCTGAATGTGGCAGGGATGTTTCCTCCACCACCCTGGCCGCTGGCTCAGGGGCAGCTACACGGGGCCCTGCTGATACGTGGGCGAGAAGATGGCACAGAGGATGATTGGTGCATAGGGGGCTCAGTTGAGGAGGGGGTCGCAAGAAGTTCCAGCACACTGATGAACCCAGTGCCGACGACCTGTCCTAGGAGGTCGACATGGCCAAAGAGGTATTCAAAATGACGTGCATTGTCCAGACGAGAACCCTGCACACCATTCCGAATACCACGTTGGCGCAATGCCATCCCAGCTAGTACAGGCTCAATATGGTCACAGATTGCAACATCCGCAGGGAGAGGAAGGCCAGTTGTTGTATGCGCATCCCCTCCCTGAAAACGGGGCCGGACGGAGGCATCCCTGCTGGTGCCAGATGATGCAGTCACAGGATCGGGGACATGATTACCCACAGGCACCTCCGCAGCTGTGGCTGTGGACGCGGCACCAGACTCCTCACTCCCCGAAGAGATGACTACCTGGGAGGGGAGCTGGGCCTTGCGCTTCCGGCTGGAGGTGGGATCCCTGCTGCTGTGCTCCACAGCACTGTCTCCGCCCTCTTCATCAGTCAACGCTGCAGACAGGGAGAGACAGAACACAGGCATCAGGGCACTGCACAATGGTCTGATACACACATGACAGTTGCACCTGAGTGGCAGTGCCAAACTTCACAGATGGCATCACACTCCCCAACACACATATCATTTGAACCCACACACATGCACAAATTAACAGGAATGGTGAAGCAGGTAGCAGCATCCATACACACACAACAGCATGAACATCCGAAAGTTAGCCTGACATCACAAGCCACATGGGGAGTGCCAAACACATCTGCCAATCGGCTTTCTACATGTCTGTGTTACATGCAGCCATGGAGTATCACAGTCGCACACACACATTTGTGCATCCTGCTTTGGAACACATACACCATTGATGTGCATCACATCCATACATGGGCCTTTCCAGACATATGTCCAAGCAGCACACTCCTGGCACACCTCAAAATGCGCTGCGTCCAATCAGTACGCATGGACACTTCCCGCTCGACTCCAGACGTGTCTGCCTCTCGAGGACCTGGAGGTGAAGCGCTGGGCGTATGCTTTCCAGGACCCTCATCTGGACGTTGGTAAGGCGGACCCGGCACACCACTGCATCTGCTGCGTCCAAGAGGTGTCGGGCCTTCCTGAGGGTCCTGGACCTGAAGGCCTCCCAGCACTTTTGGACGTGTGGTAGGTTGCGGGTTGCCACCCCCTCCGCGTTGATGGCAACCACGATGTCCATCCAGATCCTCCTCCGTCCATCCTTGTCAGCGCGTGTTCTTCAGAAGAGGGCATCATAATGCACCAGGACTTGTTCCACCAGGATGCCAACCTCTCCTGCTGTGAAGCTGACAGCCCTCTACCTCTCTGGCTGGGGGTTGCCAGTGGTCTCAGATGGTGTTTCAACCGACATGGCAACCGCTGAGGCAGGTGTGGGTGGGCAACTGGGTCCTGGTGCTGGGCTGTGGAGTGATGGAACTGCAGTCGGGAGTCTTCTGTTCCAGCAGGGGTAGTCACAGCAACTTGACCCCTGCAGATGACTGATGTGCAGGCACCAAATAGCACGGCACGTAGCCAGCAGGCAGGCAGCAGCAGATGGCTTTTGGGAGTCGGCTCAGGGCTCTGGGGGCAGGAAAATGGCCTTCTGGGCAGGAGCATGGTCTTCCGTGTGTTGTTGTGTGGCCAGCTTGATACAGAGTGATTTGGCACGTGCAAAAATAGCACTTCAGCATGTAATTCGAGGAAAGGCCCTTAGCGCATAAGCGCATATGTGACTTAACACGTGCAGACGTTTCCCTCGGCACGGGTGCATAGTGATTCAGCTTGTGAAAAAACAGCACGTCCGCGTGTTAATGCATGTAATTCGAGGAAAGGGCCTAAGCATGTAAGTGACTTGATGCGCACTGGCGTTTCCCTCAGCACGGGTTAAAGGTGAGCGGGACACAGCAGTTCGCTGTACGTGCTTTTCATGGAGACCAACGCACGTGTTACTACTTCTGGTTGTTTCATGAGCCATCATAACTTCACAGCAGATCAAGGACGTATCTCTTCTTTTGGCAGGGGTATTGGCTACGCATGTTTTTCATTACCACGTTAGACAGATGGTGAGTTGCGCATGCTATTTTTACCACTGCGGGTCCCTCTGTGTATCGCATACTCGTTTTTGAGGTCATAGTAGCCTGCGTGTCCAACACGTACGTGTTTTTCATGTCCCTGGGTGCCACTGCGTACTGCGGGAGGTTAATTCCACACATGTGGGCTACCAGGGATTGCATGCATGGTTTTACTGCAGTTTTGGGGTGCCTGAGTGTTGCGTGACCTGTCACTTTATCACCGGGGTCACATACAGCCTTCCAGGCACACAGGGGTGCTGTTTACATCTAGTACCCCACCCCCTTCACCCGGATAGCCCAGGACAATTGTCATGTACACCTTCCATTGGCACTAGTACATCTGTGCTATGGTTGGGAGGCCACAAAAGGTGAGGGGCATTTCAGTTGGGTGTCCTCCATGTAGTGGGGTTAGTCAGGGATGTGGCCGGGGTGACCAGGGAGTAGGGGGACTCCCGGGTGTCCAGGGTGGCTGCAAAGGGGGAAGAGGCAGGGGTGCCCACTTCAGCAGGATGTTCTTCCACATGTTGTGCAGTCATGCCACCACCACCTGTGGTTCTGGGAGATGCAGCTCTTGCATCTGACACTAGTGCCTGTGTGACCCAGCAGTCCATTTCATCGACTGCCACAGGCCCAAGGGTTGTGGTAGCTGCAGGTGCAGCTGTGGCCAACACCATCCATGCTCAGGGTCGGCCAGGGCATGCTGCGTTGGCACCTGAAGAGTCCCAGGAGGATTTACAGGTGGTCAGGAGGCACAGGTTAAGTGCACGCAGGGCTGCCCTGACAGAGGTACATGTCCCTGGGGCAATGTTGTCCTCTGCTGCCCAGAGCAGCCGGGTGTTGGCAACTGCATGTGCAGATGCAGCCGACACCACCCCAGCTGTGAGTCTGCCAGCCAGGACAGTCTCAGCCAATGACCGTAGCACAGTGGCTGTTGCTGCGCTGGGTCCAGTCAAGAACACCCAGCAGCCACTGACGCAAGTCAGGGCTTCCGTCCTAGTTCCACCTGCCATTCCCTTGGTTCAATCCACCAGTGCCACTGCCCCTACTGATCAGGGTGGCATTTGCCAGTCAGGGCCCGGATCACTGCCCAAGCGGAGGAAGGTTGCACCTGCACAAGAGCCTGGGACCCCAGACACGGCTCCGGCCTCCGGCACATCGAGGAAGAAGCCTTTCAGCAAGCAGGAACTGGACTTCCTTGTGAACTACGAGTCGGAACTCGACCGTGATATGCTAGTGGGCTCAAATTGTCACACTACGGCTGCCCAGCATTGGGACCAAAGGAAGCATGTTGCGATGGGTATTAGTTCATTCGGACATGAGGTTCGCACAGCTCAGGAGTGCAAAAAGTGTTGGGATGACCTCTGACGATGTGCTAAGCTAAAGCGTGCCTCCAATTATGCCATGACTCTGGTGACTGGCAGTGGGCTACCACCTGAGGAGGAAGAACTCACTCCGTGCGAGGTGAATTGGTCAAAGGAGTGGGAGAGATGCTGGATTTTGATGCCGCGTCCAGTGAGTGTTGTTGCGTGTTTGTCCAGCTCATGTTGGTTTGCTTGTGCGATGAGTTGTGCTTAACTACCAATACATGCTATGTGTACATGGTTCTCATGTGCAAGTCATGCAATGCTTCACTGATGCGTGCCTACTGTGCAGCATGCTGGACATGTAGTGCAGACAGGGACTGTCCTCATCACCACACTTGCACCCTACTCAGATGCTAGTCAACCGGCTGCCCCTCCAGACCATGTTCCAGCTCACTGGCCCTTCTGCATGTAGCCTGGGTGTCATGAACCGTCGTCTACGTCCCTTCTGGACCTCCTGGTCCCTGACTCGCAGGTGATTGAATGCATTGATCTTTCCAACATGGCCGCCCGGAACAGAACGCTCCTGGCCAGTCTATACGTTCCACGCTGCTCATCGTAAAAGAGAGACACACCCCCGCGGCTCAGCGCATCTCAACGCCACCGCTACCTGTAGTCGGACGTGTTTAGTCAGTGTTCAATCGGGGCTCCTGCTTCTATCCCTATTTCCAGTTCCTTGAATCCCGTCCTGTTCCTTTTCCCTCTCCAAAACACATGAAACCCTTCCGCGCTTGAGTCATGGACCTCCGTGTCTCCGAGCATACTTATTTACATCCTGGTATTACCCTGAACTTACGAAGACTCCTGGAAGCTGAACCGATATCCTCACACTAGACGCCGAGGACCAGCGTTCGGGTCTATACAAATCCCGGGCCGTGAAGAAGAAGAAAACCCAGAAGGTTGCAAGTACACAACAAAGACAGGTGAAAAGGGGAGAGACTTGTGACACTGGGTGTCTTTCCAATCAGCACTCAGACTATGTCATTGCATGACTGACGTGCATGTGTGTTCTGCCTGCATGCAGGTACTCCATGTAGGAATGCTCCCTTCCCCTCCACCCCTATGCACCACTATTATAGCATTGCACTGGTGGGTAACATGTTGGACTACTGCAATGGCCTGTTCAACGCTCCTGTGTACAAGCACACTTCCACCTGCCAACCTGCCAGACACATACTGTGGGGTACAACCTTTGTCCTTGATGCAGGGTCTCTCACTCAGACTGTGCAGATGGCAGATACTCCACAGGACATGAGTGCCCATTCATGCTCCATGTGCATTCCATGCAGGCCCCTATGTGTCCTTGGCAGGATGATCATTGTAGTACGTGTCCAGGATGACATACATTTAATGGCATTTGATCATCCATTCCATGCCCACTGTGGCTCAGTCCTGCATCACGCACATGTTTAGGGTGTCATAGTCTGTGTGGGGCATGGGCCTCCCCCTGTCTCAGGCCCCCTGACTCTGTTCAACTGGAGTAGTGCCTTCTGCATAAATGGGTGTACTACAGAGGGTTCATCATGTGTCCTGCTTACTGTCCCATTCCCATCTGCTGTGTTGTCAGTTGACTCAGATGATACAATTGACGCTACTCAACACTGTCTGCCAACACACAGTTATCTGGTCAACCTTTCACTGCCATGCAATGCCTCCCTGCATGTTCACTAAGGGGTGGGGGGTTGCCTGTAGCCATGCAATCCATTGCATGCACATTGCACATGATGCCTGAACTTGCCCTTACACTGCTTTCTTATTTATTGATTGACATCATAATGTACTTGTTGATGTAGATAGTTGGTAACATACACATGTTCTGCACTGCACCAACCCACTTCTGAGCCATGTTACACCGTTCTACATTCCTACTCACTGCTGCAATATCAAAGTGACCTAGCATGTATGGTCAGAGTGTCATCCCTTCACTGTCATGAAACGCACGGGCACAGGTGCATCCCTGAAACATGTACTCAGTATTGGAACACCCTAGTGTGTGTTTAGCAAAGTTGATAGGTCAATCTGCGGCCTATACTAACCGGTATAGGCTGCAGATTGACTGTAGCCTGCCAATCGGGTTGTAATGACTGTGGAGCTGCCTGCATGTGTGTATGTGTACACTTTCACATACATCAAAGCAAGCAGTGTTGTATATGCTTGCTTTGCTGTATAGGATGCTGTTCATGATCACAATACGGGTGTATATGGACACGGGTGTTTTTGAATACTTTCACATGTACATGTGCAAGCAGCTTGAACATTGTAGATTGCAACATTGCGGATATTCACTTATGTGTGTGTGAAAGTGTTCATTTACACATGTGTCCTTTGCAGCTTTTTTGTTGAATGACTAATATGTAGTTGATTAACGTTAATGCTGGTGAGATTTCAGCATTGCACCCATTATTTTCAACTGGCACAATCCTAAGGGTGCACTGTCATGCAGTATGTGTACGCCCAGGCCCACTTAGCTAATCTGGTGGGGCCTGGCCGTGATGATTTGACACACTGAATTATGGTTAGGGCACATTCATAGCACAATGTGCTCAATCAGGCCCTGAGGGGTGTTCTGGAGGCTTCATGGCTGGCAGCTCGGACCATACTGGGCGTTATGGTCCCTCATGACTGGTTGCAGGCCCTCACTTTGCTCGGGACATTCACTATGTCTACATGGCCCATGACGCCCGGTAAGGGCCGAGCTGCAGATGGATGAAGCAATATTGGTGATGATGATTTAGTGATGCATGAGTACATGCATATTACATGTGTCATGGTGTGTTTGGATTCACTTACAGCTGTGGCCATTTGGCAGCCCAGACATACTTATGGTATGTGCCATCTTTTTGTTGCCATCTGTCATTTCTGTCTGTAACATGTGCCTGACAGGGGTGGTGTGTGATGAGGTTATATATTACATTCAGTACATGTGTAGGCTTTGCTATTTACAAATATCAATTTCTGCTTTTGGGATGTGTTTGTATATCAATGCCACTGGATGCATGCTGGAATTTCATTTGTGTGTGACATGTCTGCTTCATGTCTTGGCTGTTGATGTGATGTCTATGGGTGTGTGGGTTATGTGCATCTGACATGTGTACTTGTTTGTTTTTTGCACATTACCGACGATGACGCAATGTAGCCAGAGGTTGGTGATGTCATTCTTGACACAGGGTTGCTATTACAATAGCAACACAGCACAAGTGGGGGTCGTGTGGTGGTAGGCCACGAGAACCCACTTGTGCTGGCGATCAGTCTAGCTCGGATGATAACTCTGACAACAATGTTGAGTTGGATGCGCCTCATGTCCATTCATCAACGGTGAGTGATTCTGATGTGGACGATCTTCTGTCAGCGAAACCTGCACTGAGGGATCAGACAGTGCTGGAAACTCTGCCTGTGGTGGATCGGGATGCGCGGCCACACTCCACACCAGTTGCTGATGTGCCTGGGGCATCACTTCAACGGAGGGATATAGTCCTGCAGCCGCGGGTGGTGCCAACCCAGCGAGGACCTTGGCTCCTTGGGCCCGGCGGGTGTCAAGTGCGACAACACGGTGGCCATGCGCCGCCGGGGTACACTGAGTGGGAGCAATCCATGTATGCCAATTCAGAAGAACAGGGGGCAGCTATTGATAAGACTGCTCAGAGCATGGAACGTGTGGCCCAACCCGGGCTCCCCCCTGCTAGGCAGGTGGATCTCTAGCAGCGGGCAGCACAGTCCATGGCCCGCTCACTCAGGCTGGGCATGGCGGCCTCAGACAGGGCACACCGGGCTGTAATGGTGTCTCTGCATCAAGCACTTGCTGCTCACGCAGAGGAAGACAGGAAGGCCCTGAGGGATGACCATCAATCCCTCAGATCTCCTCTGGGAGTGCTCAACATGTCCCAGAGGAAGCAGTCAGAGGAGAGGTTGGAGCAGCTTGAGAATACCATCTCGGCTGAGCTACTTGCATATCGGGAGGGATCCAGATGTCATGCAAGGCCATGCAGGCAGAACTCTGAGTTACACGTGCTACTTTGCAAGAGGAAGCACACGTATCACGTGAGGTGTTGCATGCTGACCTACATGTCATCGCCGTGGAGGACCAGGCTTACCAGCCCTGCAGACTTGCTGCCAATGAGGGGCAAGCTGCACAAAGGTGTGGTCAGGGTACTGTTCCACGTCCACCTTCTGCTTTCCATCCAGAGGGTGACCAGGATGACGACTTATCTCCCGAACAGATTTGGCCGTGCAGGCGTTGAGCCCATGGAGGTTTATTTTTTTATCTCAACATCATTGCATGTGGGTGTTGAGGTGCACCCTGTACCTCCCCCCTTCTGGGTGCCTTCCCCACGGGTTGTATGTGGCCATTTTTTATTTTATTAGTTTAATTAGTTAAATTAGTTTAAAATTGTTTGTCTATTGTGCATTCATATGACGGTGTGGTGCTTTGTGGCTTTTGAAAGTATCCACTGTCTGTTTCAGCTGGGCCCATTCAAGCATTTCTCATTTATGTGTTTGTGGCTTGGGGTCCTGGCACATGTGCCTCTCCTGCTTTCCCTTTCCATGGGCTTGCAAGGATGGTTCAGTGTGACAACCATTTACACAAGGGCATTGGACTTTCGCCATATCTGTGGCCTGTCTGATGCTGTACTACTTGTGTTTACACTCCTAGTGGGGATTATGTATGTTTTCTCCACGGCATGTCTGCAATCAATTTTGTTGAGTACATTTTTGAACTGTCCATTTATTGATGTTGATTGTGATGTATGTTCATTTCTTGCCTTTATACGTGCTTGATGCAATTCATGCTGTAGACGGTAGCCTGCACCATTTAGCTGTAGAAGTCACACTGATGGTGGGAGGGGGCCGGGTGTTGACAATGTCAAGTTGGTACGTGTTGAGTTCAGCCCCTGGGGATTGTGTCAAAGGAGGATGCATTACGAATGTGACCCAAGAGGCACAACTCACGGTCCAGTCCTCACTTGAGATGTTTTCCTATACTACTACTACGCTCCGTTCCGTTTGCACGGCACGTTGTATCTGTCTTCCATCTTGGACTTTGATACTGCCTGATGGTACAGATTTCCTACTGGACTACAGCTCGTTTACGTGATTTTCACACTCTGGTGCCTTTAGTCCATGATTTACTTCCTGATATTGTCCTTTTTGCAGATCTGTCCGCCCCTCTCTTGGGCAGTTATTTTCACGTACTCTTACACTGCCTCGTTTTGCCGCCGTACACTTTTGTTCAACAGCACCTCTCTGTCGCTCCTGCTGTCTTTCATCTATTACATACATGCCTTTATGTTGACTTTTGGCTTTTACCAATGCTATTCAACTGTTGTGGCTCTTAACTTGCTGTTAGCTGTTTCCAGCTATCTCGCATTCACTGCGACTTTCCAGACTTGTGCTGTCTCTGCCTTTCTTTGTTCACGCTATCAAGGATTGATTGGGTTTCAGCTCAAACATTCAGTTGTGCCAGCCTCCTTGGTTATTTTCTACTCAAGTTCGAGCTCTACCTGTAAGTGTATAGACCCTGGGGTTGTGTGGGAGGAGGTCAGATGTAGGTCTCAGACATTTACCAGTAACAAGCAGCATTAAGACACACACACACACACAGAAAATATTCCAGCCTTATGAAAGGCTTTTATGCCCTTTCTGCAGGAAAAGGAGATTCCAGTCTACCTTTCCCAGCAGACACCAGGCCAAGAACTACAAAACCCTGGCCAGGTTGAGTGGGGCACACGTGGCCAACCCTGGGGAGTTTTGACAGGCATTAGGGAAGACCCGCACAGTACAGCTAAGCCGCGCTGAGCAGCAAATGCCAAGAAGCTTTCCAAGTTGCCAGGGGCACACACAGGGGGCGTCACCTATATCCTCGAGTCCCCCCTGCTCCAGAGAAGCTAAGTTATTAGTGCATTAGCGTTCCTAGCCACAAACTAATACAGCGCCAAGTGGGGGGGCACCCATCGACGCACAAACTCGAGTGTAGTGCATATCATTAGCACATGCAATTTTCCACGTGCACTGCCTATAGAAAGCCGCGGCTGGCAGAACACGACTGTGCTAAAGTCGCACCTCCCACACGCGGCTAGCAGCACATCCAAGTCCGATTCCATCATGTGTGATTCTGAACACATGGTCTTCTGTTTATCACGGGCACATGTGGCTACCTTACCGCATTAACAGTATATAACCCATCACGGGGGAAAGCAAAAGTATATAAACCAAGCAGCAGACAAGCTTGCTTGTTTCGAGAGGCATCAATAAGCTCGAGGCATGAATGGTGGTATGTGTGTGTGGGGAAAACACACACAGAATAGTAACTCACGCTATCTTTGCAGCATTGAACTGCTCCTGTTACCGGACCTGAGAGTGCGCAGGCAGGAGGCCAGCACTCACCCCAGAGATAAGTCTCTCTTTGGCTCACCTTTGTGCCTTTTTGAACAATGTGCATGAAGAACATGGTTTCTCTTATTGAGTATGTGTAATTGTCAATTGTTGTATTTTGTATTTTCCCTACTTTCCCTTGCCCATCCACTTCTCCTCTCCTGACCCTCTTTCTGGTTATCCTAAATACCAATACCTATCCAACCAATGGATCCCTAACCCTCTTTCCACGCCGGGGTCTCGGAGGCCTGTGTAAGTTTTACCTTGCAGGCACCCAGACCGCGGAGGGGGTGATTGATTTGTGCCATTCCTGCGCCTGGAGACCGGAGCTGTGACACTACCCATCAGTTGTGACATCCTCATTGATTATTGTGTACTGAAATTGCTACCCATCCTGTTGAACTATTGTTCAAGTGTGCTACCTTGGTGGTTATTCTATCATTCTGTTTGGACATGTGCGTGGTCATATTCAGAGACTTCAAGTCATCTAGTGGAGACTCCTCCAGGGTTTTTTGGTAGCTACAGGCTTTTTCCCTGGTTTGGGGGTTTGGCTCCTTGGCGTTCTCTGCGATTTGGTATTTTTACCAGTCAAGGTGGTCTCTGAGGGAGCTAGACCCTAGTTACACGAAAGGAAGAACAAGGAGACCAAGGTTAAGCTGGATCCTGAATCCAGGTAGACTACAAGGAAGAAGCCAACAGACCCCAGGCACAGTTCTTCTGAAGGTCATGGTGATGAGTAAATGAGGGAGGGGTTTTGTTGTTGGACAGTACGCTTGAGCTACAGTGTTTGGGCACTCTCTGACATTCTCATTGTGGGGTACTATGTACATGATGTGTTCTGCTGGTCAATGGCTGTTCCTGTGTTGGGTTTATTTTTCAGGTGTCAGGGGATTGTTGTTGTTTGACATACTGGGGTGTACACATGGGCAATGTTCACATGTGATGTGTACAGGACATTAAGGGTCTCTTGATTTCACATGCATGTATTGAGTGCATGTCCCTACTGACACACACACGTACACAATGCTCCACCACACATACAACCACCCTTCCATGCCCACATGTGCACACAGATTGCCTTCTCTGGCATGCTGTGTCCCTGCAGCACATTATCACTTACCATTTGGGGATCATGTCCATTTGTCACTGGGTTATTCTTGTTGCTTGTCCTTTTGATATGATGCTCAAGGTGTATCCCCAACACAATGGCTGCTCAGTGTGCTGTGTGCTGAACGTGTTGCAGCAGACACACACAGCACACAGGTTTGGGATTTACAGATTGGATTGGCCAATGTGCATGCCAACAGGCATTGTGTCTTTTGTTGATGGTACCGCTGGTGCAATGCATTTGTGTATGACTTTGTATGTGTGGGAGGTTGTTAGTCAGTCATTTCATCTGATTCCATGTCAGGTGTGATTGTCTCAGGCTTCTTTCCATTTATCACGTGTCACTTCGTATCTAATTGGTCATGTGTTGTGCTTTTGGTTTGCTCTTTTGCTGTTGCATTCCATGTCATGGTGTGGCCGACAAGGGTGATGTGAGTTGGGTGGGTTTGGGTGACATACCAGTGATTGCCATGGCCTGTTTTTGCAGGGGGGGTGTGATATGCACCTTGCAGCACTTCCATGGCAACATTCTGAGGGTGGTAAGGTTGTGACAGTTGACTGTCTCTTTGTCATCATCGATTGTCACCTGGTATGTGCCAGGCCTGTGTGCATTCTGTAGGGGTGGGAGTTTAGGTGAAAAATGTGGCCACAAGCTGGGTCCGGGCTGCCTCACCACGTGCCCTTTTCCCTCCCATGAGCAGCGCCTGTGGGTGTGGTTGGGGGATAAGGTGGCACCACCATGTCCACCGGTACTCCCTGCCGTGTTGCAACATTGTGCAGGCCACATGCTCCGACAATGATCCTGCACAATACTGGCGGTGCATGTAGTAGCTGCCTGCCAGAGCGGTCAAGGGAGTGAAGCGTGACTTGAGCACTCCAATTGTGCACTCCACTATGCCCCTGGTTGCAATATGTGCAGTGTTGTATCTTACCTGGGGTGGTGTGCTGAGGTTCCGTATTGGCGTCATCATGTGGTTGCTCAGAGGGTAGGCACTGTCCCCTGGGGAGGTGAGGATGGTTGTCATTACTGTATTTGTCTGTGTGTGACATGCATGCATGTGCACAGACATTTGTACTCACCAATGAGCCATGTGTCGCCATACTTCCCAGCTTCCAGGTCCCTGCTCAGGGCAGACATCTGTATATGAAACTGTCATGGGTAGACCCAGGATAGTTTGCATAGGCAGAGGTGATGATTCCATGGGCATCACATACAACCTGTATGTTGATGGAATGCCAGTGCTTGCGGTTGCGGTATATGTGCTCAGTGGGCTCAGTGGCCCTAGGTGGACGTAGGGCCACATGGGTTCAATCTATGGCACCAAGCACTTTGGGGAAGTGTGCCAACCTGTAAAAGTCCTGGACCACGGCCTGCCTTTCTGTGGGTGTTCTGGGCATGTGTATGTGCCTGCAGACTGAGAGGCGCACAGTCATGATTGCCAACACCTGGTGTAGGCAGTGTGACTGCATGGGCTGTGAGACACCCCCAACTATGGCAGTTTTCCACTGAAATGACCCAGTGGCCAAGAAATGCAGGACATTGAGCACCTTTTCCAAGGGGCTCAGTGCTTGGGAGCACAAGGTGGGTGATGTGAGGTCATCCTCCCACTCAGTGACCAGGTCTAGGATGATACGAGGTGGAAACCTATATCTGCCATAGACCTCGTCAACTGGCATCCCAAAAAGGCTGGTCCTAGGCAAAAAAATGCAGGGCCTGGCTATTCTCCTCCTCCTGCGGTGTCCCACAATCAGTGCTGCGAGAAATGGGACATTCATCGTACCTGTATATGCGTGTTTGTTGTTTGTGCAAACTTTTATACTGCACAGGGACACTTCCATCTGCCTTCGTGTGGTGGACGTGTTTACACCTGTGCATGTCTTTTGGCATGCGCAGGTTTCCCGTATTCGATTCCATGAATACGTGTTGTTTGTGCACGTGTGGGCGTTCCGTGTGTTTCACAGCAGTACATCCCCAGTTACGCCCTAAATTTCACGCCTTGTTACCCATTCAGCATGTTCCGCCCCCTTTTTGATGTGTGCGCTACACGTTGTGTGCTGTCACTCTGCACATTGTGCACGGCGTTCGGGATGTTGCAGTGACGTGTGCGCCCGTGCGCCACCCGCGGATTTGGCGCACATCCCGGGAAAAACACGCGCAGGGCCTTCCATGAATCACACTTGTGCACGTGCGCTTGCTTTTTCATGCTTGCGCCAGCTTGCGCCCACATTTCGGCGCACATTTGTTTCATGAATCAGCCCCAAAGTTTGAAAGAATGAATAAATATGAACAGTTTTGTTAGGGTTTTCTTTGATGAACAATTTGACAAATAATTTGTCTTTGTCTGCTGCTGCCTTCAATGTTGCTTTTGATCAATTTATACTATGATGGCACTTTTCCTTTGCATTGTCATTGTACTGTTGGTATTATGCAGTAGGCACATGGCTTTCAGGGCATATTATGTCAGAACGGTAGTGTCTATGCTCCCCCTTTTTCTCTTTTACTTTATCAGCCAGGTGGAGTATCTTTGCAATTGGTCCCAACACATCCAGTAAATTATTTTGGTATGATTTCCAAGATGTATCAACCCATTTCTTGATGTGTTTAGTATACTTGGCCATGCAGGTGAAATTCTTTTGTATTTTTCTGGTGTTTCAGCAATTCCTAGTGTAGATGTGGTCTGGGGCACTCATTCTGTTGTTTGTTTCTGGCTTTTTTGGTCAGTGGTGTTCTCAACCTCCTCATCACACACGCTCTGATGACCAGGGATAAATGAGACTGTCTTGGTCAAAGTTGTTTCCATTTTGCGAACTCTTTTGTCCTTATATTCACTGAAAGATGACAGCATTTTTGCCTCGTGTTCACTGGACTGCTTCTGCCAGCTGTCTTTTTCCGCGTCTGTGCTAGTTGAGGATATTTTCTACCATCTCCGTTCTTTCATCCTTGACCTCAGTGCTTTCCTCCCCCTTTTTCCCTTCCATGCCCACCTATACGTCTGATTTTGTTAATGTCTTGGGCAAACTTTAACAAATTCTATATGAGGGATAGATGCGGTGAACTATGTCTCGAACTAGCCCCTAATGCCTTCTACAGGGCTGCAGCCTTTTTTGGCTTACATGTGATCTTACCTCTTCACTGTAGATGTGAGTGTTGGTTGTGCAGAATCAACCTCCACCCAGTAAAGGTGCTGCCAGCAGCACCCAGAGTTTTGAAACACCTGCAGCAATGGAACACTACATTTGAAGACGCATTAGAAATACTATAGAGGTTCAGAGAAGAGTCTTAATTTTTTGTGGCATTGTCTTTTTTAGAGTAGTAATTTTTGTTATTTTACATTTTCCTCACCAGTTGGACCTTTCAACATGTCAACCATGAGAATAGCAGGAGCCGTGATGACAATGCCATCTGGGTCCCCAATCCATCACCAACCATGAAGAAAGTCACAGGAATAAAAAAAAAAACATGTAGGCAGAAGGAGATATTTCAAGGTTAAAGAACAGTGCTCTAAGAAGGCTGCAGATGATGTTCAATGCACATCATGCATGAAGACTCTATGATGTGGACCATCAAATGTGATGTTGCAAAGCCTTGGATTATCCATGATGGTCAATCATCTGGTGAGAGTGCATTGGGATGATGTGGACGACACATATCATAAATCGCATGAAAACCACCCAACAAAAATGCATGGTGTCATGCATTACGTTCATGGAAATCGGAACCACGTCCAGCACCTGATTCAACCAGTGCAACGCCACTGACACTGAATGGACCCTCGACTCTGGCAGCCATATCAACTCCACATTTTCCAATTTTACTGGCTCCCAATGTCTAAGTTATGAGGGTTTTGTATGATCTAGGCCAGCAATGGGTAGCTGTAGCAATTTTATCCCACCTTCTTTAGAAAAACAAAAAGATTATGTGTACGTAGATGAAATACTTATGATATTAGACATACTATTATTTGTAAGTTTGCTTATGAAAACTTGGAATTTGTTAATAACAATTTAGGCTATGATTTCAGAAGTCACACTGTGCACATGCTGACTCTGTTGCTGATGTTAACATCTGTGGATGTTTTGGATAAGGAGATAGTAAGTCTCTGTAAATATTTGCAGCCTTATTTGCAGTGGAAACTCTGAGATTGCATGTGTTGTGTTATTCAGAGATTGATCTATGATAAACTATTGTTTACCCTCTTGCAGATTTCTATTTGCAGATTCAAGAAAATCTCATGGGTTTGGGAAATTAGTGTCTTCTCAGTCTAAGTGTGTAATATATTGTACATCTGTGCTCAGAAAATTACTGTGTCAGGAAATGCCCCAGAGCCCGTAGTTACAGGCCTGACCAAAATGAGGCCCTTAACAAAGACCCTGGGGCATTACCTAGTACAGTAATGCTCCACTGGCTCTGGCCATATTGTTATTAGGACTCTGGCCCATTAGACTGGTGTACTAATAGTGTCTTTATTCAATTGCAAGACACAGCTGCATTTTGCAAGCAAAAAATATGTCCACCATTGAATGGGATACAAGTCTGTTCATCCTATCGATGGTCACCATTTAAAACAGGAGGAGGTCATGTGCAATTTCTGTGGTCAGGTTTTGCGGAGGGGACCTTCAAACAAGCTGTCCCAAAGTTTGGGAACCTCAATGTTAATTCAACATCTTGTCTGTGTACATTGGGATAAAGTGGCTGAATTGCATAGGACGGCTCACGTGAAACATATGGTGAAAGCACATGCAGCAAGATCAGCACAGCAGTATTTATCATTCTGGCCATAGAGTTCCAATACAATTACTAGTTATTTTCCAACAACCGACAACCAACCTCAGGCCATCCTGCCTGCACCCAATCTTTCAATCTTTGTGGTGATGCACAAAACCTGTCGCAGCTTGATCCAGGTGGGAGGTGGCACCCTAGATGCTTTGGGCAAGTCTTTTTCAGAACCTAAACCCAATTGCGAATTGAAGGAATATTTGTAAGTGTCTATTTCTTTACCCCATTATTTGGAAAACAAATATAAAAACATTTACTAAATATTAAATGAGAAAACAAATATGTGTTTTTTTTTTAATGTTCTGTTATATGTATGAATTCTAGTGTGTTCCCCTTCCCAGTTCCTACCTCTTTTTTCCTTATCTGTGCATATATTCATGGGTGCCATCTTTTGATTATCGCTATGGGGGTATAAGTACGTGGGCATATGTTATTTGGTCATATAGTTGGTCATTTTCAGTGCTGCTTAAATGTGTTTAGTTGGGGTTGTACAATGTAGCACAAAAGTCACCAAGAGATGGCCATAAAACAAGAGGATTGTAGCATGATGTTTCACTAAAGTGAGTGATCCTCAGGAGATAATTTTATTTCACTGCGCATTGCCTAAAAACATTGTGAGCTCTCAAAGACTGCCATTTTTGATACATAACAAAACCACTGACAAAACTGGTCAAAATTAGTTTGTGATTGATGAACATCTTTGAGTGATGGGTTGCAAGTGTTTTAAAATATTGATTGGCCATGCCCACGGGACATGGCTGAAGACCATGGCTAGTGGTCTCGTAGTGTTCTAATATATACAGTGGGCACAGGTGTAGGTCATGGCCACTGGACATGTGCGGAACAAATCTATGTAATAACAAAAACCTTGACATTCAAGGAAAAAACTTTAGTTGCAGGAATGTTAAGGTGAGCAATACAGTGTAACATATCCTTTGAAATTCAAGGAAAGAACTTTAGTTGCAGGGTTGTTAGGGTGAGAACTTAACACAACAAAACCTCTGAAATTCAGCTAAAGCCACCTTAACCTCACAACCCCTATTGCTCAGCATATGACCATAATTATAACATCACAGGTCACATCACTGAAGACATCACTAATTACATGCTGTACGAGAACACGGATGAAATTACAAATCACATCACTGATGCCATCACTGCTGACAACACAAATTACATTGCATATAACTGATTACATCAATAATGAAATTAGACATAACATCATTTATAAGTTAGCGCATGAACATTTTAATTACCTTAACAACAATTTAGGCTATGTACTTGGCCATGACAAAGGCTTGGGTCACTGGTAAGCACCAAATGCCATAGCTAGTGGTTGGTTAGTGTTCAAAAATACCAATGTGCATGGTTAAAAGCCATGCCTAGCATCCCATCACTGTTTTAAAATATAAAGGAAGGGGGCAATGTTGACAGCTGCAGTCAGTGGCCATGGCTAAAGGCCACAGCTCATTAATATATTAGAATATACAGTCGGCAGAGACAAAGGCTGTGGCACTGGCTAGTATTGTGTTGAAGACCATGCCTAGTGGCTGGTTAGTGTTGTGTAATACACAGTGGGTACAGCCGAAGGCCATTATTTATTGCATTTTATTACTTTAAAATATACAGTGGACATGGCCAACAGATGTACAAACTGCTCAAGATCAAAGGCCATGGCTAGTGGGCCATTTATATGTTATGTCATGTTATAACATTTCTATGGCGCCAAAGCTCTAAGGCATCTAGGGGCTCACTCACAAGCACACGAGGACAGTGTGAATGGCTGAAGATTAAGAGAAAAGTATCATTTTCAAGAGCTTTCTAAAAGCCAAGTGATTGGTCTCTTCTCTGAGCGCCAAAGATAGGTTATTCCATGCCTTTGACACGAGCACTGGGAAGGAGCGTCCATTTCCACGTGCTCTCTTAGTCCTTGCCACCTGCAAGAGCTGGGCGGAGGTTGATCAAAAGTTTTCGGTGAGCTGATATATAAAGATATTGTCCTTTAGGTAGCTGGGAGCTGTCCCATAAATGCATTTATGACAAAGAGTCAGTGTTTTAAAGGAGATCCTGTCTGATATAGGTAGCCTGTGCAACTCCTTTCTAGCAGAAGAGGTTGGTTTATCGCTTTTCATGCCGTAAACGATAGGAACGGATGCATTCTGGATTTTTTGCAGTCTGAGAATATCTTCCCTGCTGGTACCCCCCAGCAGGGCATTGCAGTAATGCAGACATGGTAGAATAAAATCCCTTACTAATTTAGCACGGTTATTTTTAGAGATGAATGGAGCCACCTGTCTCAATACTTGTAAGTAATATTGAGCGTTCTTTTCGATGGCATTCACTTGAGCCCCTGCATCCAGGAAGGCCTCCAAGTATGCACCAAGGGTCTTTACCTTATAAACCACTTCTATATGGCTGTCCTCCACCGAGCAGCTGGAGAAAGTAGGAGCTAAGGTCTCTCTAGACTTCTTGGACACATATATCATAAATTCCGTTTTAGCGGCATTTAGGCATAACCAATTTGTTGTCATCCAGTTTTTTATAACTTGGTAAACCTGATTTAATTTGTACTGATCTTCCTGATGGTCTCCTGATAGCTCCATTGACAAATGAAAGTCAATGGCGTATTTCATGAAGAAAAAGCCCAGCCTTTCCAGTTCTCTAAATAGAGGAACTATTTAAATGTTAAAGAGCAGAGGTGAGAGACATGTTCCCTAAGGGACACCTCACATAATGGTTTCCTCCTCAGAGGTCGAGTCTCCCCAGTGTACTCTAGATCTGACCCAATTTATCATCTCACCAGTAAGTCTGCCCATATCTAGCAGTCTCTTCAATAATGTCTTATGGTCTAGTAGATCAAAAGCACCACTGAGATCTGACAGTATCAACAGGCCAGATCTGCTTTTCTCCACTAGTCAAAATATGGGTTTGAAAGTCCACCAAAGCACTCTCAGTGCCATGAAAGTGGCGGGAACCTGATTGTCTTTCGTGTAACCAACCTGTGTTTTCAATGTGGAGTTGAAGGTGGGTTGTAGCTACCTTATCAACCAACTTTAGGAAAAATAAGGTGGTTGTAATAGACCGGAAATGTACAGCGTCCTTGGGATCTAAGACTGCCTTTTTTAGTAAGGGTGTGACGGCCACTGCTTTAATAGCCTGCGGAACGGTACTGTAACTAAATGAAGTGTTGACAAATCTGCATAAAAATGGTGCAAAGATGTCCAAATGGTCGAAGATTATTTTTGAAGGGATAAGATCCCCAGGACAGCTGGTCGGTTTCATAGCTCTCATAATGCCTACAATTTCAGAAACTGAGATCTCAGGAAATTTAAATCCTATGTGGGTTGATTTTGACTCTTCATTCTTGCATGGCGTTTGATCAGTCGTATGACTAATTTCAACATTCCCAGGGATGGAGGGATCTGTGCCAAGAGTTTGGCGCTGTAGTTCTTTCCTGATTTTATCTTGGGCACATAGCAATTTGTTAGCAAAGGCCTTCTGTGTTCTAATACAGTCATCTTGAGTGGGTGTAATGGTATGGTTTAATACTTCCGGTTTTTTTCATGACCTGAAGAGACAGAAGAGCTCCTTTGTGTCATTTCCTGCTAATTCAATCTGGTCATTATAATAGGTGCGCTTGGATTCCATGATTTTTTTATTTGTATGCTTTTTCATGGAGTTTCCAGGCAACCTTGTTGTTTATATTTTGATCTTTGAGCCAGATACGCTCTGCGTGTCTTTTACTAGCCTTCAATTTGGTCAACTCCGGTGTGGACCATTTTTGCTGATTAAAGGTTTTTCTGGTGGTTTTAGACTTCATTGGGGCAACATCATCCAGCGAGTTTGTAATTTCTTTATTATATTTCTCAACAAGTATATCTGGATGGTCTAGTTCACTGTTTTTTTCAACGAGGGAGACCATACATTCAGATAGTTTGTCTGTAGTAGGTGCCTTGTATTTTCTCTGTACGGTTTTGCGCAGTGGTTCATGTTTGGGCTTATCGAGAAACAGAAGTTGTATTTGGCTTGAAACAAAAGAATGGTCTGACCATATGCACGATGTAGTTGTAATTCCTGATAATTATATATTATAACTAGCCATCCAATCCAGGGTATTCCCTTTAATATGTGTCGGGTTGTTGTTGTGCACCAATATTATTTTTTTAAACAACTTTTCTAATTCCTTAGATTTTTTTGTCCGTGGAGTTTCCTTTCCATAAGTTCAAATCCCCTACTAGTATTATGGTGGAATTAGTAGTCAGTATATCGTTTAACACATTTATGAGGTCCTCATTGAAGTTATGTGTAACTCCTGGTGGTCTATATACAGTTACCAAGTGTCTACTAAAGTTAGGATTTGGGATACGTTTAGTGTGTAAAATATCACATCCCTCACAGTCAATTTTGGTTTCATACATTTTTATCTCTTCCTTGCAGATAACTGCAACACGACCACCGGGACAATCTTTAAGGTGTTTCCCAAAAAATGTGTAGCCTGGAGGGATGATCTGTTTGATGGTAGGTCCATGAGCATGATAACCAGGTCTCGGTGACACACATAATATCGATACAATGATCGAGGATGTAGTCCCGAACATACAAAGTGTGTTTAACCAGGGATCTGATATTTAAGAGCGTTAGGTTCAGTGGTGAGATATTCGAGGGCGGGGGAGACAATTTGATTGACTCTGAAAAGTGACTAATCACGGTATCCTGTTTGTCATATTTGTCATTTAACCTGCACATTTATGTTGTTTCAATTAGGGTGTTTACATTCCCATAGTCCATTTTAAGCTTGCCCCCTTCATTATTGGGGGGTGTTAACATTGAATTCACATCATATGCATTATTACATGTGGCTGTGGCTGTTTCCAGCACATTAGGACTAGTTTTGGGTAACCAACTAGTCAGGAGTAAGAGTGTTTCACTCATATGCCTAGGGCTTGTTTTAGAGTCGGTTAAGGGGACTAGAACATATAGTGGGAAGAACCAAAGATTGTGGCCACTGGTCAGTATTGTGCTAAAGTCCATGGCTAGTGCCTGGCCAGTGTATATAATATATAGTGGACACTGTTGAAAGCTTTATCCACTGGTAAAGGTAAAGATCTATGGTTGGTAGCCTGTTAGTGTTTTAAAAAATACAGTTCACATGAGTGAAGGTTGTAACCACTGTCCATAAATGAAGGCCATGTCTAGTACCCATACTTGTGTTAAGATATATTTGGCCATACACACTGACCATGGATGAAGGCAATGCTTAATGGCAGTTACTGTTGTAATGTAATTAGTGATGTAATCAGTGATGTGATCTGTGATGTCATCATTGTGGTTATATGTTGCCCAACGGGGGGCACTTGGTTAAGGTGACTTTAGCTGCATTTCAGGGATTGTGTTGCGTCTCACCTTAACATCCCTGCAACTAAAGGTTTTTCCTTGAATATACATATAAATATAAACATATAAATACAAATAAATATAAAACAGCACGAGGTGCTGTCAGATTTACTAGTGGACATAGAAGAATTAAGTTTCTCTAGAGCTGTTCTACCACTGTCTATTGCTTATACTGTGCTCATAGTTGTATTTGGACTACTTGTCATTTTTTGAAGTAATTATTTTTCTTGAGGGAAAAAGTATTTAATTGGCCATGAATATTGTTTGCTTTGTGATGAACTTCTTTTGCTCGCCTGTCAAACTTGCACTGACTTGCCCAGGACTAACAGCCTCACTGCTATCATTGCATCACTAGAGTACAACAGTTGGTCTTGCATCTTATTTTTACCAGGACCTGCGTGGGTGCATAGACGGGCACTGGAATCCTCACTGCCAGAAAGGATTGCTAGTAAGGAATGGCTGACATTACCCTTGTCATCACTTTCCCAACTATTCCCGCATTCATGCAAAGCAAAGGCTTCTTGCATTTTTTTTCGAGTGCTTGACCCTCCTCATATGACTCTAACTCAGCGCTAAATGTTGTTTCGAGCACTACAATGCCTGTCAAATTCTTTCCTGTTTTAAACTGGGGGCTCCTTTAGGCTTTGCATCAGTTCCTATTTCACTAACAGTTCAGATACTAGTCTTGCAAAAAACACACCAGCCGGTTAATGATGTGTTGTAATTTTTCTGACAAATTGGTGTAGTTTGAACCCAGACTGTCACACTGCTAGTTTACATGTAAGTAGTGCTTCCTCTCTTGTCCAGCTTGCTTCTTTGGAGTCATTTTTAGGTTTGGCTTCTTATAAAATGAAATGTTGAATAAATCGTCTACCCGTAAGGAAGAGGAAACCATGAAATAAGTATGCATGCATTATGGTGTATGCTTGCACTTATTTGCATTCACAGCAGTAAGGCTAATTTCGAGAAAAATACAAATATTCATGGACATATATTTATATTGTAAATGTGTGTGTACATGCATTAAAATACATGTCACTGTGAGCGATCTGGCTGGTCTAAACATTGCAATAAAGGCAAAATGGACACATTATAGAGTGTTTCAATGTTGTGAAAGTGGCCACTACTCTAAATGTGATATTTTTTTCTGTCCTTCTCACTTTTGAAGTTGAAGCAATAATTTCATAAATTGTTTGTCCTTTTCTTCTGCCATTATCCTTTGTGTTTCAATTTCACTGCACCATTCCACAAATGTACCCCCTAAATACAGAATCTAAATAAGTATTAGTTGGAAATACCGAATTGATAGTGGGTGCTAGCTTCCCTGCTGCCTGCAGTGCATGGGATGCTCATCTGTATCAACCCTTTGACCTGAAAGTAAGTGCTTTCTAAGAAATTGTGTCAGCAAACAGAGGTCCTATAAATATTTCTTTTCAGCTGCGTCTTTTATTCCAAAGCTAACACGTTAGCAGAATGTGTTATTCGGCTACAGCTGTTTGTAGAGTGAAAAAACTCAGCATCTCTAGAGCACCAATTAATGTGCTAATAATTATTCATACTTAAATTATTAAAAAACCTGATTTGTGGACATTTAAAGGTGACTGAAAAACGTTGCAACTTTATGAAGTTTTTAACTTCTGTGCTAAATCCATGAACTGTGCAATGGCATAGCCCCACACAAACAAAGGGAAGCTCAGTTTGAATGTCTACTTTCGGCATTGAGACCTTTCATGAGGCTTTATGTGGATTCATTTTTAGTTTGGTGTATTAGGTGTCGATGCTGCCTGTCCCTCCCCTCCTGCCTTAAATTGACGGGAGGTGCACCGGGAGGCAAAGCTCTCCTTCTCTGCAGCTCCGCTGGAGGGAATGCCTAGCTGTTCGTGCCAATTTTATTTGGAGCACCAGAGCGCTCGAGGAAGATTGCCGTAAGCAAGCAAGGCCACGAGGCTAAAACAACCTGCAAAATGGCCCTGCGGTTACCGTGGTAACCGGAATGCAACACAACCATTGTTTGAGCCCTAATAGGCTCTGCAATGCTGCCTGTCCCTCCCCTCCTGCCTTAAATGGAGGGGAGGTGCACCGGGAGGCGAAGCCGAGGAGCGAAGGCCGGGATACAAAGCCATGCTCCCTCTCTGCAGCTCCGCTGCGAGGAATGCTTAGCTGTTCGTGCCAATTTCATTTGGCGCACTGGAGTGCTCGAGGAAGTTTGTGGTAAGCAGGCGAGGCCACGAGGCTACAACAACCTGCAAAATGGCCTGCACCATTACTGTGGTAACCGGAATGCAACACGATCATTGTTTCAGCCCTGATAGGCTCTGCAACGCTGCCCGTCCCTCCTCTGCTGCCTTAAATGGAGGGGAGGTACACCGGGATGCGAAGTCGAGAAGCGAAGGCCAGGAGACAAGGTCGCGCTCCCTCTCTGCAGCTCTTCTGCGAGGGGAGGCCCAGCTGTCCAAGCCAATTTCATTCGGAGCACCAGAGTGTTCGAGGAAGATTGCTGTAAGCAGGCAAGGTCACAAGGCTAAAACAACCTGCAAAATGGCCCTGCGGTTACTGTGGTAACTGGAATGCAACACAACCATTGTTTGAGCCCTGATAGGCTCTGTGACGCTGCCCGTCCCTCCCCTCCTGCCTTAAATGTAGGGGAGGTGCACTGGGAGGTGAAGCCGAGTAGCAAAGGCCGGGAGACAAGGAGACACTCCCTCTCTTCAGCTCTCCACTGCTTGACACTGATGGATGCTGGGGCCCGCCCGCTAGGACAAGGTAAGGATCGTGCTGCAACCCCATGCACCACTAGATCACATCCCCTTGAAATTCCTGTGATCCCTCGTTGTGAGCCAGCTCGCCCTCATGAACATATCCAAGTCCGCTCTACTAAGTTTCAGAAAGAAGTGCCTTCATGTGCGCACCCACCTGCTTCATCCCTCACCTACTATACTTCACTTTACAAAATAAATGCGCACCTTGGGACCAGGTGCACACTCTTGCCTAAGTCTCACCATGTCCCTTCAAACATTATACCAGCACATCCTATGTGTCATGAATTATCTCCAGGTCCCAATACCTTCTTCACAGTGTATGCTAGCACCGACCCACTGTCCAGCCCGGATACGTTGGCCCGTGCACCAATCATGGTACCTAATAATATAAAGAAGTCCTCTGCAGGAGAGATCCTTCTGACACGACCGTTGCCTGATTTAACTGCAACATACTGTGCACCCTTCACAGACATCATCACAGAAGTGCAACAGACTGCATCTCCCCTGAATGGTTCATGCGCTTCCCCTTTGGCATTACTCAATGCCAATATTACTAACGCTAAGTCAGACTATATAGGGCAAATCTTCCAAGCCCAATGCCAAGTACTGTTGCATGTTATGACCCTGCACCTACTAGGATTAATGAAGATCTGCATTCCATTATGCCAGGGACTGCTAGTTTTGATCTATTTATGCCTCAGTCTGCCACTATGGGCTCCATTTTGCCAGGGGCTGCTAGTTGTGATGTATTTATGCTTCAATCAACCACTATGGGCTCCCCTTTGACAGGGGCTGCTAGTTGTGAAGTATTTATGCCTCAATCTGCCATTTTGGGATCCCCTTTGCCAGGGGCTGCTAGTTGTGGTGTATTTATTCCTCAATATGCCACTATGGGCTCCCTTTTGCCAGGGGCTGCTAGTTGTGATGTATATATGCCTCAATCTGCCACTATGGGGGCCCATTTGCCAGGGGCCACTAGCTGTGATGTATGTACGCCTCAATCTGCCACTTTGGTCACCCCTGTGTCAGGGGCTGCTAGTTGTGATGTATTTATCCCTCAATTTGCCACAATGGGTTCCTGTTTGCTAGGGGCTACTAGTTGTGATGTATTTATGTCTCAATCTGCCACTATGGACTCCTCTTTTGCCAGGGGCTGCTAGTTGTGATGTATGTATGCCTCAATCTGCCATTATGGGCTCCCCTTTGCTAGGGGCCGCTAGTTGTGATGTATGTATGCCTCCATCTGCCACTGAGGGCACCCCTGTGTCAGGGGCTGCTAGTTGTGATGTATGTATGCCTCAATTTGCCACACTAGGTTCCCGTTTGCCAGGGGCCGCTAACTGTGAATCGCTCTTGCCCAAGATCGCCTTTGATGGTTACACTGGACCAGGTGTGCTCCATACTCAGGATCCATTGAATGTTATCAACTATCATTAATTCTAGGCCCGCACCCAGTGTACCCCTTAAGTGTGCCTTGATTAATGCCGTTCTCTCCCAGCCCATGCATTGGACATCCATTATTTCATCACTAGGAGTAACCTTGCCCTATTGATAATCAGTGAAACTTGGCTGAGCGAAGCCTCAGACCCAGCCCTTGCCCTTGCCATACCAGTGGGTTACACCATCTTTAGGCAAGACTGGACCCTCAAAAGAGGGGGACGGGTAGCCCCCATTGTGAACAAATCTATTTCGGTTAGAAGGGTGGAAAGTGAACTTGGCTGCAATTTTGACTATGCAGCTACCTTGGATAAAGCCTTATCCACCCTAGGGTTTACTCAAGTTATCACTGAGCTTACGCATATCAAAGGTTGTACCTTTGATTGGGTGGCCCATCACATTATTTTATTTTTTTATTATTTAAAGCTTTCAGCGTAAATTAATACAAACTTATGATTTTAAAATAAAATTAACAATGCTCCCCGCAAAGCCAAACCAATCCTATTTGTCTTTGTCTTTTTCCTGGTTTGTTCCTTTTGAGAGCTTCATTCGTTTTGTCCTTTATTTTCTGGTTTGGCAATGTATTTTGGCTCCTTCAGGCAATCTCTATTTTGGGTTCTTAGATGGTCCTAGTTTCACAGACTGTGGCAGTCTCTTTAACATGGTTTCCAGAAAAATTCCGAGCCCTCTTGTATTTTTGATTTGGTTCATCATACAGAACTGACCACCATAGTTCAGGATTTAGGTCACAGGTTGGCATTAGTATTGGCAGAAGTAGTTTTCCCCTTTCACTTCTCAACTCTGGGCCAGACAGAATCAAGTGCTTTGTGGATTTTTCAGCCTGCTTGCACAACCAACATTCTTTCTCGTTCATTAGACCATATTTCCACAAATTTGTTTTTGTTCTCAAAATATTGAGTCTAAAACGTAAAATCAAATCTCTATTTTTTTTGGTTTGCACTCTTTTTTAAGTATCCAGGCAGACTTTTTGGGAGTCTGGTAATCTTTGTTGACAAGGGCCCTCATTACGACCCTGGCGGTATGGAGTTAATGTTGCCGTAAAAGGTGCTGGCGCCTTTTACCCCATACCGCCTCATTACGAGGTTCCCTCACGGGACCCAGGAAGTAACACCTGGTCAAACCAGGCGTGCTTACCGGGTCCCGCGAGGGGAAGAGGGAGCAAACAACGGGCCAACTCGTAATGGCCCATTGTTTGCTCCCTCTCCCATTCCCATTCAGCCCTATAGGGGCTGAATGGGAATGGGGAAGGACCGGGTCCTTGGAGGAAGGAATTACCGGGCCTTCCGAACTCGGAATGGCCCGGTAATTCCTCATTCTGTGGACCCGGACGGGATTTCGGCAGCAGCCATGAAGCCAATAGCGGGATGGCTACCGCCGAGGTCGTAATGAGGGCCAAGGTCTGATGTTTAGATGCTACTTGCACACTTTCTGTTTGTGACCAGTCAACCGACAACAACAACATTTTGACCCTCTTTGGATGTTTGCATAAGGCATCTATTGTTACATTCAAGTTTTGTAGGATGTCATTGCATCTTTTCTTCCACTCCATCAGAGGCCAATATGGTATTCTTTCATTTTCCATTTTCAAAATTATGTATTGAGGTGGACAATTTTGAGAAACTACCTTTCTGAAAGTTGCTAAGGCTTTCGATACAACTTGAACTTGCATGGAGTGCAGTCCCAGTTTGTTTCGTATTACACACATCAGTACACAGGTCATAATTCTCAGTACTTTTCTCCAGAACCTGGCCACAAGCCTATCCCAGGATTCCCATGGGATTCTCAATGCTGTGTCACCTGCGTATGTGATAGTTGGGATCACTTTCAAATTATAGAAGTCTTTTAATGGCTGGATCGAAAATTTACACATTTTTCTTTTCAGTATCAATGACTGTGCTATTAGTTTTTCCATTTTGTGCCACAGATGGTCTATCCAGGGCTGATCACTCCAATCGGCACTTATAATTGCCCCTAAATATTTTGCACTCTTCACTATTGGAATGGCCTTATTATCTATGTGCCATGTAAATGCTTTTTGCATTGTTGTTCTTGTCTTTTTGATTACCATTATTTCTGGATTGATTTTCTGCTTATTTCCTTCAGCATATGCTTTTAAGGCTTCCAGCTTATGTTGCAGTCCGATAAGCGTCTTATCCAGGATAATCAAATCATCTGCATATAAAAGATGCCCTATTTTAGTTTCACATATTTTTGGTTAGAAGGCTCTAGGAGGTTCTAGCCAATCTTTTATATCTAGAATGTAGAAACTATAGAGAACTGACGCTAGAGGACAACCTTGGTTTAACCCCATTTTCTTAGGAATTGCTTGAGTGAAATGTCCTTTTTGGTCCAGTCTCACCCGTATTGACTCATCTGTGTGGAGCGCTTTGATTGCTGCCACCAGATCTACCGGGCATCCCTTTTGCTCCATCTTGGTCCATAGGGTTTGTCGGTCTACTCTATTGAAGGCTGCAGCCATATTTATGGATGCAAGAAACAACTTTTGATTTTCTTGGATGGATTTTGCTTTCAATAGGTTGAGGATGAGCAGGTTTAGGTCGCAGTCTACGTTTTCACCGAAACTAGCTTGCCTATGATCATAGTTCCCTAATGCTGTTATCCATTCCTTTAGCCTTTTCAAAAGTATGCCAGCAAAGAGTTTACCAATAACATCTAGCAAGGATATCGGGCGATAAGTGTTCAGGTCCGCCCCTATCTCCCCTTTCATGCATGGGAATAGTTATCGCTGTAGTCCAAGATTCTGGGATTTGTCTCATGTTTGCAATTCTTGTAAATAACACAAGACACATGTCTGCCCATATTTCCGGTGCCTGCATTAATATTGCATTTGTTAGGCCATCTGGCCTTGGGGCGCCCAATGTGCTTGTCCTATTGATCAATGATAAAATGTCACTTGTCTTAAATTCTATATTCCATCCATTCTCTACAGATTTTACTTGTGTTTGTTCATACTCGATAAAGTGGTGACTGTATATTTCTTGGAAATGTTGTATCCATATTGCTTCGTGGATGGGTTTAAGTAGCTCTGAACCCTGGGGGATAGTTTCTTGATTTAATAGGGACCATAGGAATTTGGTATTTTTATTGCAGATTGCCATAATCATTAATTTGGAGTCCTTTTGAAAGAGGAAGGCTCTATGTGATTTGGCCCAGTTCCAATAAGCTCCTTTTAGGGCTTTCCTTTTAGTTTTCCCACACTCTACCTTCTGTTTATTTGCTGCTTTTAGCTCCTTTTCCAATTGTCATTTTTTCTCGACTATTTCAGGATTATATTTATGCGGCATAGTCCTTATCACCTTTCCGTTTGCACTCTTTGTTTCTCTGAAGATTGTAAGGCATGCCTTGTATTCCAGACCCATTTCTATTTGTACTTCCTATTTTCTATTGATTTTACTAGTACAAAGGTCATTTTTTCTGATAATCTTAGTCTGTTTAAGCCCTTCTTTATGCTCACTTTGTTTGGCCAAATTTATTTGGGATCCATATTGCCATTACATTTTGGGGTTGGAACAAAACAGGCAAGGATCAAACTCCATGGTTGCTTTTTGTTGTTGGTATAATTGTCAAAGATGCTATCCTGTTCAAAGTTTCACGATCTACAAAGAAATAATCGAGTGTTGCACTTGAATTATATGATGACCAAGTAGGCTTACCTTCCAGGTCACCAGTCACATTTCCATTTACTTGTAGATTGTCTCGCATTTTCATCTCTGTTAGTCATTTTTGTGTTCTCATCTGTTTTTGTCGTTTTTGACTTGTATAGCTCTCTTGTGGTTTTTTGTTGTTCATACAATCGATATTTAAATCACCGCATATGATTATCGCAGGACTTTCATGTTCCGCTCTTAACATGTCTATGTATTTAGTGACTGTTTCTAGTAACCTATCGCCATCTGTGGTCTTTATGTTCCAATATAGATTAAAACATTTTTGAATTTTTTGTTCCTTTAATTTAAATTCCTTTGGTTCTTCTTTCCCGTTTTTATTTCCTCTTGAATTATTATAATTTGAATAAGCAGGATGGCTGTAACATGCGTACTATACTTCTGTTGTAAGTATTGTTTATAATGGTTAAAAGACATGCAGTACGCTTTGTTCAACATACATGTTGCCCCATGTATGTTTGAGTCTCTTGTAGCCAACATTCATCAATACAGATAATGTCAGCTGTTAACAATTCTTCATTTAAATTTTCAAACAAATTGCGAAATCCCTGGGTGTTCCATGAGGCGAGCCGGGACATTTTCGGGGACTCTTGGCTTTCGGTCTAGCATTTTCTTTTTGTAGATAAGGTTCCTGCTAGCCAATCCCATGGTTTTTCCAAGTCACTCCTTGTCTCCATTGGTAGTTTGCTGGTCTTCTGTGCATTTGCTGTATTTTCAACACATCCTTTTATCCTCAAAGCAGTTGGACCACGTAGCACTGTTGGAGAAAACCTTATTGGTTTGGCGTTTATGTCCTCTGTGCTTGTCTCTTCTTTCAAATATCTATCTTTCTCAGGCCTCTTTTTTGTTATAAACTGTTTTGTTTCTTGTTTCAGACATTGTGCTCTATATGTCTTAATATCAAAACCGAAAACTCAAAGTTCATCCATGGCTGACCACATTAGATTCATAATTGCTTTTGAAATAAGGTGAATGCAAATTTGATCCATTTCTTCTTCTTTAAGAAAGGCCACAATTGTAATGTCCTTTGGCCCAATTGTGGTACGTTAGACAAGAGTTTCATGAGGTTTGATTTATTTAGAATCAGTCCATCATTTGCTTTTAATACTCGCTCTACTAATAGTTTGTATACATTATTCTTATTTTCAGTAGGCTCTTGGCTCCACTTTCCGTTGGATCTCCCCTTTCTTTCTCTTTGCTTCTGTAATTCCTTTGGTAAGATATTCGTAATTGACTTGATTCTCTTTCTTTCTTTCTTGATCTTGTTTTGCTTGATCTATCATTTCTTTTAATAATTTTCGTTTTTTATTTTCTATTGTGTTTTTTGCCTCCAGCTGATCTGTTTTTTTCTGTAGTGTTACAAAAATAGGGGAGCTTATCTCTATAAACTCTGGCTCCTCGTTGTTTCCATCCTCACAATGCAGTTTTTCTTTATTTTCCTGCCCTTCCATTTCTTGCGAACTCTCATCATCATAGACTGATAAAAGCAATAATACTTCTTGATTGTCATCATCAGTTAAATCACTTTCTTCTGTGATTCCTGTATCTAGTTTTATGATGTATTCTCGCTCTTGCACCAATTGTTATTTCTCTCCTTCTTTATTTTTGTCCACCTGAGCCTTTTGTCCCAAGGGCATTGTCGCATTTGCAAAAGGTTTTAGGTTACGGATGAAATTACGTGTACCTTCCTTTATAGTACCATTTTGATTTTGGGAGGTTTTTTGTCTTTTTATTTGGGTTCTCGCTTACAGTTTTTTGTTTTTTATTTTACCTTTCTAACGGCTATTTAGCTCTCGCTCCTGTTTCATTCGCTTTTGGTTCCATTATGCTCTAGGTGTTGAACAAAGGAAACAGTTCCCTGGTTTGGTTTAGGACACATGTTTCTTGGTCCTGCCCTGCTGCACTGTTGATTGTCTCCAACTTATTTGCATGTCTTTGATCTCGACCACTCGAGGGGTCCTGCTCTTCCCACCTTTCAATGTTAGATGTCAGTCTTTTGTGATCAACCTCTTGTTCATTTGTTTGTTCATCATGTCCTGCCTTTTCTTTTCCTAGTCCTCGTAAGTTGTTGTGACCTAGCTCTCTGTTTTTCATTGATTAACTTTTGTTCAGGGTCAGGCCATTTTGTTCGCCAGGTTCAGATTTCAGCAAAGTAATGGTGTCGCTAAAACAATGCAAGAAAGCTCTTTTATCATCGTGGGCATCCTACATTAGATCTATAAGTGTCTTGAAGTTTACATTTTCTGAATCCTTTTCTCGGGCTTTCCTTTCTTTAGTCGCATCAATATATTTTTACACATATGTCAGTTTAGATTGAATTAAGGCTAATAGGGTGGACTGAACTTTGTAGTTTTCATGTAGGGCCTCATATGACTTAAGGAATGGAGCTAATGTTATTGTCAGCATACAGCCAACTGCAGCTTCCATATGTGCGCAAGATTCTGCGTTTTCCCACGGATGTTCTAGCCCATCCACTTTTTGCGCGTTCCCACCAACATTCCTTTTCATTGGAGCCTTTTTTTGTGGGCTTGCTTCTTCCTCCTCTCCACTTTGTGTGTCTGGCATAGTTGCACCAATTGTGATTTCAACACTTCCTTGTGGTTGATGTATGAAAGCGGAAGTGTATTTACTTAAGGGCTTAATCCTGTTGTTTGTACTTCCTGAGAAATTTATGGCACTGTTCTTCCCAGGTTTAGGCCATCCCTAATGTGGATTAATTTGTTTCCACTTCTCCAATAGTTCTTTTCATTCTCGTTGTCCGTGGAGTGGATGTTTTTGCTGCATGTTTGAAGTCCATTTTGACATCCTCATCTAAAGTCTGTCCGCAAGGTGCTTGATTGTGACTCTCATTTTGTTCCCTGATGTTTTCCATCAGGACACTCCTGTTTTTGATGTTCAAAGGGGCCGTGTCTTCAGTGGCTCTACTCTGGTTTGCCTTTGTTCCCTTTATTATATTTATATTTTCACTTTTCTCCAGCTCCATCCTATCATAATGGCAATTTGTCAGATCACATCGCCCGGAGGCTAGGAGAATATCATGGTCAGATACCTCGACATCCATTTGCTGTATTCTAGGACCCATTTTAATTACTTGCTGTAAGTGGCTCTTTTTTTAAAGTGCCATTTTATTGATTTTACTTCTGTTAGCGAAGTTGCTCTTGGTCTGAATTTTTGGGACGGTGCTTGGTTCTGTAACACACTTGCCCCATTATTCACATTCTTTATTGCCATTGTCTTTTCTTGTGCCAGGACTTTTGGGATCTTCTGTGTAGGGATTTGTTTATTCAAAAACAAAAGAGGTAGTTAGCTCGTATCTACAGTCACAGTAAATGCACATTAAATTGAAATAGTCTCGTTGTACAATATAAATAATTTATTCAAAAATATTAAATGTTTAAAAGGCAATAAAAAATCAATAATCAATAACTATCTGTTGCCACACAAAGTATTAAATACTAAAACACTATCTAAAAACCAGACAATTAAATTGTGACAGAGATGCCTGGGAACTGTGGGGGAACTGGCATGACCCTGGCATGGCATGAAGTAACCAGTGACAAGTATATATCTCAATAAAAGGGACTTGACAATTCTAAGATGGCAAAAGCCTCTATAACAGCATAATAGTAATTGATGTCTCTAGTACATATATCACCTTACTAGATTTCGGTATCTCTGTCATGATTTAATTGTCTGTTTTTTAGACAGTGGTTTAGTATTTAATGCTTTGTGCGACAACAGATAGTTATTGATGTTTTTCGCCTTTTAAACATTGAATATTTTTGAATAAATTATTTATATTGTATAACAAAACTATTTAAATTTAATGTGCATTTACTGTGACTGTTGATAAGAGCTAACTACCTCTTTTGTATTTGAATTTTGTTTCCCAATATAAGCTAGAGCTACCACGGTTGTGGTTCTGTTGGGTTTCCCTCCTTATAGCCCAGTGTAGGATTTGTTTATTGCCATTTTCTTTACGTCTCATTGTTCCATTCTTCTGTGAACTCTGTTTACCTTTTTGTATGATATCTGGTGAGTTTTGCTGCTTTGTAATTTCAGTTTTTTTCCCTTCCAAACAATTGTTTGAGCCTCTGTTTGTCATTCGGTTTTATTTGGGGTTTGATGAACCTCCACAGCGTCCTCGTAAAAGAGGGAATCCAGGCTGTCACGCTGAGGGCTTTTTCTTGAAGGTTTTAATTTGGTCTTTATCGCCCCTTGTTTGAAATTAAAGAAAGCCTCCTCTCTAGGCGAGCAGAAAGCTTGTTCTTCTCCTGTCACTGTCCGTGGACCGCATTCTTGAGGCATCAAAACTATCCCGCTATTTTCTTTAGCTGTTGTTTTCTTAAAAGGCTTGCCTCTTTGCACCAACGGCATCACGTGCGCCTGCGCGACTGCCTCAACTGTCTCGCCAGCCGGAGTCTGCTTCAGGCAGTCAACTCCAGTCACGCCGGGTGCCTCCGAGCCTTGCCGCCACACATATCAGATAAGCGGGAGGATTTGGGGGGGCGGAGTCTCAATCGGTAACATGCAAGCATCAGGTTGTATATCGATCACACATTTGCACGTACCTTGTTCTTCGGCTCGGCTCACCGGAGAAGGGGTGCTCAGATCATGTTGCTGTCATTTGTCCGCAGGACTTGTTCGGCAAGCTACGCCGACACGTTGTTCACCTGCGGCCAATCTACATATTTGTTCTTGAGCAAACCTGCTCTTTATGCTTCCCTCTCCCTCCTTATACGCACTGGCTAAATCTCCAGCGCCTGGCATCTTCGTCTTGCTCCAAGTATGCAGGGATTGCGAATTTTGAATGTTTTGCGTAACTGATGAATCCAGTGTATATGGATTGGATTCCATGGTGCCCCTCTGTCAAACACTCATCAAACACTCTGTGGACGCTTCGCATCCGGAGTGAAGCTTTTGTAGAAGTAGGGACTGCCTCCAACCTCTCACAGCAGCAGTAGCAATTAAAGAGCTACTCAGAAGCAAAATGCTGCACAGGTTCAAGGTCAAAAACACTTGTCAAACACTCTGCAGATGCTCCACATCTGGAGTGAAGCTTTTGTAGAAATGCAGACCGCCCTCAACCTCTCACAGCAGCAGTACCAATGGAAGAGCTACTCAGAAGCAAAATGCTACACAGGTTCCAGGTCAAAAACACTTGTCAAACACTCCACTCTATCTTGGTCACAGACATTTCTCCTATTCCTTGGTCCGATCACTATTCTATCCAATTCGACCTGAATATTGATAAAGGTCCCACTATGAAAGTGGCTACGCTCCCTCCGGCACACACCAGAAGCTCTTGGCAGCTTACCAAAGAGAAGCTTACTCCCTACCTTGTGGTGCCTGCCCTCCAGCCCCCTTTCTCGAGAGGCCCAGAAACCCTTGCTAGTGTGTTCAAATCCATCATCATTAAAGCGATTGATACTATAGCCCCACTCACCCTGAGGAAAGCTAAGCGGTCTAAGCATTCTAATGCCTGGTTCTCTCAGGAGCTCCTTGAGCTACCTGCCAAGAAGAGGACACTGCTGTCCATCTGGAAAGCTAAACCTAATTATGCCTCCAAGACAGCTCTTAAAATCATCTCAAAAGAGTATAAGGTGGCAATTATCAAAACCAACACCTATAATACTAGGATAGCAAAAGCTAAATTAAGGACTAAAAACATTTTTGCAATTTTCAGAGAGCTGGAAACTTCCATCACCCCACCCCAGACTCTCCTTAAGGGTGAACATTGGTGTAATATTATCCAGTATGCTATGTTGGACAAATTAAATAATCTACCAGACAAAATCATTGCACAACAACAGTCCTTAAGCTACCAAATAGCCTACTTACAGAGTACCATGTCTGATAACCTGAATGTGGAAAATCTAATCCTTTCATCTTTAAAGACATGACAGAACCAGAAGTCAATGCCCTCCTTAAATCCATTAAACCCTCATACTGCAAAGGTGATGCCTTTCTTGCACAGCTCATCAAAGACTGTGCCCCTACCCTGGTCCCCTTCCTTACAGCATTTATTAATACATCCTTCCAGTCTGGCCATTTCCCAACTGGACTTAAGGAAGCTTGAGTACACCCACTTTTGAAAAAACCATCACTTGACCTAAGGTCGCAAGGAACTACAGACCCATTACCACAGTTCCATTTCTATTAAAAATCCTAGACAAAGCAGCCTACCTGCAAGTCCAAAAATTAATTGAGTCTAACCTTCTTCTTGGCCTGCGGCAGTCTAGTTTCCGTCCAGGACACGGTACTGAAACTGCATTATAAGGCATGAAAAATCAAATGGATGTCTTCTGAGATGCAGGCAAAACGGCACTCCATTTGCTCCTTGATTTATTCACAGCATTCGACCTGGTGGATCATAAGACACTTTGCCACCTTTTCTCCACTTCTACAAACTTCTCCCCAAGGCATGTGCTTGGATCACCTCCTTTCATCAAGAAAGCATTATGAAAGTCTTTTCTGACCCAGCTTGTGCCCAACCAAGTGACATAAAATATGGAGTCCCACAAGGCTCCTGTATAGCGCCCACTCTTTATTACCTTTTCACAAGGCCGTTGTTCAACATCCTGGACGCCGGGGACATCTCATACATGAATTATGCGGATGATACGCAGGTGCTTATCCCTCTTACTGGTGATTACAAGCCTGATATACAATCCCATATACCCAACTATCCAGTCCTGGATGGCAGAAAAGTGGCTATGTCTTAATAGTGAGAAAACCGAACTTGTGTTGATTGGATCAGCAGACACCCTTGGAAGATTGGACAAACAATGCAGTTCCTTTTTCAATCATAACATTCACATCAAGGTATCCCAGTCTATCAAGACCCTGGATGTATTTCTGGTTTCCAACCTTTCCATGAACAGGCATATTAATGCCATTGCTTCTACCTCAGCATATCACGCTAAACTGCTCAATGCAGCTAGACCCTTTCTCTCAGAACAAAACTGTCTTACCATTGCGAGAGCAATAATTGGCTCCCAATTGGACTACTGCAATGCCCTTTTTGTAGGGACCTCTGTCAGAAATATATCCAAATTCCTAATAGTACAAAATAATGCACTTAGGGCTGTAATTGGGATTTCCAGAAAGGACCATATCTCTGAAACCAGGAAACAGGTTCATTGGCTTCGCGTTAAAGAGAGGATCATCTTTAAAACCCTTGCCCTAGCAAACAAATGCGTCAATAATCGGGCACCTCTCTACCTGGCTCACATAATAGCCAAACTGATCGCGGCTATACCCATAAGAACGGCCTACACCAATCTAATTGCTATCCCTAAAACACATAGAGTTCGAGCAGGAGGCACTAGCTTCCCCACCATGGCCGCAACCCATTGGAACTCCCAACTCCCTAACATCAGGAGGATTAAGTCACACCTTTCACAAAGAAATAAAAACCATGCTATTTGTATAATATTTTAATTAATGCTCTCATTGATGTTACAGTACGAGACATTAATGCTGTAAAGACCGAAATATGTATGTGACTTTACTTAGGATTAGGTTCATCGCATTTGCATCTATTAACATTGCTTTCCCGTATGAAATGTCTGTGCAGGTTTCCTAATGAAATTCCTATGTCAGAATGCCTTCTCTATGTAACCCTGAGCAACAACCATGATCCAAGCCGTCTTAATTGTAACCAAGACTATCTTATGCAACAGCGCCTCAATGCCTATGTAAATATATACTATTGCATTAGTGTACAGACAGGGAGAAATGGCACATGATGATGGACACATGCTTGTAGGTGTTGCTTGGGTATATATTTGCCGAACCAATGACTGCCCATGGCCATGCTAATCCCTATGGCCATTCTGACCCAGTCCCTTCCCTTCTCCTCCCCGCCCAAAACACATCCTCATGGGAACTCTTTGAGCTTGTTTAAATCAAGCGTTACCATCAGACGTTTACACTTAAAATGCCTGCCAGTGCTTTTCTAAAGCAGTATTCTGAGAGTTAATGACTTAATTGGAGCTGTAAACATGCTACAGTTGTAATGAAAATGTCTTAACCAGGTTTCCTTCAGCCACTCTATTTATGAACGCTTTGTGTGTTCTTCAATGAAGTCCTGTTAAACAGAAAGCATTGCGAAATCCAACCATTGTGGCTTGTGTGTATGCATTAGGCCTTGTCCATGCACTGCTATAAAATGCCCAGGTAAGTGCACCATTTTGCACCCTCTATCATCAAAAGCCCATTTAATACCAACACAGCTGTGCTTTGCAAGTGTCTTTCCCATGCCTACACAAAGGCTTAAACTGTTGACATTGGCAATGCTTGTTTGTTTTTGGGCTTTGTGGAGTACTTCATGGTATCTTGCAGCTGCTTCAAAGCCCTTTTAGGCATTGTAAATGGTGTCAAATTATGAAGTTTGAGTCTCATATCGATAAGTAACCTTGGTTCTCTTACTCACAGGACGATTGCATCGGCAAGGGTAGAGAAGGTGTTCTCTGATTAGTGGGGATGAGTCCCTCAGCAGGGGAAAAATCAGTGGTCCATCGCAATTGCATTATTTTACATGTACTTTATGCATGTGCCATTAAACAATACAGAACTCTTTTTTGCAAGAATACAATTGAAATCTGGAGTAGATGGACCACTAATCCATACCAATGTGGGCTTTCTGTAACATCTGCAGTTCATACTGCAGAGCACAATTAAACTAATGCTCTGAGTGAAGCCATTTGATCACATAATCTATATACTGCATCTGTGGAAAGAGTGCACTTGCCCTAATTCCTACTGCTTCTTAGCTTGCATTATGGTCCTTTTTATATTTAATTTAACATAATTTCCAAGAATGAATCCTAATGGATGCACACACTGACGCACAGACCTCTACCCACAGTACTGCACTACTGTCAAAAGATACCAGCCCAAATGCTGGGTAGCTGAACTCTTTACAGCACTCCTGCTGCGTTCGAACTAAATCAGCTCTTTAAACAATGACAAAATAATACAGGTAAGACTGGACAGAATGCAAGGAAAGAGGCATGGCTATTTGTGGTTTTTGCAATGTCACAGAGCAGCCAGAAAAGATGCTAATTGTGTACATTTAAGTTCGATCTTTTATTTTGGAAAACAATTATAAAAGAAACCAACTTAAAACATGATATTTCTAAATAAAAATGTCTGGACAGTTCTCTTCTTTGGATTTTACCTCGTCTGTGAGACGCCCAATCAGGTTCCCTTTTGCCACCGCAAGTTCTCTGGTCTTTCCGAACTCATGATTGTCCTTCCCAGTTCATACAGTTCAAAAGGGTTTCCGAAACCCCTTCTCAGTTGATTAAATATTGTAAACATTAGGAAGTTGCAAACCTTCTTTAGCGATAAGGACTATTTGCAGGCTTTCTTGGGCCTTGTCCCCAATACTGGCTCCATAGCATAGTCTTGTGAGAAGATGGATTATTGGGAGAAGCGGGACACTTACCCGGAGAGGTATCTCTTTACGACTGCACAAACAGGGGACCCTTCTTCATCTTTCAGTCCTGCCCCTGTGATCTTGTCATAACCTCACTGACTCATTCTCATACCCCTTCCAACTCACAGTTATATCAAGGGCTGGATGGGAGCATTAGAAAGTTCCTGTTTTGGTTGATGAGGATCTACTCTCCTCTATAACCTCAGTCACTCCTCCAGACCAGAATGTTTCTATGTCCTCCTTTTCTGATGATATCAGTTACTTCCCTTCAACTGGTTATCACTAAAACTCCCTTTTATCTCTTACACATAGTCATTCTATCTCCACCACCCTTTACCACATTCCTCTCCCCTCAGCCCTTATGTTCCCAATAACATCTCTTCTGGACCTCCACCACTTAAGAATGGTATCAACCTCTCCTACACGCCAGGGGTCTTCGGAGAGTGGGAGTGGGACACTGGATGTTGAGATGCGGTTTCCATTTCCAGTAACACCTTTACCCCATCCTACCTGGTAGGATATTTAGGAAGTGTACCCCCCCACCATTTACAACATGATCACTTTCTCACTGACAGCCTGCTCTAAGGTAAAACAGACTAACACACGAGCCACGTACCTCACATGTGGTCAGGCGAGGTTGGCAAATATCGACACTCACTCACTCCTTATTTCCATTACACTTTCCCACACAGATACACGGCAGAGCACAAGATCATACTCTGAGCGAGGCAAAGCCCACAAGGAAATAGTAGTTACAAGGTGACAGTTTAAAGAGAGGAGAAAGACAGCGAAACAACAGAAGAGGATCACAAGGAGGGAATTTCCCTTGACCTCGACAAGGAACCATTGCTTCCATGAAACCTCGAGAGAAAGCGTACGACCAGGAAACCAGGCTGAAGAATTTTGCATTGTGTGTCTGAGGTACCGGGGGCCCTCCCGCATCAGTAATGAAGGCAGGGAGAATCTCCAGCCACCGTGGCTCTGTCCTTGGCTCCAAGAACAAAGCAACTTCAGTAAAAGCAACACAGCCGGTGAGTTAGGGAGGCCATACAAGAGTGGTCTGTGTTGAAGCCATGGTTGCAAGCAGCAACATTGTATGACGAGTGCTGGAATGAACATTGTTAAAATGCGTGTGATAAGAGACGCAAATTAAGTAAAACTGATGATGAGTGATTGAACTTTAAAGCAAGCTACAATACCTTTGACAGAGTAGTCTGGCATCACATGGGTGCTCAATCTGTAAGGTACCCAGCTGAGAAGTGATAAAAGTAGATGAATTTGGCCTGAGCCCGACAGAGGGAGATCTACCGAATAAATGTAAATTGAAAGTGGTCTTGCGATGGGTCAAGTCAAACCCCATGCACAATCTAAAGTCCTTGATTTTGATGGAGTAGAGAAAGTTTGGAAAGTACATGAATTTGGTATGAGCCTGACAAAGGGAGATCAGTTTAACGCTTTGTGTTAAAGTGGTTCTGAGCCCTGTAGAGGGGGCCCGGGGTGAACTGAAAATCACCCAAGAAGTTATACATAAGAATCCGGAGGAGAAAGGAACTTTTGAATGTTTGTTTGTCTCATCAGGCCCTCTGAAGTAAGAGACTATGAATGGCAAAGAAACTTTGACATAGAAGGCCTGGATACTGAGATTTGAACTGCATCTTCGTGCTAGAGAAGCCAGAGACTGTGCTAAGCTCGAGTGTGCCGCCTTGTCCTGTGATGAAATGTTGGGAATGGGATGCCATCAGCTTTAATATCCTGACATATTATTTCTTGAACACTTTTCTTTTGTATTACACTGGTTCCCACACTATTTGCATTGAGAATTAAGGATTGGCAATAGGTTTATTAGTATAGGCCCTTTTATTTTGACAAGACACCACTAGGACTGCGTTTTTATTATTTGATCATCTTAGCTTGATCCCATCTTTAGATCTAGGATTAGATAGCCGTTTTTCAAACCTGAATGAAGTTCAGTAAACACCCTCCGACTGTGATCACTTGTGTATGTTTTACTGTTTGATGCCATGCCTTCCTTACATAGACCAGCTCTCATATTACCCCAGCCTGTATATGGCATGTTTTTAAAGGTCCAAGTAAGCTTGTAAATTCCATTGACTGCATAGAGCATGCTGGTTGGTGGTGAATTTGGCACTTTGTCTCCTCACCAAGGGAACCCTTTGTCAGGAGAAAAGAAATGTATATCATACAGACATAAATTTACATTCAGAAAAATGCGAACCTGCAACAGCACATGACACAATGGATTTCAGAGCTTAGGCTCAGAGGAACCTGATAATGGAAATCAGTGAATTACCACCACTGTATCAATTGTGACTTTCCAGAGTTAACGATGCATCAACTGGTGTTTTGAAGTGCCTTCTCTGTAACTGAACTCTTATACTATAGGAAGTCATGGTACTACCAGTACGGAAAAGAAAATTATTCTAGATAAAGTAATCCAATTGTTTTTTTTTCTACGGTTTTGAGTTTGCATGTTATGTTATGTTATTCTAAGGACATTTATTAAAGTGTGACATAGAACTGAGGGCATCTTAGTGCTAGTAGCCCACTGTCCATCGGTAACCACCCACAGAGAGGCAACACAAACCACTAACTCATTCTAAACAAACAGAATGGTCTTAAGACTTTTTCTGAAGGACAGATAGCCAACAGTGGCCCTCAAAGAAAGAGGAAGGGAGTTCCAAAGAACCTCAGTTGCCACTGAACATGCCCAACCACCAATAGTACTCCTATACACTCAAGGAACAAGAAGCAGCAAAGGTTCTGGTGAGCGAATATTACGAGAAGGAGCCTGCTTAACAATTATTTCCTGCAGGTACACAGCTCCAGAGCCATAAAAAGTCTTATGAACAATGCAAACAGATTTAAATGTAACTCTCACTTCCACCGGGAGCCAATGAAGGTCACGTAACACCTGAGAGGTGTGGGCAAGTTTGAGCAGGCCCTTGGCTAGGTGAGCAGCAGAGTTTTGCAGAACCTGTAAATGCTGGATCAGGAAATTGTGCTGAGAGAGAAAGAGAGCATTACAGTAATCCAGAGTGTCGGATATGGAAGCAGAGACCACCTGGCTTCTCAGACTCTCCGGAATGTAAGGCATCATTTTCCTCAATGTTCTAAGTTTGAAATGGCACAATCTACACCTGCCACCGACCTCAGGAACCATAGAAAGCGATGAGGAAATGTTCACTCACTGGTTCTTGACAATGGAAACCGGAGTCTACAATGGGCCCTAGGAGATAGGCTACAAGTCTTTTGTCCATAGAGAAGACACAGTAGAATATTTGGCCCAAAATCGAACTTTCTGTCTTCTCTGTGTTTAATTTGAGCCAGTTGGCATTCATTCAATTACCAATGGTAGAAAGACAGTTTTTCAGGAGGGCTGACACTAAATCACAGTCACAGTCAATACGAAGCTGTGGGTGTGAATGTGTTTTGCTAAAAGAAGGATATAGATATTAAATAATAAAGGAGAAATGGTCAAACCATGCGGCACCCCACACAAGAGTAGTGGGGGGAGAATAAAAAGGAGGAAGGGTAAGGATATGCGTTCTGTCATCCAGAAACAATGAAAACCAGTCAAGAATAGCCCAACCAATCCCAATCTCTGTTAGGCATTCACACGGTATAGCATGATCAATCATGTCCAACGTTGCTGAGAGATACAACATAATAAGGAACACTAGACCACCCTGATCAGGGATCAGAGACAGATCATCCAAAACAAGGATTAACACTGACTCTGTTCCCATTGCAGGGCGGGAGCCAGACTGAGAATTGTCTACAATAGCTGACTATTCAAGGAAATCTCTCAGTTGGGCAGTTACTATTGTCTACAACAACTTCATAGGAAAATCCAGCAGAGAGATAGGCCCAAAATGTGCAGACACAGCAGGAACAAAGGACGTTTCTTTTAAGAGAGGAGCAACCACAGCACACTTCAGATGGGAGAAATTAAACCAGAAGACTAGAAAAATGCAATGCTCTAGTAAGAATCAGAAAAAGTTCCTCTCCGCACTTTTTAAGCATCTTCAAAGTACAGGATCTCTCAGAGAAGATGATTTAATTTGCATTACAATCTTAAAGACATGGTTCTCAGTAGCTGAAGAGAAATCCAGAAATGAAGAGCTTGTTGCAACAGGAAAGGGACCTTGAGCCACAGCAGGGTTCATAAGGCCAAAAGGAGCAAGAGATATTTGCTTGGACCATGGCTATCTAATCATTAAAGAAAAGTGACAGGGAGTCACCCAAAGTCTGTGACGTGGGTATGACTGAAGCAACAGCTGCTCGGGTGAAGTGTTCACAAACTACATCAAAATGTTCTTTTGAGCGATTCCCTGCGGCAGAGATAGGGTTTGAAAAATAGACAGTTTGGGTGTTTTTTATGGATTTGTGATATTTAAGTCTGGATATTTTTAGGCATACTTTATCCTCCACCAAATAGGCAAAACGCCAATGGTTCAGGAAAGAACCAAGGGGCAGATCACATGATAATAATAATAATAATTTGGCATTTATATAGCGCTACGAACCCTCAGGTATCTGAGCGCTGCTTATTATTACTACCCCCGGTGTGTGGTGCTCATTTATCAACCTCGAAAGGATGAATGGCTGAGTTTGGCCCAGCCGGGATTCGAACCTGCTTTAGCAGGCTATGCACAGATGTCAAAGCGAGCGCTCTACTCGCTGTGCCACTTGACCAGCCATGATGGTTTTGTGTGATTTCTTTCAGGTGCTAAGTCATCTGCAACACCCCCGCCGGTGGTCTGAAAAGCAGATAATGGGTCCACATCAAGGTCCAACATGATCTGAACATAATGCTCATGGAGAGACAGACGAAGTAGAAGAATCAACCTGGGAATAGATGATACAATAAGCATAAATAACACAATATAGTGGTCAGACCATTGTATTTGGAAGGCATGTTAAGTAGTAACACTCCTAGAGTCCGAAAATATTAAGTCCAACGTATGGCCATGGGAATGGGTAGAAGTAGACACCATTTGTTCTAATGAATGTCAGACATTAAGGCCAAAAGAATGACAGCAAGTGAGTCAGACCAGTCATCCACCCAAAGATAAAAATCCCCTGGGACAACCAGCTGAAGATATTGTAGTTTTAATACTGCAGCAAAATTAGAGAATGTGACAGAGAAAGTTGCATTATAAGAAGGGGGACATTAGATTATTAATATATGAATATTCACAATAGTAGAGAAACATAGCTCAGGGCCAACGTGCTTGCCTTAGAAGCAAGACGGCACGGAGCACCACAGGTTCGATCCCCAGGTCCGTGCTTTGAAACCTCTGGGTATTAAGTGCTTTATAAATAACCAATCATATCATATCATAACAGACGGTTCTTCGCTCAGAGCAGGAAGGGGACCCGTTTTCCCAACCTCCTACCGCTGAAGTGGGCACATGACATTTGTTTGAATTATCCTCTGTAAATGGTGGCAAGAAGGGTCCACTGGATGATTTCACAGTGAATGAGAAGGTTCTGTCCATGAAGGTGGATGTTGCATGTCCCTGGACAATTGTTTCTGACCTTGTGGAGAACAACATTCAGATGTATCAGCATGGAGAAGTTGAAATCAAGATGTTGGGCACATTTCAGGCTTCCATAGAATACAAAGGTAGGACATGTTCTGCTGATGTCTTTGTGGCAAAGAAGGGATCATCCCTGTTGGACTGGAATGAGCAGGGCAGTTTGTGAATCTGTATTCAGGCTAATCTAAAAGAACCAGTGATGATAGCTGAGGTCCACTACAAGTGGCCGGTCACATTTCCTAAGGTATTCTCGGAGGATCTTGGGAGACTGAGGGAGTTGGAACACTTCATAAAGGTTAAAGAGAATGTAACTCCTGTAATCCACAAGGTGTGATCAGTGCATCATCATTTGAGGGAGCAACTCAGGAATGAACTTGATGTTCTGTTACAGAAAGGAATCATTGAGAGAGTGGAAGGAACTGAATGGTTGTCCCTTATAATTTTGGATACCAAAAGCAATGGAATCTGAGGTTATGTGTGGACCTCAGGGATTAGAATAATTATTACATTTATATTTGTTATTTTATTAAAACATGCTTAGTATCAGGATCTTAATAGGAACATCCTGGTGGATCATCATGCCTTGTCTATCATTTCAGAATTTTTGGCAATGTTGCAGGAAGCCAAGCTGTTCACAGCCATACATCTCTCAGCAGTTTATCATCAACTATCATCAACTACCATCTCAGTAGAGGTTGTTGAAACATTTTCAGGTGGCATACTGAAGAAGATTCTGTAGTGATCCTCTCATGTGCTCCAGTGATTTTATCAGCAAAAGCTTGTTATATATTACAACAATCTTCCATTGTAGGGGGGATCTCATTAGGCAGCCGGTATATCACGATGAAATGCGTACTGCCAGACTAATCCCTGGAGATCTGTTCAAGGATGAACCATTAATCTGGGCTAAGATGCTAAGCAGAGGGTTTAATGTGATCTTGGCCAGTGGTGAGATTCCCAATTCATGTAGAAAATCCACTATAGCCCCATTTATAAAAGGGGGGGAGGATTTAATATCTAACAATTGACCAATCAAGCTCCTAGATGGAGCAGGCAAGCTATTTAGTAAATTGTTACCATCACACTTGCAGGTTTGGATGTATAGTGTGAATGTGATTAGCGACCACCAGGCAGGGTTTCGGCGGAATAGAGCTACTTTGGATCATTGTTTCCTGTAAGGTTTACTTATCCAAGAATATACACGTCTAAACAAAATGCACCTCTATGCTGCTTTTCTTGATTTACAGACCTCATCCGACTCAGTTTCTAGGTTCTTTGGCAAATCATGTTAATTTGCCATGCCACGATTGAAATGGTCTCATTCATCTCTGTTTTTCATACTGGGAACAAGGCCAAAGTCGGTTATGGGCCGGGTGGGGAGATCACGGGGGAGTTTAATGTCTACATGTGAGTTACGCAGGGCTGTGGCCTGGCACCCCTACTTTTTAACATCTATATTCAAGAAATTATTGACGCGCTTGAGGTGGGGTGCCGGAACCCCCCAAGATTGGCTTCTGATAAATACACTGCTCTCGTCTATGCAGATGATGCAGTACTTCTCACCATCTCCCCCACTGGACTTAGCACAGCTTTGAGTATTTTTCAGAGTAAACGTAAGTCTCTCTCACTAAAGTTAAACACCGTAAAATCAAAAGTGATGATCTTTAAGCCTCCCTTTTCAAAGGAAATCATATTCCTTTTTCTATTAATGAGGTGGTTTCATATTATGATTATTTAGGAGTGCGCTGCAAGGACAATGGTGATTGGGGTGACCAACTTGCTAGGTCAACTTTCACATTGGAAAAGTATGGTGGCAGTATTCATTCATTCTTTTACTGCCATGGGAGTGGTGCCATTTCACAAGCACTTGACTTTCTTAGGAAGCAGGCTATGCCCGCTGCCCGGTATGGGAATTAATTGTGGGGCCACTCTAGCCTGGGCAATTTAAGTGTGTGCGTGAACATATTTCTAAAAACATTGTTATTACTTCCTTCTAGTGCACCCTCTACAATACTTCCAGTATTTTCTTATGCCTCTTTTAGACCAGTTTTATATTGGCTGAAAGTTTGGAGCTCGAGGGATTTGTTGTAACTGCGAGAGGGGCTTGTGCAATTGTCAAGGTGTTGTTGCAATGCAGTTTTTAACCCAATTTGTATCCCTGCATATTATTTATGCTACCACACAATGCATTTACAGGGCTTGGGGGCAGAGAAGCAAGGCTGTGAATTTGGACAGGGCTGCCACCGGGGCCGAGTGTTGCAGTCAATATATGTTGGTTTGAGTGTAATGTACATTTTAACTTATAAAAGTGATCTTATCAATGTATGTAACTTTGAATTTTAGTAGGATTTAAAAAAAGTTGTTTTAAATTATTGGACATGTACCTTGTATGAAATGTTTTTTTTATATGAAGTTTTATGTCTTTCCAGCTGAAATAAAGTATTTTGATGGACTGACTACATGTTTCAAGATGCAAAAAGACAAGAGGGCGGAGGCATGGATGACAAAACGGTCCTACTTGTGACATTCATATTGTGCAGGTACAGTAACAAGAAGTGAGAGGGTCAAAGGGCGGAAGTGCCGGTCAGGGCCAAAGGGTCTGTGGGATAAGTGAATGCAGAGAGAGCAGGGGAAGAGGTCCATGTGTTAAGTGCAAGCTACGTGGATGGAGGGACTCAAGGGGTGCAGTCCGAGCCAGGAGAGAACATTAAGAGGGGGGCCAGAAGGGGATGTGCAGGTTGAGTGGGGTCAGGCGAGACCAGGTGCAGGGGTAGACTGGACAAAGAACTTGGTAGCCAGTCAAGAGGCAGACAGGGACATTAGCAGGGTAGCGGGAGGTAAGGGGGAAGAGAAAAGGAAGGTCTTGAGAAGCTTCCAGAACTTAAGGAGATAGGACTCAGGTTTGATAGGGTCAGGGGAGCCTTTCCAGAAGGAGGCACCTGCGGAGGAGGGAGATATACCCCCCACTCTCCGCTTTGAAAAAGAATTTGATCTGCAGAGATTTGGAGCTAGAACACCAAAGGGCTCCAGCAGGAAGGTATTTAGGGAGAGCAAGTTGGATGTAGTGGAGTCCCAGGCCCAGAAAGCCTTGTGGATGATGCAGAGGGTCTTGAACTTAATTCTCACAGCAACTGGTAGCCAGTGGAAAAACTGTTGGGCTGGAGAGATGTGGTCCCGAGGCATGAGGCCAATGATAAGTCATGCAGTCCTTGTCTGGATGAGTTGAAGGGGGCAAAGGGAGAAGTTATGGAGATTGAGGAATAGGCTGTTGTAGTAGCCCAGCCTGGGACCAGAACTCTGGAGACATTGAGCTTCTGGGGGAAGGTGAGGAAAGGGAGAATGCCTCTGAGGAGGTGCAGCTGAAAGTGGGCCTTCTTGGCAAGGTCCATTATATGAGAAGACAAGGAGAGAGAGGAGTCAAAGATGACATCATGTATTTTTGCCTCACAGGAGGGTGATAATAGGGGGCCCATGGAGGGTGGTCAGAGTGTGGGAAGGAAGGAGGAAGCAGAGGTCCCAATGAGACGGATCTCTGTCTTAGTGGTACTAAGGCAGAGATCATTAGCAGTGAACCATGCTTGAATAGTAGACAGGCAATCAGGAATGAGAAAGAAAGAGGAGGAGGCAGAGGAGGGAAGCTTGAAGGATAGCTGCATGTCTTCCGCATAAAACTACAAGTTAGGAGAGAAGGTGGAGATGAAATGGACTAGAGGTGCCAGGTAGATGTTGAAAAGCCAAGGTGAGAGGATAGAACCCTAAGGGACACTGCAGGTAGAGAATGAGATGGAGGAAGAGAAAAACAAGAACAAAGGACAAGAGGGAAAAAGGAGGAATCGAAAGAGGATAGGAGTAGAGGAGAGAATGGTCAAAGGAAAGAACAGAAGGGCTTCAAATGGAGTCCCCAGTCCATCAATGCTGATTATAGTAAAGCAATGCTGGAACGGCCTCACAACACTCTTAATATTAATGGAGACCAACTGAAAAACAGCCAGCAACAAACAGGGAGGAAGACAACTTATAGCTCCAGGGTTAAATTGTTGCTAAATAGTTTGGTGTCTTCCCCCTGTAAAGATGACTCAAGGTGACCCAAGTAATCAATAAGTCCAGGAGGACATATATGATATCTTTATACAGACATGGCAAGTCAAACATAAAACTGCAATAAGCAATAAAAGAGTTGGACCCTTACAAACAGGGAAGTCAGTGATTAACTGTTTACCAGCAAGACAGAATCACTGCATTGGGGATAAGAGCGTGCAGGAATGAGGGTCATGGTCTTAAACTACTTTTTTACTAGGCTGTACCTACTATAGATCCTAATCCATGGGCTCATAGATCTAAATGCCCCTGATAACATCTGTTTAGTAAGAAATGTGTGACCTTATATTTTGGCTTACATATCTGGCCATAATTGTGCGTGTGCATTTTTGTTTGTGTTTGTATATATGTGTGTTAGAGAGAGAAAGGCTATGTGGCAGTGCAGCTACTAAACAGCTCAGTGAATCTGTGCCCGTGTTTGTGTGTGGGCGAGGGGGTTGCCAAATCTTAGTGCTTTCCATGTGTTTGTGTTGTTGCTCAGTATCTGTGTTTCTCCCAATTCAGTTTCTGACTCTGTGTGTGTGTGTGTGTGTGTGTGTGAGAGAAAGAGAGAGAGAGAGATTGTGTGTGTATGTGTTTGCTAATCACACTGTGTGTGTGTTTGTCTCTGTGTGTGTGCACATGTGTTTGCTTGTGTGTGTGTGTGTGTTTTGTGTATGTTTGTTAATACTACGTGTTGTGGGTATGTGCATGTGCGTTTGATGAATTTCTTTTTGTCTCCCAAAGCTGTGCATTAGGATGTGTATGCATGTGTCTGCCCCACTGAGACCCTTTTCAGACTGACATTATTGTAACCCCCACCCAAGGATCAACCTCATGGGTTTCAGCCACTACAGGGTTTGGTCTCCTCTTCATGCACAGGTAAATTGTTTTGGATCTATCTTTGAGCTCAATAGAGCCTTGTGTTATGATTTGGATTCTCCTCTCTGCGGGTCCCCCGGCTTCTGCTAGCTTTGGGCTAAAGCCCCACCGGATGTCAAACAGTTATGTTTCCTTCAAGCAGGATCTGTTATTGTCCCTCATAGGATGTTAGTAATGTGCCTAAAGAGCGGGGCTGCATTGGCCAGGAATCTGCTCTCCTCACTGCTTATATCATTCTCTTAACCTGCACAAGCTCTCCATCCCTCATTCCTAACTCCCACACTGACTGCTTCATTCTGCCACCTTTCATTCTGGGCTGGTTTTCTTAAGTGTTCCAATTTAGTTTGTGATTTATTTAGTCCGTCTCTCATTACCTCCTGATCACCCCACAGGCGCGGGCCTCATGGCTTTCATTAATTTGGGTAGGTGTTGGTTGCGACACCTATAAATCAAAACTATTATATTAGAGTACAGCTAGGGAGGAATGTTTTATGAGGAGGGACACACACACTGTAGGTTTTGTTTGGTAATTTGCCCACTCATGGAGTGCCCATGGCAATGCTAATGCATATGGCCATTTGCACCCAGTTCCAGCCCCTTCCCACCCAAAATACCTCCTCACGGGAACTCTTTGAGCTAGCTTTAATCAAGTCGTACTATCAAACGTTGTACTGAAATTGCCTGACAATGTTTTTCAAAGCAGTCTTCTGAGATTTAATAACTTAATTGGAGTTTTAATCCTGCTACTGGTGTAATAAAAATGTCATACCAGGTCTGCCCTCAGCCACTCAATTTATAAGCACTCTGCATGTCCTTCACTGAAGTCCTGTTAAAAACAAGCATTAGCAAAGCCAACAGTGTTGGCTTGTGTATATAAGTATTAGGCATGTGCCAGGCACTGCTATTAGATACCCAGGTACTCGCAGCATTGTGCATCTGCTACCATCAATAGCCTGATAATACCACTATGGCTGTGCATGGCAAGTACTATTCCCATGCCTACACAAAAGCCCAAACTGTTGGCATAGCCAATGCTTGTATTTTCTTCTCCTCAGTCTCATGTCATGTAGCTTTGCCTGATTCTCATAATGCATGATTGTAAGCGATCTGGCTGACTGTCTAAAGCAAGCCTCTTGGCATAAAATAGCGCTGTCATATCATCCTGAGACCCCAAAGTGGTATTTCCTGCTTATTTGGTGGACTGGCTTCTTTGCTTCACCGTGCTCACGGCTCTTGTTAGCCTCTTGGCATGTTATGTTCGTTTGAAAGCACTCATGCATTCAGTAGTTCTTTTCCAGCATGAGCCATGATGTATGTCTCGCGCTCGCTTTGTGTCTCATCCAGTCATAATGAATGCATGGATCTGCAGCCCCCTGATCTGCCTGAGACCTCCATGTACACCTAGATATGTGTCCCCCACGCTTCTCTGTCATTCCCAACACAGATGTTCAACAAAAGTGATAAGGATGGGTGTGTCAGAGAGACTCTGTGGATCCCACATTGAGCACACCCAAGGGTTGTTTCGTGAAGCTGATATCTTCGCCTGACCCCAGAGCCTCCTTATCCCCTTCACCCTTCGTGTCTGGTAAGTGTCTACACCAGCGATGTTGGAGGATAGTGTGATGTGTCCTTCAATAGGTCAATTGCCACTGGACAACAATTCTGATTTTAGAATTTAGTCCAGTGATGAAAAGTAGTGGTCACCATTATTGTCATGGGTGCATCAAAAAATGGACATGATGCAAATAAGTTCTGGATTTGAGTGGGACATTGTGGATCCTCGGAGTCTATTATAGTTATTGTCTAGGCTAAATATGTTGGAACTGATCATGGTTTATTTATTTCAATTTGTATAAAGTGCCACACAAACCGTAGGCCTCAGGGCACACAGAAAACGAATAGAAGAGACAACAATAAGAAAGTGAATAGCAGGGGAAGGCAGCAGCAGGGTGATAGGTCTAGTGAAGCCTGGGTTAAGATTGAACAGCAGCGTTTTTATTTCTATTTTTAAGAGAGACAGATTTCCGGCCATACGTATATGTTTTGGAACTGTATTCCATAACAGCGGTGCTTGAGTATTGAAGGAAGAACCTCCAAAACATGCTAGTTTGTGTCTAGGCTGGATGAAGGTAGAATAGGCGGAGGAGCACATCTTCCTTCTGCCTACTTGAGATTTTACTCTGTCAATGAGATAAGCAGGACAGGCATTTGTTCGGCATTTGAAGGACAAGGTCAGGCTCTTATGAGAGATACTGTGTTTTACAGGCAGCCACTGAAGGGCCCTCCTTGCCTCAGTGACATGAGCACATTTAGGCAGTGCCTGTATGACACAAACTGCATTATTCTGTGCAACTTGCAAGGCTTGTATGTTATACTGCGAGGTGCCTGCCAAGAGACTATTACAATAGTTGAGTCTAGAGTTGACTAATGCAGTGGCAGGCAGGGTGCAGCTATTGGTGGAGAGGAAGGGGAGAATGTGGTTAATTTGCTTAGTGATAAGGCTGCATGATGAACGGATAAAGGAGACTTGTGGTTGAATAGATAACTCAACATCGAGAATGAGCCCCAGCGTCTTGACCTTTTTGGTACTGGGATAATGTTTTATACAATGGTGAAGTTGGCATTTTTTGGTACTGGGATAATGTTATATAAATGGTGAAGTTGGCATAGGCAGGGTCTAGTTTGCCCAGACAGACTTTAGAAGCCACAATCATGAGCTTTTTACAGTTTAAGGCGAGAGAATGACCTGCCTTCCATGCCTGAATGACTTTGTAGATGTATTATGTGTGTTTCAGTACTGACCCCTTGGGTACATCTTCCTTTTTTTCTGCTGCCTTTTCCCTTTTGGGTTGGTGTGGGGAGGTATTTCAACCGGGCATTCTTTTCTTTCTAGGCCTAGTTCTTTGTGATGGCTATATATTCAGATAATACATGATCCCTCCCTTCACCTGTTTTTTTTTAATGTACAAAAAATGCCCATTTCAATCTTAAATTCTGCTGAGAATAACATTTCTAAAACGTTTGACTTTTCCCATGAATATTATGAAGATATTCATAACTCAACTAACCATTTTTAAAAAATCATCATATAGTGCATATCAATGGTGAATTCATATATTAAATAATAACAGTGCTTGATAGTGGTATGGGTATGTACGTGTGGGGTATCGTCTCAACGTATGGGATATCAAAGCTATGAGATATGGTATATATAATGGGCATGTATCCATGGATTCTTTTGAGAGATTGAGCAATGTCAAGGGTCCATAGGATTCTATGCACAGTCCAATGACATCAATTTCAGACCTATGTGCAGCAGAACATTGTGGGTCTTGGGGTCCTCTCAGTGGTAGCTGGAGAATGTTTTAATTAGTCTGGGGTAAATATTTGTGACAAATTTGCAAGAATGACAGAGAGTGAGAGCCAAACCAATCAAGGGGGTCCGGGTTGGGTTATCTCCCAAGACTTGTTTTGGGATAATAAGTCAACATTGTGCATTATGCAAAACACTTTCTATGAAAAATTAGGTTAACAAGCCAGACAGTTTCCAATCGATTTTGTAGGGTAATTCATGAAAAGCCCCATAAGTGTGAGTCAGCACCAGTGAATAGGAACATTTCTCAATGCATTGTCATGATGCCTTTCCCCATGATACATGCCAGTATAAAAGATATTTTCACCCTGGCTGAACCCAAACATTTCCATGCTGCCTGCACTAATATATGGCAGTATTCACATGAAATAATATCAGGTCATGGAAGAAAGAGAATATCAAGAGGAGAGGAAAGGCTCTCAGCAGGAGGTGGAGGCGGGAGATTATCAGGACATTGTAGATCGGAAACACCAGTAGGTACTCGGGAAGCAGGAAGAATCTGAGGCAATGCTCAAGGCAGGTAATAGTTGGGAGGCCTCCAACAGAAGAGCTGAAACCTTCTGTAGAGGGCGGAATGAGCATGAGGTGTGGCATCGAGGAGGGCTGTGCCCGTAATAGGATTAGAAAGCAGGATCTCAGGGAAGATGAGTGATAAGGCCGTTGCATGCTCCTCTATTGAAACTGGGGCTGTCAATACTAGGGGGATCTGTCTACCAGAAAAATAAAGTTCCAAGTGTTCTATGGGTAGTGAAAGAGTCACAGCGATAAATACAAAATGTACAGGAGGAATTGGAGAAGAAAGAACCTGGAGGACTCTTGAGATGAAGAACCACTGAACTGTGAATGCCAGAAAGACACTCTGTGTTATTATGAACTTAAGAATTGGTGCAGCTTTTAGGAGATTATTGTCTGCCCATGCAGAAGCTCATTGTCTTTACCAAAATCCACGTCCCTAAATGTTGTGTTGGAAATCTTATGTGGACCTGACAAAGCTACATGACACCTTTCACTCATCCTGAAATGTTGTTGGAGAATGAATCACATTTTCCAATTGCTCCTTACCATGACATATTCATAACAACCATAAACTTCATCTCAGCACAAGGATCAAGCTTTATTTGCAGATATTCTTGGTCGTCCCGTCCCATAGTACACATAGATTTTCTCTAGCAGATGTGTATTTAAATGTTATAAAGCTTTTCATGTAGCCTACTAGTTCAAATGTCACTCTGATGTTTGCCCGTGGGTGCATATCAGATTTCTTTATAGTGATCGAACCTTCCCCAACCATTCATGTGTTATCATCAACAAGAATGATATCATAATCTGAACCAGAGTCAGCAAGAACTCACACATGTTTTCAAACTATTTCAATTTCACAATGGAGCTTTTTCCGTTGCGTGGCATTGGGACAATGGCCCTCATTACGACCCTGGCGGAAAGTGACTGACCGGAGCGCCACAGCGTAAATAGCGTTTCCGCCATTGCACGAAGGAGCAAAGTGCGGCCCATTCCGACCCATCGGGCACGAGCACCACGCCACGGCGGAAGCGCAAAGTCCGCGATGGCGGAAATGACCCCAAAACGGCCCACACCGCCGCCGTACGGCGCCCTAGGTGCAATACCGCCACCCCTCTTAGCGGTCACCGCAGTGTGCGCCTACCGGAAAGTACGGTGACCGGAAATATACGGAAACGGAAGTAAAAACATGGGCCCGGAATGGGAAACATCCCGCCGTACACCTATAAAACCACTAAAACCACACAACCACTAAAATCACTACCCTGAAACACACCCCAACCCGTCACCCACCCTAGCGAAACCAAGAAAAATGGGAAAAGTAGCGAAGAAAGCGTGCGACCGCAAGCGCCAGGTCCACTTCTCCCGTGAGGAACTCACCGTGCTAACAGAGACCCTCCAGGAGAATGCTGCCGTCGTCTTCTCCACGCAAATGACCAGAACGGCACTTGCAAACAAGAAGACCATATGGGCTCTGGTGGCACAGCGGGTAAGTGCGGTGGGGACCGCACCCCGCACCCCACAGCAATGCCGCAAGCGATGGGACGACCTGCGGATACGCGTCCGCAGCATACTCTCTGCCAACCGCAACATTGCCACAGCCACCGGGGGAGGTCCTGAATCACCCATCAAGTTGACCCCCTGGGAAGAAATCTGTGCCTCCACCATCGGAATGGAGAGCATAGAGGGAGTCGGAGGGATGGAGAAAGGAGTGCAGACATCCGAAGATTTAGGTAGGTGGCCCAGATAAAACAATGCCAAATCCACACAGTCCATCCATGTGAAGTACCATGCGTCCACATAGTGCAACAGAAACACATGTCCAGGAGAACGTCCACACACATCGGCCTGATAGCGCACGTAAAAACCCACAATAAATACATAAATAATTAAAAACCCCTAATACACGCACTACACGTGCAGCAGGCACACCCTAACTGCAGGCTGCCAAACAACTGCACCCTCACTCCACACACAAATTAAAGCACCTCCAAGGCCCCGACCCAAATCACCCTCAGGTACCACCTCCAGGAGAATGCTGCCGTCGTCTTCTCCACGCAAATGACCAGAACGGCACTTGCAAACAAGAAGACCATATGGGCTCTGGTGGCACAGCGGGTAAGTGCGGTGGGGACCGCACCCCGCACCCCACAGCAATGCCGCAAGCGATGGGACGACCTGCGGATACGCGTCCGCAGCATACTCTCTGCCAACCGCAACATTGCCACAGCCACCGGGGGAGGTCCTGAATCACCCATCAAGTTGACCCCCTGGGAAGAAATCTGTGCCTCCACCATCGGAATGGAGAGCATAGAGGGAGTCGGAGGGATGGAGAAAGGAGTGCAGACATCCGAAGATTTAGGTAGGTGGCCCAGATAAAACAATGCCAAATCCACACAGTCCATCCATGTGAAGTACCATGCGTCCACATAGTGCAACAGAAACACATGTCCAGGAGAACGTCCACACACATCGGCCTGATAGCGCACGTAAAAACCCACAATAAATACATAAATAATTAAAAACCCCTAATACACGCACTACACGTGCAGCAGGCACACCCTAACTGCAGGCTGCCAAACAACTGCACCCTCACTCCACACACAAATTAAAGCACCTCCAAGGCCCCGACCCAAATCACCCTCAGGTACCACCCCAATGCATGTGATACAATGCCATTCCAATTCCCACAGACCCATCAATAACCCTCGCCCTCCTTTACTCCACCACAGGGTCCGATCCAAACGACGAGCTACAGGACACCCCTACCAGCACACCTGCAAAGAGGGCCAAGACCAACGGCCAGAGACCCTCCACCTCAGCTGCACGCATCAAGACACGGCAGCAGCACAAATCAGGTGGCAGCACAGAGGAGGGAACATCAACAGGCACCCCAGCAGCCAGCATGCCCACAACACCACCACCACAGGTCCCCCCAATGGATGCCACAGAAGGCACTGCCTCTGGTGGCAGCAGCACCATAGGTGACACCCCATTGATGGCAGCATGCTCGGACACAGAAAACGGGGATGTCGAAGTCAGATCCATCCATGACCTGTCCCAATCCCCCTGTCTGTCCCATCCCGTACAACATGAGGATACCACGCAGGGGCAGCCACAAGACGACGACTGGCCATCCCCCACAAGCCCTGTGGCAAGGCAACATGAGGACAACAGCCCCTCTGTGACACCCCCGCAAATGGCCATGGCCCAGCAGAGGCAACAGTCCCTCGACAAGTTAATCGTACAACAGCAGCAACTGGCCACACTCCTCAAGGACCATGCCGATGAATGTGGGGGCACTAAGGCAGACATAGAAACATCAACTGAGACACTTAGGGCAGAAATGGAGAGAGGTACAGAGACGCTAAGGGCACAAATGGAGAGTAGCACCGAGAGCCTGAGAGTCCAAATGGAGAGTAGCACCGAGAGCCTGAGAGTCCAAATGGAGAGTAGCACCGAGAGCCTGAGAGTCCAAATGGAGAGAAGCACCGAGAGCCTGAGGGGGGAACTGCATGCGACGTCCAAAGACGTATGTGCCGAACTTGCCGCAGTGCGCCGTGTGCTCACTGAGCTCTCGCAAACCCTTAGGGACATGCATGGACGTGAGCAGGCAGACACATCATCCGTTGCAAGTTCCGTCCAGGGCAGCCCCCAACGTAGATCTGGAAGGAACCTGCGCTCCACAGGCAGGGGTGCCCCTGATACCCGCAGAGGGGGCCTGCAATAGCGACAGCCCACTGACAATGAGCATCTTTGGACACTGGTGTTCGGGGGGGAGGTAGGAGGGTGGAGTGGGTGTGTTGGGCTCACTTGGGTGGCGGGTCGATAGGGTGTTCAACATGACATCACATATGCCATAAAAAGTGCACGATCAACCAATGAGATGTGTGGACATTGATCTTTGTGTACTAGGCCATCATAGGCGTACAGTCCATATTGTGCATGTCCCAGACACACACAGTGCCACGAGTCCCGTGTCCATGTATCAGCCACCAGGCGTGAGTGCTAGAAGCATACATCAATGAGATGCTGACGAATGTCACGGCCCTCCGGTGCCTCGCAGACTCCATGAGGTGCTGCCACATCCCCACCCTCATCATGACCATCATCAGGTGCTTGCAGTTCTGCGTCAGGGGGCATGGGCACATTTCTACGTACGCACATGTTGTGTAGCATGACACATGCCATGACCATCTTTGCAACCTTCTCATGGCGGTACAGGAGTGCCCCGCCAGACCTGCTGAGGCAGCGGAAACGAGTCTTCAGTAGGCCGAATGCCTGTTCAATGACTACACGGGTACGTGAGTGGGCATGGTTGTAGTCCTCCTCATGCTGGTCCCGTGGGTTCGGGACTGGTGTGAGGAGCCATCTCTTCAGTGGATATCCAGCATCACCTGTATGTGGACGAGAAACGTATGATGTGGAATGCCATTGCTACGTACGCACACCCCCCCCCCCTTCCTGCCAGGTCATTGCCAAATCACATACCCCACATAATCATGCATGTAATGAGACTCACCGAGTAGCCAGGACCTGTTCCCTGCGTGTCGCTCCATGTAGCGTGGTATTGTAGAGTTCCTCAAGACCATAGAATCATGGGTTGATCCAGGGAATCGGGCACAACAATGTGTAATGATCCTGTTGGAGTCACACACCATTTGTACATTCAGGGAATGAAATTGTTTTCGGTTGCAGTACTGGGCCTCCATGGCATGTGGGACGACCAATTCCACATGGGTGCAGTCGATGGCACCAATGCAACCCGGTATGCCGGCAAGTGCATGGAATCCCACTTTTGTGTTGGTAATTTCCTGGTCCGAGCGTGGTAGAGAGATGTAGTCGTCTGCGTGCTGCAGGAGGGCATCGAGCACTTGAAATAGTGTCCGTGAGAACAGTGGCTGAGATATGCCATGCAACTGTCCGACTGTGTGCTGGTAGGTGCCTGTGGCCAGGAAGTGGAGTACAGACACCACCTTCAGTAGGGGTGGGATGGCGGTTGGGCTATCTATCATGCTGACAAGGTCAGCCTGTGTCATGTCCACAATGGCGGCTATGGTGTCCCGGTCCAGACGGTAGAGGGTGTGGATCTGCTCATCAGTGAGGTTGAACGGATGTGCTCGGAGGCGTGGGATTGCGGGCTGCCTGCGTGGTGGTAGTGGCTGTGCTGGTGGGCCTTGCTGGCCCTGCCTTGGCCTCCTCCTCCTCCTGCGTCTCCTCCGTGCGGCTGGTTGTAGTTGGTGTTCGTCTTCTTCTTGGAGTTGGAGTACTTGCAGTGCTATCAGGTCCCCCAGGGCCAACATCGCGAGTCCTGCCGGTAGCATTTCGGTGTGGTTGTGGGAGGAGACTGGCTGTGCAATTTATGTGTTTTCAGGCTGTATGGCCTCCACCTGTGGTGATTCATTCCACCTGTGCAAACTGCTCTCCCCTTTGGCCGAGCACGTCCCGCGCACAACGCTGCAATTCGGGGAATGGCATCTTGCTATTGCAATCATGTATTTGTACCCGATGGCCGTGTAAGATTGGTTGATATGTTCATTCTGCTGTGGTCCCATTGTTTCACATACTATCTGTGCAGTCGCTAACAGACTTGTGAAGGGTCAGTGGAACGTAGTACTCGAGTAACGGTGGGCCCTCATGCATCACTGTACCGAGTTGCACCGACGGGCGTCCCATTTGTGGGTGAAGGCAGTTGCCATTTTCACACACAGCCGCGCTCGATGGAATAATTAGTGATTTCAAACGGCCACAGATGCCTTTTCGACGTGATGTTGCAAATGAGGAATTCGAAGGGCGGCGCTTTCGGTTTCCAGCTAGCGGCGAGGAGATGCCCACAGGTCTGACTGCAAATATAACGTTCTATTGTTCAATGTCCTTGAGACAGGGCCCATGGCGAGGAAGCAATGATTGATATGAATAGTTTGGGATGCGCAATAGCTACGTGGGCGATGAGGCCGGCCGTTCCCAGATACATGTTACTTCACAACACTGGATTTACGGGCTGGGGCACTGTGGATTTTGCAGGCTGCATAACGCACAGACTCAATGGATGTTTCTAATGTTATGTGAGTAATTATTCAGGCGTTTTGATCCCGGGATGAGGGAATGATGAATGGATGCATGGGCAGGTGATTTGATACAGAGTTTGCCATGTACAGGGCTTCTTGGGATCTATCCGCCTCCCCTACGCTATGTGATGCAGGGCTGCCATAGTGGGACCATCGTCTATCTGGCCTTGTTGAGCCCTCCCTGTCTCGACGCGCCCTCAGACACTTGTGTCCATGCACGTTAACATTCCCATCTGATGGATTCTGTTTTGACAGACGCATGCACAGGTACACTCGTTTGTGATGGTGTTTGCACTTCGATATAGATGGTTATGAGCCGCAAGTGGTTTTGGGGTGGTGATGATCCTTTGGAGTGGGCTAGCATGCATATGGCTGTGGATTTGGTGTGATCATTGGAGTGAGTTGTTGGAATGTAGTTCTGATGGCCATTCTGTTCTTTTTCTTTTCTTTTGGTTGACAGGTATCTCCTCCCCTTTTGCCACTGCCATCTGTATGCCACTCCTGCAGATGGGTTTTACTCCCGACACCTGCTGCTTCGTGTTAATCAGTGGAGCAGCATTACGATCTTATGGGACGATCGCCAATGGCCCACATGCCCTTACGCAGTACTGGTGGCTCGGAGCAACATTTCGGCCTTTCAGCTGGACTAGTGCCTCCCCATTGGGACGGCCCTGCGGTTCTGTGCGCTTCCATGTTGCCTTTTCGTACGTGAATGTGGCTCTGTGTACCATGGGGGAACAGGGCGACACACAAGTAGTGGCTGGTCATTTCTTGCGGATGCAGCCCACAATGGTGATTAGTGTTTTGGAGTTCATGGCCTGATGGCTGTATGGGCTTGGTGACTTTGATGTGCATTAAATTTCTATTCTGATTTGGCCCGTGTAGCGTTTTTCTTTGCAAGTGATGTGGCATATGCCTATTTGGGGGGCGATGTATTGTGAGGAGATCTGCATTGGGTTCCAGCTTCGGAGTTTAGTTGTGTGGTACTGTACTGGGCGCGTTTGACTACTAAGCCCGTGAGGTCAGGGATGGGGGCTGCCAATATGACAGTTTGAATGTTGTCATGCTCAGGGGCGGGGGATTGGGTTTTGTGTAGCAGATGCCGGTCAGCCAGGTGGACTGGTGGAATGATGTGATTCTCGGAATATTGCTGGTCACAGGTGCCTGTGTTTGCGTGCGTTTCTTGGTGGGGGACTGTGGTCATGTCCATTGGGATGGCTTCTGTATTCGTGCCATCTGTGCCCTGGAGCTCCCATTGGCCCCTCTTGTGTTTCTTTTGTTCGTTGGCATGCATGGGTGACTTGTACATTTCAATGGTTGCATTGTGACTTCATTGCACCTACGGGGAGTTGTACTTTGTGGGCAGGGAGCGGTGTACAGGCACTCAGTGGGGCCGTTTACGGTTGATTCGCGATGCCGTACTTCTCACCATGGCGGAATGGTACATTACGCCATGCCTGATGGCGTTAGGTACATGTCCGCTAGGGTCGGAATTGGCGTACCCTTGCGCCATGGTGGTGTTTGCGGTTTCGCATGGCGCGCGCGCGTGCTTGGTGCAGTTAGCGTTGGCGTTCACTACGGTGTCGCTAATGGCTTCGTACTTTGCGGTGACGGGTCATAGTCGCACCGAGCGCTATTCGATGGCGGTATTGCATTTCCGCCATCGTTTTCCGATTCCCGCAAGGGTCGTAATGAGGCCCAATATCCTACGTGTAGCATGACACCTCTTGTAATTTGTTAAGTGTGAGTGGTTGTTATGCCTGAAGCAAACTCTTGGACAGAAACTCTATTTATGATTTTAAACAGTGTTGTTAGTCTTAAAATCACTCCTGTGTTCTGGTTTCTTGTACACATGGGTCATTCAGGGAGACAGACCTGTTTTCCAAAGTATTTGAGTTGCACAGTAATTTCTTTTTTCCACCCTTGAAATGGTTATTGTTTCTTCGGGGATAGGGCCTTTAGCTTGAAGTAGTTTCTTATGAGTTTTGGGGAAATGTCCATGTATCTATAAACGTGTCTCTAATCATGATGTCAACTATTTTTGAGTTTGTATTTTATGGACATCTATCTCCATGGCACAGCATAATCATCAATCGTTCCATATGCATTCTGCTTTCTAGTATAGGAGTGTAACCTTTGGATCACTGTGCTAGGTTTCACATTGAATTTCTGTTAATTCCTTTACATCACTGCAACATAAGGCCCTCTCTCATCAACCGGTAATTCAAAGACTGATAGGCCGTGAAACATTTGTTGCCGTTCAGTGTCCATTGTATTTACCAGCAATTTCTTTTGTGTGATGAAGGATAATCGACCCCATGGCATGCATCTATGTTTGTGTCATCACCACCATTGTGAGCAGAATCCATGAAATAAAGCTCTGTGACCTAAGTGATTTAAAGTTGAATTTAATATGTTGGAGGCTGGTATGTACTACAAGTGTTCTCATAAACTGCAGCTACTCTGTAAATCAGAGAACGCGTGCTTTGTTGATGATATCCTCTTGCTATGGTAGTCTTTGCTCTTCCTGTGTGGCCTAAAGTCTCTTGCATTAATTGTTGACCCGCTCCCCATGTGATTGAGCGGCTCATTTCTCACAGCACCATTTGATCCACCCCTCATGTGTGTGTGGGACTAATTTCTCGCAGAACCATGTGATTGTAGGGCTAATTTCTCGCAGCAACATTAGATCCGCCCGTCATGCGATTGTAGGGCTCATTTCTCACAGCACCATTTAATCCATCCCTCAGGTGAGTGTGGGACTCATTTCTCGCAGCAACATGTGATTGTAGGGCTAATTTCTCGCCGCAACATTTGATCCGCCCCTCATGCGATTGGGGGCTCATTTCTAACAGCAACATTTGATCCGCCCCTTATGCGATTGTGGGGCTCATTTCTCAAAGCAACATTTGATCCGCCCCTCATGCAAGTGTGGGGCTCATTTCTCACAGCAACTTTTGATCTACCCCTCAGGCTAGTGTCGGGCTCATATCTCACAGCAACCTTTGATCCATCCCTCATGCGAGTGTGGGGCTAATTTCTCACAGCAACATTTGATCCGCCTCTCATGCGAGTGTGGGGCTCATTTCTCATAGCAACATTTGATCCTCCCCTCATGCGAGTGTGGGGCTCATGTCTCACAGCAACATTTGATCCGCCCCTCGTGCAAGTGTGGGGCAATTTTCTCAAAGCAACATTTGATACTTGAGATTCATTTGAGCTCATACCACAACTTTTAAGGAACTCAGCAGTTCAAAGAGGGCTTGCTGCAAATAAAATACAGGGACCTTTCATATTCATTCAGTTTCACTATGAGCCGGTGTAGCATCAGCATGATGAAAGAACATGCAATGGCCTGTGGAATGTGGAATGTGGACAATTATATTGTATTACATAGTGGAACTGTGTCTACAAAAGTGTGTTGTGTGTGTGTGTGTGTGTGTGTGTGTGTGTGTGTGTGTGTGTGTGTGTGTGTGTGTGCGCATGCACGCACATGCCTTCCCCCCACCCTCATCTGTGCAAATAGTCTACTAAACGATGATCGGAATATGTCTTTAGAAATCTTTAGGAAACACAAAGCATGGACAAAAATACTATCAAACTCAAAAAGTTGACAGATCATTCTGGATAGAGCAATGTATTCTCAACTAGAGACTATTTGTCAAGTCACCACCGCAAGTCAGGCAACAACACTAACAATTGAAATTAGTTCAGTGGCTCTTCGCGATTACGTCTCCAGTTCACCAGTCAGAACCTCTTTCTAAACATTAATTCACCTCATTCTGTGTCTATTAAGCTTTTTAGATACTAATATAACTTCTAAATGATCCTGAGAAAGTGTGATACCAAGAGAAGATACTGTGAAAGAGTGAATCAGATCCTCTAGTGCTTTCAATAGGCGGGGTTCAACGTCCCTTCACACCTATTCGTCCACACATAACGTCTGTTAACTGCCATGCTGCATTAAACAGTGTGATTGCAGCTTTGTATATCTGAATAACTAGTCCTCATTTTGATAAGGTTTTGGCGAGTTTGTAATTAAATTACATAATATTGATCGGGCACAATCATATACCCTCTGTCCCCGCTGGTATTCGCTGGGAAATATATACATACAGATACGACGGATGAGTTATGCCACAGGTTATGTTTTGCTATGGAGAATATTTGCATTTGTGCTGCTTACTTTCTTTCTGCTGGGATGAGATAGTATGCAATTAGAAGGTAAAGTGTGCAGTTAGCATTCATGGCAAGGATGCTCTTCGTTATTCAGTAGGGGGAAGAGCAAAGGCAGATAGTGGACTCAAGCGAAACTGATTTCAGCTGCTCTATTCGCTATGGTGGAAGTGGAACATAGGGAGACAGTCATTTTCTTTGTACTTCAATTCCATTTGTATTAAAATGTCAACAAGTTCATCGTGTGGGGTCTCCTTTAATTGTATACGTACAGTCAAAATAGACAGTTTAAAAAGCTTTCTCGGTAGCCTGCCATGGATGAAACTGGGAAAAGGGGTCTGTGAGAATCTGTATCCATTTCAAACTGCTTTGACAGCCACACTAGACTCAAACAGCATGGGTGGAGGAGGTGTAACACCACGGAGTACAATCGAGACGTAAACAGTTAAATGCTTTGGTGACGCACACAGCATCTCTAACCTGTTCACCATTCGCCTTGCAAGTGAAATGAAATCCTTGTGTTTGCACTTCTTTTTACTTCTCCATTTTACTCCTTAAGTTAACACCAATGAACAATTCCCTATGCAGTACTAGAGAACCTCAACATTTAATTTACCTGCTCAAGAGCACGTGCAACCTCGACCTGTGAAAGTGGTATTTCAGAGAGGTTGGTCACAAACAGACGAATAAGTGCCACAGCAACCCACAACGGGATAAATATGAAGAAAAGCAGAAATGAGGGGGTTGGAATAGAAATAACAACCATACGCCCCATTCTCAGTTTTCCAGCACCCTGTAAAGAACAGGAACATGTTTGCAACACCTACGCCAGCTAAATAAACTGCTACAGGCCTGGATGTCACAGCAATAACAAGAGCAGGCAGGACATCAGCCAAACCCCAAGGGACCCCTGCAGGTAGCCTCTTATCCTTCCCCCACTGACCCTCTTCCGGCAGCCTGTCAGCCTTCCCCCACAGCTGCAATCAGGCAGTCCATCAGCCTGTCACCCAGTTCCCCCCACAAGCAACCGAATAGCCTGCCCCAACTGGCCCCTCTCCGACTGTTCATCACCCTACCACACCAGACCCCTCCACAATCAGACCATCAGCCCGCACCCGAGGGGAAATCCGCACAGGAGGAGTTGTATGAGGGCATGAAGGCCGTACACATTGTGGGTGTATAGGCCCAGGTTGTCCCACTTTGACCTCAGACACCAGTATGTCTATTCCACCTACTGCCTGGACCTATCTACCATATACAACTTCCTGGCAGAAACTGAGCCCAAAAGGCAAACTGGCAAGTCCATTACAACCCTGTTGAAGCTCCTTACAGTGTTCCATTTTTAGACCACAGGTACCTTTCAATACACAGTAACATGCATACTGTCGCATGGAGTTTCCACCATGAGGAGACAGATATGTCACTACATATCCTCCCCATTGAGCCTGTGACCATTAACCATAGCAAAACACAGTTCTATGCATTTTGGTTTCCCCAAATAGGGCTTGGACAGTGGACTGAATACATGTGGGCCGTACACCACCCAGGGCAAAATAGGTCTTCTGTAACATATACATGAAACATCCATCAATACGTAGATGGTCTGTGATGCTGACCAGCTCTCCATTCATGTGTTTTCCAGAGTTCCCAGCTCCACTCATGACTTCATGATCCTGGCTCAAAGCAAACTGTTACAACAATGCCACACATGGTTCCTGGGTATGTGCAATAAACTCCATATAAATAAATAAATGCAATGTAGTTCAAGGAGGGCTAGAATGGTAGATACCATTTCTGCTCTGGATGTGTTTGCTAGGGTGGGAAACCGTGAGTGAATAGGCATAGTTGACCCACAGAGTTCATCATCATTAGCCATTAGGGCCTCCTGACAAAACATTGGAAATGGTTTTAGCATCATAGAAATAGATTTGTGGGACCATGAAACATTTCATGAGGTGGGACAGAGGACTGTAGGTAGATTAAGGCAACCAGGCATCCAATGGTTAAAACATGGCAGTAGCAGTTGGCAACAGATGGTCCTTGCCAATCACCAATCAAACATGACCACAACACCCAGACAATGTGTGAAGTGAGGCTAGGCTATTTGCTGATGAGTGTTGTAAAATATACAGAGGGCATGGCAGACGGACCTGGACATTGGTCGAAAGTCACGGCTAGGGGTCCGTTAGTGTTTGCAAATATACAGTGAGCCCAGCCGAAGGCCATGGATACTAGCCATGGATGAAGGCCATGGCTACTGCCCCTTAATGCTTTACAATGGACAGGGGGGATGGCTGAAGTACCTGCCCATTGGAAATGGATGAAGGCCCTTTTATGTGCTAAAATATGCAGTAGGCATGGCTTGTGTCTGGTTACTGTTACAATGTATACTGTGGGAACATGTGGGATGTTTTTACCCATGCATCCGAGCCCTACCAAAAAAAAAAAAAAAACTGTGCATTACTGGCATTGAAAACATCATGATGGCCAGAGCTTCCCGGAAAATGCCCAGGAAAATGCATGAAGAATAGGCTGCCACCCATTTTTGCCGATGTTATGGGCACAGAAGGGCGCTGCCTAAAACCACCATTGGACTACCCACACAGTAGCCTGAAACCATTGGTAATGGCAATGCTGATTGCCAAAAGCAACCTAGAACTGTGGGGAATTCATTTTCTTAAATCCCAAAAATGGTTGCATTACCAGTACTCACCACTATCAGAAAGCCGGCGTTTTAAAACCACCAGACTTTTGTGTAAAAACTGAATAAATGAACCCAAAGCAGGCCAAAGAAAGACTTACTGAGAGATGGATACAATGTAAAGTTATATTATGAAGTGACTTGAAGGTTTATAACAAGACTGGCTGAGCTCTGCAGGTCTGCAGCGGCTTAAACTGAAACTGGATTTAAAATTACCAAAAATCGAAATGTGTAAATAAACTGAGGGACAGACTTGTGACTGCCACATAGTTTGTCACTGCTTTTGTAGCTGGCAATTTCACCACAATCAATCCCAGTAAAAAAACAGGTTGCCATTGGCAGATTGATTTTATCCGCTGCATCCCTGTTTCTTGGAATACAGATAGATTTGGCGCAGAAGATTGTAACCCCAAAATATTTTCAAGATATTTATTATCATCAATAGCAAGTGAACTAACACCTGCATGCCCCCATAGCTCTGCCCCTTCTAAATATCTATGATCCCCCTGGAGATGGCTGTACACTTGATATCCAACTAAATATATATCAATGTTTAATCGATAGATTTGTTGCAGATGGAGAGGTAAATGTTGTTCTGGGGGGAGATTTGAATGCAAATAATCTGTATGACTACCAGAATACTATAATTCTGGATGAAGTGAGAAATACCTTAATGTAAAATCTGAAAGGTGGATGACTTTTTTTGCTGAGGTTAATCTACAGATGATAAATGGCTTCCGAAATCAGAAATTGGGGCTAGAGCCTACTTGGAAAAATGGTCAGTATTTTTCTACTATTGACTACATCTATCTTAATGCTGCCCTTTATGACCTTCTGACTCAGTTCACCATTCTGCCCACTTTTTTTTAGTGATCACTCTTTATTAACCTGTTCCCTGGTGGTAATGATCACTAATATCCAATCTCAGATAATATTGGGGTAGTTCTGGTGTTGGGTAAGGAAAATCAACTAGGATGGTCTGATTGGAACCTGAGTAAAGCCAGCAATTGGAGTAAGTGCCTACAGATTAAAGAAATGGTTAAGATGTCTGTGGAGGAAGCTGTTGAATGGATATCCATATGCATGCATGCTATGATGCCAATGGGACAAAAACCGTTTCCTCATCCTTCAACAACCCACTCTATTTCCCCATTTGACAAAATAATACATCTGGAAAAGAAAAACATGCGTAAATCAATAAAATCCATGAACTATACGGCCTCTTCCTGGGCTTCATATAATTTGGAAAAACGTAAAATAAAGAACAACTACAGGAACTGGGTATACAGATATCGAGCCCCTAATGACAATGTAAATTGGCAAGCTATGGTTAATATTCTACTGGCAGGAGACACCAAAAAACTTTGGGCAAATTTCAGGGCGGTCTCCAGTAAAGGCAATCAAGAGCTGGCCTGTTGTATAGACAGCAAAACTTGGGTAAAACATCTTGTGGATTTCCTCAAGATGTTTTAGGGGAGAATCCGTGAGTTTGATAAAAAAAAAACTATAATAAACTTCACAATGCATCGAGAGGATGTCATAGACATTATTAAGAAGCTAAAAACATCTTGTGCCCATGGCACGGATGGGCTGTGTAACTTTATTACTAATCAGCATGCTGACATTTGGTCTGACATTCTACTCATTATTTTCCAAAAAATCATAGCTCCTGGAGTGATACCCAAGTCCTGGAATAGCTCTATAACTATACCCATATTTAAAAAAACGGAAACAGAAATCTGTCCAAAGACTATCGTCTATTAGCCCTTACGGATGTGCCTAGTAAAATCTTTTGCACATTAATCCTTTGGGAAATAAATAGGTGGATATCCCTCAATGACATCCTTAATGAATCCTAAACTGGGTTTCGGAAAGGTTATTCCACTGTTGACAATATTTTCTTGGTTAATACCTTCGTCGAGCAAGCTAATAGCCCTTCTGGTTTACCTCTTTATATTCTTTTTGTGGACTTTTTGTCCACATTTTTATATGGTAAACAGAAATAGGCTGTGGGCAAATCTCAAGCATATGGGTATGCCGGGTCATCTACTATATATGTGCAGATTAATGTATGAACAAAACACCACTAGAGTAAGGCTGATAATTTGGGCTTAATGTCTGATTCTATATCAGTTAAGATGGGAGTCCACCAGGGCTATGCCTTGGCACCTATGTTTTTCAATCTATTCATGGCTGATTTCAGTGAAATCTTTATTGAAAAAATGAATGCTTTCTCCAGGATAGGCATGAGCAAGCTGGGTTGGATCTGCTATGCTGATGATATTGTTATTTTTGACAATACCTATATTGGGATCTGCAATAGTGCAAGGGTAGTCTGCTCCTATGCTGACAAAAACGGCCTGAAAGTTAACATCACCAAAACACAATTTATGGCCATTGGCCACAGACGATCCAAGAAAACTTCTATCCAGTGTAGTATTAGTACCATCAAAAGGGTCAATTCATATAAGTACCTGGGTTATGAAGTTACATAAGAAAAAATTGGGGCCAATGAGATCTCGCAGTTATATAAGAGGGCCAAGGTACTTTCCATTATGGGAGAGGTCCTATCCTTCTCTAAAAGATCTGCAGGCTATAGTTTGTGTGGGATACATACTTTTTACGGACAGCAATTAGCAGCAACATTTCTCTATGCCCTTGAGGACTCTCTTACTGACTGGACCTATTGGGCTGATAAAATAGAAGGACTGATTTGGTGCAGAATTTTGGGATTGACTAACTACACACCTATTGAGGCTATTTGGCTGCAGATGGGATTAATTTCTCTCTCTACTCTAATTAACCTAAATAGAGCCAAATTGTATTATCAGATTATGTTCTCGTCTCCTAATTTGTTTCTGTTTATATTAAGTACCCTGTTGGATAATGTACCAGTACGGTGTTGAAGGAATTTGAGACCATGAATGAATGCTTTTTTGAGAGGCTGTTTTGGACACTGGGATGGGAACCCAGGGAAGGTGTACTGGTGAAATCCCTAAATAACTCTGATCAGAAGTTCGATTCGGTTACTAGTCATAAGAAGGTTGCTAAAATGAAGTCTCTTTATACCTTCTCTAGGATCGTCTATAAATACAAGGAATCCCAATAATATCTCAAACTTCTCCCCTCTCGGGTAGCATGTTGGATTTTCCTGAATATCAGCTTAAATTGCCTAGATGTGCTCGAAATTAGAGATGCTTGGGTTGGAATCAGATAGACATGTTCTTACTAAATGTACTGGGAGGAGATCTACCTATGAACGATACTACACCAAATTTGTGGAAGACATAGATGATATAGCCTGTATAGCATTCTGGCTGCAAAGTATGTCCGGCTATAGCCGGAGTAAGATAATTGTTAAAACGCAGGTATGGACATTTGCAGACAAGCTCCTGCAAAAGTTTGAAGATGGTTTCAAACTACTAGTGGATCTTTAAAAATTAGTTTTGATATGGTAGATCTGTTACATCTGCTGGATTGAGGCTCTGCCTTGTTACTTTCCTTAGTATTATCCTGGTTCTATTTATTTTGTCATCTAATGTTTATGTGTTCTGATTTTCTCTTTTTCTTTTTCCATGTTTTGCTTTTAATCTCTGTGCTGAACTTAATGAGATGTATTAATTTGATTTTTATATGAGTTTGATCTGTGATAGTTTTTAAGATAATTGAATTTGAATTTGATATGTTCTTAGTTTTTAGTGTTTTAAACTGTATACACATTAAAAAAATAATATATATATATATATATTACACAGCCCGCGGTAGCGGCTGTGTAGTTATGGTTAAGTTGCTAAACCCATAAGAAGAGCACTTTTTGGGTGGCTTATAACTTTGTTCCCCCTGGAGGAAACCTCACCAAACTTTTCAGAAGAAGTATATGGCCCACTCTGAATTGGTGAGGTTTGGTCCAGGGGGGGCAAAGTTATAGGGTGGATCCCAAAATCAATTTTTTTCCCATAGACTGAATGGAGAAAAAATGTCTGTTGCACATACAGCCCAAACCGCTGGATGGATTTTCACCAAATTTGTGGCAGCAGCGGTAGCTTGGTCCTGAAAGTGTGCTTTTGTAAATTTGGTGAAAATCCGTCCAGTATTTTTCTTTTAAAATTACCAAAAAGTAGGTCTACCGCTCCGTGGACACACTTCCCTGTTCGCTCCATGGACAGGACACCGATTGGATAATCGGCTTGCGTGATGTCCGCGGACACTTGCCGTGTTCGCTGATTGGTTGGAATGAAGCGTGAGGTGCGTCAGATTTTTGGAAACGCCCACCATCTTGGATTCGTGGACAGTGGCCAGAGTCCGTGGACATCACGGTAAAAACATATAAAAAATATTACAACATTGCACTTGTCAAACTTATCAAATAATCTCTGGGGAGGTGAGGGGTGATGAGGATAGGATGGAATATGGCTGCACGAAGCAAAAAAACTGTAGTTTTGCTGCAAAAGTCAGCGAACAGCTTGGATGTTCGCGAACATTCCTGTGAAGTTTGCGGTCACCTCTACATTACAGGGTTGGTCAAAAGTAGTTCTTGGATGGCTTATAACTTTGGCGCCACTTAATGAAACTGCATGAAATTTGCAATTATATTCTTGATCTGATCCCGAATGTGTTTACAATGTCTGGTGGGATTCTGTCAAGAGAGGGCAAAATTAGAGGGGGGTCTCAAAATAATGTAAAGGCTTATAAATGAGGTGCCATTTGACAAATCTGCACTTAATTTGGCAAACTGATAATACATATGGATATAAATGTTTTCGCAAAGTTTAGTTGGATTTTGTCAAGAGGGTGCAGAATTAGAGGGTGGTCCCAAAATATTGTAAAGGCTTATAAATGTGGTGCCACTTGACAAATCTACACAAAGATTTTCAAAAAGATTATAGATCTAGATATAAATGTTTTCGTAAAGTCTGAATGGATTTTGTCAAGTGGGTGCTAGGTTATATGACGATTGTATATGCATACATTTAACACTTTTGAAAAAATAAAAGCATGGTTTTGCAAATGTAGGTACAAAAAATAGTGATATACCTTTGGTGACTGAGGTGTAGCCTGTGGCCATGAACAGTGGCCAGATTGAGTGGGTCATGGAATAAGGTTATGATCCGGACAATCTGGCTACTGGCCATGAACACGAGGAACAGAACATGGGGTTACAGTGGCCATGTCCACCCCTGACATCGTGTTACCAACAATATAAACACAACTCCTTGTAGGGACTTTTCATCAAAATGTATTTCACATGTGATGTCATCAGTGATGCCTGTGATGTCATCTTTGATGTCCTTGGTGTTACTCTTATCAGTCTTAGCAGTGCATGATGTTGGCACGAGTTATGGTTGCTTAGCTTACCATAACTGGCAAATTTCTGGGGTTTTCGGTTTTACTTGAATCCATAACTTCGCTTTAACAAAGGTTTTTCATTGAATTTCATAGGTTTTTATCAGTGCAACTTAACCATAACATCCCATGTTTTTCATTGATATATATATATATATATATATATATATATATATATATATATATATATATATATAGTTTTGAATTGCTGATTTCTTGTTTCAAGCTCGTTGAGTAGCACTCTCCATAACAGTTCTTTATAACAATTCCGGATCCGGGTTGCGTTAAAAAACATTTCTTCATTTATTGATATAATTCAGGGAAAAACACAGCAGACAAATAATATAAAACCATCAAAGTATGGTACTCCCATAGTGCAGTAAAATGTTTCCTGAGGCGTTTACACGTTTCGCGGTTCCCTCGCCGCTTGTTCACAACAAAGTGCCTCAAATACTTTTGTGTTTGCCCCATAGTAACATACACAGCCTGTTGGCCATTTTTGTCTAGTCACTTGCATGGACAGTTATGAATGGTTTCATTTTAGATGTATTTCGCCAATGAACATTTGTGCCATGCCACTGCACTATGTGCCTTTTTCCACCAATTTAGTACTTTGTGACCTGCATACATAATTTGCCAATGTAGCTTGCTACAGGATTCGATCCATTTTATCTCCAAGTAATTGTCTCAATTTGTTGGACAACATATTGAAGAATCTATTGCATGCTTACCAAATGAGTCATTTATTTGCCTAGGTAAAGATGCCTTACCCAAAAAAACATATTTTCAGCAATTGCGCCATGCTACATTAATAGCAAATCAACCTATGGCTCTGTGGCATACCTTACAGGTGCTTCAATGCAATCTTGCATATGCAATTTGGCAATCTATAAAATGCATAGTGCAATAGTAGCATACAGGACTAGTATAAAATTCAAAAGTACATCTGTAAAGTGCATAGTGCAATAGCAGCATACGGAATTGGTATATATATATATATATATATACATATGTATATATGTCCCGTGTGTCCCTGCATCCTGTGTTGTGCAAATAAACATGTCACAAGTTATTCTTGCTTAGTCATGTTTTTGATTCCTGCGGCATTGCAGTTTGCCTTCCCCCGCGACAGGTGTTTTGTTCCTTTTGATACATATATATAAGTCATTCACCAACTACAAAGAATATCATCAATAAATATTGGAAAGTTTTGAAGGTGCACAAAGACTTGAGTAACTTATTAAAAGAACGCACTGACATAACTTTTGGGATGTCATCTTTCATGTCATTGGTGTTAGTCTTAGCAGTGCACAGTGGTGTGGGAGTTATGGTTGCTTAGCTTACCATAAATAGCCAATGTCTGGGGTTTTTCGGTTTTACATGTAACCATAATATGGATAGGTTGGTATTACTACCGAGTAACTGCAATGTCCCTTTACAAACATTTTTGCACAAAATTTGATAGGTTTTTCTAAGGGCAACTGAACCATAAGGTCCCTTTCACAATGTTATTTCAGTGAATTTGATAGGGCATTGGTAGTACAACTTCACCATAACGTCCCTTTAACAATGTTTTTTCACTGAAATTCATAGGTTTTTACAAGGATACACTTAGTTTGTAAACATGTACCGTACAAAATACTGAACCCCACTGACACCATGTTAATGGGTACAGCAGTCGCAGAGTATGGGTCTGGTCGCGGACACCGGGTGGACCCCAACCTGCTTAGAAAGGCACAGGTTCTCGTACATACCGTTACCATTCAGCTAACACAAGGAACATATACAAACAGCACCATGTACGGGAATTGCAAGGGAACATAGGTTAGGTCTGAAAACTGTGTACTTAACAGAACAAAGGCATCAGGAGTGCACCATAACATAATGCACCAATAAGAGAATTGATGTCTGCCTTTGACAATCATATTGCACTGCTGCTTTAAATAATATCAAAGAACGACCGGCCACAGAAAGGACTGGAAAGTACTAAGACCAGAACATCACTACAAGGTAGTAAGCACACTAAAGTTTGTTTGATAATTGCACAGGTGGTGCAGTATACAATGGTAGATAAGCATAATGTTTCATTTTGTATGCAGCAATGGCACGCACCTTAGAGTGGCTGGAAAAAAATTTCCCTCATGATGAAATTACTTATGATAGTAACCCCATTGGTATGCACGGCAGTCTGAAATGTGAAATATTTAACAGCTATTGCTTCATGTACACCTAACAGATTTTCTTTTGTTTAAGAAAACATATGGAAAGGAAAGCAATGCAGCAGAACCGGCACCTCTTCCACAACAACATATGGACACAGGAAAGGAAAGAAACTCTGTGAATAGCAAACTGGACAGCCTGGAAGCCAAAGTGGAACAATTGGTGAACAATGTTTCTGCCTTCAAATACTACATACAAGGAAATATTATGGGCAAAATAAAATACCACTGCCTGACATGCACGTATATCCCTAGCCCATTTCATAGCCCGCCATCCCCTCAAAATCTGTGTGATCAAAAACATTACGATGATACCTCAATCCCTCCTGCCCTCACGACCAACGTGTACAAATCCCCAATTTCCCCCAATATTGATCCACTTTCTGCTACCCCTTCCCTTTCCTAATAGTATATATGAATGTGTGCAAATGAAGATTGATATGTGAATTGTTCCCGAGTGTATGTGTGGCTTTTCCTTTGTTTTTAAAATCCCCTTATGACTCAGCGATGCACAGTACTGGTGAGAATGACTGCAATTAAGAAAAAGGGAGGTGTCCTACTGAAACTGCACTTTCCTGGCCGATCCGCAATCACAATGGAGGCATCCGTACCATGCCAGTAGGCACCGCATGTGTGTACCTTGTGAACCACCTATAATTAGTTGTGGGAGCAGACGTTTGTCCATTGTACAAGTACGCGCGTGTGTATCTCTACCTCTGTCTCCTGGTAACACTGCCCCTGTCCAGCATATGCAAAGAAAATTGTGACAAACCTTAAGTAGTTTGAGGCGCCCACCTACGTCCTACAGATACCTGTACACATAAACATCCCACCTACTATACCCTACAAACACCCAGCGTGTCCCAAAATGGTCGGCGCACGTGTGTTGCACCATTAATCAGTCCAGGGATCCCAACGGTGTGCATAGGACACCTATGCACATGCGCACAAAGTATTCTGCCCAAAACACGTCCTGCGGACAGCCGTTCCAATTGAGTACATGCACAACATCACCATGGGACTGCACCCGTGCTGCGCGTGTGTCCTTAAATCATGTACATGATCCAGACCCTTGGACAGTGGAAAAGTACAATGTTCTGCAATCTACAGAGTGTTACTGGGAAATTGCATGCTTACAAACACCCCACAGTGTCCCATTGCACTTGTATGTATTTGGTTCAACGATGTAGGCCTCTTTGCCGGTTGCAAGGTCTCCGCTGCAGCCCTACAAAAGGTCACACCCAGAACTGCTCTGCATTCTGTTTGTATCTTTTAAGGACAGAGTAGCGTCCCACATGGCTTTGAGCTGTAATTGATTTTGGAACCATTTCTGCTATGCTACATTACCCTTCCTGTGAACCAGACCCTCAGTAACGATAATCCCCACTGTCCCATTCCCATGAGCAGTATGCTGAAAACAGTCGTATGTGGCAGCAAGGGCTGTGACCCAGTAAAACGGTAACAGTCCTTCTTTGAAAGGGGCCCCTAGGGGTCACGTCTATGGAAACAAGGCGAGTCACCACACATGATAGATACGCCAGACACAAGGTTGTATTCCCAAAGCTAGGGTTTATTGCAAAGCAAATAGTCTCAGTTGGCCAACTCGGTCTCACGCCCCGCGACATGTATCTCTAGACCTCAAGGGACGCAAGAGAGTGAATTACGTACATCAGTTACATATTTACAAAATGCATATCACACAATCAGCTATGACATGTTTAACACCCCCCTTTATTGGGTTTCTTTGAACTTGGGGTAATGATGGACACTTTCGACAATTATGACACCTTCAAATATCTATTCTAGTAACAATATGCAATTTGTAAGTGCGGAGGCATCTTTCAGTTGTTGAACAGAACACCGTGCTTCTGTTCTTGGAAGCGAGCTACATACGGGGGCAGAGTTGCATTCCAGACCTTGCTATCTATGAGGTGCTATTTGTGTCCTGGGAGCCGACATGCTCTAACACAGCTCAGTAAAGGGGGGCCGTAAAAAGAGCATAATTCAAGCCTTTAGCTGCTTTATTCTAAACATATTCTACCATATAACAAGATTGGCTGGCAAATGATTAAATGCCCTCCAGCTCTGCTTCAAGGCTACATTCGGGAGGGAGCCGGCATTCTTTCCTGGCGCTGCCTACGTTGTGTATCAACAAACTCTTGATATCCTCGCGGCCCTGCGGCCTTGTCCTTTCACGTGCAGACAACAATGTTTTACAGTCGAGCAGTGTAAGCAGAAAATGTACTGCGAAGCAATACGAACAGAAAGCAATGAACAATGGTTAGAAAACAAAATGGTGATCCTTGTTACATCAAAATGGCCGTTCATTGGCAAATTCGGAAACCTATATGTCTGTCATATCGTGCATGAGACGGTTGGCCCACGGCCACCAAAATACGTTTGCCGTCCCATATGAGAGGTATCCATTATTCTAGACTGACAAACCCTCCTTTGGCCGTATGCCAAACGTCTCATCCATTCATTGTATCCTCCTCTAATGACGATAAGTCTGAAGTACTTATGTCTGAATTTTGCATGCTATTGTAAGCATCATCATCTTCATTAATATCTATAGCCATCAATTATTTTTCTGTTTTCATCTCATTTGTGTCTTGGTCAGCCCGACCATGAGTTTGTTTTCTTTTTGTCATCATATGCATACATCCCTTAGTACATCCCTCAGTTACCTCGGTGCAAACTATTGGTATTCAGTGTATGCAACAATAGCACGTCCTGAATATTCCGAACACCACTACTAATATCGAAATCAACTTCCATCCCCAAGAATGCAGTATTCCCCAAAACCAGGACTCTATTCCCCAGCCTCCTTCTCCAGTACTGAGTTCGGAACATAGGACATGCATTTTCTTTATTGCTTCAAAGATTGTAGGGGAATAGTAATCTACAAATACACAACACGCTGATCCCACTATTTTGCAAATTCCCCGACGATCAACCAGGATCACATTGAGAGCCATTCTATTTTGCAGTGTCATTAACGTGATTCCTTTTTCTTCCAACGTCATGTTAAATAGTATATCTGTCTTTGTGTTTATGGTATTTTTTAGTATTCTGGACAGCTGCCTTATATTATAGGAGTTCACTATCTGGGACAAGAATGGAATGAATGATTTTGCTACGTCAGTCACTATCAAAACACCTTCGCTACTCCTTTTGACTCTAGATCTGGATAGTCTGGCCATGTCTGCTGTTTCTAAGAGGAACACTCCTGGGAACAGTAGACCTAGGTAACATGTACCTCCCCAGTTTCTGGGCAACCAAGGATATGCTTTCTCTCCACATATCAAATAAACTGGATCTCCCACATATACTGGTTCTATTTCCCATTTCAATACCACTGTATACATGCATCCAGTAAATGTTCCAACTGAAAAGGAGCCTTTCTTTTTTAGACATAAAGGGACAGATCTTGGGTTATAATTCACCGTGTAAGAAGGGGGAACTGTATCTTTGTTCCCGTCTGTCCTTACACGAAACATCATCACAGATGTTTTAACTGGTGGGGACAATCTATCTTGTCTATTTTGTCGTGTTATCTTTCACATACTTTTCATTGTGGGCTCTGGGATCATTACTTGTGATTTATGGAATATGGAACAACCCACAGGCCTCATTATTATTTCCTCAAACTCATTCATGTTGGTTCTGTCTAATTGACCCGTACTACTCTTATTCCATTTCCCATAGAACATTGCACTTAAAGATGCACTACATGCAGAACTTAATGGTAATGGCTGTACATACCAACCTATTCCTTTCTAAGCATGCTGCGGTAAATGGGCACATACCCAGCAATTTGTTTTCTTCAGAATTGCATGTGTCATATTCATAATTAATAACAACGTGTTGTTCCTAAACCCTTCCCTGTGTCTTTCTTCCATTGGGGACAGGGTATAAGTAATCACCTGAATGGGGCTTTCAGTAGTGGATATATTAACTATGGGTGAAAACATTTCCAATGGGTGTATCGATTCCACATACCATAATACTAGAGCTGTCGTTATTGGTGCTACCACGCTCATAAAGCACATCATTATTTGTCAGTGCCAACATACAATTCTTTTTACCATGCGTTTTTCTTAAGCTTACAATCTTTACAATTGACTAATTCTCAGCAGTGGTGCAGGAGGAGGCTGGAACCGGTCCCGACATGTTTCTCATCGTCCTTCTTCTTCCTTATTACAGGTCGCCGTGGATATCTCTCTTCGTTACACTTGCTCTGATGTCAATAAGTTCAACGGAATTTGTCACATTCCTCAGTTCTGCCAGTCCTTTATAGCCTGGATTTGCTTATTTATTTTAGGCAAGATCACTGGTACTTTCTCATACTGCTCAGAGGACTTTTGATCAGTTATCTTATTGCCTTAGTACCATGTGCGCCCAGCTTGTCCGCTCTGGTTCCAGACACATGTACTTTCTATGATCGCACCGAGGAACCGCGAGTCTTGAATTGTCCGATTAGCACAATTCTCACGCCTCTCTCCTCTTCACCTCTAGTTCCTTCTCCGTCCATGAGCAGAACCAGAGGTTGACATAAACACCAAAGAACTGTGGATCACTTTGTCTTTCGAGGCCGCAAATTGTATCGCCTCACTCCTGGTATTGTGTGATCCGTGAACAGTGCCGGTGCACTTCCAGATTCAGGCTCAAAGTCAGTCTGTGGCATTACTGCAGGTGCTGGTGTGCGCCGCGCCAGTGATGCAGATTCGGTCTTTGGCGTGCTGGCAAGTGCTGGTGGGCGCCAAAGTGGTACATGTTTAGTTTCTGTTGGTATTTGCAAGGCAGGTTTCGTGTCGACCAACAGTGATGTAGATTCTTCTGGGCAACGTTGGGGCACTTTTTGCCCTTTCCCCTTTTTGGCAATCGTCTCAGTCTTTGGTTCGAGTTTCACTTCTCGCTTGGGCAGATTTGGTGGCCGTTTACTGGCAACAGTTTCTTCCGTTTCTGGGACCGCTGTCTCTTTCCGGTCGTCTCGGTCAGGCAAGTTTTTTAGTGAAGTTGGAATCTTTTTGGCATGGGTTGCATGGATCCACGACTTCCGTCCATCCACCCGTATCACTGTCTGAGTTGCCAAGAGTACTTTTTAGGGGCCGCGCCACCTGGGTGCTAATGATGACTTTCTTTCAAAATGTTTAAGCAGCACCCAGTCGCCTGGCTCCAGTGCGTGCCCCGGACCGGTGTATCTCACTGGTAGAGCCTCCTGCACCTGCTGATGAATCAAACGCAATTTCTGCATTAAAAGGCCACAATAAGTACTAAGCACAGGATGTTCTACCGCTCTAAGTCATTTTGGCTGAGGTGCGCACCAAACATTTGCCGGCATCCCCATTACGATTTTGTATGAGGAGAGCCCAGTTTTAGCCTGTACAGATGTACGCATGCATAATAGCGCTATTGGTAATGCATCCACCCAACTGAACTTGCTTCCTGCACATATTTTGCTGATTTTTGAAGTGAGAATCCCATTGTGCCTCTCCACAAGACCAGCCGAACTCAGATGCCTTGAACTATGGAATCTCTTATCAATATGAAGACCCGCACATATCTGTAACACCACTGCACCTACAAAATGTGGGCCATTATCTGACCATAGGACACGGGGCAAGCCAAAACGGGAAAAATATTCTTTAAGCATTACTTTTGCCGTGCTCATTGCGGTGCAGTCATTTAAGGGATATGCCTCCACCCACTTGCTGAATGCACAGATCACCACTAAGGCATATTTCAAATTCTGGCATTCCTCCATCTCTATGAAATCAAAATGGATCACTTCAAAAGGCATAGAGGGCGGGCCAAAACCTCCTATTGGAGTCACTGTTCCCTTTCCTACATTGTGTTGTAAACACGTGATACAGTTCTGCACCAACCTCTCTGCATTCTTTTTTATGTTTACATTCTGCTATACTGTAGATAGGTGCTGTATTATCTTTTTCGCACAAATGTGAGTAGGGCTGTGGGCCATTGTGACCATTGCAGTCACATACGAATTTGGCAACATGCAGTTTCTAGTTCCCTTGTCCACTCAACAACCCTCCAAATCTAACTCAGCAGAGCCCTCTGCCCACCCTTGTATTTCATCGGCCATAGCTTCGGCCTGTATTTCTTTGACAGTGGCAACTCCATTTTCTATCATACAGGGTACTTGCTCAGTCTGAACCGTCATCATTTTGGTATTGAAATCAGTGGCAGTTTGTTTCGCAATTCTGTCTGCAAACGCGTTTCCCTCTCCTACTTTGCATGTTAACTTTTTGTGTGCCTTGCATTTCACTATTGCTAGGCGCTTTGGAAGCGTGAGTGCAGACAGCAATCGTACAATCAAAGGGCCATGTTGGATTCTGGCACCATGTGATGTCAAAAACCCTCTCTCAGCCCAGAGTCGACCAAAGTTATGAACCACCCCAAAAGCATACTGACTATCAGTATATATATTCACATTCAAATTTTCAGAAATCTCACAGGCTCTGGTCAATGCTATTATCTCTGCGGATTGTGCCCAGTTGTAGGGGATTCTTTTGCTTTCTACAACGCTCTCTAGGGTAGTGATAGCGTACGCGGCAGTTGTCGTGCCGTCAGGTAATTTAAAACAAGAGCTGTCACAAAATAACTCTCCATCTGGCTCTTTCTGTGGGGTATCACTTAAATCAACTCTTCCCTTGGTTTCTTCCTCAGTGACCATTAAGCAATCATGGGGGGGTGATTCATTCTCCCCAATTTCTTTTATGGGTAGTGGCATTAATTCTGCAGGATTCAAAGCGCTACACCTCATAATTTGGATATGGGGTGCGAACAAGATAATCTCATATCTTGTCAATCTAGCAGAGGCGACGTGTTCTATTTAATAGAACATCTATGGCATGTGGCACCATCAGAATTAAAGTATGCCCCAATACCATCCCTTCGTTTGTTTCACTGAAGCAACAGCCGCCGCGACAGATCACAAACATCATGGTAGTGCGCGCGCTACAGGGTCCAGCGCGTAGGAAAAATAGCCGCATGGCCTATTTCTTCCACCTTGTTCCTGTGTCAAAACCGCCAATGTACATCCTTCACTTTCACACACAAACAGTCAAAAAACCTTCTCATAATTCGACGTGCCCAAAACTGGACCAGAACATAATGCCGTTTTCAATTGATCAAATGCTTTCTGACATTCCTCATCCCACTGTAAAGGCATAATCGCATCCTTTCTAGTCAAATTCACCATCGGTTTCACAATTAACGCAAAATTACCAATCCATTGTCGGCAATATGAAGCAATGCCAATTATGGCTCTGACCCCTTTCTGTGTCTTTGGAATAGGCATACAAGAAATACTTTTTATCTGTTCCGGCGTTAGCCTTCTCCCTTCTTTCGAAAGTAGGTAGCCCAAATAGGCCACCTCCTTTCGATTATATTGAAATTTCTTCAAACTAGCTTTATGGCCATGTGCCGCTAGGTGTGACAGTAGTAATACAGTGCTTTCTTTACAAATCTCCTCTGTGTCAGCAGCTAATAATAGATTGTCTATGTATTGCAAGAGTATGCAACCCACTGGTAAGTCTAGCATGTCCAGCTGCTCTTTCAATGCTCTACTGTAAATGCTCAGACTTTCCGTGTAACCTTGCGGAATCCGCCTGAATGTAAATGATCGCCCTCCTAATGTGAACGCGAACAATTATCTGCTGCCCTTGTCTACCGGAATGCTGAAGAACGCATTTTTTAGATCAACTACACTAAAGTATTCTGCTGAAACAAGTATCATTATCAATATCGTAGTGACATCTGGGACTAAGGGAAATTGTGGATCTACTACTTTGTTTAGCGTGCGCAAATCCATTATAAAACGGTATGGTACTTCATTGCCTTCTTTTTTATAAACTGGAAGAATCGGGCTGTTGCATGTACTGCCTGTAATTTCTTCAATTACCCCTAATTCCACCAAATCTGTAACAATATTCTTCAATCCTTTCTCACCTTCAGCTGATATTCTGTATTGGGGAATTCGCGGTAGGGGAACACCCTCTTTCAAAATGATCTTTACTGGCTCTATTTTCAAGCATCCTACATCGTTGTCATGCATTGCCCATATACAGGTTGGCACTTTGCTTAGTTCTCCTTGTAAAGTTAAAGACATGAATTCTGACACAAGGGCATCTTGTGGCCAAATCGTTAGAAACACCCCGTCTGCCGTGTAATGTATAACGGAACCTAATTTTTTCAACAAATTTAATCCTAACAGGTTCTCCCCACAATTTTCTGTTAAAAGGAAAGGACAATGTTCAGTGAATGGTCCTATAGTAACTGGGACTGGTTGGGACACTGGGTTTATGACTGGTGTACCTGCGAACCCTACGGAAACATTCTTTGCCCTGACAGTGGTATATCCGGAACCAAGTGATGGTCATTCCCGACTCTCATTTCTACGTAGGGTCCTCTCTGATTCACGGGAATAGACACTGGTTCCGACACCTGTCCTGGGCTGTCCTATTGGGGAAATAACACATCGTCCGATGTGTAATCATTACTGTTACTATAATACCTGTTTGGCTGTGTATCGAAAACATTCCCACCCTTCCCTCTATTTCCCCCACTCTGGTTTCCATACTGTTGGTTTTGCTGTCCCTAACTCTGGTTAGGGGCACTTTGGTTTTGGGCTTGGTTTTGACTACCTCCATTATTGTGGTGCTGCTGCATACTATTTCTATTTACTCCATTTGCTCCTTGGTGCCCTCTATGCTGTCTCCTCTGACCAGACACATTTCTATTCTGCAGATGCAGGCATTGTGCTCGCCAATGTCCTTCCTCCTTACAATACGCACACTGATTTGGTCCCACTGTTCCCCCATGCATATTCGAATTACTCCTCCCTTGTGCGTTCCCTCTTCCTCTATTATGTCCTGCTACTTTCTGCAGTAGCACCTGTGTTTTTTGTAGGCATACTTTCAAGTCTTCCCCCACTTGTTTTAACAACGATAATCAGTCCACCATCGCCTTCTGCCCCGGCGATGGTAGCTGCTGCCGTCCATTATGTGACCCCTGCATTCCCTTCCTATGTCACCCGATATCCTTACCCCTGTACCCAGGTGTAGTAAACATTTCGGCATGATCATTATCTAATTCATCTTTAAGTTCAAAAAGTCTATGTACATGTTCTCTCACTTCTTCATCCCTCTCCCTACAGCGTGCTAATGCATTCAAATCTAACAATCGCTGCGGTGGTAATTTCCCAATTAACTGTTTCCATTTCTCCACCAAATATTCACCCATGCATTCCAACACTACCTGTCTTTCGTTGCTTCTTCGGAAGTCATACATCGAAGCCAATGCTGCCGTCCCATCATTCCCGTCTATATACATCTCTGCCTGTTGCTGCAATTCCACCTCCCTTTCTTTGCTGATCGCACTGCGAGTTACCCTCATGCATCCCCGTTGTTCAGTCCCGCCTCTCGCCCCCATGGTTTCAACTTCAACCCCCTTAGGAACGGACGGTACCGAGTCTGTGTCTAAGGCGGGAGGTGCAGATGGGACAATGGGAACAGGGAGTGTCTGTTGTGGGCCTGGTTGGCTAATAGGAAGTGTTACATGCGCGGTCTGTGGCTGTGGGAGGGCTTGAGCTAATGGAGGGAGAGTTTGGGCTATGGGCGGGATTTGGGCACTAGTTACTGACGTGTTTGGTCTCACTTCTGATCTTGGGCCTTGTTTTGTATGGGTCAATATGTTTTCTATCAATTCATCTGCTATGTGTAATTCTCGTTGTGGGTATATTTTTTCTATATTCAACTGGTCACGTCTACCTGACATCCTTAGACTCTGCGTCCACTCCTCCTCTTCCTTTTCTTCCGCTACTTCACCTTTCGATTTATGCCTGCGCGCATGCTTCGCTCTACTTCTAAATCGGAGCATTGCTTCCCTTCTCCAGTCCTTAATGATATCAAATGCTGCAGGACGCGCTTTCTTTCTTATCAACACCCTTTCCAAGTTATCTATTCTCGCTATCTCAAAACTACCATTAATCGGCCACTGATGGTCTTGTTGCTTTCTGGTTTGCCTATGCCAAGTCTCACAGAATATTATCGCACCCACTCCATACTTCACATACATCTCATATGCCGGCGTTCTCCCAGGTGGTGCAATTTGGCCATCTTCCAAAGATTGTCTACCGCAGCGGAAAAACCCTGCTAGGGAGGACAATACCCCAGGCATGTTTCAACCTTCCCCCTGGTTAATCAACCTTACCTAGGGCGTTTGATTTTGTAAAGTCAACTCTCAACCAATATCAGGATTACGGGGAATGACTCACCTGATAAATCAATTTGTCCTTTCGGACACAAGTCGTCTGTATACTGACGCAACCAATGACATTGTGTCTGCGTTTCTTGGCTTCCGCCTCGTTTCGGGACCCTCACCTCCTTGTTCTCTAGCCAGGCACGTTGATCAAGGATCAGATGTGTGCAGATCTGCAGAGGAGTCTCTCATCACTTCTACAGGGCGCCCCGAACATCTCTTGATCCCGGCTCGATCGTCCCATCCTCGCCGTTCTCCGCCTTGACTCAATTACAACGTATGCGATGGAACAAGTGGGTGAGGGTCCCTATTCGGGCGCCATCTTGAAAGAGGCCCCTAGGGGTCCTTTACATCTATGGAAACAAGGCGAGTCACCACACACAATAGATACGCCAGACACGAGGTTGTATTCCCAAAGCTAGGGTTTATTGCAAAGCAAATAGTCTCAGTTGGCCAATTCGGTCTCACGCCCCACAACGTGTATCTCTAGACCTCGAGGGACGCAAGAGAGTGAATTACGTACATCAGTTACATATATACAAAATGCATATCATACAATCAGCTATGACATGTTTAACACCCCCCTTTATTGGGTTTCTTTGAACTCAGTGTGATGATGGACACTTTCGACAATTATGACACATTCAAATATCTATTCTAGTAACAATATGCAATTTGCAAGTGCAGAGGCATCTTTCAGTGGTTGAACAGAACACAGTGCTTCTGTACTTGGAAGTGAGATAAATAAGGGGGAAGGGTTGCATTCCAGACCTTGCTATCTATGAGGTGCTATTCGTGTCCTGGGAGCCGACACGAACTAACAGGGCTCAGTAAAGGGGGGCCGTAAAAAGAGCATAATTCAAGCCTTTAGCTGCTTTATTCTAAACATATTCTACCATATAACGAGACTGACTGGCAGCTGCAAAATGATTACATGCCCTGCAGCTCTGCTTCAAGGCTACATTTCGGGAGGGAGCCGGGCATTCTTTCCTAGCACTGCCTACGTTGTGTTTGAACAAACTCTTGTTATCCTCGCGGCTCTGCGGCCTTGTCCTTTCGCGTGCAGACAACAATGTTTTACAGTCGAGCAGTGTAAGCAGAAAATGTACTGCGAAGCAATAAGAATAGAAAGCAATGAGCAATGGTTTGAAAACAAAATGGCGATCCTTGTTACATCAAAATGGCTGTTCATTATCAAATTCGGAAACCTATATGTCTGTCATATCATGCATGAGACGGTTGGCCCACGGCCACCAAAATACTTTTGCCGTCCCATATGAGAGGTATCCATTTTTCTAGACTGACATCTTCCCTTTCCACTATCTTCTTTCCAGGTCCCCCTCATTCGCACTGGTAAATAGTCACACACGCATCCACCAATCACAGTAAAGAGCTCTCCATGTTACACTATAATTTCTGTACAACATTCATCTGAGCAGAAACCACACCCAGAAATGTTATTGCATGATCTCTTAGCCTCCACGGTCCCATTTCCATGCCCGCCATCCTCAAAAGCCCCGGATGTAGCTTTTATGCTGTGTGTGGGTGTGGCAGAATTTATTTCAATCAGGGTAAGTGTCAAAACTCAAAACTTCCCCTTTAACTTCACCCAACTCCTCCTCATCAGAATCTCCGGTTGAGCTTGTAGAAGTTGCCCAATCATTTCTCCTCTGGTACTTCTTTGAGTCCTTCTTCTTTTTGGATTTCTTTTGACGTAAGTAAGGACGTGGCTCCTCGGAGGCCACCGTGACCGGATGGGTACCAAATTTGGAGATCTCCCAGGATCCAGTCCCACAACTCCAGGGAAAAAGCCGTTGGCAGAAAAAACCCTCTGTAGTTGATGTTCTTCTTGGTACTGCCGGGTGGTATCTTGAATAAAGTACCAGTAGAATCAGTCTAAACGAATAGTTCCAACTTATGATGAAAGGAAGTAAGGAGCTGTAGTTCTGCTGGAGGATTCGATCCAATCTGATGATAAGAACAGTTTTAGTAGTATTGGTAGGTACTCCAAGATCCAATATCCAGTATGCACCGCAGGAAACAAACGGTGTAGTAGGGAACTGCAATATCCAGTATGCACCGCAGGAACAGGCGGTGCCGTAGGCTAGGCACACCATAGAACTGGCGGCACCAAAGGAAGTCGGTACAGAAGCAAAGAAAGAAGGGCAGCCGTGAGGAAAACTGAACGGATTGCACTGAAAGAAGGTAAAAGCCTAAGACACACGGAAAATAGAGAGAAGAAAAATTAAAGAGGTGAAGTAGATCAGGCGGAAATTAGAAAACAAGAAGAGGAATGAAGGGCGTAGACCCGAAAGACAGGTTAAAACACTAGTTAGAAAGATAAGGGAGAGAACCGAAGAAGGAGCGGAACAAAAATAAACCTCTGTGAATCTTATCAGATAGACACCGCTAAACAAGGAAAAATCTGTGAGGAAATAGCACCGCGAGTGACTGCAGATGGAAAATGCGAAAGATAAGGTTGAGTAAGGCTTCAGAAAACAGAGAAACATGAGCAAAAGGGCAGCGACCAAAGTTACGAGTAAACGATGATACAACGCACCGATGCCACAGTGCGTGAGCGTATATACGCTCTGGACGCCATCTTGGTGGAAGACTAGACCGTTACTGGAAACAAATAACATCCATGTTAGGTGTATCTCCATCGATACCATACCTTCCATGGTTGGTGCATAACAGTATGCCCCCTTCTATGTTGGAATCCTCCTGGTTTAATGGGAAACAGTCTGTGAAATCTCCTTATTAGGTCCGGGGCATGTATATGCGACTTGGGCTGCCAAGTCCTTTCGGAAATTGGGTAACCCTTCCAATGAACCAGATATTGCAATGTTCCTTGTCTGTAGCGTGAATCTATCAATCTGGCTACCTCATACTCTTCTGGAACCGGGGGAGTCTTGATATCCTTCTTCCTGGTTCTTCTGTGGAATGGATCCTCAATATGGTTCTTCAACAAGGAGGTATGGAATACAGGGTGTATTCTACTGAATCTAGCAGGTAATTTTAGCTTGTACGCTACATGGTTTATTTTAGCCTCTATCTGGAAAGGACCAATGTATCTCGGGGTAACTTTGCCTAATCGTGCCCACCTGGGTAAGTATCTGGTGGATAACCAGACTTGTGACCGTGGACCCCATTGAGGAACTGGTCTTTTAATATCAGCGTATCTCTTGGAGTTCTTTCTACTCTCCTCCAAAGTATGTAGAGCAGAAGTATGTATCTGTTGAATCTCAGACAATATTTTGTCCACAGATGGCGCCTTGGTATCACTGGATCCAATCATGGGAAAAAAATGCACGTGATAGCTGTAGGTACACAAAAAAGGAGTCATACCAATAGCTGTGTGGCTAGTATTGTTATATACAAATTCAGCCATAGGGATCAAAGAATCCCAATTGTCTTGTTCCCTATTTCAGAAACAATGGAGGTACTCTTCAAGAGTAGCGTTTAGCCTCTCCGTCTGTCCATTGTACTGCGGGTGATAACCCAACGACATTGCTCTATGGATACCTAGCTCCTTACAAAGTATGGACCAGAATTTTGAAGTGAACTGAACACACCTATCAGAAATGATTACACAAGGCAGTCCATGTAGCCTTACCATGTCTCCTAGAAACACTGAGGTTGTTTCTGCTGCTCAGGGTACTCCCTTTAATGTAGAAAAATGGGCTTGTTTTGAAAACGAGTCGACCGTTACCATTATAGCTGTCTTTCCATGAGAGGGAGGAAAGTCCACAATAAAATCCATAGAGATGTTTTCCCAAGGGCAAGTGGTTAGGTCAGGTTGTTGTAATAGACCAATAGGCTTCTGTCTAGATACCTTGGCACTGGCACAGACTGAACAAGACCCGACATAAGATTTAATTTCTGAACTTACCGAAGGCCACCAAAAGCTTTGGGTTAGCAGTTCATTTGTGTCCTTCTGGCCTCTATGTCCAGACAATGGAAGATCCTGACATAAGGTGAGAGCTTGTTCTTGAAGTTATGGAGTGGGTAGAAACAGAGCCGACTTGTAAAATCATAGCCCTTCTCTCTCTTGTAGGCCCTTGGTTGCAGGAGTCTGTTTCGTGCAGGACGTATACCCCTCCTGTACCTTCTGGAGATAGTGATTGATCACGGCTATGAACCTTTGTTTGGGTAATATCCTCTCTTCATTGATCAAGACTGCCATCTCCTGTCCGGACTCAGGCCAACTTCTGGAAAGGGCATCAGCTACCCCATTCAACGTACCCGAAATTAAGGTAATCTGGAAATCGAAGTTTGAAAAATAATAGGCCCAGCGGGCATGGCGGGAATTTACGACACTCCATCTGCTGGAGAACTCTTAGATTCCTATGGTCGGTACGTATAAGAAATGGATTGGTTGCACCTTGTAAGAGGTGTCTCCACTCCTCACAGGTCATTCTCATGGCCAGCAATTCTCGCTCGAGTACAGAATAATTCCGTTCACAGCTGGTAAGGGTTCGTGAATAGTAGGCGATAGGGTGTTCCTGGCCTTCTATGTCTTCCTGCAAAAGCACAGCTCCCAGAGCGCCGCCGGAGGCGTCAGTCTCAACGATGAAAGGCTTTGATTGGTCTGGTTGTATAAGAACAGGAGCTGTGGTGAATAATTCTTTTAGTGTGGAAAAGGCCTTCTGAACTGCTGGGTTCCAGGAAAAAGAGACTCCTTTCTTAAGGAGTGAAGTTAAGGGTAACACTATCTCTGAAAAATGGGGAATGAAGCGACGGTAGAAATTCGCCAATCCAAGAAAGCGTTGGATCTCCTTGACAGAGGAGAGTACTGACCATCTGAGAATGGCCTTAACCTTGTCTAAATCCATCCTAATACTTGTAGAAGAGATTATGAATCCAAGATAGGGTATCTCTGTAACCTCGAAAGAACACTTTTCCGGCTTGGCAAACAGATCATTCTCTCTTAGCCTGCGAAGTACCTCTTTAACCTGAGTACGATGTTCATGTAGAGACTTGGAAAATATCAAAATATCATCCAGATATACCACAACTGAAATGTTGAGCATATCTGAAAACACCCGGTCCATGAATCTCTGGAACACCGCTGGGGCATTTACTAAACCAAAAGGCATTACACAATACTCAAACAGCCCCAACGGTGTTCGAAAGGCGGTCTTCCATTCATCGCCATGGCATAGCCTTAGCAAATGATAGGCACCACGTAGGTCAATCTTAGTGAAGATTTGTGAGTCCTTAACAGCTTCTAGGATATCCCTGATAAGGGGCATGGGGTATCTTTCCCGAACAGTAATATTGTTCAAACCGCGGTAGTCGATACAAGGACGGAGTTTTTTGGTACCCTTCTTTGCTACAAAAAACAAAGATGCACCGTCTGCGGAATTTGACCTTCTAATTAGCCCATTGCTGAGGTTTGAATCGAGATATTCCTTAAGTGCATTCCATTCTAGTTGGGATCATGGATACATCCTCCCAAAAGGTAAGGGTACGTCTTCATTAAGCTCTATGCAACAGTCTTCAGGGTGATGAGGTGGAAGGAGTTTGGGCATAACATCTTCGAATACGTCCTCGAATTCTTTGTACTGCATCGGAATCGCTGAAATAGTCAGCTGAGGTTGAGCTACCAGGTAGGCGGATTGTACCTCAGTTGTGGTACCTTGATGCAATTGTTACAGCAGTATTCTGAATCAAAACTCAAACCGTTTTCACTCCAATTGATACACGGGTTGTGAAGCCTCAACCAAGGTATTCCCAGTATGAGAGGAAAGTGTGCCGCTCTAATCACATCAAAAACAACCTTCTCGTAGTGGTTACCCATTGATAACTGCATGGGCAGTGTTTCCATGGTGATAGGTCCAAAGGATAATGGACGACCATCTACTCCTTGTACAGGTATCATCCTCTTCTTGGGTTGAAGAAGGATCTAATTGTCTTTTGTCCCGGAGATATCAATAAAGTTGCCTGCTGCTCCGCAGTCCAACATGGCTAAAACCGGAATATTACTTCCTGTTGTAGTGGTTAATGACACTTGAAAAACCATTAATCTGTTATCCTCTACTCCTTCTCCTTCGCCTGATACTGTGGGGTTGCAAGTATTTGTGCTGCTCTCCCCGTTACCTCCCTTGCAAAGGGACAAGGTTGAACGTTTCCTGAACGCCGGGAAGGGATCTCCGTACAGTCCTTCAAATGATGTTTGGAGGACCCACAGTACATACATAAGTTCAGTTCACGCCTGTGTCTTCTTTCTTCAGATGTCAATGGTCCACGGGTAGCGCCGATCTGCACAGGTTCCTCAGTGAAGGATCTGTCCTTAGAAATTGAAGGAGGGTTGTAGCTCGATTGACCTCCTCGGACTCTCTTCCTCTCATGGTGTCTCTTGTTTAATCTGAATTCAATCCATAGAACCAAAGTTACTAGTTCAGCAAAAGTGTCTGGCCACTCAAGCTAATTCATCCTTTATCTCCTCTTGGAATCCTCTACGAAATATGGTCTGCTGAGATGTTTCTGGTCATCCGGCCAAGGTAGCCAACCCTTGGAATTGGGATACATAGGATTCCACATCTTGGTTCCCCTGTCTGCATCCAACAGTGCCTCATATGTTGAGTACTGAACCTCTGGTCTTTCGAACTGTATCTGTAAATTGCGAACAAACAAGTCATAGTCGTTCACTGATGGATCTTCCACCGTTACCAAAGGTGTTGCCCATCTCAAGGCATTACCTGTCAGGTTGGATATTAAGAATCCTACACGTGCTCTTCCAGACTCGAAAAACTTCTTTCTGAAAGAAAAGTATACTGAGCATGCGTCAAGAAACTCCTTTATACCCTTAGAGTTTCCGTCGTACTTGGGCATGGAGAATGGCATTGTCGGTAATTTACCTCTTCCTTCATCTCTAACAGAGACCCGGTGACGTAATGCTTGGTTTTCAGCCTGGAGTGCTTGCATATCAACTCATAGGCCTTGAATGGCATTACACATCTCTTGTATCTGTTCCGGAATAGCCATTGGAATCTTCTTTTGGCGTTGTATACTGTCAAAACTCACAACTTCCCCTTTAACTTCACCCAACTCCTCCTCACCTGAATCTCCGGTTGAACTTGTAGAAATTGCCCAATCTTGTCTCCTTCGGTACATCTTTGAGTCCTTCTTCTTTTTGGATTTCTTTTGACGTTAGTAGGGACGTGGCTCCTCGGAGGCCACCGTGACCGGATGGGTACCAAATCCGGGGATCTCCCAGGAGCCAGTCCCAAAACTCCAGGGAAAAAGCCGCTGGCAGAAAAAACCCTTTGTAGTTGATGTTCTTCTTGGTACTGCCGGGTGGTATCTTGAATAAAGTAACAGTAGAATCAGTCTAAACTAATAGTTCCAACTTATGATGAAAGGAAGTAAGGCGCTGTAGTTCTGCTGGAGGATTTGTTGCAATCTGATGATAAGAACAGTTTTAGTAGTATTGGTAGGAACTGCAAGATCCAGCATGCACTGCAGGAAACAAACAGTGTCGTAGGGAACTGCAATATCCAGTATGCACTGCAGGAAACAAATGATGTAGTAGGGAACTGCAATATCCAGCATGCACCACAGGAACAGGTGGTGCCGTAAGCTAGGCGACACTGTAGAACTGGCGGCACCAAAGGAAGTCGGTACCGAAGCAAAGAAAGAAGGGAAGCCGTGAGGAAAACTGAATAGATTGCCCTGAAAGAAGGTAAAAGCCTAAGACACATGGAAAATAGAGAGAAGAAAAATTAAAGAGGCGAAGTAGATCAGGCGGAAATTAGAAAACAAGAAGAGGAATGAAGGGCGTAGACCCGAAAGACAGGTTAAAACACTAGTTAGAAAGATAAGGGAGAGAACCGAAGAAGGAGCCGAACAAAAAAAAACCTTCATGAATCTTACCAGATAGACACCGCTAAACAAGGAAAAACCTGTAAGGAAATAGCACTGCGAGTGACTTCAGATGGAAAATGTGAAAGATAAGGTTGAGAAAGGCTTCAGAAAACAGAGAAACACGAGCAAAAGGCAGAGACCAAAGTTATGAGTAAACGATGATACAACGCACCGATGTTACGGTGCGTGAGCCTATATACGCTCTGGACGCCATCTTCTTGGAAGACTAGACCATTACTGGAAACAAATGGCATCCATGTTAGGTGTGTCTCCATCGATACCATACCTTCCATGGTTGGTGCATAACAGTAGGCGATTTCGTCTTCAGTGGTGGCTCTGAAAAGAGCCTTTTTTATGCTTCTAGAGAAACACCTTTATTTTATAGTGTTTTCTGTTTTCTTCTCCCCCTCACATTCTTATAGTACACTTTTCACCACCTCCTGTAGATGGGCAAACAAAAGTGCATCACCAATGCTGGATAAAGATATGCCATTTGCATGGAAACACACTGCATTTTGAGAATGAATGCTGTCATTGTTGCTGAAGAACATCCCATGAGGGACAAAAAATCACACATGCTTCTTGTTGATGAGACCACTTCCAGCCTCTGGCTGGAAACAACATACATTAGGATAGTCCCATACTCTTCTTGGTGATATGGCAGAGTAAACCACCTGGCAGTGGGAAAAGCCTCTTCACTGCATTCATCAACCTCTTCAGTTGATGGAACAAATGTGAATAAGCCATGTAACCCAAATGCAGGCTGCCATAATGCACGACGACAACGTGCACTGTAACGAAACTGGCCACTTGTCTGCAAAGGTCAAGCATAAGGCTGAAACTGCGGACAGTGCACCACAATGCGTCCACTCCTTCCAAACCGAAATTGCCATCAAAGTGGCTTTCCTGAGCATACTTGTGCAGATCTACCACAAAGGCAACACCCAAAATCAACACGATTTGTTTCTCCATGTCAGCCCTCCACACTACGCAGAGTAATGAAAAATTGTATTACTGTCCTTCATGTGAACCACACCCTCAGTACCTGATTGGATAATCCCCAGAGTCCCATTTCCATTGGCCAGCATGGTGAGAAGAGCAGACTGTGGCACATGCGCTTCCCCTAGTACCGCAAGGGCTGTGCCCCAATAAAGCAGGAGCAGCCCTTCTTCCCTTTCCACTATTTTTCGTCCAGCACTACCTCATTGGGTACTGTTAAATAGCACACACACATCCACCAATCTCAGGCAAGACGGCAGCATCTAACACTGTCCGTTCTTTACAACACTTCATATGCACCGTTACACATTCAGACTGCAAGTGTTTTGTGAATCGAAAGCAAAGTTCAATAAAACTATCCATGACTTCTGCCTCCAGATTAATCCACATCGCCAGGAGTGGGGGAATGCATTTCAACCAAAGTAGTGGATTTTATCTGTAGTGGTAGCTCTGAAAAGACACTTTTTTTAATTGTGTTATTTTTTCTTTTTTTTTACGTGCTTGCACAAAACCTTGTTTGTTTTTGCTCTTTATCTCAGTTTCTGTTTCCTTCTCCTCCTTACTTTTTTACAGGAGTCTCTTTAATGCTTCTTGCACAGTGTAAAACAACACAGCATTGCCAATGGGGGTCAGAGAAATGCCATTTGCATGTAACCAGTGAACAATTTGCTCATTAATGATGTTATAGTCAGTGGAGAACATCCAAGCAGTGCACTCCATGGGCCTCATTCCGAGTATGGAGGTAGTCATGGCGCTATTTGTGCTATGACTACCTCCCATACCGGGTCCGGGTCTGACCTGGTTCAATGGGGACTTGCCGGTCCATTCCAACTCTGGAGGGACCGGTAAGTCCCCATTGAAAAATCCATTCCCCATTCCCATTTGAGCCCCCATAGGGCTCAATGGGAATGGGGAAGTAGCTAATAACAGTACCGCAATTTGTGGTACCGTTATTAGCTCTCTGGTCCCGTAGCGGCTCCCGCTAAGGGCACCTGGTAAATCCAGGCGCCCATTGCGGTACCCGCTAAGGGACCTCGGAATTGGGCGCAAAGGGATTACCAGCAACGATGTCCTTAACGGTGCCCGGTATCCCTTTGCACCCACCTCAGAATGAGGCCCCATGTGTACCGTTACACACTCAGAGTACACATCTCATGTGATTTCAAAACACCTCCAGTTAAAAGTTTGCCAAAAGTATCCACACTTTCAGCCTCAAGATTCACCCAGAGCAGCACCCACCACCACTAAGTACAGGTAGCAATATTTATTTTCCTCCCAGCACTCCAGTAAGTGCAAAGAACCAATACTTGAAAGTGCAGTACAGTAGTCAGTAATCTGCACAATGCACACTACCCAAGCACATCAAATATCCAGTTCAACCCTATCCACTTCTGTACACAGTATTTCAACACAGCACTCAGTGGACACACTGCAGGAGTATTCACGCCATAAGCTCTTAAGTTTTCACATCCTATATGAGTTACTCTCCTTAGGTTATTCTTCGCCCCTCCCAAAGAAACCTCTAAAAATGTACTCTCATATGAGACCTTTTTGTTGTGTCTAGTTAGATGATTCCCATGAAAACCCTCCTGATGGGGTGTTACTAAGAAACCAATCTGTCTTAATGTCGGGGTCTCTCTCATTACAAGCTCATAAACTAACTTTGATTCAAAACTAAGAAGTGCAACATTTGTGTAGTCACGATCTATAGACTCAAAACGTTCAATGTCCTTTGAAGTGATTGCACTCAGGTTTAAAATTTCTGAAAATAACAATAAAATAGTTGATCTGTTAAGTTAGAGTCGCCGATCATCTTTAAAAATACTTTCCATCGAAATTCTATGAGGCACAGGTGTCCATTTATTCTCACCTGAAATCTGGGGTTTGTTTTTGCTATGATATCCATTAGGAGCCGGCACTCGCTGTCCACAGGATATACTACACGTGGATTGGCTCTTTTCCAAGCCATACCACATGTTATTCCTGTGGAGGTACGAGCGTGCCTGCCTTTGTTCACGGCGGGGGGTGGCAGCCCCTTAGCCAATTAGGATGTTCGAAATAGGCCATTCCCCTCTCCGAGCTTCCCCAAGGCTGACAGGTGCCTTTGTCCCCAGCCGGGGACTCAGGTAAGTTTTTTTTTCTCCCCTCCACCCCACTCCCCCACAAACTATCCCCTCCCCGTCCTCCCTACCCCACATACCTTCTTTTTCTTTTTCTCAGCAGCGAACGCGCTGGAAACTATTCTTTTCCCAGCGCGTTTGCTCCCTATGGTCGCCATGGAAAGGGAAAACGGACTACGTTTTCCCTTTCCCGGTGGCCATTTTATTTGACATTTTTGTTTCTGTTTCTGATCAGAAAAAATACCATTAGTAACCCGGTCTAACGGGCTGGGGTACTAATGGCTATAAGACCCTCGGCAGCGGGCCATACCTCCCACGGTATTGCCCCCGGTGCCCTGTTAAGGCCCTTGCTATGCTCAGGCCTGTATCTAGGAGCCCTGGGGGCATTACCTGGGGTGGTATTGGCGCGCCGCCTGGGGTCTCATTGACACATTAAGCACTCTCCTATTAATTTTATCACAGTGAGAATTTGACAGCTCCCTCCCTCTCGCACCTTTCAAAATGCTAAATATAGATGTGAATCCGATTTTGGGAATCATCTCCCTTCTCACTTCAAGCTGCTAACTAGCTGGGCAGAGCAGTTCGTACATATTCCTTACTCCAGTACTTTTAAAAGGAGGTTTGTTTATCGCAGTGTCATCTCTACCCGTTTTTAAAGTGTCCTCCCTTCTCATTTCAGGCTGCTTAATAACTGGGCAAAGACATTCTTACAAATACCTGGCCCCATTAAAGTCCAGTTTAGCAATGTTTATTGAGATTAAACAAATGAGATCAGTACATAATAGAACCATTACAGACATTCACGAAGAAAAACATTAATTACAGTTTGATCTCGAGAAAAACGAACATATGTTCTTAGAATTAGTGGGTAGGGGAGTACACCATAGAGATATTTCATTAATGAAAGGGATTTAACAACATTGGAATCTGCAATTTAGTTAAAGTTCATAAACCTAAGACTCACAGTGGAGAAACAAACAGAATACAAACACGAGGACAGAGGGAATGGGGGGGATAGGAGGAAGTTATCATTGGCAATATAATAATTAGATTCTTATGAAGTGATATATTGGCAAAAGCTGAAGAGCAAGCAAGAGTTGGTAGGCTCTGCAAACCCAGTGAGGAGAATCGAAAACAAGTGCTCAAGATCCATGAGAAGCTTCAGCAAAACAGTCCAGATAGCGGATAAAAAAAAAAACATTTGGCATTATGCTTGGGAATGGAATCCATAGATGTGGCCATACATAACTCAATTCTATGTACATGATACATGTTGTTCTACTACCCTTTGATAGATAGGTTGTGGGAGTCTTTCCATTTGGTGGTGATAAGCTTCAGAGCAATAACAATGAACATGTCATATAGCTTAGCAGAGGTATGCATATTAATGTTAGTGACCACCCTACTTCCCAGAACAACATTTAAAAAGGAAAGTGGGACATCAACAGAAAGCATGAGTTTAAGGAGTTTCCACACTTCCTGCCAGAATTTAAATACATATAAACAGTCAAAAAACATATGTTTATAGGATGCAGGGGTATACCCGCAAGACCATCATATGTTGTCTGTGTCTTTTTTGGATTTGGACAATTTCACGGCAGTGATAAATGCTCTGTGGATGAAGAAGAACAGATGTTGTGTTATGTTGGCCGGTGCGAATACGTCCCTGATCCTGGAGTACAGTAGGGACCCTGTCTGGTCATCCGAAGCATTACCCAGGTCGTTATTCCACGTCAAGTGTACCAGCCAAACAACATAGTTGGAGGACAACACTTTATAATACTTTTATATCGGAAACCATGGTCAATAGTAAAAGTCTGGAGGTATCAGGTGTGAGGGAAGTGTTCGAGAAATGAAAAAGTGCATCTAGGCACGCATTTACCAGATTATTATAAAAGCTGAAGTCCGAAACAGGGATGGAAAAGAGATTTTTTAGTGGTTGAAAGGAGAGAATGGAGGAGCCATTGACAATTTGTTGAATGAATTTGATGCCATTTTTTAACCAGGATTTATGATATAATATTCTGTTGTTAATAGTAATATTTTTGTGTTGCCAAAGCATAGGGGATAGTTCCATGGCAGGGAACATGTTATATGGAAACAGAAATAATCTGAGAGCTAAAATACTAGCTTTAGTGGGATCAGACCTAACTGTTGAACAGTGGAAAAAGACATATGTAAGATCGGCTACATCAAAAGGTTGTGCTAAGTGTTTTTCTAAAGCAAACCAGGATGGAATATAAGAGGAGTTAGGAGGGGCAAACCAGCAGTGGGATTGTTTAAGAAGAAAGACTGTATGATATGATTTGAAGTCAGGGAATCTGTCCCCACCCATATTGTATGGGGCTTTTAACTTGGCAATAGCAATCGTTTTACATTTGCCCGGGCCCCACAAGAAGTTAAGTAGAATAGAGCAGATACATTTAAAAAATGAGGAAGGCAATGGGACAGGCAGGAGTTGTAGGTAATATGAAACGATGGGGGATAGCATAATTTTAATGGTATTGAGGCAACCACACCAGGAAAGATAGAGGGAAGACCACCTAGAGGTTAATACACTAAGGCGATCTAACAGTATATGCCTGTTGAGTTAGATAGTCTCAACAGTTGAGGAGGCAAAGCGAATGCCTATATATTTAATTGATGCATTACTCCATTTGAAACCAAAGATATCTAAGTCATGCTTAACACAAAAGGAATTGAGAAGTAAGATCTCAGATTTGTCTTTATTATGTTTATAGCCTGACACAAGGGAGAAATGATGAAGTCTGTCATGCAGGTGGGGAAGGTGGAGATGAGAATGTCATCTGCATAAGCAGCTATTTTAGTAATCACATTTCCACAGGATTCCTGGTATGTTTTTGTTGGATCTAATGAGTTCTAGCAAGGGTTCAAGAGAGTGAATGTAAAGGATGGGGGAGAGGGGACAGCCCTGTCTAGTACCTCCCTGTATTGGAAAGAAGGATGAGGATTGACCATTAATGATAATAAATGATTTGGGACAGGAGTATAGAAGCTGTACCAGGGAGATAAACTCGTTGCCTCACACATGCCATCAGAGCGATTGAAACATAAAGTCCCAATTGACTCGGTCGAAAGCTTTTTCTGCATCAAGTGTGACTGCATCCTAGCCCTGTTTATCTTTCTTGTCCTTAGAGATTGCATGAATGGCATCAAATAATAGTCGCTCATTAGCAGAAATATTCCGTCCCTTCACATACCCGACTTGATCAGACTTGATCATAGCTGGAAGAGATGATTCAATCCTATTGGCAAGAATTTTAGCAAAAGTTTTTCATTCAACATTGATGAGAGAAATTGTTCTATAGTTACAGGGAGATCCTGAAGAAAATGTATGCGATATGAAGTATGAGAAAATGAGTGTAAGTTTAGGGGTAAGGGAATGAGCCAATTTTTCATAAAATTCTGTAGAGAGACTGTCTGGCCGGGGAACCTTTCCTTTACCCAGTCCCTTAATGGTGCGTGTGATTTTGGGAAGTAAAATGTCACCTTCTAAGTTTGTTAAGTCAACTTGGAGATGGGAGTGTCTATTGATCTTATGAAGAAAGGAGTTGATATTTTCGGGGGGGGACCTTGGTTTCAGTGGTGTATAAGTCTTAATAGAACTATGTGAAACAGTGTAGGCTATTGTTGGGGTGAGTAAGGGTTGTGCCAAGTTTGTCTTTAATGTGTGATATGTATGCTTTTTCCTGCATAGTTTTAAGGTAAGAGGCCAATGACTTCCCAGCCTTATTCGAAGTTTGATAAATCTTTGTATTTAAGTAGGGTTGCTGCTGCTAATTCTGTAAATTCATTATTGATTTTGAAACGTAAGGCCATAACCAAACGAAGATTTATAGCACTGAAATCATGGTAGTATTGTTTTTCACCAATTGAAAGTTGGTTATAAAGCTCATCAAGGTGTCTTCTACGTTGCTTTTTTTCCAGAGCATGCCATAATATGATCTCTAAGCACGGCCTTAAACACATCCCAATTACTGACTACAGAGGTGTCACAATCAAGATTTTCAGCAAAGAATTGCTGAAGGAACAGTTGCACAGATTGAATAAACTCCTGATCCTGTAATAGATAGTTGTTAGTAGTTACTAGCGGAGCATGATCAGAATTAATAATATTAGAGATCATAGAGTCAATAATAGTGCCAGTAAGAGATTTGGAAGAGAAAATATAGTTCAAGCGAGAGAGTGTGTCATGTGAAGGCGAGTAAAATGTATATTCTAAATGCATAAGGTGGGAAAGTCTCCACGAGTCAATCAGACCAGTCTCAGCAACACATTTGATGAAGGCTTTGTGGGTTTTAGAAGTTTTAAACAGACATTTAGATTTGGGAGGAATGGGTCAAGAACTTGATTAACATCTCCACATACAATAAGATAGGTAAAGTTATTTTTGAGAATCATTTGTTTCAGGGAAACCCAAAAGCCAGGGTCGGGTACAGTAGGAGCATAGACGTTAAGGATGGAAACATACACTGAAGCAATTAAAAGCTTAATCCAAACCTGGCATCCGTTAGTGTCGGCACCTTGGTCCTGAATTATGAATGGTAATTTCTTGCTAAGGAGTATAGCAACTCCATTTTTCTTATCTAACGTAGGATTTGTAATAACGTCTTTGATCCAAAGGGACTTGAGATTTATTGCTTCCGCATTTGATAGATGAGTTTCTTGAATGCATACCAGTGATGGTTCGAGTCTATTGAGATGGGAAATAATCTTGCTCCTCTTAATTGGGTTATTGCAACCTTTAACGTTCCAAGTTATACAGTTAAATACCATTGAAACAATTAATTAATTGTAGGGTCTGGATAGAAGCCAATAAAAAACATAAGATACAATCAAACCAGAGTGTGATGGGCAAAGCTTGAACAATGTAAATCAGAATAGTATTAACATAGTTGTAACCTTACATTACGGGATCAACATATGAACGGAAAACACATAAGGGTAAAAGGATGGGGAGGAGAAGTCGGATCAGCGTCTGCCAATTCAGAGTCAAAAAGTGAGGAAAAAACCTCAGATTCGGGAGGCATAAAACCAACAGCATATGTGGAATTACTATAGCAAGGAGATCAGACCAGGAAGTGAGAGAAAAAAAAAGGGAGAAAAAGGAAAGAAAAACTCTGAAGGGAATAAGTAACACCTACAGAGCCATCAAAAGGAAAATGACGACTCATAGCAGGAGCTGGACGCCATGACTGCACCTGTCTCATCTATATTATAGTATGAAATTATTGATAACATTGGATGAAGTCCAAAGTGGACAGGAAAACCAAAACATCATGTTGCTGAAGAGGTAGAGGGAATAGCCGGTGATCAAGTGCCCATGATTTACGTCTCAATGGTGCAAATGAAAGCTTTCAGATTGACGGGATCATCAGTACGACCCTCATGTGTGACTTTGAAAGAGCAAGGGTGACATAATATGTATGTAATGTTGAGCTGCTTCAATGCAGGGTGGAAGGATAGAAATTCATTCATACAGAGAGCTGTGTTTCCTAACACATCTTGAGAAATATGAATATTGTTACCATGCCAATTGACAGATTTCTTCTACTTAGGTGTTGAGATGATTTGCTGGAGTATGGTGTATTCAAGCAAAAGGAATGTAAGAGTTTGTGGAGGAGGGCGAGGAGATTTAGTGTTCCTTAGTGGACCTATACGATGAGCACGCTGGATATTGAATGCAGTTTCCATTGGCAGATGAAGAATGGCAGGTAGCAATTTCTGTAAGAATGCAATAGGGTTTGTGCCCTTGCACCCTTCAGGAAGGCCTGAAATGTGTAGGTTGTTGCACCTGCTTCTATTTTCTAGGACCTCATTATTCTTCTGGAGGTCGTTGACCGTGTTTTCAAGGTGTGCCACCGGCGGGGACATATCTTCCATAAGACCAACCCTTCTCTCCACCTCCTCCATTCTGTCTTCAAAGCCTTTCCATCTGTCATCCAATTGTTGAAGTTTTTGATTTCTGGTATCAATACAGGGCTTTAGTGCTCTAATGTCTTGTAGAATGGCCTCAATAGCTGGATCTGTTAGACATGGCGGGGGTAGTGAGTCACTTTTAGGTCTCTTCAAATTAGTTAGAAAAGGGTAGGGTCCATTGTAACAGGCATTGCTTTCTGATTGTTTTTGTTGGTAGCCATTGTGCAAAATAGGACATGCGAGACGAGAAACAACAAATTGAGGGGTGCTGTAGCTGTTAAGAAGGGCAGTAGGATCAAATAATGTAGGAGGTGGCAGCAAGGGTGGCTCAATGGTTTGAGATTGGGTTCGGAGATAAGTAAAAGGGTTAAGATACACAGTGATTAGAAAGAGGAATCAGACAATGTATTAGGATTATGCCCAAAAGAACAAAGGTTGGTCAAATATCTTGACTTAGTATTGACAAAATCTTGGACAAAGTTTCACATTTCCCTTACATCCACTTGCAATAGTAAATGATTGTCTTTTATTTCTGATTGGCAGCAAAACGTTGAAAGAAATGTGCGTTTTCTTCATGCGTTAAAACACATTGATCTTCTTGCAATGCGTTATTGTTTTGCCAATTGACTGCAATTTGGTATGACTGCAATAATGTTTTCAGTCGCACATATAAACGAAAGGCGGATTGCCAATTGACTTCAATGTGCTATAACAGCAATAATGTTTTCAGTCTCGCGTGGATAAGAGAATCGTATTGCCAATTGAATTCAATGTGTGGTGACAGGAATGATGTTTTCTACCTCCCGTAAAAAAAGAGACTTGTATTACCAAATAATTTCCATGTGCTGTAACAGTAATAATATGTTTTGTCTCACATAGAAAAGAGAATCGTGTTACCAATTAATAACAATGTGCTTTAACAGCAATGACGTTTTCTACCTCACGTAGATCAGAGAAACGTATTGCAGATGACTGCAATGTGCTGTAATTTCACATAGAAGGGATAACATTCAAAAGTCTGGCAAGAGTATTTCCAATGATACTCTTGTATGCACGATGTCACAGCAGCTGCTGGAAAAGCAGAGTCTGCCAGAGGAGGCGTTGTGGTAGAGGAGGAGCCTGCCCAGGCCCAAGCCAGTGCAATATTGTGGGCAGAGCACCAAACTTCTCATGCTGCGTGGCCACATCAGGCGACAGCCGGCGTGCAGACTATGTCACACCGTGCTTCGGGCAGCCACATATTGGCGAGAAGCAGGAACTTCAGAGAAAAGAAGCACATAAGCAGCCGCAAATCCGGAGCATGGACCCACCAACTATATAGGTAAATTGATGAGTAAAATGATGTTATTATTGAGAGGTGAGACGAAGCTAATGATCTAGTCGGCCATCTTCCCTGGCGCTAGACAACACCCCCCATTAATGTCCAATGGAAATATATTATTTGCAATTTCTCTACTGTCCTCTCCCTTCTCATTTCTAATATGATATGATAGGTTATTTGCAGACCCGGTGTTCAAACTGTTGGTGCTCCGTGTCATCTTGCTTCCAAGGCAAGCACTTTGCCCCTGAGCTATCCTCCCAAGACAAATATAAGTTGGTGTATTAACAGGGAGTCAAACCCAAGATGCCTGCATTGATTCTGACACATCCCAAAGTCTGTTTGAACCTCAAAATCTACTTTAGCTATTCCTGTTCCATGACTAAGAACAATTACATCTGAGAATTCTCTCATGTTTTTCCTTTTAACTACTTACAGATAGCTCCTAGCCCTGAAGAAGGGGCCATATACACCACCACAGACTTAGGAACCTTCTCCATCATTTGTCTCATATTGTGCATAATTAGACTTAGTTGGACACATAATGGAAGCATCTGGGTCCCAATCCCTGTGACCTACCATTGTGTCCACCAAGGCCACATTTTCCTTGAAAATCTCTTATTGTGTACATGTGTACATGTTGACTTGGTTGAACTCAAAGTGGTAGCAACTGGAACCCGATCCTTGTAGCCTCCGATGGTATTCACCAAGACCCCCTTTGACCTGACAATCAGTCCACACTGTATTGCTACTGTTTTAGCCTCTGCCATGTCTGCCATGTCTGCCATGTCTGGATACCCACCAGATTTTATTGCCAGTTGAGGTGGACATTCTCCTCCGAGAAGTTGTCTATTAATATCATTGGAGACTTTTTCACTACATGCCCCAATGCCGCAACAGTATTCCTCCTGTTGTCAATCTGCGACTCAGGAATGGTCAAGTTCAGTAAGAATTTCCGTGATGACCATTTTACATTCCTCTTCTTTGTGTTCTTTGTCTTCTTTTCATGGCCGGCAATGTTGTTTGTCTTCTATGTCACTTTTTATGCACAGGGGAATGCCTTGTGTCCGGAGTTATGTCGCGCTATAGAGTCCCCAACCTAATCATTAACTTTCTGGCCGTCACATTCTATGTTGTTGTTTGATATTTGACACTTGAGTAAATCGGCCCTGACCAAAGGGTCCTCCAGTTGAGATTTAGCTCCCTGGGATGGTGCAGCCATATTTTGGAATAATACAATATCCTGCATCAAGTCTGATGGCTCCTTGTCCAAGCTAGTTTGGAATGATCTTCAACTTCAATTTGTTTGTCCATATGTCCAATGTATTCTGAATTGCTCCTAAATCGAGTGTGTGCATTCTGGCTTCAGTTGTAATATCCTCATATAATGATGCAAATGTTGAAATCACTGCCTTAGCCATTTTGTTCATTTATAATTTACTTAATACCAATGAGTGCTTTCTAGGTGTGGAATCGGGATTCAAACCTGTGTTGCCAACTTTGTCTTGCTTTCAAAACAAGCGTGTTGCCCCTAAGCTATCTCACCTACCCTCTCTTTATCTTTATTTGGTGTTGTATACTCGAAACCCTGTGCGGAGTAGAAACATATGTGACGATATTGAAACCTCACTTATCACTGTCCTCATCCATTTACAAAGATAGAGAATCACCCTGAATGTGACGGGTATACCCAGACGTGGGTCCCGTGCCTGCTGGGTCTAGAGACCCAAGCTACTCCTCACTGATGAGGCCCAACAAGGCTGAAACATGTTTGGGGATTCTTTTTTTTTTTTAACCTTTATTTTGGTTGGTTAAAATTAGATAACCTTTCAAAACAAACATTTACATAAACAGATCAATAAATGTACAACTATATAATTTCTTTCTCGTTATATATTGATTTGATTAATCAAAGACAGCAAAGAGTGAGACAAATTTACGAAATTCTCCACAGGAAGAGATATACTTGCATAGATGTAAGTCAATATTACCTGCAGTACAATTCAATTGATTAATTTGCAAAATCTCGAAAAGCCATAAGATAAAGCAATCCACAATAGGTAGCTGTTAGTTCTCATTATTATAGTGCATCATCATACAAGAACGGTCAGCTGATTGCATTACCGATTCCAAGAACTGCATCGTGGCTATTCTTATTGAGATTTTAGTTGTTGCAAATAATTCACACCACAATCCATTATCAGAGCGAGCTATGTAATGCAAGTGTGTTAATTTCTGTAAGATTGTTTCTCTTTGTTTCTTTAATGAGCCACAAACAATCAATAGATGTTTAAGAGTCTCTTCCATTCCGACAATTTTGCAGAATCGACAATACGCGACTTCTGATTTTATTATACCTCTCCTTAATAAAATCTGATTCGTTGGCCAGAGATTCATACGAAATCTTAAAATTTGAGTTCGAAGTTTAGATGAAGGACATTTCAAAAGATAATCGGCTGTCTGTCGAAGTTTTTTATGACCAAATAGAGTTCTGTCGAAATCTTTTAATCCCAGGAATTTTTGTTGTGTATATTGCCAATCATATTGATGCAGTTTTAGTTTGGCTCTGTTCGGATTATTTAGCAATAAGTCTATTGAGATGTTTGCCATATTCAGATCATCAAAAACTGCGGTTCTCCATTTTTTCGGAAACAGATGTTCAGAGCGAAGTAAATAATCCGCCAATGTCGCCAGCACATTTTTTGCCGACAGACCTAAAAGACATTTCCGAAGGAGACTGCACCTTTTCCATACTACTTGTATGTGTAGCGAAAGATTACCTAATTCAAACCGTAACAGGGCATTAGGAGTAGAATTAGGAAGATTAAGTACTTTCTTCCAGAATTGAGCTTCAATTCTGTCCCAGTATGATCGGTTTTGGGGAATCCAAGTTTCAGCCCCATAGGCAATTACAGGAATTACCTTCTGTAAATAAAATGTTATAACATGGCTACACGAGAATTTGCCAAACTTGGCTAAGAGTATTTTAGCCTGTGAGGTCAGCGATAAAAGCTTTCCAGATATACTGTTTTGCTGGGGCTCATTCAGGACTGAATTGCTAAACATAATGCCAAGATATTTATATTCATTTATTAGAATTAGTTTCTGCTCTTGTAATAGCCATTCATTATGTTTCCAATGTTTCAAGTTGGTATTTTTCAATTCCATTACTTGGGTTTTTTCCAGATTAAGTATTAGGTTGTTTTTGGTAACATAAGATCCCAGCTGATTGAGCAGCAACTGCAATCCGATTGGCGTTTGCGAAATTAAAACCAAATCGTCGGCATACAAGAGCCAGGCAACAGCCTGATTACCAAGCTTTGGTGCATCATTAATTACTTTTAAAAATTCGACACCCAAATCAAAAATAAATAAATTGAATAGTGTTGACGCAAGAATGCAGCCTTGTTTAAGGCCGCGTCTTGTATGAATAGTTTCTGATAATAGTCCATTTAAGTTAAGTTTGACCTGCATTGAGGTATTAGTGTGTAGTAGCCCTATTAGCGAGATGAGAGAAGGTGGACAGCCATAATTCGTTAGTTTATTGAGTAATAATTGTCGATCAACAGAGTCAAATGTGACTCGGAAATCAACAAAAGCAAGGTAAAGAGGTTGTTGTTTGACTGCATAAGCTGTTTTAATAGCATTAAGTATGGTTATGTTAATAGCAGTACCTAAGCCCGCAACAAATCCTGTCTGAAAGGGATCACGACAATTTTCTTGAGAGGACCAAATATTTAGGTCTCTCAAAATAATTCTAGCAAAGATTTTCCCAGGAGCATCAAGAAGCGCTATAGGACGATAGCTCGCTGGGTCCGTACGGTTCCCCTTTTTATAAATAGGGACTACCACAGCTCTACACCAAGAAGAAGGAATACATTGCTTTGCTTGGATAGAGGAAAACAAAGAGTATAGAATGCTGGCCCACAGTTCCGGATTTAATTTCAGAGTATGATTCGACAGACTATCTGGCCCTGGGGCTCTAGATGAACTTGCTCTATTGATATAGAGCAATATATCATCTCGGTCGAATTTAAGAGAAAACCTAAGGTTAGCCGATCTCAATATTGTAGCATGACAGTTATTTGGTGGTAGAGCATACATATTTGAGAAGTATTCGACCCAACACTTTTCAGGTACATCATTACTTTGAGATGAAAGTTGGGATGACACTGTACCTGCATTTATTAACTTCCAGATCTGAGAGGTATTTTTCATTTGTACTACCTGAAGCCATTGCTCACCATCTTTTTGATACATCTTAGCTTTATACGCCCGAATCCAATTTTTATAGTCAGTCTTTATCTTTCTTAAAGCTAAGTCACGATATTTCGCCAACAGAAGCAATGACTGTCTTTTCTGTTTCCTAAATAGGGACTTTCAATTTCTGACCATTTGATCGAATACATGCGTAGGGCGCATATTACTAGATAATTTATGACAAGATGTATTAACAGTGGCAAACATATGTATTTTATCGTGATATTCTAATAAATCATGTGCTGCATCTGAAGGAAAACACTGTTCTCTCATAAAATCTTTGTCTAACGCTTCCAAGGCAGAATGCGTCCAGCGTAATCTAGTGAGCTGTGAATTGACATTCAAATTTTTTATCTGATGTTGACATTGCTGTTTCCTGCTACGACCATGAAGCCTAATTTCAAACGTCAGCATCAGATGATCACTGTCTACAGTAGGCAAAATGTCAAATTTTGGGATCTGATCAAATAACAATCGGTCTACATAAACATAATCAAGAGTTGCTTTGTGTGACCCGCTTAACCAAGAATGGGAGGCTGGAATATCAGTTTTGTAAGCACCATTTAACATTAGCAAGTCCCAGGTTTTAACAAAGCATGACCACTGAGTGACCCGTTCCGACTTTCCTTTTTTATTTGGAGAGAAAAGATGAATATTTAAATCTCCAGCAAGAATAACATGTGCAATATTAGAAGAGCCTACAATGTTCTCCATAATTATATTAAGATCCTTTATGAAAGTAGTGGTTAGTATAGCTACGGGATTCCAATAGAGATTGATAATCGCTATTTTAACATTCCCGATTGAGATTATAGACCATTGCATAAAGGAATTCGGAGAGGGACAGTCAGCTTCATTGATTATAGTAGTGAGATCAGATATTATTGCCAATCCAGACATTGGTCTACCTTTCTGACCTTTAAACGCAGGGACTAAATGAATGTGATGGTTGTCCCAAGACGGTGTAGTCATTAACCAGGTCTCTTGTAGAAGCACTACATCAAATTCTTTCAATTTACAATTTACGTCATTCAATAAGTGCTTGTAACCTCTAGTGTTCCAGCTTAGGATTCTAATTTTCTGTGTCAAGGGACACAGTTCGTCATAAGCTAGTTATGCATCCTTACAACAACAACAACTACTAGCCTTAGCTACAGAGACCGTACTTTCTTTAGGAGCGATGGCGGGAATTTGTCCCCCAGCCACCGCTCTTCCTAGGTGTTGCGTGTCTTCCATTGAGGGACTTTCACCCTGGGTAGGAATTAATTTAAATCCTAACTCAAAAAGCTCCAATCTTGCGGACCATATAATATTAAAGATTGCACGTGATTTGATCCAAAGACAGGAGACAGTTAGATCATTTTCATCAGGAAATTCTATCCAATCAATATCTCCTGAGGCCAGACACTCCAACATTGGGATATCCGAGAATATTTCCATAATACTTCGCCTATTCATAGTATATTTTGCAAAGGATCCTCCTCGACAACTAAGGAATACTGAATATAATTGGGGCAATTTCTTCTGATTACCAGTCCCCAAGGACATAGGGGCCACTTTGCCTGTATGTGATGCTTCTAAAATAGTATTTGATTTATCATTTGCTTCTGGCAGTTTGAATGTAACATTCCTAGAGTTCACTCTCTGGTCTGCAATTTTTGAAGAATCGTAACAATTAGATAATTTCATAGCAGATTTAACTGTCTTTTGCTCTAAGGTTAGGGCCACCAAACAGTCCTTAATCGAGGATAGAATATCAGTTTGGATATTTGTCTGTACTACCGGTATAACTGGTGTGACAGGCATGCTTTTAGTAATTTTCGCATATACTTCATCTTGAGACACCAGACTGATTGGATCCGTAATAAGATCAGCACTTTTAATCAAAGTTTTGGGCATAGCGGAGGACAGCGGATGAGATATAACTGGATTTGATTGAAATTGACTCATATAGTCTTCTACTGCTTTCTTAATTTCTGCGTGGTTAGATGGATGAACAGATTGAACACAGTTATTTCCAGAAACCAGCTTGGATGGTGCTGTTACCCGCACTTCGACAGGCGAAGTCTCGCACTCACTTTCACAAGTCTCTACCACCTGCAGTAACTCATCTAATGGTGAGTGGTTTAAGTTTATCTGCGGGTGGGTCATCCCTTCTTTTATATTTTTTTTTCTTTTCTTGTACTAGATTGGTATATTTTTTGGTTATAGCATTAGATACCAATCTCAGACCACTAACTGGTTTTGGGAGCGATTTTATAAATTGTTTAGTGTGAGCAGTAGATGGAGCTCTCTTATTTTTTTGATTTTTTGTTTTCTTAATAGATCTAATAGTTTCAGATCCGTGTTTCTTATTATTTTTATAAAAAATCATATATGCTTCTTTCTGTACCGACGCATTTCCTACTATACAAGATGTCTTTAACGGAGAAACCGTGGGTAGTTCAACTAATGGTTCCAATGGTAATGAGGGTACTGTGATAGGGATTTCATCAGAAATTTCACGAATTATTCCCTCTATAAAAGGGACAACAACCTTGGAACATGATTCGGACTTATTAGTTGTGCAACGAGTACCTTGTGATCCAATCTGATCAATAGTCACTTTCAATAGGGTTATAGTTTCCAGTATTTGACTTAAAGATGTCAAAGCAACTTTGTCATCAAGCACTTGCTTCTGGGCCAGGGAATCAACTATCGATTTTTGCCATATAACAGTATTTTTAAGATTATCAGTAATAAAGTTTACCTTTGAGTCAAGCACTTCGAACAGTTTAGCAAGAGATGTAATTGCAATGTTCATCACCTCCAGCATTATAATTGGGGATTTTTCTAAAAATGGCTCTCTGGTTGTAATATGATTCACTCGATCAGGTCTTCGTGGTGTTGGGGGAATAAATGAAATGGAGGTTTCAGAATCAGAAATACTTTCATTCTGAAATAATATAGGAGATTTGGAGAGATCATGATTATTATCCTCAGCCGAGAAGCAAGAAGCCGATGAATGGAGATCAATAATAGCATCATCCACAACATCAACAGTAACTTTAGACTTTTTTACTAAGCTCATAACATTGCCTGTGCGGGCATTCTGTAATATCGTAGTGTCTGACAGTGAAATATTACAGGGCTGTTCACAGCCTTTGTTAATAACATTTGTATCCAATATGGTTGGCGAACTCATTAACGGTTGTTTTTTAGCCAAGGAGTCTTGATTAATAGAAATCGGTTGGGCCTCCACATTTGATACACTTAGGTTTGTTAATTCTGGCATCTTTGCTAACGAACGACTAGCATGCAATACTCCAAACCCAAAATCTCGGATATCGCCAGCCGGTGTAGTAGGGCGAGTACGTTTTCTTCCAGCTCGTTTGTCCGACTGAGGGCCCTTTAAAAAAGGTCGAGTTAATTTTGGGGCTGCCGCAGGAGTAGTTCTCTTTGGACAATCTGAATACACACGTAAACGTGAGGGGCATGGCATATCCGTGCACAAGTTATAGATTGTACTTCTTTTGTCCACCATAATAAAATATAAAAAAAAGATATACTGACCACGTATACCTGATAAGTTATTAAAAAAGGAGAGGATATAGTTTTAAAATAGAAGTTAAATTACACCTGAAAGGTCCAATACTAATGACTTCACAATTGGAAAATAGAGCCCCCCCACTGGCTTTCACGGGTGCGTACGCGCAGTTCGTGCACGAGCCAGCTTATATAGGCATGTCCACTGATAATAGAGTGCAATAACTAAACCACCTAAAATAGATGGTTAAGTAGCGTGTTACTATTTAAAGTCAATTTTTAAGCTTCTTCTGCGTGTTTGAACCCCAAAATCCACGTACCACACGCCGCGACAACACGCCTGCGTGGATTAAAACTCACAGCCCTCTAACAGTATCGTATTTAGTGTGTAGAATTTTGATTTGCCTCTTTACCTCTTCACCGCCCAACAGCCCAACAGAAATACAGCGCCCTTTTCGCTGCCGGGCTTATCGCCGCAAGGGTGCTTCACGGGTGTTTAAATCGTCCGTGTGGGTCACGTGATTCGTCACGTGTTATCCTCGAGCCCAGCCTCCTCCAGGAAGCAACACGGAGAATTAGCTTCCAGCAAGAGCAGAATCCTGGCTCGCAGTGCTGGTTTAGAAGAGTAAGCAGTTTTTAGACTATTCGCAGCAATAAACACTCCAACAGCAACACCCCGCTCGGGCGCTTCACGGGTGTTTAAATCGTCCGTGTGGGTCACGTGATTCGTCACGTGTTATCCTCGAGCCCAGCCTCCTCCAGGAAGCAACACGGAGAATTAGCTTCCAGCAAGAGCAGAATCCTGGCTCGCAGTGCTGGTTTAGAAGAGTAAGCAGTTTTTAGACTATTCGCAGCAAAAAACACTCCAACAGCAACACCAAAAGTTTGGGGATTCTTTTGGTCTCATGCAGAAGGGATGTGACCAAGCAGTTTGTGCTGAACTACCCCTTTTTGGGAAGGGACCAAGAATGATTTGCATCTGGTCTTTCCCCTTTAGTAATGGGTTGGCAGGCAAGAATAATGGTTTGAAGGGTTGCCAAGAGCAATGCCAGAGGTTAGGATTAATTCCAACCCTTCTGGCCATCACCTCTTTTGTTTTGCATTCTTCTGTGGTTGACCCATCACGTACAGTCCTATTCATTAACCACAATGACACTTTTGTGGGAGGGGGCTGTCTATCGGAGGTATACTTGTACTTTTTCTCCTCTTGCAGTGATGTTGCGAGGGGATGTTTTCTCACCATTTGCAATATTTGTTCGTGGATGGTGTAATCTGTTCTTATAGAGAGGCTCCTTAAACCATGCATTCTAGGGGCCTAGCTATATACTCGATGGCTATTGGTGAATCTTAGTGATCTTAATTCGGGGATTGTATGAAAGTGATTCCCAATAAAACCTTGTTTAATGCACTATCCGGGTAACCTTCCAGCATGCACAGTTAATTAAGTCCCCAGTTGTGAGTTTGAACAGAGGAGACAGATCAAAAATAAGTAGCTTTTCGTCAATAAAATGTGTGACTTCCTGCAGGATCTTGCACTTTAACAGTCTGTTCTGCTTTATTTCCACACATCACCCTTGTAGGTGGCCTTCAGGCAACTGCTCACCATTCTGCTCATCACTCTGCTCTGTGGGTGGCCAGAGTTAGTATACTCTCCTCCTTGTATCAGCACAACAATAGGCAGTAAGGGCAGACTCTTCCACAGCACTGCAGGCAACTGCTCACGACTCTGCTCAGCACTACATTCTGCTCTGCGGGTGCACAGAGTTAATATAGTCTCCTCCTCATATCAGCACGGTAATAGCCAGTAAAGGTAGACTCTTCCACAGTACTGCAGACAACTACTCACCACTCAGCTCTGCACTCCACAAAAAATATTTTTCTGCATTGTAGAAACAAGGAAGGAGATGAGAATGCAGTATATACGTTTATAAACATCCACAACATGTGTAGAAGCTGAAATTATAGCTATGCAATCTAATATTAAACAAATCTGAGAACTGGTGCAAAAAAAAGAAGGGAAGAAACATTGGGTGCACATGGCTCCTCTGTTGAGAGACGTCAACACAAAATAATAAATGGTGCTCCTCTTACTCTGCTGGGGATAGGACTGCTTTCTGTGCCATCACCTCTTCTTATCATTTGGCTATTAAACAGGCAAAACAAAACTTCTTCACCTCCCAAATTGAGAACTCTATCACTAAGCCTAAAGAGATTTTTAGGGTAGTGTGTTCTTTGTTGGCCAGATTCTTCTGATAACTCTACTCCTCTGACCTGTTGTGACCCGTTGTGATTCTCTGGCTGATTATTTTGTCCAGAAAATAGACAATATTCAGGATCACATCTCCGCCAGGTGGAGGTCACGCCAGGTTGATCTTCTGCTTTGCTCCCAGGGCCTATGCTACTATCTGGTGCCCTCATGGACTGTTTTCCGCTCTTCACAGCTGTGGATATCACTCAGCAGTTGAGAGAATGAAGTCATTCTCTCCCACTGATGCCATCCCTTTTAAAATGGTGAAAGCCATTCTGCTTCTGATTATGTCCAACATCTTGGCTGCGGTCAGCCATTCTTGTTAAACTGGGACCATTCCCTATGTTTTAAAATGTGCCACAGTGATTCCTCTGTTAAAAAGATCCTCTTGGACCCTTTGGTTCTTGCGAACCTTTGCCCTATTTCGCTCCTGCCATTTTTAATTAAGTTGCTGGGATCCCTGGTCTCCCCACAGGTTTAGCAGTTCTGTGAAGATGCTTTTTCCGGGTTTTAGGCCAGGGCGTGGTACCAAGACTGTTCTAGTCTCAGTGCTTGTGGTGTGCTGGATGAGCGACAATTGGCTAAAATAGAATGGGGATAAGTCTGAGGTTATGGTTATGGGTTCTTCTGCGGTCACATCCCCTTGGACTTCTTCTTTATGTACCTCTTTTTTTCATCCCTTTTCTGCTGCTGTCTCTGTCTCTGCGATGAAGAATTGGGTGTAAAGCTGTCTGCTTCCCTTTCTATGACCTCCCAGATCAGCTCAGTGTGCCAGGCTGGTCACTTCCAGCTGAGGATACTCAGAAAGGTTCTGCAGTTTATTTTCTGACTCTGGTGGTCTCCACTTTGGACCTTAGTCGGATCGATTATTGTAATTCTTTTTATCTGGCCCAGCCAGACTATCTATTATGCCACCTTCAAATTCTCCAAAATTCAGCCACCCGCCTTGCCACTGGTTCTTCCTATTGGAAGCATAACTCTCCAGTTCGCAATACTTTGCATTGGCTGCCAGTGGCTAAATGTGAGCATTTCAAATCTCTTTGTCTGGTGCATAGGACTTTTCATGCAGCTGGTCCTGAGTATTTACAGTTGAAGTTTCGACCTTGCCCGTGTACTACGCTCTAAGGATCGCTTTCCTTCTTGCTGTCCTTGGAGTTTGCCATGCTAGAATTGGTGTATATACATTGGGTATTCCTGTCCTCTCTAATTCCGTACTGCACTATTTTAGAGCAGTATGTGTTTTAAACCTTCCAAAGAAACCCATGCATTAGTACTGAATCCTAATCATGTGGTGATGAAACAACCCTTAACAATGTTAGGTTTTTATGGTAGCCTCTTTATTATTTTCATGGCTAGTCTTTTTAGTTATATTCTTAAAACAAGAACAAATCAAATGTTCAGATAAAACAAGGTGGCACAGAGAATCACCATGATTTTAACTTGACATAACTTGGTCAAAAACAGGTCAACAACTGTGCGTATGTAAAAGAGTAAAGACAAAGATGAACAAAGCAAAGAAGCAAAGATACAAAAAAACTAATGCAATTCTTCTCTGGTCTGTGCAAACAATCTGCAGTGAATATTTATGTTTGTTATAATTGGGCTAGAGGGGTACACAATATTACTTCATAAAGGTCACCATTCTGTAGTTACAATGCTGCAAGGTATTGTGTTCAATTCCTGTTTTTTTTCAATACATACAAGCAGACCAGTGAGGTTAGAAAAGCACAAAATTCAAACAATTATATTTGTTCATATAACAGTAGTTGGAAAATCAGGATGTCAAGAGAGACTGGTCCAAAATTCAAACAATTATATTTGTTCATATAACAGTGGTTGGAAAATCAGGATGTCAAGAGAGACTGGTCCGACATCTATTAAACAAATGGAGAGAATTCAGTGTGGTCCTAAAAGGTGGTATACAATAAATTTCCCACAAGGATCACTGACGTTTCGATTGTTCAAATACACAATCTTCTTCTGGGGCCTTATATATGTAGGTCTCCCTGTCCTAGGAGCTGTGTGGAACCTCCTGTGGTTCCAGAGTTCTGTGGGGGTGATGAATCTTAGGCTGTGCATAAGAGTCGCAGTCTGGGCAGGCTGAATGCAGAATTCAAATCATTGCCTGTGGATGTGGGTCCATTAAAGCGGCCCTGTGTCAATATTAATGTGGGTGAGACGGGGTCGCTCCTTCGTGTGCATGTCATCCGGAGGGGAGCCGTTATTGAATGCCATTCAATACGTCAGTGATCCTTGTGGGAAATGTATTGTATACCACCTTTTAGGACAAAACACATACTGCTCTAAAATAGTGCAGTACGGAAATAGAGAGGACAGGAATACCCAATGTATATACATCTTGATTTTCCAGCCCATTAGTTCCTGTCCGATTCTAGGGCTGTCCCTCCAGTTACAAATGCTAGAATTGGTGGCTGTTCATTTTCTGTTAAGGCTGCCATGCTGTGGAAGGCCCTTCCCATTGCTCTCCGCTCTGTGGCTGCCCATCTTCTATTCAGTAGGGCTCTGAAAACTCTTCTCTTCATAGTGCTTACTAAGCCTTACCGCCAGGTTGCCTTTGGGTGTCGATTGCGCTGTACTTTTGTTATGAAAAATCATAACATAACATAACATAACATAACATAACATAACATAACATGAGTAGTGTCTAAACCATCAACCCAGCCCTCACACTTCTACAAAACAAAGGGTGATCCCAATCATAAAGGTGAAACAGGCAAAGTCAAGGGAAATACCTCCTCCCCATGTTGTGCTAATATCGGCAGAGGGCATGTAATGCTCTTAAAAGGGGTGTGAATGTGATCCAGTAGGAACCCAAACACCAAAGAACAACAGTCCATAATAAAGGAATGTCCGATCTAGTGATATACCAATATGTATACTTTAATTAAACACACCAATGTACCACTATCTAGTACAGGCACTGTATGAAAACACACTCATGCAAATAAAGACTGAGAAATGCAGATTATAAGATATGCACACACTCTAGATATTCAGCAGAGAGGGAAAAGGCAACAAAGTACCACAATGTTCAGAAAGGAAATGTATTGTGCGAGAAAAGGGTTTAAAGGTGACCAAACCAGTCTGTAGGGCCCAACGCTGGTGCACAGGAGAAGGTTAGGATACAATAATACCGTCTTGCTGTTCTTTGCTGTTTGACAACTTCCCTTGCAGTAACAGAATTTCCTACAACATTTCAATTAGAAAAAGTAAAAACAAGCTAATGCTTTTACATCCTCACAGGTGGCAATTTGTCACATGCAGACAATGGCAAACGTTTCAATGCCACTTCATGTAGTACAATATTTTTGAATGAGTTATTAGCAGAGAAAATCTCACAACAATGTTATTGGGATGAAGGTCTTACATCCGGCATGCGAGAGGACATATAAAGTAATAAAACCCATAAAGCACAACTCAGAACACACATCAAAGGCAAAAGGTCCATGTCTGAAGTAGATCACCCTGTCATTCCCACCATATCCCTTCACTGAGATATAAATGGGGAACAGCAACACACAGACACATGCATTTTGAATTTAGATGCACAGAATGATGACAGACACTATTAACATTTGCGATGTTATGTTTTATGTAATGGGTGTTAGTCGTAGCAGTGCACAGTGGTGGCGCAAGATATGTGTGCTTAGCTTACCATAACTGCCGAATATATGGAGTTTTTCGGTTTTACTTGTAACCATAACATGGATATGTTGTTATTAGTGAAAAGTAACTGTAATGTCCCTTTAAAAAGGTTTTTGCACTGAATTGGATCGTTTTTTCTTAGGGCAACTGAATTATAACATCCCTTTAACAAAACATTTTTTCACTGAATTTGATAGGTTTTTACTAGCGCAACTTAACGATAACGTCCCTTTAATAAAGATGTTTCACTGAATTTGATAGTATTTTAGTAGCGCAACTTGACCATAATGTCCCTTTAACAAAGTTGTTTCACTGAAATTCGTAGGTTTTTAGAAGGATACCCTTAGTTTGTATAGATATACCATACAAAATACTGAACCCCCTGGCTCCATGCGGATGGGTACAGTGTCCACAGACTATGCAATTTTCCGCAGACTTCGGGTAGCATCCACACTGTCCAAAAACACAGGGGTTATCTTATATCATTGTAGCGCACAACAAAGACACTGAACATGTTGAAAGAGCAGCACATAAGTGAATTACAAACAAAAATAAACTAGGTCTACAAACTCTATACTTAAGAAAACAACAGTGCGATTCCATAAGATATGCAACATAATGGAACGTAAAAAACAGAAATAACCTATGCCTCTAACAGAATTACCTCACTGAGTCTTTATTCAGAAACTGCAAACCAACTGTCAACAGCACACCTGCAACGCACTAACAGCACAACTGAACAACAAACTGGTAAGTGCACTACAGAGATTCCAGTAGCAATGCACTTTGTTCAGTATGCTACACAAAAAAATAATTTCTCTTTTTTTACACAGAAACGGCTAGCACCCTGGAGTGGGTTGAAGAACATTTTCCTCAGGATGAAATTGGTGAATACAGTGATACAATTGGTACGCAGTGCAGTTTCCCAAGTAAGCCAATTAATACACATTGTTTGAAATGTACCTGACACATTTTATTTTCTTTAACAGTACATACAGAAAATAACAGAAATGCCCCAGAAACAATACATCATGTACAACTCCAAGAGCAAATAGAACAACAAAGTGACACTGTGCAAAATCTTCTAGTGCACTTGGAAGAAAACATGGATCAATTAATGAACACTTTTGCTAATTTGAAAAACTTTGTAGAAAGTCATATCATGATGAATATTACATATCACTGTCCCACCTGCACCTATACCCCTTTTTCATGTATCAGCCAACCATCCCCACAAATTCCCCATCATCAAAAACATTACGATGAGACCTTGATCCCTTCCTCCCCTAATACCCAACCTCTAGAAAACCCCAATTCCCCTCTAAATGTCTCCATTTCTGCTTCCCCCTCTCTTTCATAATTTGTATATTTATGTTTGTAAATAAAGTTATATGTATACTGTGCCTGTATGTGTCTGCATTTAATTTTTTTATAGCCCCTATGGAGTTTGTGGACAGTGCGACTTTCCGGAATGTCCGTAATTAATCAAAATGGAGGTGTCCTACGCACACTTAACCTGTCCGGGCTGTCCACAATCAAATGGAGGTGTCCATAGAACACCGATCCTTTCCGCATGTCTGCAAAGTTGTGACACACCTTTAATTAGTTTGGGGACCCTAGCCCTGTCCAGCGGACACCTGGATGCATATGCATGCCACTTCCGGGATCCTACGAACATTGTGCCTGTCCAGAACTGTCAGCTGAACATGTGTTGCACTTTTAATTAGTCCGGGGAGCCCAACCCAATCTCGTGCAAAAGGTTTCTTATGGACACCCGTCCCATTCATTAACATCTGTGACATCACCATGGGACCGCACCCACGCTCAGCGTAGGCCCTTGTCTGCCAGCAGTGACCGAGTCCCCTGGACACCAAAAAAGTGTTTTTTGAGCAATCCAAGATATTTTACTGTGAAACTTCACCTTTGAACAGGTCCCAGACCATGCCCCTGGCGATCTGGACCCTTTTTGGAGCTTTTTGACCTCTCTTTTGTGTTCCAAGTGTCCGTGGAGTGTGTGGCTGTCCGCAGAGCACGCCCCAGCACCCGTATAAAAGGCCACACCCCAGAGCTGCTCCTTATTCTGTTTTTGGATACCAGGAAAGAGCATTGCTGCACATAGCTGTTTGCTTACATTGCTTTTCATGCCAAGCTGAACTACTTTTGGGGAACTATTCCAGATCAGATGGCAACCATGGCTACTCCTGATGCTGGTGATTCGGCACCATCCCCACCCCCTCCACCACCACCACCTTTCCAAGGGCCGGGAGAGGGAAACAGGCATGGAGATGTCGAGGGGGATAAAGAGGAAGAAAAGGATGAGGTAGTGGAAGTCCTTACTACTGCCAGCCAGCATGAGTCTTGGGTGTGGAGTTCTTTACCACAGTTGGAGGGGTACCCAAGGCATGTGCAGACAAGGTGCACTGTACTGAGTGCAAATGGTGCTCAGTCTTCTCAAACTGCGTCTGTACAGCTATGGAACCACCTCCATGTGGCTACACCTGAGGTTGAACCACAAGGCAGCAGTTTGGATGGTCGTCCACTTTGAACAAAGTAGTAGGTTGAGTTCCTCTACAACATCCTCTATATCTGTTCCTGCCACCAAAATAGACACTCCTGTGGGGCAGCGCATCCCTGAATCAGCCTCACAGGCCATACGCAATGCAGCAGACCCTTACCTTTTGAGGGTCACTGTATTGAGCATTTACTGTGATGTGGTACTCTGCAGGGGGGGAGTGCTTTCGAGGCTTCAGTCCAGGAGCATGAGAAAGAGTGCCCCCTACCTAAGTGAGGCCCACCCAACATCTTCCTCTCTCCACTTGCCCTTTCTTATCCCTGTGGTTGGCGGCCCTTCCCTACCCTTCCTTCCCTTCCTTTCCTTATGTGTCATGTATAAAAAACCAAAAGAAAATACAAAACAACAAAAAAAGGCTCTTTTCAGAGCACCTGTTACAGTTTAAAAATAGAAGTGCCAGGGCCCTGGGCATTCTGAGAGGTCCGCGGACAGTCCGCTGACTTAAAAAGAAATGAAGGGATGGTACTTTCAAAAACATTACACTCTTTTCCAGGGTAAAGTGGCGGCTCTAAAAAACGCCTTTTTGTGGTGTTTGTTTGTTTTTGGAAGGGTGGAAGCCAACACCTACTGGAAAAATGCTCCCTATACTTGCAAAAGGGCTGCAATGCATTTTGAATTACTTGCAGAAAAAGCTGATTATCAGCATCAGTAAGACGGATTCCATCTCTGCAAAAAATGTTTGTGTTACGAAATGTAATATTTTCATTGTGGAAGGACGACATGCCAACATCTCTCAAAAAGGTGCAAACAGTCTTGTTGACATTGCGCCTCGCTTTCTCCATTTGCGGACCAAATGAAGAAGAGCGCAGCCACGTCTGTCTCTGTGCAATGCAAGAAAAAATTACTCTGGAGTTTGGGAACATGCCCAAGTGCCACCTTCATCACAAACTGCAGTGAGATGCCGGTAACATGTCCTAAACTGTTCCCTCCACAATGAATAATAATAATGTCTGGATGATGATGTGTCACCAAAGTGGCAGAAAGAGAAACCAAATCCAGTCACTTGATTCCACGCACTCCATACCACTGCACATCCACATGATGGAATCCAAAATGTGCAGCCACTCCATCATTCTTTGCATACACCTGCAACCAATGTATCCAAGAGTCTCCCAAAATCCAGACACTCTGCCAACTGAAAGACAGAGCCATAGCCATAGGCATCTGCACTCCTCTCAGCAAACAGACCTTCTGCCACAGTCTCTCCTTGCACACCACTCCCAGGAAAACGTATTGACCAATCCCCTGGCCTCCGCAGTCCCATTTCCATGTCTGCCAGCCTCAAAAGCCCTGGATGTGGCACATGCGCTCTGCGAACTACCATGCTGTCGTGGACATATCATACAATTAATGAGGGTGGGGAAAGAAATTACAACCAGGGTAGCACAATTCCTCTTCGGTGGTGGCTCTTAAAGAGACTTTTTTTTACAGTTCTTGTAAACAAACACCTTTTGTTTTGTATGTTTTTTTCTCTTCTTCTCCTCCTTACAATCTTACGTGAATCTCTTCAAAGCATCCCTTAAATTGTAGAACAAAATGTCATGTTCAATGGTGGACAAAGAAATTCCATCTGCAGTAAAAAAGTTCAAATTAAGAGAACTAATGTTCTACATATCACACGAGAACATCGCAGCACTGCACAAAAATACGGACATGCCTCTGTTTACAAGACACCTTTCGGCATCTTGCTCGGGATAGAGTACATTGGAGATGTTCCATACTGTTCTGCGTGTTATATATGAGAAAACCACTATTGCACTGGGAAAAAGCAACATCAGTGCCTTCACCAACTCCTTAAGTGAACTCAGCAAACTTGGAGCACTGATAATCCCAAATGCAGTGCACCTCAATGCAGCACTACTATATCAGGAGGGTTGAAAGTGCCCATATCTTTACAAATTGCAAACACTGCTTGCAAATTACAACCAGGCACACTGCACCAGAAAACCTCCACTCCTTCAAAACCAAAATAGGCAGCAACATCTTTTGACTTGGCATACCTCTCCAAAACATTCACAAATAAATCACCAGCCACAAACACCCTAACTCTCTGCACTTCAGCCATCTTCACTGCAAACAGCAATGAAAAAAAAAACAATTGCCCTTTCTCCATATGAATCACAACTCCAACACCTCATTGGCTATTCCCACAGTCCCATTTCCATGCCAGGCATGCTGAGAAGCCGGATGTGGCACACCCTGTCTGCAGACTACTGCCGTGTTCACGGACCTCTTAACACAGGGCAGCCCTTCTTCCCTTTCCACTGTCAGATCTCAGCAAAGGAATACAGATCCATTTCAGAAACACTAGGGAGACAAATAACTTCATATCAATCAGTTGGGAAACAGTGGCTTCACGCCTGGCTCAAAAGGCATTTTTCTCACTCTTAGCATTGTACCCATAGCCTCATCACACTTACATTGTTCTTTCTTTTTCAATCAACATGGCTGCCGCTAATTATATAGTTAACTCAAAGTGCATGCTACAACTATTGCAAAGGGAGCTACTTAAGCCCCACCTCTGCTGGAGCGCTTGCTTTGCGTCTTCTCCGCTGACAGCAGATAACGCTACCAGCGATCTCCTGACAGACCCGGTCAATAGAAAAATGAGATAAAAGATATTAGTTTACACAGCAAAACAACAGAATACCAGTAAAATTGTAAGAACTTACTGAGCAAAAGTTTTTTCCGAAGCTTTTACCCAGTCCACAGTTATTTTCGTAGTCACTGCATCTTCTGTCAGAAATTCCGTCACAGACACAGCCTTCCTTCTCTCAGAAGGCCTCGTTTGTGGTCACAGTGCCTTCATCCGAAAGTTTTCCACAGCAATCTCTGATCCGTCCGCAGGTATTTTCTTAAACCATTTTTTGGAAGACCTGCAAAACCAAGGTATTTAGTGAATGAATGAACTTGTAAAAAGAAAAGAAAGAAGAAGTTACATTTGTGTTTACCTGAAGTCTCAGCAAAGCTTTTCTTCGCTTAATTATTACCACGCTTGTCTCTGAAGACAGCAATTACTCTGTTTCAATGAACTTACATTTTTAATGTTTCCTCAAACTGAGTATAGTTGCAGCCATACCGCAGCATCTGTCTTTTTCGGGGAATCAGGATCCTGCAAAAATAAAGGACAATTTTAGTAAGAGCGATGTCTCCAACGTAGGTGCAACTCAGAATCTGATGAACTGTATATAATCCTATTTTCACCAAAATACTTACCCAAGATACTTCTAGAAGAGGATAGGATTTCATTTAGTTAAGAATCTGTCAACACCACAGCCCCTCAGGTTAAAGCTATTCAGCCTAACGAGCCCCTGTTCATTACAGGATGGAGAGTGACACAAAACCTAAGCACAGGTGAGAAGGGAGTGTCTATTCAAAGGTACACTGCACCACAGTTTGTTTGCAAATGGGAATTACAGTAGTTTTGTTGTTATAATTGTTGTTTCCACAGAATAAGAGCCCAGATAACAGGTCCTCTAGCTGAAAAGGCATTACGCTCCCACAGAATCCCAAGGTAAGCGTTACATCCACATCACTCTCTGCACCACTCCCTCATTGACTACACAAAAGCAGTCACACAACCATCCATCAATCACATCCACGCCCTCTTCATCTACCTCTGTGATCACACTTCAGCACTTTAGATCTACTGTTGAACACTTTGGCTACAAGTCTGCTGTGATTGCAAAGTACCTCCAGAACAAAGTACTGTACATCTGCTTCCAGATTTATCCACATCTGCATCCATCAACACAAACTACAGGTATGCATATAATTTGTAGAGCAAAAACAAAGAGGTGATGGCTGGAAGGTTTAGAATGAATCTTTACCACTGGCAAATGCTCTGGGCAACCCTCCAGACCACTATTCTTCGCCTGCCAAGCCATTACAGAAAGGGAAATACCATATGCAAATCAGGCTTGGCCCCACCCCAAAAGGGGCAGTCCAGCCCGAACTGCTAGGCCACATCCCTTCTGCACGAGACCACAAGCATCCCCAAACATGTTTCGCCCTTGTTGGGGCTCATAAGTGAGGAGTAGCTTGTGTCTCTAGGCCCAGCAGACACGGGACCCACGTCTTGGCATCCCCGTCCCACTCGGGGTGACAAAGCAAAAACTAAGAGGTGATGGCTGGAAGGTTTAGAATGAATCTTAACCACTGGAAAATGATCTGGGCAACCCTCCAGATTGGTCCACAGTGCAGACTGCCACCCCCTCTGCATTGATGGCAGCCTTCATATGTTCCCAGATCCTCAGACATCTGCACGTCCCAAGCTGCTACTGCGGGTTGAAGAGGGCATCATGGTTCGCCAGGACCTCATCACCCAGGACGCAAGATTTGGTGTAGGTGAAGTTGGCAGGGCTCTGCCTCACCTTGTGGGTGGCTGAAGATGGAGAGGACGATGGAGTGGACATGGTATGCCTAGAGGCAGGTGTTGTGGAGCTGGTCCCTGTGATGTTCTGTGGCGCTGTGGTGGTGGAACAGAGAGGTGGACGTCCCAAGATGGCAGATAAGGTGGTCACAGAGCTGTTCAGGTGAGCCACAGGAGAACAAGCAATGGGGGAACAGAAAGAACTTCAAGTCAGTGCTAGTAGTCAGCAGGCACACATTACCAGTCAGCAGCAGATGTTGAGGTTTGGAAGCAATGCAGTGCAGGATGAGACAGGAGAGGGAGCAGCAGTGTGAAGATGAGAGTAAGGGGCCTAGCACATAATGTACTCACTACTCACTGCACACAGAACACCTATGTGGTCAGACACACTAACAGAGACATTTAAGGGGTGAGACACATATTTCCAGTTGTGCACGAGAAGGTACGGAGACAGTGGCATTACAATTTGAGAAAGGTGTTTTTTTATGGAGATGCTTCCAAGGTCTTTATGGTGAGCATCGCGTATCCTATTTTCTTTCTTGGGGGTGTCTTGTGAGCATTTAATTTATGTTAAGCATTGGATATCCTATTATTTTTGTTTGGGGTGCCTCATCTTGCCTAACCACTTTTCTATTTTTTGCAGTGGGTAGCTTATTTTTTCTATTTTTTGGGAGGTTCATTTCAGATTGACTGCAGCATGAGTGGGAAGGGTCTGCAGAGAGGGAGAGGATGATGATGAGGACGTGGATGAGTATGTGAGCAGTGAGTGGTGAGTCTAACGGTGCCCCTGCACCACCAAGGTCCACTAGGGCCAAGAGGGGTTAGCCTGCAGAGCAGGAAGAGGCACCACCCCATGAAGATGCACACATGAAGAAGGGGCCACCAAGGAAGAAGTGGTTTCACAGATAAGGAGATGAAAATCCTCATGAATTAAGCAGATGAGCACTATGTGGAGCTATACCCTTCAGCTGGCAGTACACTTACTCCAACTCAGCAGATGAGAATATGACAGGAGGTCCCATACCTCATCAGTGCCTGTGGTGTAGAGAGGTGAACTGCAAGACAGGTCCAGAAGAGTTTGAGGGACCTCTTGCAATGGACCCAGGAGAAGCTTGGTGGGAAACTGGCCCCTGCCCATGCCGCTGTAGGAGGTTCACTGCAGGAGGAGTAGCTGACTCCATTTAAAGAGGTCAGCAGTGTACCTTTCAGCAGTGGGCAGGTGGATGGCAAGGGAGGTGTGGGCATCTATGCAGCCACATCAGCTGAGTGCCATGTGTGCATTTCATATCTGCTTCCATTTTCTCATTATATGCTCAAAAATGTTGCGGTTATGTTGGATGGAGTCCACCTCAGCCATCTATGGGCACTGCAGAAATGCTACCATGTATACTTCCATCAGCTGATCTGCATTCAGGGAGGTGGTTGCAGGGGTCTCTGTGCAGTTCATGTCGATCTCACTTTACACATTACTGTATCGAGGATTTCACTAATGTGCCAATACACCTATGTGAAGGAATAGCAAGCATGACACAACTCATTGGAAACCATCACTGTTTCATGCATGGAAATATTTCATTATGAAAGTAAATCATGACTCTCGGGTAATAACAGAAAGGTGTGGATGCTGTCACAGTCATCCATTCCCTGTCTGCCAGTTGACATGGCTGAGTGACAATATTGGTGCAAAAATGCATGAGTAGGACCAAGCCTGATTTGCATATGGTCTTTACTCTTCTGTAATGGCTCATCAGGCTAATGCACGATGGTCTGGAGGGTTGCCCATATTAATGCTGTTGGGTTGGTCAGGAAGGGTCCATGTCGTTACGAAGGGTTCATGTTGCACGCTCCATATGTATGACTGGAGGTGAAGCGAACTGAGTGCAATGTTGCAATTTCATATGTATCGATTGCAGTTAATTGTGGATAGGATATGTTGCTGTACTGTTACTTTTTGTTCAATACTGTTACATATTAGCTTGCACCTATGCAGAAAGATAAAGTATTAAATCCACCAAATGTAAAAACATGCATGCACATTAATATAAATACATGGGGAAATTCATGAATCTCAATATAAGTGGCCTTTTCACAATGAATCATAACATGGTGGTTAGGACTTTCTTTCAAAATGCACTTTGACTTCTAAAAAGATTTTCAGATGTCAGAGAGCAGGTGAATGAGTAACTTCAACCTTCAAGGTCAGCAGCTGGAGAAATGGCCTTGAGTTTACATGGTCTGATACGTCTCATAGATAGTAGATATAATCTTCTGCTGCTTGAGATCATGACCAAAGGAGTTTTGTTGTTTATTTATGTCAGTTGTAAAACACGAGGTAAGCTAGTGCCTAAAGCTAGTTAGGAGTTTCAACTGTGTGATAAAATGGGAATTTTGTAGATTGAAAAGATTCAATGGAACCATGGCCTAGGAAATGAGACAGCATCACAAACAAAGAGAAATCATTCACCCAGCCTCCTCATATAGTGGAAAATGTTAATGCGAGCCATGTGCAAATCAAGAGTTAGGGTTTAAATGGCTTAGGCCAGTTACTGCTAGTGATGGATTATGTTTTCCATGCCAATGTTTAACCATGTGTTGTCATCATGACTTACTATGGACAAATCATGAGAAGAGGTGTGTAAGGAATATAATGTGAAGATAATTATTGAGATAAACTTGGCCAATGAAAACCTAAGAATTGGGAAAAGATGGAATTTCTTTGAAGAGGCTTGTGTCCAATAATTTTTAGGGGTGGATTGCAATAAAGTATTTTGGGACTGTTTTAACGGTTTGTGTCTATTTTACCTAAGACATTTGACCTAATCACATTTGATCAAATTTATTTGATCTTTTTTCGCTCTCGGTCTTCGGACCCCCCACAATCCCCCCAACTTCCCTTAACCTAATCTATACCCGTACCCACCCCATATATATATATATATATTTAATTAAATGCGAGCAAAACAAAGGTCAAAACAATTATATGTCAAAGGTTTTAGATCAAATGTTTTAGATCAATGATTCTAATACCATTTTAACTGTTGCATAGTTGTATAACTTGTGTGAACTGATGTGGTTTGTTGAGACTATGGTTAGTTTGGTCCTGCAACACTGCCTAACTGCTCCCCAGAACATTGTACAATAAAATTGCTTTATCTACAACCGTGTACTCACTTTTTAAGTGGTGGGCCTGTTTGGATTAAGGTGGTGGAAGGCGCATCTGCACATTTGTCAGGCCAGCAAGGTGCCAAGCATTCAGAGAAGGTGAGGGTCTCCGGTTCAAACCTCTCAGCTTGAGCACCTCACGACAGGGACCAGTCTTCTTTGCACATTGAAATAGAGGTCTGCGGATGCCATATTGGTACAAGGTTCATCTGCTACCCAGAGACGTGGCTCTGAGGCATAGATGTGTAGGATGACTTTTCGAAGCACCACATCGGAACACCTCAAGGTTCATGTGAGTACACATTTGGGGGTTTATAGCAAATAGGACATGGAGGAAATACATGGTTATTTCTTTCGTTTGAGTTATTTTTTTGTAAGTGTAGATTTGGAGTGTGGGTTTGAAATTAGTGGAGGTTGTGGGGATTGGAAAAGTGGATGTTTTTGATAGAGTGGTTGAACTGTTCGGTGTTGTGAGTTGTTAGGACTGATTTTCTATACTCTGGCCTGGTGGACAGATATATATAGAAGGCCATTCTATATTGTGACAGGGACAACTCTGGGGAGCTGTACCCAAACCAGTTTGGGTAGCAGTGACAGGCCGTCTAGGCTAAGATCTTCAGAGGTGGTGAGCTTGTAAGGGGTCCACAATGAGGTCACACAATAAGAATCACAGATTACACTTAGACAGGATCTATACAAATACAGTTATTTATTCATGGTCAAATCACACTATGAAAAATGACTACAAGCAAGTGGAATTATCACACAAGACTATTAAACTAAATACATATATACATTTACTTTCTTATAGTGCATAATACATATCATAAACTCCTTCAAAGGAAGGTTTAGATTAGTAGTAAGCACTTATTGTCCACAGAGATGACCCCTAACTAACATTGGCCAGCCCTAAATCATTTTGGGCCTTTTGCCCAATAGTTCAGGCAAAAGTTCCACAGAAGTTATGAAGCTGGAAAAAATACAGATAGGGAATCTGGGGTCCAGTGAAGGGTTCTTATGGTTAGGATACAAGTTATACTAATGTCCAAAGGTAGCCCCAATGTCAGAAGTCTTGTGCAAGCAAGCAATGGAAAAGCCAATATTGTTAGAATTAAGGTTTATTATAAGCCTGTTTACTTATAATGGGAGTATAGGGGTGGGTTAGAAGCTCTGTAACTTACCCCCGTACTCTGATTCTTCTCCAGACTTGCCAGGACAAAGGAAGAGGGTTCGACATCGCTTTTTCCACCAAAAGTTGCAGTCCTCGATCACAGGGGTTACAGGTTCGAGCTGATTGCCGGTTGGTGTCTTTCACTATTCCAAGGACTCTCGATTGAAGAATGCAACAAAACTTGATGCAAGACATCTCTAAGGACTGGACTCAGGTTAGGTAAGTGATTTCAGATGGTGGAGACACAAAAGGACTCAGCAGCCACAGTCAGACTTTCCCTCCTATCTCGGGTCCCCTCAATGCTAGGATGCCAAAACTGCGCAGAGGATAGCCTTGTAGGGCCAGTTTATGAGTTCCAGGCTGAAAATGAGAATGGTGATGTCGACAGCATGTTAGCCCAAAATCAAAGCTGGTCAGCCAAAGGACGGTTCCAGGGCACTTCTGAAGGCTTCCTTCGGCATGGCACCAAGCAGACATCAGGAATGGGTGGTTACTCCACTCCAAGGGTAGCAGCTCCTTCGGAGGCCTGCTAAAGATCACGAGAAAGACAGGGCTCCTCCAGGACAGCAGCAGAAGTTGGTTGCCAGGTCTCCTTCAGTCAGGTCTCAGGTTTCTCAGCAGGTCTCACGGCTGGATAGGATACTTGGCTCCTTCAGGTTTCTCCAGAATCTCTGAAGAATAGGTGCAGGGGTCGTCTTCTTATCCTAACAGCCAGGTAAGAACTAAAACTCCTACTAGACAATAGCAGGACTAGTCCCCTCCCCCCCCCCCCCCACACACACACACCAGAAGTGGTCCAATCGGGACCACTGGCGGGAACATTCTTGCATACCACTCAGACACACTGAAACCAGTTTGTGTATTGGGACCAGACAGTCCCAGCCCACATCCTGTCAGAAAACACACACAGCCCTCTGGTAACCCACCAAAAACTTCTGCTTTCCAGGCCACTGAAAGTCCTTATAAGGAGGCCAGGAAGAAGGCTAAAGAACAAGAAGGCAAAAGAACAAGCAAAATATCTCGTTGTATGGCCATGTTTGACCAGTAGCCACAGTTTGTAGCCAAACGCGGTAAACACGATAAGACTAAAATGAAAATTCCCAAAAAGTGGGAAAAAGTCCCTGCTTCCACCAGTTTATCCTTTTAGCGCACATAGAGTAACATCCTCTGAGTGTTAGTCCGGGGAAAAGGGGAAAAAAAATGCACCCCATTGTAATGCAGTGTAAGCTGCTGGGCACAATGATGAAGTTCCCACAAGTGATACAAAAGTAACCAAAAGTAGTAACACAGTAACCGACTAAGGGAAACAATGTTTCCTGGTACTGACAGCCTAAAGAGCTTGCCAGTTTCCCCATGACAAATGGGCAAAAGCCAGTGCAGTGAAGCTTAAGGGTTCAATGTACTGTAAAAAGTACAGGTCAGATTAAAAAATAAAAGCAAAAGGTTTGGGGGTTCCATTAAGATGGAAGGAATGGTGCAGTAGAAAGAAATCCTTCCTAACATAAATCCGCTATGCATATCTGTTATGTTATGTTATGTTATTTTGCATTTATATAGCGCCTTATATACCATTGGTATGGTCTGAAGGCGCTGGTAGGTTGAACGCCCTTGGGAACCGAAGTTCGGGTCAGTAGAGAGAGAAGAGAGAGTCCAAAGGTGCGTGTGCGCACCAGGGATGTGTGCAGCTGGTGCGGAATTCAAGTGGTAGCTGCTTCTTAGCGGTAGGTGTGGTGGTTGAGAGATCAGGAGTATGTGTTCGCTCTGGCCGGCTTTATCCAGGACGGGTGTTGCTGCGTTAGGCCTGAGGAGAACGCCTGGCTGGGGGGGGTGAAACCAGCAATGTTTACTTAGAGTGCTGTGGAGTGAGCGGGAGATGTAGATATGAGAACAGATATACCGAATGGTGTCATAGTATCTCTGTGTTCTAGTTGAGTGGTGGTGTAAGGGAGAGAGTAAGCGTGGGGTGTGTTATGATGTATGCTCTTTCAAATGTTCCCTGTATTCCAAAACATATTATGCATGTAACGCAATTCCATGCGGGCAGGTCCGTTCTATGCATTTTTGTTCATTTCAGGCGTTCAAGATTGTCCTACACATTCATGTCTGCTCAACATATTCATGTACTCTGGTTCACCTTGCGTGCTCAAGACTATCCTTCATTGTCCTGTGTGCCTCGTGCATGCTCTCATGTGTTCCAAACATGTGCACTTCTGATCTTCTTGCGCATGCACTCCAGTCTACCCAGCGCATGTACTCTTGTCTGCCTACTCCTCCCGTCGGCATCCGTTTGGTGCGCTCATTTGATCTACACACTCATCTGGTCTACACACTCATCCTGACTACACACTGATACACTCAACATACTATTCATCAGCTCCACGTACTCATCCATTCAGCATGCTGCTCCGTTCAGCATACTCATCTGCTCTACAAATCCATCCACTCCATGCGTTCGTCCGCTCCCCATACTCATCAGCTCTGTACACTCGTCCGCTCCACAGACTCATTAGCACCACATACATTCTTATGCTTCATATACACTCATTTGCTCCACATACACGTGTTCGTTCCACATACTCGTCCGTTCCACAAACACTCAGTTTGCACTTAGTTTGTTTTTTTAGAGGTGAAAAGGGGGTACCTTACCCTGCATGCCCTGTGTGAGGCTTGTCTTGATACCCTTTAGTTTTCTTGTCTGGTTGAATAGTTGGCTGTAGCCCTCACCTGAAGGTGGGGTGGTATCTTAGGGTACATCCAACCGTAGATACCTTTCTGAAGTAGGCCTTGGCATTAATTTGTATTCGCCGTGTGGGCGGAAACCCTCACCTCAAGTTTTTCTCGGTAGTTGAAGTAGTGAAGGGTAAGACGCTTTTGTAGTAGAGAAAATCATATTAGTGATGAAGAGAGTGAGGGCATCAGTGTTGTAGTGGAAAGCATTGCACCCCTTCTATGCCCGAGTTGTGGGGATATCTCAGAGATATTGGCCGGTGGAGTGTTTTCTCTTATAAGTTGCTGTCTTCTGTGATAGAAAGCACACCATTGAGCCATATGATTTACTACGATATTCGCATTGCTGAGGAAAGTGGCCGGGGAGAGACGGGGGAAGCACCAGACAAAATTCAGTTTCTGTTGCTACAGAAGGGTCTGGGAATGGTGTGTTATGTCCTATGGTCACACATGGACCGGAGTAATTTGATTAACAGACTCCCTTTGCTAACTTATGCGCGGGGAAGTGGATTTATGCATTGGAGTAGCATACTGCCGGTGTCATGTTGGCCATAGGGCATATGATGAGCGTATTCACGGCCCTAATGGGGGAGCGGTCAAAATTGCGATACAAATACCCTTGAAGGATCAGCTTTTAATAATCTTAGGGTACATGTATGGGGGGCCTTGCAGATTATGTATTCAATATGCCTGATATCAATTACATTTTTAGCCAAGAAGATGAAATTGGATGATGATCCTGCCGCCCACATCCAGTTAATTCAGGAGATGTGGTGGGCAGAAACAGAGGAATCATGCCACAAGAATGTGTCAATCTTTTACCACACGCTGAAGAAGGGACTTCCTAAAGAAGTCCAAGACGATTTAGTTGAAGTGGTAGGGATGAAGTATGACACATGGGTAGATTGACAGATATATGCCTGGTCCAAGGCCAATGAGAGAGTAGGTTTCCGAGGGGGAGGGGAGGATTAAAACAGGGAAGTGGGTCATTTTCAGGTTCGGTGGAGTGGGTTCCCCAGTGTGATGGGCCAACAGGAAATAATTATCGAAGATTTTATGGGATTCAGTGTTGATCGTGTGGAAGGTTGGGGCATGTGTCATGGGACTGTCATGAACAGCCCCAGTACTTTATCTTGGGAGCTCAACAGATGCAACCCCTGTCCCTGCCATATGCCCCAGGTTCAATGCATTCACTGAAGGCAATGGTTTAATTTTATTGAGTATAATGTGCCTATGCAGCAATAGGTGTTTCAAGGTGCAACATGACAAGGAGGGGGGAACAGGGAAGAAGAATACAACAATGGATGTACTAGGCCATGTGACATCCGGATTGCACAAGTGCAGTAAAAAGAAGTGCAAGGGGAGGCCAGATGGACAAGGAAAAGGAGAATGCAAACAGTGCATGGGAGAAAAGGACCACATGCTAAGTGCAAAAGAAGGGTCTACATAGGCTTAATAGGGGTACAAGAACAGCCAGGTTGAATCAGGGGGAGGGAGCTGGGAAGGGCAAGTGGAGGTTGGGGGGGTCAGGGGAGACCAAGTACTGGTGTAGACTGGTTGAAGAGGGTCTGTTGACCTGTATGAATCAGAAGGAACCAGGCAGTCAGTCAAAATGAGGCATATGGGGAAATTAGCAGGGGAGGTTCGAGGGGAGAAGGGAAGGAGGAAGAGAAAAGGAGGGACTTGAGAAGCTTCAGGAACTCAAGGAGATCCAGCTGAAGTCTGAGAGGGGAAGGGAGGCCATTCCAAAGAGAGATATCTGCAGAAGAGAGAGGGAGATCTTCCCCACTCTCTTCTTGGAAGGGCATCTGACCTGAAGCGAGTTGGAGCTAGATGGCCGAAGTGTTCTAGCATGGAGGTATTTAGGGAGAGAGAGTTGGATTTTGTCGGTTCTCTGGCCCCAGAAAGCCTTGTGTATGATGCAGAGGGTATTGAATGTGTTCCTCACAGCAACCACAAGCCACTGGAGAGATTTCAGGGCTGTACAGATGTAGTCCCTGGGCTTGAAGCCAAAGATAAGTCTCACAGTCATATTCTGGATTAGTTGAAGAAAAACAAAGATGTTCCCAGTCTCACTGCACCAAGAAATTATAATTAGTTGTTTGTGCAAAGAGAAGCCTTTATTGTTTGTGCGAAGAGAAGCCTGACACGTGTTTCAAGCTGTGTACAGATTTTCATCAGAGACTTAGGTTGCAGCAATAAGAACTCCACATTTAGAGTAGGACAATGCCAGATACAGCTCTCGAAATGCCTCGCAGTTGCGGAAAGCTCAATTACTGTTTCTTTCAGTCTACTCGTGTTACCATTGCAATGGTAACACGAGTAGAGAGAAGAAGAGGAGGCAGTGGAGGGAAGTTTGAAGATTAGCTGCGTGTCATCTGCATAACACTGGAAGTGAGTAGAGAAGGTGGAGATCAAATGGGCCAGAGGGGCAAGGCATATTTTGAAGACACACAGCAAGAGAATACAGCCATGAGGGATGCTGCAGGTGGACAGTGTAATGGTGCCCAGAGTGTAATGGTGGAGAAAAGTGCCCAGTTGAACCTGGGATGGCCGGTCATAGATGAAGGAGGCCAACCAGCCCACTGCTTGGTCTGTAACGCCAAGGGTTGAGCAGAACCCAGTGATTGGGGCAGCATAGACCTTCAGGATCCCACTGACCATGCCAGCAAAAGCACAGGTGCAGATATGGGATAAGAACAGAGTCGGGTTGGGACAAGAAATAGGCCCGGACGCCCAAAAAAAAGTGGCCCACCACTCGCCTCAAAAAAATGGCCCACCCCTCACGGTCACCTCAAAAAGTGGACCTCAAACCATCATCCCTGAATCGAGTCAATTCAAGACTTTACAGAAAATCCTACTTATGGAAGGTTCATGTGTCTGTTGCATGTTATGTTTTGTGCAAACGCTTGAGAAAGTGATAACATACATTTTGTTCTTTTTTTCTTCTCATCACATAGCTTAATACTTATTTTGCAAAACCAGACTCAAAACATGTCTACTCATTGCAACCAGTATTTAAAATAGAGTTGCATTTAATAAGCAGTGCAGCCAAATGATGACACCGGAAAGTATCAGTTGACAGTTGTATTTATGCTCAAATAACAACACAACTCATAAAATAACATAACTTTGCATACAGTTCTGTGACAGGGTGCACAGCTCCTGGAAATACTGCTTCCAGCTTCATGAGAATCCTGGAAATCACTCAATCAACAGTTCCTGGAAAAAATGTACTTTTATGTGCAACCAGGTCGTTTATGTCCGGATTTTGCAATTGGACAAGAACATTCCGCTCCACAGACATGAGCATAAAGTCTTCAAGGTTGTCTTGGCTGAGGTTGTTTCTTAGGTGGTTTTTAATATTCTTCAGTTTTGAAAAACTTCTTTCACATGCTACCTGTGTGCAAGATAAGGTCAAGATGAACTTGTATGGCAAATACAATTGCTGGTAAGCACTACTAAAAAGTTCAGACCTTTTTAGAATTGAGTAGCAACATACTGCACAGTTACGGCATGTGTTGCATTTTTGTACTAAATGTTTAGGTAGCACTCCAAATTCTTGCAGTGCTGGATCTTCACTATGTAGGGCTTCAAAGGCATACTCTTAAGGTAGTGTCCTCCTCAGTTTAGTCCACTTGTTTGCAAAGTCCGAGAGTTCTTCTCTTAACCCCTGTACCGTTATGCAGTCATCCAGTCTTTCAAGCAAGGAGCAAATATTTCTAAGAGTATTGTCGGGTAGACTTTCATTGACATTTTTGGGATCCAGAGATGCTATATCTGCAAGATGAGTGGGTTTTAAAACAACTAGTTAGGCTTTGAAGAATGTTGTCCATAATGGCATTATGTACAGTAACTCTAAACCGGTCTTTAGCCAAGGTGATTGGCTCATCCCTTGTTCTCATTCCAGGCATCCTCTTTTTGTGGGACACTCTCCCCTCTAGAAGTGCAGTTTCCACACCTTTATCATAGCCTCTCTCTTCAAGCCCATGTATGCCCATTCTGCAAATTTTTCTGCTGCAGAGTACACAGAATCAAAATCTCTTGACTGTGCAGCCAGCGCTTCTGTAGTGTTTGAGACCATTCTTTGTGCCTGGAGGATGTACATTCCACTTGTCTGGAGGTACTTAGATAATGGGGTTGTTAAATGATATACTCTGAGATATAACTGTGCTGTGAGCACTGTTTGGAAATTGCACAGAGCCTTAGAAAAGTTTAAAGCTTGATACCGGACATTGCATTGAATGTATCTGTATTTGAGCCAATATTATTGAGTGCTACAGCCACATCAATGAGCATTGCTTTGTTCGGGTTATTAAAGGAGCCAAAAACTTTCCATAGTGCTGCATCCTTTGCCCACCACCTTGTTTCCCCTATCATTTGGATTGTACGACCTTCCACAGAGAGCTCACGCCACACAGGCATCCTTTTTTAGGACTCCCGGAAAAAATCGGCACAGGAGTTTAACAGGCCAAACAAAGATGTGGATTAATTTGATGCTTGTGTCCCTTCTACAAGTACAAGATTTAATACATGTGCATAGCACTAGACATATATATGACCAGGGGATTCCTTACTGAGCCAGGATGTGAGATCATTGTACTGGCACTGCATATTGGATGCATCATTGGTTAAATTTCCAATGCACTTGCGTAGGTCCAGACCATTATCTTTAATAACACTCTGCACCAACTCAAACAGTCCCTTTCCAGTAGACAAAGTGCAGTTGGTTACTACTAACAGGCGTTCATGTACAGTGTCAGTAACATATCTAATAATTATAGTGCACTGATAAGTAACACTCACATCTTGGGTTGAGTCATTCTGAATGGAAAATATTCCTGCTTCCTTTATTTCTTGACAGATTACCATTTAAATCAGTTTGGAAATGGCTTCAATCACATACCCAACTTGAAGGTCACAGAAGAACCCCTTCCTTGTCCAGTTTTCTTTTTGGATTTGGTCTGAATGGCCTCAATATGTTCCTTTAGAGGTCTATCATATTTACTTAGGAGCAGAAGGATTTCAAGGAAGTTGCCATGATCCAGCTTTGTGTTATCCAGCTCGGACATGGACTCTGATTTTGTACGAAAACTGAGCCCCCTTTTCCCAATGGCTTTTACAACATCAATAACATGCACCAATATGTGTCTCCTTTTTCTGATTTGCTCATTTCGAGGTAATTTCTGTCGGTGAAAGAGTAGACTGCCTCTGCCGACCTCTGAAAAGGTCAACATATATGACTCTGTGCACCTCTGATGACCTTGGCCTGCGTCATGTTCAACAATGCGCTGGTAAAGACGGCTCCAGTTTTTCATCCCGTTGATGAAAAGACCCCTCTGTCCACGTTAAGTAAATGCTAAACAAACTGCAAAAAAAGGCTTTTTGTATTTCAGAGTAACTAAACCAATGCCGTTTACTCCCATCTTTCCTCCAAAATGCTAAGTCTGCTTCAATGTGTCTATGTTCGGGAGGTTGAATAGGATGTTGCTGAAAGAAATAGGAACATTGATCTGGTTTTGGACATTGAAACTAATAGTCTGCCACCTGTAGATCATCTTCCCATGCTCTGTGCTGCACACACCTGCACCCTGAGTCTTCAGTATGTTGTAAAGCAGATAAAGATTGTTCTGAATGACAGTACCTACCACTTCCTCTGGGGGGATGATGTTATCTCCAATTATTTCTGGCAGACTTGTTTCTGACACTTCCTCCTTGGGGGAATCTCCAATTGTTTGTGACAGACTGGTACCACCATCGGCTGCCACTTGCTCGAGACGGACACCCTCAATTATTTCTGGCAGACTTGTTTCCGACATTTCCTCTCAGAGGGCACCTTCAATGATTGCTGACTTGGTAGTTGCTGCTGCATCTGCCTCTGTTGAGATGTCCCCAATAACTGCAGAGACTCTGGCTTCTTGTCTTCTCACATATTGAGCTCTTGTTGATGGCTCCCCTGAAGAACCAGGTTTAACACTTGTACCTGAAGAAGATGCCTGGTCACCATCCTCCACTTTTCTCCCAGCTATACCACATGACATATTGGTGGTCTGTCCTGTTAATAGATCTTCAGATTTTTGGTTTTGCCGGACTTCCTCTTCAACCTTTCTTTTCTCTTAGTTTTTCTGCTCCTCCCTTTCTTTTTTTGAATCCATTTCTCTCCTAAAAAATAAAATTACCTTAAATGGGAATAGATAAGTTGGCACAAATGGGAACTGCAGTCAAACACTTTGCTGCAAAGATTTGGCTGCAGGTACGGCTGCTCATTTGGATAATTTCTGGGCCCATGGATCATATAAATACAGGAAGTTGCCTCAAGCCTTCTGAGGTGTGTGCAGTGTCTCTATACTTCATGTGCCCGTCCTGGTGATCCCTAAAGAACATTTACGTTTTACCCATCCAATGCCTAAAGTTATCTCTGTGCCCCCTCTGTACCCTGTGTCCCTTTTATCATTTTCATGACCTTATATGGACAAAAAGATTAAGTTTGACAGTGATAATCATGAACAATTGCAAGGTAATGTGCATCAGGCACTGTGCTCTCCACAAGCTAGGCCCTGATTTCCTCCAACATTGACCCAAAGGCTACCAACCCAATAGAAATCTTATATCAGGCTCTGCATTCCTCCTCATGATCCCTTCCTTCAATTACACTAGAATGGGAGGATCGTCTTTTACCATCCAAGCTCCCACATTCTGGAACTCACTCCCACTCAGCATACACCACGTAGAGGATCACCTTTCCTTCCGGAATGCACTCAAAACCTAGTTTTCCCTTCTCCAAGATGGGCAAACACCATACCCTGTGCAATGTCCCAGCACAGCTTGCACTTCTGGGGGCACCTTGCTAGCAGTGTTGCAGTATATGTAATTCCTATGGTGGTTTTCAATTAGTCCTGCTTTTTTATGGCCAGGAGGGTGCCTGGCGAAAAGGAGTACCTCAGCTAACTTGCACATGGACGGCAGGGCTGCCCGCCCGTATGCCTCCTTACACTCCAGATGACCATTTTAGTGCACTTGGATTGTCTAGGTATGGACTGATTGGCCATGTTGACTTGTGACAGCCTTTACCTGTGTTTCACAAATATAGGTTACTTGTTGTTTACTGTGGGATTTCTGCATGTGTTTTCAACTTCAATGTATTGCATGTCTTTTCATTGCCCAACTGATTTTCTCATCTTGCACTGTAAGTGACTGCACTGTACGTCGTGACTGTGTATTGGGGCTGCATGCCTGAAAAATGTCCTCCCCTCCCCACAACATCTGTTTTCCCTGCATGTGTTTTCACTACACCCTCTGATTCCTGCCCCCTTCCTGGGAACAGCTCCTCAAGGGGTTGGGCTCTTATTGAGGGAGAAGTGGTAGTTGGGGAGAGAGAACATGTCCCTGAAGTATTGTGACGATAAGAGAGGGTGGGTGAAGGGAGGCAGACTCTGGAGTGGGGAGCCACAGCCTTACATGCATGGGGACTGAGGACCTGAGTTCCTTTCTGGGTTGCATGCAATGGTGTGCTGACTATGTGGGTTGGTGACAGAGACACTGAGGAGGACCCTTTTGCAGGTAACCCTTCTTTACCTTGTCTGCCCTTCCCCCCTCTGACTTTTGTCCTGTCCTCCTTCATCTGTGAACTGCTCTATTTTTCCATCAGTAGGCCTCCTGGCCTCTCTGCCCTTACCTCCTCTGTCCTGAGTCTCTCTTGCGCTCTTACCTCCTTCCTAGCAGCCCTCAACACTCAAAATGTCCCTCTCAACCCTTCCCCTCCTCCCTTAGTGTCCCTTTCTCTGCCCTGCATCCAAGGGTACCCCACACGTCCCTTGTTCCCAGGAAAGTGGGTATGCATAACTTGTTTGCCTGCCATCAATGCCCCTCCTTGTGGTCGCAGATGGGCATACAAACACATTTTTCCAGGGTGCCTAAACGTCTCTGCCGGCAATGTGTTTACTTCTCTCCCAATAATGAATCTATTCGTGATTTATGATTTTGATGGTTCTTTGGAGCCCGCACTCTTTGGTGTAACCTACCTGTTACTGCCAGAGGGGGGACCCAGGACGGTCTGCACATACTATGTTCCCTCACTGGGTCTGTTAATCCCTAGTCCAAAACTGTGGCTCTGCCAGGGGTCTCTCACATAGCCTTCCCCATTTTGGCAGGCCTCCCAAATCCACAGGCTGCTGTTTTGAGCAATTGGCTTCCACCCACGTTGGGTATGTGGGAATGCAACACAAAGGGGGTGGTTGACTCCATCCAAGGTTGAGTATGGTGGTGAGACTGATAGGGATTTTACACAATGGGTAGTTTGGTCAACCCAAACAGTGGATCCCCTTGCAGGACCACCACCCAGGCACATCTGACCTATGCAGAGCACAACACCTCTGTAGTGGTGCACTGCAACTGGCTCCAAGTCGGCTGGGAATGCCCCAGGGGGCTGGTCACTCTACACTCAGGTGAACAGTGTTACTGACCCCTGGCTATAGTTTCAGTCTGATCACATGGCTGATGGAGATTGAGCACTAGTGTGCCCTCCTCTGGCACCCGTCCCAGTATCTCACTGGGGACACCTGGGCAGAGACAGTGGACAGAGCCCCCTTCTTCCAGTGCAACTGTCAACAGGCATGGACTGTCCTCTGTGTATCCCAACCACATTACACCGCTAGGAACTGAGGCCCACAAAAAGTGCTAGGGGTCTGCAGTGATGCTGGTTAGCCACCCAACCTATCTTGTAACACAGACCAATGTTTATGAGTTGGAGAGCCAAACCAAAGCCTGTGGCACCATGGAGGTGAAGTCTGGAATACAACACTTGAGGTGTGATCCCATTGTACCATGAACACCACCGGCACCTCTCATTCACTCGGTTGGGGAGGTGTTGCATGTGCATGTGTGATAGGACCCAAGAAATGGAACAGTATGCCTGGGCAGGGTGAAGCCAGAGGTTAATTTGTTTGAGATTCATAGTGGTCCTAATCATTTGCCCGACCTGGGTATAGGGTCAGATGACCAATGGAACCATGTAGTGTCTCTTCCCTCTGATGCTTCACTCAGGATTGCTGGTGCTTGGATACCCCAGTTTATTCTGGTGATGCAAATGATTAGAGGTCTTGGGGACAAATACATCTCAAAATATTCTCAGTCTTTATATGGCTGAGAAGCCAATTGTTTGAAGCGGCCATCTGTGGGATTATGACTGAATGCCATTGAGTCTGTTACCCCCCTAAACTGTGATGGCAACACAGCACTGTGGAGCCTCAGTTGGCCATATATAGTCAGCCTGTATGCTGTTGTATAACGCTGCTTGCCTCAAGACTCCATTGTGGACATGATGGCACTATCTCTCACACTCATAGTGCACCACCTGTTTGTAGGGAATGTGGTGCATAATAATGTATAGAGGACCCGTTTCTGGGTCAGAGGTTTGTAAGTAGCAGAACAGCTACCTCGTTGCAATCTATTGGGAATCATCCTCTGAGGCACAATTTAGTTAAAGGTGCTGCCATTGTGCTAGTGCCACAAGGGTCTCTATCCTTCCTCCTCCTGCTGTGCCACAGTGTGCATGGGAAACTCCTGCACATCTGATGAGATACAGGGTGGGCTTTGAGCCCTCCTCTCCCTTTCCGGTGAGCCTATCCGACCAGATGGATATGACTGTATCAGAGTGGCAGGATCCAGCCCGTGGTAGTCAGGGAAGAGAGGTGCCATGTGCTCAGCGTGGACCATCCCAGGCCATCTGGGCATTCAGCTGAGCTAAACTTGGCAAACGGATGCAGCAGTTGGAACAGATAGCCTGAGTTGCAGCTAGCACGGCTGTCGCCTACATTTGTCTGCGGCCGGGGTGCATGATGGTAGGTGGGTACGTTCTCCCTGTGTGACAGGCTCATCCACGCTCTGACAGAGTACCCAGAGCAGGTGTGGGCCAACAGGCCTGGCCAGAGAGGTAAAGGCTAACAAGCCGAGTAGCTGAAGGCCAAGGTGGGAGCTATGGTCAGTTAGGTGTCCCAAGGAAAAGCTACTGGGGCTGAGTCAGATGATCAGGGGTGTGAGGCCTCTCAAGAGGGCACGGCTCAAAGGTATCCCAGCCACAGCCTCAGGCATCCAAGAGTGCTGACCCAGCCATTGTGCACAGACTCTGATGCAGTGTATCAGCCACATTACTTCTTCACAGAGGCCCCAGCTTGGTCTGGAGGTCAAAGCTCAAAGGCATTGAGGACAGAGCCTCAGAGAGCCTGGGGTGAAACTCCGCCCTTGGGTGCCACAAGGCAGAACATAGCTGTCAAGTTTCCTTGTTTAATACAAGACACCTCAAGGCTATCCAGTTATTTTTGTATCATGCACTGCATGTCTATGCAAGCTGACAAGGCGATTCAGCAAGCCCTGATGAAGATGTGATTCAGGTAAGGCATTTCTTCCACTTGTTGCATGGCTCTCAGGGGAGATCATGGTATGGTGATGTTGTGGGTGGATTTGTGTTCACTGTGTTGGTTCGATCCATGTGTGTTGGCCTGAGGTTAGCAGGTCCAGCAGCATCGGTGCAGAGGGAGACCTGATGAAGATGGGCGGTAGGTAAGTCATTTTTTGCAGTTGTTGCATGGCACTCAGGGGAGCACACTGTATGTTGTAATTGGGTGCAGGGAGGTGTTACCTGCTCTAACCGTGTGTTTTCCTTTCTTCTGAGGAATTATATAAGGGAAGTCAGTTGCTGAGGTCACATGGCTGTGGAATGCCTGCACACCACACCTCATGCTGTCTGGGTTAGTTTCGACCCCTCCAGAGAAGTACATTGCTAAAACAGCTGGAGCAGACTCTCAAGGGCAAAATCTGCCAAATACTGAGGACATTCTTGTTAAAGGCAACGTGCATAGTTCTCTGTCTGTATTGCTCCTTACATGGAGTTATGTTTTATAAGATGTATTATTGGCAGAGAATGGAGTAGCAACTACACCTGTATATTATGGTCAGGCACACCTAGGGAGGGCAAAGCAGTTCTCCCAGGCTTTAGTTCCTGGTTACATTATCCACTTGTTCACATTATCCTTGCCCGTCCTGTGAAACTCTGCGCTCCCACCCTAGAGCCCTTTGTCACCAATTTCACCAACAATCTCTTTGATCTCGTAGCTCCACCTCTCTGGTCATACCACGATACAAGAGCAAATGGGCGGGATGCGCCAACTTCTCACTTGCAGCCCCCACTGTTTGAAACCCCATTTCTTCATTGATAAGAAATGAACAATCCTGCCCTGCTTTCAAAAAACAGATCAAAACCTGGTTGTTCGACAAATTTTAGTAATACCACTTGCATTCTGTTCATACGCGTGTACCTCTACCTGATTCTCTGTAACCAACACTGGGATACCTTTGGGTATGGGCATTTAACAAATGTTATAAATAAATAAATACAATGATATGCTTTGCCTTTCTACTTCTGGTCTCCTGTGTCTTATTTGGTGTCTGAGTGCACAATTATAGGTGGAGAGTAGTACAGACTTGTAACAGGATGCTTTGATTGTGTTCTGTGATTTTGTGTCTGTGACAAGGATACTGTTGTTTCCACTTGGTATGACTGTGTCGGTGGTTTGTGCACTTGAATTGATGAATATGCATACACAGAGTTTGCCTCTTCCAGATGCACATTTTCAGGGTGTTGTTATGGAAAGGTGGATTAGCATTATTTCATCAATGAAGGGCATCAGGGATGCGGCTTCACTGTGTGTGCTCCACAGGGACTGTAATTCAGTTGAGGTATGTTTGTATGACCTGATTGTGTGTCTCCTGTCCCTGTGCCCTTTGGCATGCCAATGGGATGGATGGTGCTTGTGGATGAATGTGTTGTCCCTCCCGCAGCTCTACTGCTATCCAGTGATGTGTGGCAATATTGTGCAGGACACAACATTCCACGATGATCTGGCGTACTACTGGCAGGGTATATAGAAGTACCCCAACTGAGTGGTCAAGGGAACAGAAGTGTGACTTACGCTCCCCAAACGTGCTGTACTATACCTTACTGCAACTAAGGTGGCAGGATTCCTGAAGAGTGTGAGCAGATATGACGAGAGTGGATAGGCACTGTTCCCTGCAAAGGTGGAAATGGTTATTGTTAGCATTGATTGCTATGGTTTGTTTTTCAGTGTGTCATGTGACTGCTTGTATGTGCGTGATATTTGATACTCACCAATGAGCCAGGTGTTCCCAAAGGTTCCCAATGCCAGGGTCTGGTATAGGGGAGAATGGTGGTAAATGTAGCTATCATGCATGCTTCCCGGGGAAAAGGAATTCACATGCATAATGTGGCTGCTGGCATCACAGATGACCTGCTGCTTAACGGAGTGCCATTGTTTCCTGTTGCGGAAGATGTACTCGATCTCTCGCAGGGGGGGATTTTGCACTACATGGGTGCAGTCGATGGCTCCCAGAACCCATGGAAACTGTGCAATTTCACAGAACTCCTGGCACACTCCTGCAGTCTGTCTGGCATGTATATGTTCCTATGCACAGATGCTATTATGCAGGGCAATACCTGGTTTAGGCACTGGGATGGTGTGGGCTGTGATATGCCACCAACAGTGGCTGAGGTGCGCTGGAATGATCCTGTTGTCAGGAAATGCAGCAATGTTAACACCTTCTTATTTTGTTTAATATACTGGTAGCCAAACCGGCTTTGTATATATTAACACTCTTTACACAACACATCAATTAAGCATTTTCCACACTGGGGCTTATTACATGGCAAAGATTATCAGGTACATCATTCAAAAAAGTAAATCAAGTGGATGTACATAAATAGAATACTATTAATAAAATAGATAATCAACTTAAAATCCTTCACTCAATAAGATAGTTCATCTAAAATGTCTATAAATTGCAAATAGAATTTCACCATAAAATACAAATGTTAATGTCTTTACTGTCCATCCACATTTTCCACATAAAACTTTATCAGCACCATCAATTGCGTTATTATATGATTTGACATATTTATATCTGATGAAGTTTAGACTCTCACAGTGTATCAGAATATGTTCCAGTGACTCGATCACATTATCTCGACATAGACGACACATACGCTCAGATCTGTCCACTACTTGCACCCTTAATTTACAGGATTTGGCTAACATGAAACTTTATCATCGGATATTGTCTAATGATAGGGCTCTCAGGGTATGCTAATATGATATGATATGGCATGTACAAGGCGCGGATACATACTCAGGAATAAATCTGTACATCATTCTGTATTGTATAAAAGGGCCACTATTTAACTTAGTGGTCAGGCGCACAAGATTGGTCTCGTAACTATAGTCACTTAGCTTATGTGTTAACCATCGTTTGCATGAGCTTATTGATACACCATTGGCTGTTTCAACAAATGCCACAAACCATGCATTATGTATCATACAGATCATCCCCAAAATACCCATTTTCTCAAAATGATCCAGTCTCATATAGGCATGAGTATAATCAACCATAATGTTTCCATTCTCGAGATGCAGCATCTTCGCATAGCACATTACCACCTTTTGGTTAAAAACTACTGGGGTGCCTAACAGATTAAATTCCAAGCTCAAGAATTATACTGCCAAAGTGTTAGCCATTCGATATAGAATTCTTAAGATTATATCCTCGAATTTACAATCCTCATACATTTACTCTTAGTGTCCTGCCAGTGCCACTTCCAGATTAATTTGTCATCCATAATTATAGCATCTGACCCGTCTACTGGTGCGTTATCAATCTGCCACTTGGACCTGGAACCATTTGTTTTATTTTTACCTGTAAATGCCATGATCTTGGTTTTGTTTGCATTAACTCATAGTCCATTAATGTTGCTGTATGTTCCTTACAAAACCTTCCTCTTTGCTTCTGCTTTCTCTCCCCCTCTCCCTGCTAAATTCCTGACACAAACTGCACTGGTTACCTGGCCACTCTAACTGATCTCGGGCCCAGGTCCCGCCAGTTGCCCACCGGCACTGGCAACCCCTGCACCTCAGGACTCTTTTCTGTATCCCTACAGTCCCCCTCCCAGCACTTATGCCTGCTCGTACCTTGCACATGCCACCATCTGGCCCTTTATTATTTATATTATTTATTCTACTATCCCATGTACTGCACTTTCCCCGCTCCCTTCCCCCTCGCACTTCCCTTTCCCTCTTCCCATGCACTTGCGCGATATGACTGACACCTGGCCTTGTAAGATCGTTGTCTGTCTACCCTTTGTTCCCCCATTGCCTCGTCATGCCATGTAACACTTGTGTATAGGCGCGTTATAAATGCCATATCATATCATATCATATCATTTAAGAGCATCTAACATGGTTTGCATCCCCTTAGGGATTGTGGTCTAACAGGAGTAAATCATCAGCATATCCAACCAATTAAGTGTCTGTGTTCCAACTTTCACTGAGTGGATATTTAAGTTATCAAACACTTCAGCCAAGTCAGCCAGATACACATTGAATAGTGTTGCAGTGAATATACACCCCTGTTTAATGCCCCTACAGGTTGGGAAAGACTCAAACTGTTTTCCTTGGCCGTCAAGGGACATTCAAATATGTGTTCCTTTGTGGTGCAGCATGAGCCTATTCAGAAGACCATGTGGTATATTCCATGCAATTAGTTTCTCCCACAACCTATTCCTCATTACCGTATCAAATGCAGAGCTGGCGTTGATGTATGCACCATAGTCTGACAAATTCTGTCTACTCCATGGATACTCGACCGCCAATACCAATATCAGCAGATTATGTATCGCCTCAGAGTTTTTCCTAAATCCTACTGATTAGAAGGCAATATTCCATTGTCTGTTATCCACTGATGTAATTTCACTAAGGGGACTTTGGCAAATAGTTTTACAGGTATATCAAGCATCGCCAGCCTCCTGTAGTGTGCTGGATTAGTCCAACAGCCTTTCTTGTGGACGGGAAGGAAGTGACTCTCTGTCCAAGAAGCAGGGAGTGGTCCACACTCACCTATATCAATAAACAAGAGATGCAGGTTTTCTGCCCATATCTTGGGGGAGGATTTTAACAGGCTATTGCAGGTTCCGTCAGGGCCTGCAGCACAAGAGTCACAAAGCTTCTCAATAATTGAGGTTACTTTACATACCCATATTCTATTAGGAAAAACCACCTCAGTGTGCACCGGAATAGTGGACTTCAAGGTCGCTGCAATATGTGTATGCCAAAACTCCTCAGGGACGCTATTAATAGGCAATCCCCTTTTGTTAGCCCCTCTAATCACAGACCACATACTTAGGTTATTAACATTTCTCGTGTGGCTAGCAAGTTGTTTCCAAACTTCTTTCTCACAATGCCACCTATGCTCTCTTAGCCACCTGTGGTATTTCTCTTTTGCTGATTTAATAGCTTTAGAGGTCTCTGTGGCTGTAAGCTGACCGATGGAGGAGTGAAGGACCTCTGCAATATTAACCCGCAATTGCTTTTTAGCATCATTAATTATTTTATCGTAGCTTTGACCTTTATTCTTACTCAGCCTATTCCAATGCTCCTGTATGCTTTTATGTCTTCTCTGTTGTTGTATAGCGTCTTTAATACTGGTGGTTAACTTCAGGGAATCTGGTATTATGACTATCTATCACTCCCGTTACCAACAGCAAAATCCTCAATACATATTGGAAACATTGTTAATACAATGTTTTTGGCTTTATCTAAATTGACCGCATTCCATAATATGCGATTCTGCCCAGCATTCAAGTATATATCACCATTTAAATCATGCATTTCATCATCCTCCCTAAATACATCCATTTTCAGTTTAACACACAGCGGCAGATGGTCACTGTCATCATGCATGAGAACAGCTGTATCCTTCACCATTGCCAGCACCTATTTGTTAGTGAATACATAGTCAATGGTAGAGGCAATAAGTCCACTCACAAGCATGTATGCCCTGTGGGCATGACCTGGGCATACTCCGTACAGCTCAGTGAGGTGATAAGACTGTATCGGTACCGCCGAAGCACTACCCTGTCGATTATGTGCAGGTAGCTACATCCGGGCAGATATGCATACATTAAGCAAGTCATCATCAACAATTTCAATCTTTGAATGGAAGTCACCCACAATCCACAGTGGAGCTTTTTGGTTGATAGCTTCAAGGATTTTTTGTCACAACTGCTACATTTTATGTGTATGCTACAGCATTTTGAAGGTCATATATGTTAATTAGGTACATAACATACTGCTTGTAATTGATTTTTATGGCCTGAACCATAGTGGTTGAGCCATCAATGTGGCAAACACGCCAACAATGGCGGATGGTGATCAATAACCCTCCCTTCAAATGGGCAATTGGTCCCGTAGTGGCAGCTATCTGTATGGTACTCGTACCATCAAACTCACGCACATTGATCATCCAAGTTTCCTGTGGTGAAATTATACAGAATATGTCAAAATGTTATATCAGGCAACCCACAGCAGATACATGCCCAAATCCCCGGGTGTTCCAGGAGCACATGATGTCTGCTCAGCGTGATATTGCTGAAAAATTATTCTTAAAAACCTTAGGTAACCATTGCCAATAAACATCACTCGTGTCAACCTCCTCTTTGTTAATGTTTAATCCACTCGGTGTACCTTGACATTTATGGTGATCTACTCTTATTATACCTTGATCAACATGTGATAGTCCTGGACACCCCTTAGTGTATGGCCTTACGAGATATATGCTCAGGCGTGATTATTCTTATTTTTTCTTGGCAGCATATTTACAACTCTACATGAATATCCTGATCTAAATAAAAAGCTCTGTTTCGTATTGCAGGATATAATCAAGTGTGACTAGTAGTACACCAGATGTTGGATATTGGTGAATTGACATCTACCAGTTCGTCAATAATCTTGATATCATCAGATGTTATCACCCCAAGGGCATTCACTGTATGCAAAATGCACAATACAGCTGACCGATTTAAGTGTGGATGATAATCGGATGGTAGAACAGTCTGTAATTGAAGAGCTCTAATTTCACCTCTAGTGCCGGCCTCTGTGTTGCCTCCAATACCTCTATCATTTAAATGATCTTTACCTTCAGTGTCCTGCAGAATGTTGTTCTTCCTGGTGTGGGGAACAGTGTTAGCAGTTCGAGGGTCTACTGCAATAGTGTTGGATACAGGCATTTTGGGAAAGGAATCTAATGGTGTGTGTCCTTCATCAAGAAATAACCTTAGAATGTCCACTATTACTAAATCTGCATTGGCTTCACATAACCTCTTTTGGTAACACCTCCTCTAGGGCTGTCAGTGCATGAGAGCAGATGGTGGTTGATGCAAAGTCATTCTTCCACTCTCTGACAACGTCAAGGATGATATGGGGCGTGAATCTGTATCATGCATACACCTCCTCATGTGGCATTCCAAATAATGATGTTTCGAGGATTAAAGATCCGTGCCCTCCTCATGTATGTTCAGTGCCACTGGAGCGGAATCCAACATCAGTGGTAGTGCTATAATGTGGTTGCATTGCACACTTTTATACTTGACCTTTCTTTTATGCCCTGTACGTTGCGACAAGTATCATGTGGTGGTAGGATTGCAAGATTTGCGTTCTCCTGTGGACTTCGGTCAATTGCACAACAAAATCCATGAATAGTGTTTTCCATACGCTTGATAAGGACGTTTTGTTTTTTGCATGGTGTGTCCATTAACAGGCCCAGGCTATGACTTGTCATTGCCCATTTTGCAAAAGAATGAGGAATATGCATGTTCTGCTCCCTATTTATTTCTTTGCACTGGCCATTCCCACACTTTGCTCTGTGTCTCGCGCAAAGCGCTCAGCACGACGCAAAGTAGGTAAGGATCAGTGCAATGTAGGTAAAGCCCAATGCAAAGTCCAATCTTAGAATCAGCAACATACGTTGTGCGTTGCACAAATTGTATGTTTTTTCCTTTGCGCCATGCAAAACATTCTGTGAATCCGGCCCTTTATGTTTCTGTAAATACACTAGTGTGCAAATGCATGTGCAAATCATTGTTAGAGCCTGTGCATTCATACACACTGCTCAGTAATCAGGTCTCCGACAGTTGTCAGATCACAGTTATTTATGATAAAGCTGAACAGTTAAAAAAAGGTGTCTCTAAATAAATATATAACGTTTCATTTTTGCTATGATCTTTGAACGTCCTTTCTTTATATAATCCATTAGTATAAAGTATGAGCATTCGAAATAGCCTCAGACAAATCATGTGCAGCAATAGAAATGTAGAATGGAATTCACTGGTGTAATTGTTTTTGATTAAAGCACAGCAAAAAGGCACTTTAATATTGCAGACGTACATTCTTGTTTTCTTTTTGCTGAGTTAGTCAGAAAGCTAGGACATAAAACCACATTCTGCGTTGCTTTAATGTTTTAGGATCTAAGGATTTATGAGTTGTTCATCTAGTAAACAACAATCTTTTTTTCCTGTGTTAAGCCTTGTTAGTAAAGTACCTACCTTCAAAATATCATTACTCATTTTTTTTTTAATTAATCAGTTTGTGCTTTTGCCATCTTCATATTCCTCAGCACATCATATTTCATGATCAGCTCTTTAATGTGATTAACCTGCCTGAAGATACCGAAAAAAATGAGGAACACTGCTCGAATTGCCTGGATTTCTTTTGTAGATTTCTAGATTCTAAATAATGCTGGAGTAGCTACAGAAGAAATCCCCAAATGATATACACATTGCATATTGCTCACATGTGCACTTCAGCTGCAGTAGATCCCAATAACACCCAAAAAAAGGTTTTATTATTTTAACATTTTTATTCAGCCGAAATATCCTTCACAATCTGAAATTTCATTATAACATGAACAGTCTTTGCAGGAAATATAATTACATGTTTTGCACATACAAAACCGATTGTGTAGCTATGTATCCCATCTACACACGGAGACCCGAGGCTACTGTTTACTTTTCTGGGGTCCATTTCACAAAGCAACAGACTGTACCATATGTAGTGCAGAAAAAAAGTTGAATGAGACGAAGTTTGGAGCTTTGCACAATGATTTTTAAATCATTTCTGAATGATACCACTCCACCCACAGTCAAGTATGAGGGTTTCAGAAGGATCCTCTCTATCTGCCCTTCTCCTGAACCCATGTGGTGAATACCTTGGATAGACACTAAGGGCCAGATTCTCCAAACTTTTTTGTTGTTGTTGATGCAAATGAGGAAATGCGCTGCACATCTCCTCACTTGCACCAGAAAAGGAGAAACCCATTTCGCAAAGGGCATCTGAACAAGCACATCTTTGCTAATTTGCGTGACTAAGGGGGCAATTCAAGGAATTTAAAAGCACATTCGGAATTCACAAACAGGAGGCGCTCCTAAAGGCCATGAAATGAAGGTCATCTCCCTGTAAACAGGCGCAGTGGGAGGCGCAAATCAGTCAGTTATCAACTTTATTTCGACCGTATTGCCATAAAAGTACATACTAACACATACAAATTACAAAAGAATGACTATGCAATGATCAACAACCTTCCATAAATGACATTTGCATTAGACCCAAGGTCCCACAGCTTGTCTTCATGCACATTAGCTGCAGTTGACCAAGATTCTTTTCTCCAGAGGTGTTGCATTAGCGCAAGATAGCACAGAATGCTGAGGCCTAATTTCAGATGCATAGACCGTGTTGTGACCGTTATAAGGACTAATTTCAATTGTGCTATTGAGAGTTTGCAACTGATGCCCAGGGAGCCATTAGCCACTCTTTGGTCCCTCAATTCAATGTGTATAAGATCACAGGCACTCTCCCCCGGGTGATACAGTGTGGTACAGTTTAGAATAGCCTCCCGGGTCATGAATGAGCAACCATGCAAAGTGCGTAGCCAGTGCAAGCATTTGTTTGTAAGCGGATCCCTAGGTTGCAATTGGTTTGGGGCCTGTTTGAGGACATTATGCAGATATGTCATGCCCCTTTTGCTCCCCCCCGTCACCTTACTACTGGTCATAAATTGCCCAGGCAATGTTCTACACACTCAGAAACAAGCATCATTAGAGGCATGATTTTGTGCTAAGTAACCAGAACTACCAATTGGTTTATCGTTCTTTGGGTTATTACTTAATGCATAGTTCAACCACCAGGGTGTGGGCTGCCAAAATGATTGCAACACTTGGTTCAGTGGTCTTGGGACAGGCACAGGGCAGCCACAATGAGTAAAGGCCTGGTGCTCATGGTTGATCAAGTCCTTATTAGGACCAGTGTTTCCTATGCTTGTTATGTTTGCACTGATGGGCCCCAGTCCTGTCGTGCTGAAGCTCTTTGTGTTTGTGTTTATAAGGGCGTCCAAGTGTAAGTGGTTAATTAACCCCCATGGAGTCTGGCATTCCCAGTTGTGCCCTCACCCCTGTGGCTCCCCTTATCCCCAGGGCTTCAAAAAGGGCTAGTAGCAGCTTTTTTAGATCTACTAGCTCAGTATGCTCGAGGTGTGGATCAGATGGTATGAGAGCTTTTGGGAGACTTGGGGGGGTTAACACTCAGCAGGGGGCTTCTCTGAGTACACACATCTTAATCTTTGCCTATAAGGAGGGGGGATCAGTCTCAAGGGTGGCATCCAGGGCAGGGTGCCATTTACCCTCCACATCCTCAGGCTCTGTTAGTGCCAAGGGTATAACCAAACTGTTCAAAGCAGGGGGTGATGGAAGTGATGCCAGGATCTTCGACACTGGTTTGAGCCCCTGTAAAGATGAGATTTTCATATCCATGGGCACTCGCCTTGGACTTTTCCTGGTTAACTCCCCCGCAAATATCCATGCTGGTGGTAGTTAGATGGATTCCTGCCTCTGTCATTCCTACGCAGGCCTACTCCTCTTTCAAATGCCTCGTCTGCAGGTTCTCTCTCTTTCCTAGCCATTCCCTTACTATGGCTACTACCTATCAGCCACCTGGTCAGATCTCTTCCTCCCTCTCTGAATGGGTGGACCTTTCCGCTTCCCTCCTGGTCTCAACCACTCAACTCCTCCTTCTTGGAGACTTAAACATCAACCTGGATGCTTCCTGTCCTTCCTCTGGACTCTTTTGTGACCTCTGCGACTCTCTCTCACTCTCTATTCTCCCCTCTCGCTGACTCACTCTGCAGGGCAAACTCTGGATGTTCGGATCTCCTCTGACCTTCCAATTTCTATCCCTCTCACTACTCCTCTCTCCTGGAGTGATCACTTTCTCCTTTCCTCCCAGCTCACCCTCTCTTCCCCCCAAGCTAAGCCAACTCCAGCACTGCCACCCACCTTCTCGGTTATCCGACCCATGAAGCGTGTGTCAGATGAGGCTTTCGCCTCCAAATGTTCAATCCCCCATCCCCCTTTGGCTGACTCACACCCTGACACAGCCCTTTCCATGCTCCAATCTGCTATATCTGATACTCTCTATATTATTGCCCCTGTCATGAGGATCTTCTTTAAGCCAGTGAATGAAGTGAGCGGGAACGTTCGGGAGCCGTGTTCCACTATTTTTTTCTGTTTACCATTCCTCTACTTTTTACTACCATATTCACCATTCTATTTAGAGGATTTGTCCATTCATGTCCTTGTGCAAGTGCAAAGTTGTAATAGGAGCCTTAGTTACTAGTCACTTAGACTAGTGCAATGCCCTGGCCGCAACACCTTGTAACGTGTTGCACTATGCTTCCACCTAACCTCTGCCCTTTCCAAGACCCCAGTTCCACTATCTTTTTCAGTACACTTCTAGCACTGCTTGAAGCCCAAATCCAAGTGCAATTCGTGGTACGACTCAGACCTCGTCACCCTCAAACGGAAAGTGCAGGGTGGCTGAGTGGAAATGGTGTGCTTCTGGTACATCCTCCGACAAACTGGCCTGCCGCCTGCTCCAAAGTCAATACCGGCTCTCTGTCCGCACCAAGAAGAAAGCTCACATCCAAGCCCGCGTTTCTGTGGCATCTAACAACTCAGCCCAAACTCTTAAAAATCTGCAAGGAACTGGCCAGTCTTGCTGCAGTCTCTTCCTATCCTGTCCTTTCCCAGTCCCTCTGCACGGCTCTGCGTTTTCATTTCATCTCTAAAACTCAGGACATCCTGTCCTCTCTCACTTCCTCTCCTCCTCCCCCCTCTACTCCCTGCTCTTCCTCTGACCCTTTTTCCGCCACCTCTCCTCACTTCTTCTCTGCCTTTCCCCTGTTCTACGCTAACAAAGTTTCGAGACAAGTCTGATCTATGAAAGTCTCATCAAAACAGGTTCATCTCTGTTCCTCCAAAACCATCAAGGACCACATTGACTCCCTGGCTCCTGCTCTTACTGACTTCTGCTACCACTCCTTCACCACTGGAGTCCTCCCATCCCCCCTGAACTCTACCTTGTGCACCCTCTTCTTAAGAAGGACTCTGCCAACCCATACCGCCGGGCTAACGATCGCCCAATCTCCATCACTGCCTTCCTGGGCAAACCCCTGGAAAAGCTGGCCATCTCACAGCTAAATGTCTGAACTTTGTAGGAGACGTGATTTGGAAAGGCATGACACTTGCAGTGTGAATGTGTAATGGTACAAGTGAAGTGTTGTACAGGAGTGACACGGTTGCATGATAGCGGCTTGGATGTGATTGGTGGATGCATGTGTCACTATTGAATAGTAGCGAATGAGGCAGTGGTGGAGCAACCGTAGTGGAAAGGGAAGAAGGACTACTCATGCGTTGCTGGGGTGCTGCCGTAGTGGTTTTTGGGAAAGCGCACATGCCACATTGTGCTCTTCTCATCAAGCAGTCCAATGGGAATGTGACTGTAGAATTTGTCCAATCAGGTGCTTGCGGTGTGCATCACAGGAAAGGACGGCAACATTTTGTTCCATTACTCTGTGAATCTGTGCAGTGAGTGTGGCGGGCAGAGATCGACTGACACATTGTGTTGGTAGTCGGTGATGAGTTTGCGGAAGATCTGTTCCAGTATGCTGTTGAAAAAGGCTTTCATTGTGATTTCGACTTGGAAACAGTGGACACTTTGTGGTGCTTTGGAGATGTGCGCAATTTCGGCTGTCTCATTGGTAATGTCGACGAGTGGGCACTTTCGCAACTGTGTATGCTGTGATCGTACATTATGGAGCATTCCATTTCGGTTCCATGCCTTGTACTCGTGTGTACCGTGAACTCGAGAAGTTGATGAAAGCAGTGAAGTGCATTTTTCCCTTTTCCAAGGTGCTTTTCTCATGTATCCCACCACGAATAGTATGGGACTATTCCAATGATTGTTGTCACTAGCCATAGGTCAGAAGGGTTCTAATCAACTGAAGCATGTGAGACTTCTTGAGTGCTGCTGGGATGGGATTGGGTCTCGATATATACACCTTTTCAATGCTAATGGAATTTCTTTGTGGACCAGTGGTAATCATATTTCATTTTCCAATATATAGGCTGCACTGAAGCCCTTACTGTAAGCATGTGAGCTCAAGTACAAAACACAAAAATACTTTTAAAAACTGCAAAAAAATGGCTCTTTTCAGAGCTGCCACTACTAATAAGGTCCCCGACCCTGGTTAACATGTATTCCCCCACTCCCACACGTGCACAGTTCAAAAAGTCTGTGGACATCACAGCAGTTGCAGGGTTGTACGTGTGACATGCGCCACCTTTTGCAGATAGCGGCCATAGCATTGGGCCTTTGGAGGACACAGGATTGGTAACTAAGGTTTCTGGGTGTGGCTGGTACGCACAGACTGTGGTAGACAGTGTATTTGTTGAGCAAAATGCAGAGGGTGCACTTATGGCTTTGTGTTGCACGACCCACAACGTATGCTTTGTAGGGGAGATGTAAATACATTGATTGACAGTGAGTGAAAGACATTGTGTAGTGGCAGGTCATTGTGGATTGTATTATGTGGATTTCTACTCCTATGGAGTACCTACAATGAAGTGATTGATTTTGGTTTGTCTGTGTGACACTTTGGTGACGTGTGATCACTACCATATTATTGTTCTTCATTGTGGAGGGAAAATTGCAGAACATGTTACACAATATTTAGTGACGTTTGCGCTGAAAGATGCACTTGGCCAGGTCATGCATCTGTTTGGGATCTCCTGCATACATTTTTATGCAAATACACAGACACCCATGTCACCGCGTTATTTTTCATTTGGTTCGGAAATTGCGAAGAAGTGTATTTGTGCCTTTTTACAACTTGTGCTAATGTTATACTTTACAAATGGGAATCTGACATTTCACAGCACAAAGATTTTTCACCACAAACAGCGTTCCACTTTACATTACTGCATTTCCGAATTTGCACGCCCTACATGAATTGCATAGTTGCCCTTTTTACCTTTTTAGAAGTATAGGAAGAATGTTTGTGTTAGGTGTTGCACACTTCAGCTGTTGAAACCACACTGTCACATACAAAACAATCACTTTTAACAGTAAGGCATTTGTACCATATTCGACTGCAGTGTTTTCCCACAGTGCCCCAACTCCTTTTATTCAGCGCGCAATCTGTGGAGGGTATACGATGTGCAGCACCCTGCCTCCCTTTATTGGCACTTTCATTGTTGAACTCTGAAGGGAGCTTTGTTTACTTAACTTTTTTCCTTTTCCAGTGCATTTCTATTTCTTTTGGTCTTGTAACACACGCCACTGAAGCAACAAAAGGCAAGGGCCAGTATGGAAGGGCCAGCACCTACAGGGATACCATAGGGGACGTGCAGAGAGTGGAAAATGTTGGGTGGCCCTAACACTCATTTACGTGCTCCCGGATGGAATATACCCAAGCACTTCAAAGTAACTTCCCTCTGTAGAGTACCGCTTAGCATTACATGCACAGTGCAATGCTCTTTTTGCAGGTAAGGATCCTTAGTGCTGTATATGGTCTACAAAGGTGTTGTAAAGCTCTGGTCCCATACAGGAGTGTCGTGCTGTCGCCGCAGCCTATTTGGAGAATGCTGTACATGAAATTACCCTACTTCATTTTTGGCAGGGTTCTACCCTCCACACTTGAGCTCTTATGCTTGCATTTCTATCCTCGTCAAATGTGGTACGGATACTTCATGGTACGCTATTAGCTGTAGGATTAAGATGCAGAGACATTACAGATGAATGAAATAGAAGAATGTTTACAACAAGAAGAAACGCATCTTCAAAACGTGCAGAAGGAAGGTAATTCTGAAGCATGACCAATGCAGCTACACTACTGTTTAAGCAACAGTAATATTTTTTGCTCTCCAAAGAATGTGCTGTTTACATACTTCTGTTACAAACATGCACTACTATGTTGGTGACCAAGCTGCAACAGCTTTGCCACTTTGCAGACTCACTACAAACTGTCACACCTGCAGTTAAACGTTATCTCCAACTGTACGACCTGCAGGCAAACCCTTCATATTTTACGGCACACTTCTCAGTGCAGACCGGTGTGTCTGTTTCACGAGTCATGGAAAGGCAAGCAGCACATCAATCAAACTATTGTAACATTTAGCATGCCCACCGTACACTTGCAGTTGCTGTTACTTGTTTTCAAGTGGGCCTCATAGAGGCAGGCTTGGTGCAGAGACGAATTGGTAGGCTTGCAGAGCAACCTACGTAGTCGTGCGGAGTACTTGAAATGTGGTAGCCTACCATATAAATCTGTAGGGCTGGTGACAGGGGTATTCTTACCAGCACACAGAGGATGCCCAAGTCATGGACATAGTTGTACAATGGATAGACGTGCACTCTCACAAGCAATTAAAAGAGCTTCTGCACTTGCACCCATGCGGCTAGTACTGAAGTCCTATGGAAACCTGCATTGTGATTCCAGAAACGCCAGCCTGGTGCAGTCTGCATAGGAAACTTCCATGTTGCTTACCTGCAGCTATCTCGGCTAATCATTTGCGTCACAGAATCACCATGCTATGTGAAGACAAAAAGAAACACCACGCACTGTCTCACCAACACTTAACATGCACACCTTTCATTTGTCAGATACACCAACACTATTAGGCAAGGGATGGGGTAGCACAAATGGATACATACACAGGGGAAATTGCCCTTTCCACAAGTTCATGAGGATGGTGAACAAGCTGACAAAACATTCTTAACGGGACGTTATGGTGAAGGTGCAGTATTATAAACATATCAACTTTTCTGCCAACAGTATGCTAAAGCAATGTTCCCTTTACTGTACCCTACTAAAAACCTATTCAATTTTTAAAGGGAAATTATGGTTAAATTGTGCTAATATAAACCTATCAAATTCAGTGAAAAAACATTATTAAAGGGACGTTATGGTTACAAGTAAATAAAAAAAAACCTGAAATTTGCCAGTTATGGTAAGCTAAGCAACCATAACTCGGCGCACTACAATGCACTGCTAAGACTAATACCCATGACATCAAAGATGACATCACAAATGACATCTTTTGGTGAAAATCTGTCCAGTTTTTTTAAAAACGGCCAAAAATTAGGTCACAAAAAATTAGTGATATCTATGTCCGCTCTGCGTACACACTTCCCTGTTAGCTCTGCGGACAGGACACCGATTGGCTAATCGGCTTGTGTCATGTGCACGAACACGCGACGTGTCCTCTTATTGGCTGAAATGAAGCATGAGGTGCATCGTATTGTTTCGATGCGCCCGCCATCATGGATCCGCGGACATCCGCAGACAGCGCAGCATCAAATGGTGGAGAAATACAACTTTGGCAAGTGTGTTGTTGTGTAAGAGTGCTCGGGGAGGATGGGGCAGTAAGAGATGGGTCAAATGATGTATTAATTTAGGTACCAGGCACCCCTGGTGTGTTCGTCATGTCCGGTGTCACTGCGGCTGTCCATGGACGTAAAAATGCAATGCAGTAGCCCATATAGCCAGTTAAAATGTTTGATTCACTTTAACCCTCTTTAGGGCAGACTTTATTAAAGATAAAGCGACTTTCTTGACCAATTCCACCTCATTGGAACATGTCCAAGTGTTCCTAAAACGCATATTATTTTGCATATTATTTATCCAAGTCTCTTCCGTCCTTGTTGAGCGATGTCTTGAGAGCCGAGGATGTGATGATTAATCTGATTATATTTGTGCCTGTCTCTAATCCCATTTGTGTACTTGTATTCCTTTCTATCTGTCATCATCTCCTTGGTGTTTTACTAAACTATTATGCACAGTAGTACGTTTTAGAAGGCAAAGGGAATATGCCTGGTCATTAATCTAAATAATATATATTTGATGGGCAATTCCCTAACCATGGACAGGCAGCTTTAGGTCTTAACATCTGTTTGTAGACTGGGTCTTCTGCACAATTTATGGGTTATGCATCCACTCTATCTTTATTTGTGGACAGTTAAAATGTTTGATTCTGTGGTTGTGATCTATGGGTGTGATATGCTGTGGTGGTTGTGGCCAGGGCCCAAAGTGTTGGGTGCCCGGCCGAAGGCCGTAGGCCATAGGCCATGCACCCAATACTCTAGCCCCTCGCCCTGGCCACATCCACCGCAGCATATCACACCCATAGAATCGAATATCTATCAAATATTTGCAAATCTACAGTTTGGGTACTGTTTGATTTGTATAGTTTGTATGTGACGTTTTGGCTACACCATGTCATTAAGATTGTAGAGTTTGGTAACAAACACTGCAGTATAACATTTACATGGAAGTAAACATTTTGTATTGTGGTGTATGGTTAGATGTTTGCTTCAATGGTTCTGTTATGCAGCAGTATTTATGAGTTCTATTATAACATTAGTTTTAGCAATGGTGGAGTTATTAGTGGCGGGACTCCCTTTCTCCTGCGCACCTCCTCTTTTCTTGTTTCTGAATCGGACCAGCAGCCTGGATCCTGGTTTGTCGAGGAACCAACTCCGGGGTTCCCATTTGTTTAGAAGAAGTGTGGGGATGACAAACTCTGGATCAGTTGGACGCTGGTAGGGTATGATGGTCCAATGGTCGCTGTTGAGCGAATTAATCAATTATATGGTCCAGTCAGGTCTTAGTCATTAATTTGGTTGCTTATTTTTGGTTAATTAGCACCAAAGAAAACATCATTGTAGAAATGAATGACAATTTTTGACATGGTAAATCGCTACACAGCCGACACGCGTTTCAACCTAAGTCTTTTTAAAGACCAATTGAGTTAGGGGGTGGGCTTCAAGATGCTGTAGGCTGGTCCTCCCAGATAAGGGCGCCAGGGGATCTGAATAGCCGATCGTTAGCCGGGTCCGGCGAGTTCGTTGCGTGCGAGCGTTCTCGGAAATCCCTGTGGGAGGACCAGCCTAGAGCATCTTGAAGCCCACCCCCTAACTCAATTGGCCTTGAAAAAGACTTAGGTTGAAACGCGCATCGGCAGTGTAGCGATTTACCATGTCAAAAATTGTCATTACATTCTTTTACTCTCTTTGGAGGATTTGTAGTGAGATCCTGTTGCATTTCTGTTTGAACTAGTTTTCTTTTACAACGTTTTACTTTCTGTGGAACAGGATACGTTTTTAGGACGGGTGTACAGTGAACATAGTATATTGTATTCTAAAATGCAAGGAATATCAGCGTTTATTTTACTTGCATCAAAGTTGATTAGAAATAGACCGTTAAGTGTACATAAGCATGATAGTGCTACCTAGCTCATACCTTCTTTAAAGACTGTGTTCCCAAGATCTATCAATGCTTTATCTAGGGTAAGAGCCTGTGATTTGTGAATGGTGACTGCGTATGCTAGAGTTAGAAAAAATTGCTCTCTGAGTGCATACATATCTATGAAAAGAAGGAATCGAGCTGTTGTGCGTCCTATTCTTTTTACTTCTGATAGTTTGTCAAAGAGAATATTGACAAACTGAATGTTGTTGTCACGTGGGTATGTTTGAAAGCCAACAACTCTAGCAAGTGCTCTGTTAACTAGTCCTTGCTCAACGTCAAGGTTACATTTAAGCATTACTCTACAGTTTAAAGATAATTTTAATATTTTCTCCAAACCAGCTGGGTTTGAGATAGAGTTTTCTAAGGTATTTAGTATTGCTGTGGCTTGTTGACACATCGGTAGTGTCATACCATGTACATCCAGTTTGTCTGAGGAGCAGATTTCAATTATTGGTTACAATTCTTTTTTCAACATTGTTTCATTGAATTTTGAACAGCTTGCAAGAGTTGGCATCAAGGACATTTTTGTGTACTAATTTTTCCATTTATCTAGCACATGAATTATGGCCATACAGTGCATGGATGTGCCAGGTTTTTAATATTGTTTGTGCTTCTTGAGGTAGTACACCAACTCTAATACTTTTAAAAATGTTGGCGTATGTAATGTCTGCAGACTGGCACATATTTTCAGTTCATTCTCTGTATTGAAAATATTGCCAAAAGTTGACACTTCCTATGCTGCCAACAGTTTTATGACAGAGTTTTTGTCCTAAGTTTTTAAAAATAGGTTCACCGTTCACTGGTGTTAATTGAAGAAGATCTCAGAAAACAATAATGTGTTTTCCTCCAAAGAGCTCTCCATAGTTTGTTTTGAGTACTTCTTGTAATCTGAGGTGATTCAAAGCCAATATTAGGTTGGGGACCATGCTCACTTCATCTATTAATAGCATTTTCATTTGTTTTACACTCTGCATAGTTCCATTGCAGCTTCTGTAGAAAGTTTGTTATAGTCTAATTTATTTTGGTGTTCTACTGGAAGGAGTAGTAATTGGTATAAAGTGACACCACCTATGTCGTAGGCAGCTAAACCTGTGGGGGCAGTTACAACAGCTGACAATTTGTTGTGTGTCTATTGATGAAGGAACTTGCTGATCATTTTGATTAAGAATGTTTTGCCTGAACCAGCTTGACCACTGACGTATAGTAATATAGGTTTGTAATTTTGGCAGGTACATTCTTTATTTTCATGTTGTACACCATGTGCAATTTCTTTTGTTACTTCTTGAAAAATGTTACACTGCTCTTTGTTCAGTTCTGATTGTAGTATAGTTAAGTCTTCTGTATTTTTTTCATAGTGACACATGATGTTTTCTATTTCTGTCATAGCTATTTCTGCCTCATTTGCTATTAGTGGTTGTCCCACTGGTTCTTGGCTTCCTGTTACAGAAGATTGGCTACTGTCGGGAGTGTCCTTATCTAGTTGGGCCTGGAGTTCTTCTTCGTGTTGCTGTTCATTGTGCAACATTGTTTTGTACTGTATAAAGTTTACATCGGCTATAGTGCTTTCATTTACTTTTAAAGCATCTTAATAGGAGTTATAGATAGCTGGTATTGCTTCTTCTTTTCTCCATGGTTTAAAAAGCTGTAGTAGGGACATGTAATATAGTTCTTTATGCTAAGGAATTTTTAATGACAATTTGATATGATTAATTAAGCTTTGTTTGGAAAGTTTCCCTAAGCTGTCTTCACAATGTGTCACTCAGTATCTACCTTTATTTTCATCAGGTTTTACATTATTTTGTATGTGAAGTTTTGGGCTATGTGGTATAGACACATGGTTTCCAAAGTGGTACTCCTGTTTGGGTAGTATGTGTCTAGTAAATTGTTTTTCAAAATTTCTTGGCTGTTGGGATCATTTTTGGCTATTCTTTCTATGTTGTTGTATGATTTGAGATCTCGTTTTCTAGATTTAGCAGGACCAAGACTTAGCCATACTATATTTTCAGATTTCCCATACAAAGCATTACCGGTTAATCAATCTGCAGCTTCATAGAATCCACATTCTCTATGAGAGAGCATTTTTATGCCTAAGCTGTACAATTTCTGATACAGTGTTTTGTCCGATGATAGCTCATTCCAGACGTATTGAAGCTCTGTTTTTTCTGCTTTGGTTAAGTAGGCTGTAACATATTGTGCACCTGCAGTGGAACTTTCTGCAATGTACTGCACATCTATGTTTGCATTCCATAAGAAGGCAATGATTGCATTGTAATCATTGATATATTTTGCTTCTTCTGTTCTTTTTATGTAATATGAGTTCTTAGGTGATTTACCTGTAACACTATGTCTAACTGAAGACATGAAGTTGTTCACTTCACATGTTTCTGTAACTGGTCTAGGGAAACCAAAGCAGCGTTGATGTAGTATTTCCCTTTGTTTCTGTATTTGCAACGACAATATTTCCCACATTTGTGTCTTTGAAATTGTACAATTTGTGCATGAAGATCAATATTTGTAACTTCTTATGGAATTTCACAAGTGACATATTTTTCTATAAACTGTAAAACAGTGGCATCACTTTCTTGACCAAATTTAGGAGTATCCTTAATCCATAAAAGCATGTGGATATGTGGTGCTCCTCTGGCTTGGTATTCTTTTCTCCAAAAGAAGTGTTGCACTTCTCTGAGGGGAGGAACAGTTTTATTACAAATAAAGTGTAGCAGAACAATGAAGCGATGATGGACATTTCTTGAAATATTAACAGCATCTAGAAAGCTAAGTTCTCCAGGTGTTAGTATATCTATGTTTGTTTTGTTTTTGTTTGATAAGCGTAGGAAATCATGTAAATCTTCCCACACATATTCTGCACAACTTAATGTAACAAACCAAGTGGGTGGGCCAAGGTTTCTTATCATGCAACATAAATCTCCGTGACATTGGAACCAGTACTCTTTAGTACCACGCATGTTTGCTAACAGATTTATAATGCTTGATTGTAAAACCTCATCTATTTTTTGCACTTTTTGTAGTAATTGCAATATTATAATATTTTGAAAGTGGGTTCCTGATTTCAATGTGTGTGCAACTCCGTAACATTGCTAATTCACTTTCAAAGAGTAGGTGGACTATGTATTCCACATTTTGTCTAAATCTGGGATCTTCAGAATCCATTTGTAACGAGTGGTCTTCTGATGCTGTTGTCTAAATGGGTCTATCATCGTACCTTCCTCCTTTCCCAGTAGGAAAGAGTAGAGGAAAAGCACATGCTTCTTTACTTTTTTCCCATATGCTGATTGGTGATCCTTTGGTTTGTCGCATTTGGTATGTTTCTAATGCATCATCTATGGTTTCATTAGAGTGTAATGGATGAATTGTATAATGGTCTAAAATATTGCATATTGTAGCAGGATCTAGAAGTTCAAATTGACCAGTTTCTGGTGACTCTTGAATTATTTCAGTTGTTCCCCTTAAGTTGTGTTCAACATTCATTTCTTTGTAGTATTCATTATTGTGTTTTAGATATTGCAAGTCTTGTCTAACTTTAAGTAAGTCTACAAGTTGTTGACAAATTATTTTGTCTTTTGTAGGTACACCATTTACTAACACAATTAAATATTGCTCTATTTGATGTTGCACTCCCAGAGTGTGCTCATTTTCTTTTAGAACTAATGGTAAATAAACGACTTTGCCATGATTGCCTTTCACTAATTCAGAGGGAGGTAATTTTGCTGTTTTTGGTTGAAGGCGTATTATTGCTTGAAATGGGTGCACTCTTTGAATTATGATCATATAAATTGAATTGTTGCAGGGGGTTTAGTAGTGGGATTAATTCTAAGTTATTTGTGATAGCACATGAAGGAATTTGGTTGTTGTCAAGTTTTATAGTGCAGTTACTGCAAAGTATTAAGGGGTCAGTTATTTCGTATTTGTTTTCTGCTATAAGGTAGAGAGCTAATTCAAACCATTTGGAATCTTCATTGTCTTCTATTTTGTATGTTACGTCTATAGTTTTTGTGTTACTTTCATAAAAGGTTCTGCAGCAACACACACACACATGGTTTGGTACTTCAGCGGATGTACTTTAAATTTTAGTATTTCTTTTTTGTATGTATGTAGTAGAAGGTTGCCATCTGTACAATTGTTGCTAGTCTGTTGTAAAGCTGTTGCATTTTGTAAGTGGCTTTCTCTGGATATGCTCTATTTCTTCGAGTAGGCCTTTGGCTGTACCATGTAGAAGATTGGTATTTAAATTGGCTAGTGCTAAAGCAGGACTTTAAGCATAGTACAGTTTATAGACTAGATTTCTTATAGTTGAATGATGTGTTGATATCATTTTGATATGATGGAAGGTGCTTTTGCAAATAGGTCCTGAAATGCAGGCTAACGAATGTACTTTTAGTCCTGTGTATGTGCGCACTGGAGAGGTATCCAAATTTTGTAGCAGTTTCATTTTGATTTTGTCTTTGCCTTTCACATACTGATTGAGGAACTGGCGTAAAGATTTGAAAGATTTTTTGGCAATGTTACACATTGACGTGCAAGGCCATTTGTATACTGGATGTTCTGTTTCAGTCGAATGGAGAGTTGATACTGAGTTTTCTGTGGATATTTTTGTAACCAATATTTCTTGTTGGATTGTGGTATTGTTAAGTTTTTCATACCCTCGTCCACTGCTATGTATGGCAATTGTGTTTCTTTGCTTTTGTTTGTATGATTCTTCATTGAAATATGGTTCTGTGCTCGTGGTGTGACTCCATTCACCTCCACAGATATTAACAAATTATTTTTGTTTGCATTCCGTTTATTGAGAAGTCTTTTTTGTAATTTAGTAGTTAGTTTTGTTAGTGGTTTTATTCTATTTAACACTAAAATAAATAACTTCCTTTTGAGAAGGATTGCACTGTCTATCAAAGCTTCTAAGATTAATTTGATATGGTAGGTTTTAAGGGTTGTGCACGATTTATCTCCTGTTTTATAAGATTCTGAAGGACTCTGTGATGGAATATTTTTACTTAAATACTTTTTTTGGTATGGTTAGTTGACACTACATCAAGATGTATAGGAGCAGTGTTACCAGTAGGGGTAGCTGATTTCTTGTTAATCACTTTCTGTTTCGTTTTACATTTTGACAGAGGAGGCAAAGTTTCTGTACTGGAAGCTTGTTTTGTTTTGCTTAATGACTGTTTTGTTTGAACTTTTTGTACAAATTCTGCTAGAGATGGATGCTTATTTTGGACACTTTTATTTTCATTTGCTCTACTTCTGCGTTGCTTTCTAGGGACTTGCTTTTTGGTAGGCATTCTTTGGGGTCTGTTGAAAAAAAATAAGGTATGGGTTGGGCTGTTCTGCAAAGTATGTGTGCTGTGTGCATGAGTGTCTGAGTATGATGGTAAGGATCTATGTGGTGGTGTGTGATTGTGCATTGGGCAGCTAGAACTAGTTGGGAAGGCTATTCTTCTATTTGTGTGTTACTATACTGGGGTTCAGATGACAATAGAAAGTAAGCTAGTGGTGAGGACAAGCACTAATACTAAATCTAATGGTATAGAATTAAAACAATTCTTTGTTCTGTAATACTAACATTCTAGGGGCTTCGTTATGTCATTTGTGCGCCGATAAACAGAGATTTGTGCGCCATTCCGCCTGCAAATCCCTGTTTAACAAATGGGGATTCGTGGGCAGAATGGTGCACAAATCATTGTGTTTGTGTATCAGTAAGACTATTATGGTAGTATTGTACTTACTCTTTTTGTGTGGAATGAGCAGGTTTCTTCTGAGTTGTTGTTTGTACTTCAGATGCTGCTGCTTTTCAGGAGAGTGGTCTTCACTGCAATTGTAAAAGAAAGAAGTTAGTAATTTTGTGTGTTTATAGCACTGATTTTAATTTAGACGTTGATTTGTATGTTTTTGTAGTAGTATTTTGTTTCATATCTGAACATAGTGTGTGCATGCAATTTCCTTTGACTATGTGCAGTCTTTATATTTTAAATATGTTAGTTCAACATGATTTGCAAATGACTAGAATAGTAAGTGTATGAAAGTCAGATGGGAAAAATGACAATACATTTTTGTTTTATAGTTTATATAGTTTAATTGGCAGTTACTCTGTTTATATGCATTCATAAGAGTTGTACATTTACTGTGCAGAACATATGCACACCTGTAGTTTGTATTCATGCATGTGGGTATGCATGCAGCTGCAAGTAGAGATCTTGGAGACTTGTAGAGTAGTTTTTGTAGTAGGTGCTTTCCAATTATATGAGACTTGTACTCAGAGTGATCAACAGTACATTTGAAGTGCAGAACTCTGATGATGGAGTTAGATGTAGAGGTCTTGGGTGTGATTGTTGGATGGTTGTGTGACTGCTTAGCTGTATCCAATGAGGGAATGGCACAGAGAGTGAAGTGGAAAGGGTAGAAGGGCTTTCTAAGAGTTATGCGCTCCACTGACACTGCGGCTGTCCGCGGGTAGCGCGTGCCACATCCAGGGTTTTCCAGCAAATCCAGCATGGAAAGGGGACTGTAGGGATCATCCAATCAGTTGTTGAGGTTGTGGATTTGTGTTGAAAGAGACTGTGTGTAGTGAAGATGGCAGAGGTGGAGAAAGTCAGGGTGTTGGTGCTTGGAGATATGTTTGTGCATGGTTTATAGCAGTATGCTCAATGCAGGAATGTGGCAAACAATTTTGATGTTAAAGGAGTGGAGGTGGTGTGGATAACTGTGCCTGATTGCAATGGGCAGGGAATTCTCGAAGTGTGTGAAGATATAGGCAGGATGAACAGTCCCCATGTGGTAGTTTTGCACTATGGTGCATTCCATTTGGGCTATGTGAGTGCCCCTACTTTGTTGGCAGATTTGGAACACTTGGTTCAAGCAGTAATGAACATCTTTCCACATGCCAAAGTAATTTGTTCTGGATTAGTACCTAGGGGAATATGGGACAATAGTTCTGTTGTTTGGATGGATGGGAGAGGATGAAGGGATGGAAGTCTCATCAAAACATTTTTCTGGTGTTGAGGGCTTGGGGATAGTTCACTGGGACATGAAAAGGGGGAACAGGTGCACGTTGGACACCGATATATATATTTTTTTTTATGTGTTCTTTCACAAAATGTTTCAAAAGATTGAAATTTTGCATAAGCATGTCAATTTTGTGTTCCATGCGCTGCATACTATTTTCCAATGTCTCCTTTGGTGTATTATTTTCAATTTTTGTATGGTCTGGAAAAAAAATATATACATATATATATGTTAAGTACACATAAAGTAATGATTATTAATTTTATTATATAGAGGAGTGTTCACTATTAGTATCACTGTCTTCAGACATTTCCTCACGTAGGACATTTTCCTCATTTTCCTCAAGCCATTCCAAAGTACTGGACTTTTCTGTTTTAAAATATATATATATAATACTTTTAGTGTACCAAATACAGAAAGTTTTGAAATATATAAGAAAAATTAAGTTTACTTACTAATTTCTGGTAAGTTGTGTTCTTACTGTTCTGTATGTCTGCTGTTGCTCCTAGGTTGCAGTTTCTGTGAGGTCATTATGTTGGAAGCATATCTTTTTTGTTTTGGTATATTCCATTTTAGTACATATGGTATTAACATGGATGGTTGATGTGTTACTTAAATAGTTTGCACTTCTTATGTATTATTACATATAATGTGTTTATGTACTGCTTATTGAAATTGTTCAGTGTTTATATGGCATGATAGAACAATCTAAGATACCCCTAAGTTTTTGGGTCGCGTTGATGTTATCCGCAGCCGTCCGCAGACATACGCACAGTTCGTGGATATTAAAAAAAAGCTCTAGCCCTAGCAAGGGGTTCAATATATTCTATGTTACATGTATATAAAGTAAGGGAATCCTAGTAAACATCTATGAAATTCACACTATGTATATGTATATTCAGTAAAAAAAACTTTGATAAAGGGAGGTTATGGTTAAGTTGCGCTATTAAAAACCTATGAAATTCAGGAAATAAATGGTGTTAAAGGGACGTTATGGTTAAGTTGCGCTACTAAAAACCTATGAAATTCAGTAAGAAAACTTTGTTAAAGGGACGTTATGGTTGAAAGTAAAACTGAAAAGCCCCTGAAATTCGCTAGTTATGGTAAGCTAAGCAACCATAACTCGCGCCACCACCGTGCATTGCTAAGACTAACACCCAGGACATCAAAGATGACATCACAAATGTCATTGATGACATCACTGATGACATCACATGTCTGACTCTCTCTTTTTTCCTTTAGTGATATACCTTGTCCAGTAATAGTTAGGAACAAAACAATCAAAAAGTACTATATTTGTAGACTTATACTTCAAATATATTCTTACAGTAATTCATATGGGGTTCACTCACAGCATATGAATCATAAACATAGGGAAAATACACACTTAAAAAAAAGATAGCAATGCTTTCTGTGTATGAAGACAATCAGTAAGGTTATCAACACTTTATTATTGTTCTGCTGTTTTTTTATTAAAGTACTTTCTCTGGTTATTTTTTTTTTTTTTTAATAAAACTACAGTTCGATAATTAAATCGAACTTTTGTTATAATTGACCTTTCCCGCATCTCATCTGTCCTCTCCAGTGTTTAATCACAGTATGTTCTTTGTGCTGGTGATAAGTTTGGATCACTGTTAATTAAGGATTTTCTTTTCCTTATCACAAGTTGTATTACAGAGAATCATGGTTAAATAGTCAATTATCCTGCATGATAGTTTAATATTATGGCCGGCGCTTACATATGACCACCAATCATTCATGTCATAGTTCTGAGGTTTGAAGCTAATTAGGTGCAGGGTCCGCTGTGTGATTGTGCCTGTGCAATCAAGTATCAAATGCTTGAGGGACTCTATTTCGCTCGCATCACAGAATCGACATTTGTTGTCTGCGGTGTCTTTCTTTTTTCTTATCCATAGCATTTCTCGATTGTTTAGGGCGTTCAGCCTGAATTTTAGAAACATGTTCCTGTGATATCGTGAAGGACAGTTTAGTAGGTATTTTGGTGGCTTGTGTAGTTTTATTTCTCCAAGACCTAATGGAAGACCCGTTTTTAGTTTCCTGCGTTTTTCAATGTTATGCATCCAGTCCCATTCTTCTAATCGATTAGGTCAGATTGACTTATGTTTGCGGTGTCCATTATGGCTTCAAGTTTTTTTTTCCAAATTTGGATTAGTATTGCTTGGGTGTCGTCATTTCTGATCTTGAAAATTTCGTATGCTGGTATTTTTTTACTGCAGTACATTTTCCTGATGGTGGAGAGGGATTTCCAAATCACTGTCATATACAGCGAGTTAAGTGCAAGTTCGTATCTCAGAGCCACTGTCGAGATGTAGTGAGGAAGCCTCAAGGCATATTTCCAGAAGATCCCTTCTAGTCTTTGCCATAAGCGAAAATCCAAGTTCCAACCAGCTTCAGCTCCAAATACGATGGTTGGAATGACCTTCTGTAAATAGAAAGTCAGTAATGGTGCAATTGTGAATTTCCCGTATTCGTGGTTGATTTTTGCTCCTTGTAATCCAAATTTGAGAGTTCTACTAGTTATGTCATTGACCCAAGCTGTTTCACAGATGGAATTGTTGAACATCACGCCCAAGTATCTTATGGACGATACAATATTAAGTTTATCACTTGCAATTCGCCATATGAATTTTTTTCCTGCGTTTTTATTGGTATGACTGATGCTCATGATTTTTGTTTTGTCAGTATTGATCAGTAGCTCATTTGACTTCATATATTCGTTGAGTCGTGTCAGAAGTCGCTGTAGGCCAATCTGTGTATAGTCGATTAGTACTATATCATCTGCATAGATGATATGTTTGATTTGGGTGTCCTTGATCCTTGGCGAGAAACAGGGTACTGAGTTTAACCATTTCGGTAGGTCAGCTATAAAGATCTTAAATAATTCTGCTGCCAGTGGGCAGCCTTGCTTGACGCCTTTATGAGTTGTTACTTGTTGGCTCAACTCGCCTTGTTGATTTAACCTAATCTGTATTGAGGTATTGGAATGGAGAGCTTTCAGGGGTTCTAGGATTGTTGGCGGACATTCCCACTTTCTTAGCTTTGACCAGAGTTTCTCACGGTTTATTGTGTCAAAAGCTTGCCTGAGATCTATAAAGGCAAAGAAGATTTGTCTCTTTGTACGCAGAGCCTCAAGTTTTAACATGTTTAGCACAAGTAGGTTTACATCGACACCGGCCTCCTCTGTGAAACCTGTTTGTCGAACATCGTATATTTCTGCTTTGAGGGCCCATGAAGTGAGTTTCTTTCGAAGGAAGGAGCCATATACTTTCCCGATTGTGTCAAGTAGGGCGATTGGACGATAGTTCATCGGATCGTTCCTGTCGCCTTTCTTATAGATAGGTACCACAATCGCCTTTAACCATGACTCCGGAATTTTCTTTTTTTCCGACACTATTCTAAACAGAGATTCCATGAACTTGGCCCAGTGTGTTTTGTTTTCCTTCAACATGATATTTGAGATCTGGTCGGGGCCTGCTGCTCTTGAGTTTTTTAGCTTCTGTATTGTTGTTCCTATTTCGTCGCTTCGAGGTGTTACATCCCATGGTAGATCTGAGACGTTTTCTTGCACTTGTGTGTCTTCGTTCGGGATTTTATATATTTTCCTGAAGTGCTCAACCCATTTGTTGCCATCAATCGGATTTGATATTGTCGGTGTTGCTTTTGTATTGCCTTTATTTAGGATTGTCCAAATATCGCGCGTGTTTTTTGTGATCAGCAGTTGAAGCATCAGCTCCGCGCGGTTTTGTTCTATTATTGCTGAGTGTGCTTTTAACCAATGTCGATATTCTTGTCGTCTTGTTTTTACTCTAATCGCGATATTGTCTGGTGATAGCTTTAATTTCTTGATCAGCCGCAAATCTTTCCTCATGATTTTTTTTGCTTTTGCGATAACGTCGCTGTACAGATGTTTGTTTGAGTGCCCAATTACTTTAGAATTTATGACTTTCGGCCGGCAGTCCGTCAACAAGGGAGCATAGTTCACGATGTTTTCTTTATTTATGTCGGTGGTGAGTTTCCCGATTTGTAAATGGTTAAGCCTCAGGCGATTTCCCGCTGCGTTCGATGTAATTTGTACATCAAGTTTTTCAGGAACATCGCCCCAGTCGGTCTCTAGGGCTAGGCGGAGTAGATCGTGGTCGCTTTGAGGCATTGATATGATGTTGAGGGAATTCACTTGGCCAAAAAGATTTCTTGAGACCCAAATGTAGTCTAGTGTGTTTTGGCTATATGGTCCGTGCCATGTTGGGTTACATGGTTGGTCTCCTTTGGTTCTCCCATTGACCATGGTACAGTTTCTTATAGCGAGGGCCTCAAACCAGAGCTTTCCTCTCTGTTCAACCTTCTCGGGTTCCTTTAACGTATTTGTTTTTGTGATTTTGTCAAATTTGTACCAGCTACAATTTAAATCACCACATACTATGATGGTTAGGTTGTTATATTTCGTTGAGGCTTCATCTATTAGGGTTGTCACTGAGCCGATGAAGCTGTGTGGCGAAATCTTAGCAGGGTTCCAGTAACCATTTATTAGCAGTAGAAATTGTTTCGCCTGCGTTGTTGTGGCAGATATTTGTATCAGGGTGCTTTGAACAAAAGGGTTTGGGTTTCGGGATTCGAGCGGCGTCAGCCAGTTGTTGATCTTCAGTAGAGTGATTAAGCCAGAAAACGGCCGGCCGGTTGCATTTTTCCCGGCAGGATTTAGGAATGTAGTGAAGCCGTCACGAAATGGCCGCTCACGTATCCACGTTTCCTGTAGACATACGGCGAGGATGTTGTTCATAGGTACCTCGAAGTTGTTAAATAAATGAGTGAATCCTCGAGTGTTCCAGGATAGCACGATTTGATCCGTGCTCGTCTTCTTCAATCATTGTTAATCTTGACTTCCTTGTTGGGATTGATTTCCGGACCTGGTTCTTCGAGGGGAACCACGTGGCTTGTTTCCATTTTGTTTTGTGATGGGATATGCTAGGGATTTCCGCAGGTTTACACGTTGATGGTCCAGTCCTACAATTTTTTCACGAGCATTGTTCCCCAAGGTGTTTTGTTGTGATTCGTGTTCAGGTTCCAGCGTTAAATCGAAGCCAAAAATTAGAAGATCTTCTGTGGCTCGTAGAAGCATGTTTTTCACCGCCGAAGAGCCGATATGTAAAAGTACTTGGTCTGAAGTTAGCTCAGTTGGATACTCAACAATTTTTATGTCGTCTGACGATATTGTCCGTAGCACTGGAACGCATGCGAACAGTTTCATGACGTTTGCTCTGTTTAAGTTGATCTCGTTGTCGTCAGATTGGATATTTTGGAGTCGTAGTTTCCAACATCGGTTATTATGTGTTTGATTTTTGCTTAAATGTACTCTGGATGTGTAGCGAGTTTTAAAGTTTCTTTGATTAGACGTTAATTTTGGATTTAGCTTAGATACGTGTGGTGACGTTGGCCTCTCGGCTAGTCTAGTCATTTCTTTTTGTGGAGCCGGTCTGCTTGCTTTGTTGTTAATCAATGTTTTGTGTTGTTGCCACGTGCGAGATCTCGAAGTTTCTTTAGGTTGGAATGTATTTGTTGGCTCATCTTGGCCATCGCATTCCGCTGAATATGTGGAGAGATCACATAGATCAATTGTCGAGGCATTCACAGAACTGTCGCTATATAGTTCTTCTGATTCGAGACGCCGGCGTTTTGTGGATTGTTTATTGGGCACACGGTTTTGACCATTATTTGAATCTTGGTTGGGCACATCATTAGACTTCTGCTTGGAAGTTCCTGTTGTGCGTTCAAACAATTGTGGTTTTGTGGGTGTTGTGAGGTTCCTTATGAATTTTTTCACATTTGGATGTTTTACCTTTGTTTGTCTTTTTTTGTTTTCTTGAAATAATGGATTGTTTCCTTGTCCTGCCGTTCTAGTAGATTTTTCTGTCCTGGAAATGGTTTTGGATGACCCAGTGAATATGTTAAATGAGTTCTTTGTGATATTGGGGGGCATTGTAAATGACGTGTTCTTGCAGTTATTTGTTGCCACTAATGGCATGTGGACCTCTGCTGTCATTGAGGATTTGCCGGCATCAATTTGCAAGAGGGTTTTTGCATTTGTAGTGGCATCACAGCTTTGCTGAAGATTTTCTTCCGATGACTTAGCATCATTTTTCTCAGGACAATATGAATGCGACGTTGCTTGAGACTCGGGTTTTTTGCTGGGCGCTGGTGGCGATTGATTGTCATGAAGGATCAGCGCCAGTGGTCGAGGACTCTCGGTTGTTGGGGACGCGGTTGCCAGACTAGTACCTTGGTCTTTTGATCTCTTATGATTGCTTTGTGGAGGGGCCTTTTTTGGCAAATTATCTCGCTTCAGAACATAATCATGGTTTTGGATTTTCTTGTCCACCTTTTCCGAGTGGTGGCGCATCCATTTGACAGCCTCCAGCAGACCTTCCATTAAGGTATCGTTTTGGCAGTGATGTCTTGCAGCCAGATCACATAGCCGTTCCTGCCAACGAGTAGATATGTCTGCCTGTAATTCAAGTTGTTTTTGTATGGAGCTTGTGAAAGATTCAAGTTTATCCATTTTATTTGTTAAATTTGTAAGCATCGCTCCTTGGTCGCTTATTGTCCCGTTCAGTGATTCGTAGAGTTTAGTGAAAGGTAGTAAGACAATTGATGAAGCAGCTACTACATTAGTGTGTAATTGAGTTAAAGTGTCGGCAGATAAGATCACTTGTTGCTCCAAAGGAGTGGTGCCATTGGATGTTTGATGTGAAAGTTCCATGTCACATTCATCATCTTGAAGTGAAGAGTTTAGTGCCTTTTCAATAATTATTTGATTTGAATTGTTTGAGTTTTTGATGCACGGAGTGCTAACGTTTGTAGGTGTTGACATTGAATCATCGAAAGCCGACTGGTTTAGTTTTAATTTTAATTCGATGATTCTTTGAAGGCGGCGAGCTCTTGCAATGGAACTTGCGTCCCTGCATGCGGGCTTCAGTGTTGGACTGGATCGCCTTTGTTCTGGACCTGTCGAAGAGCTGCTTTCTTTGTCCAGATTGTTTTCCCCTAAATCTTCGGGGGCTTGGCATGCATAAGCACTTTGATTTTCGCTATCCTTTCTCTGAGTGGTTTTTCGTGTCTCCATGTTTCTGTAGATTGGATTTCCTGCGAGATTACTTCGCATCGCAGGCAGGTTGTGCTCATTATTCGGTTTTTGGGCTTCCTTATGTATTTTTCCCGCTCGTTCTCTATTAGCATACAGTATTATGTTCTTTTTGTTTTTTGTACTTGGTTTGGTTCCAGTTGTGTCTTGGGGCATTGCTTTTAGAAGCAAGGACTCTATTGTGAATGCGTGTCTTTCCGGCAAAGACGAATTTATGGAATTAGCAGGGACGTTTTTGCTTTGTTTGTTTGTAGGTTGATTTTCATTTTCGTCAGAGATGTCTTCAGGCATTGCTCTTTCCTCATGGTCATGGGCTCTATTAGCGGAGTTTCTTGGTCCGTGTTCGGCATATTGGTAGCATTAATTAGCTCCGCGTCGGAGACCTCGCTTCCCAAAAGAAGGTAGTTAGAGTTGCCAGACGGCTTACCAGGATCACCACTTGTCTTCGTAGGCTCTTTTATTTGTGTATTAGGTTGATTAAATAAATCAGGCAACACTCGCTGGCTGGAGTGGTTGGATGCCGAGGGTCGTGTTATTGCCAGAGTTGTCGCGGTTTCAAGAGGAAGTGTGCTTGTTTCATTTCCAATTGCGATTACTTCAGTTGTCAGTTGCTCTTGCAGGTTTGAAGTGTTGTTGTTTGGACGGTGATCGTGGGAATGGCTATCTGTACAGTTATTTAAGTCCAGATTTGCTATCGGTAAGACCTTTGACATATGTGTAGTGTTTAGATCGATAGTCGCTGTGTCTCGCAGATGAGCTTTGGAAGGCCAGGGTACGCTTTTACTTACTTTGCCACTACCATCCACAGGGGCTTTTAAGGCAGTCCAAGGATTTGCCATTTTGCGGTAGTTTAGTGTTTTTCTCCGAGTCTGGGGGCCTTCGATGGTTCGCGTCATGTGCTTAGGAAATTTAAATTTCCTTGTGTTTTTCCTCTCCTCTCTCTCTTGAGCGGTTGTGCCTGGGTACTTATGGTCGGCGAACGGCAGAAAAGCAGCAAACAGCCAACAGCAGAAGTCTCTGCAATCACCCTTTACGCGGCCGGGCTTCACGCCGCAAGGGTCGCTGGGATGTTATTTTGTATCCTGACTTCCTGGAGTGGGCGGGGCCAATAGGTGGGCGGGGCTTTCCACCCGCTTCGTCGCTTCGTCGCGGCTGTTCACACACTCGCACACTGTCAACCTCTCCGATTGCGAGGGACGCGAGGGGAAGCACGCCGTGAAGGTAAGTTGAATTTGCTTGCACAGATGGCAAGTAACAGGAATTAGCGTTTCTATAACGCAGCACAGCCAACAGCAGAAGTCTCTGCAATCGCCCTTTACGCGGCCGGGCTTCACGCCGCAAGGGTCGCTGGGATGTTATTTTGTATCCTGACTTCCTGGAGTGGGCGGGGCCAATAGGTGGGCGGGGCTTTCCACCCGCTTCGTCGCTTCGTCGCGGCTGTTCACACACTCGCACACTGTCAACCTCTCCGATTGCGAGGGACGCGAGGGGAAGCACGCCGTGAAGGTAAGTTGAATTTGCTTGCACAGATGGCAAGTAACAGGAATTAGCGTTTCTATAACGCAGCACAGCCAACAGCAGAAGTCTCTGCAATCGCCCTTTACGCGGCCGGGCTTCACGCCGCAAGGGTCGCTGGGATGTTATTTTGTATCCTGACTTCCTGGAGTGGGCGGGGCCAATAGGTGGGCGGGGCTTTCCACCCGCTTCGTCGCTTCGTCGCGGCTGTTCACACACTCGCACACTGTCAACCTCTCCGATTGCGAGGGACGCGAGGGGAAGCACGCCGTGAAGGTAAGTTGAATTTGCTTGCACAGATGGCAAGTAACAGGAATTAGCGTTTCTATAACGCAGCACAGCCAACAGCAGAAGTCTCTGCAATCGCCCTTTACGCGGCCGGGCTTCACGCCGCAAGGGTCGCTGGGATGTTATTTTGTATCCTGACTTCCTGGAGTGGGCGGGGCCAATAGGTGGGCGGGGCTTTCCACCCGCTTCGTCGCTTCGTCGCGGCTGTTCACACACTCGCACACTGTCAACCTCTCCAATTGCGAGGGACGCGAGGGGAAGCACGCCGTGAAGGTAAGTTGAATTTGCTTGCACAGATGGCAAGTAACAGGAATTAGCGTTTCTATAACGCAGCACAGCCAACAGCAGAAGTCTCTGCAATCGCCCTTTACGCGGCCGGGCTTCACGCCGCAAGGGTCGCTGGGATGTTATTTTGTATCCTGACTTCCTGGAGTGGGCGGGGCCAATAGGTGGGCGGGGCTTTCCACCCGCTTCGTCGCTTCGTCGCGGCTGTTCACACACTCGCACACTGTCAACCTCTCCGATTGCGAGGGACGCGAGGGGAAGCACGCCGTGAAGGTAAGTTGAATTTGCTTGCACAGATGGCAAGTAACAGGAATTAGCGTTTCTATAACGCAGCACAGCCAACAGCAGAAGTCTCTGCAATCGCCCTTTACGCGGCCGGGCTTTCTCTGGTTATGCTCATATTTGGATTCACATTACTTTCTTTAGGGTGCAGTCACATCAAGTGATAGTTATGCATAGGAAAGTAGTAGGTTTGAAGCAGAACAATAATTTTTCTGCATAAAGATAATCAGTTAGCTTATGTACACTTTCTGGTTCTCCTGCTGCTTTTTTGCGTACTTCACTTTCCCTGTATATACTCATATTTGTATGTGTTGTTGTGTTTTTGTGTTTTGTATGTAATAATGAAATTATATAGTAAGTGGGTTTTATTAGCTGCTTATTACATTTTGCACAGTACACAAAACTCTAATAAGAAAGCATTTATCATTTCACTATTCAACATGGGAAGATTATGAATATTGGCCCTCCATCATGTATGCTGCACACAATGCTTATGTGTATACATGAGTAGCTTATTATACTGTAAAGAACTTCATAATACAATGGTATTTATATCAATGCATTGCTTAATGCACTACATAGCTCATGACATCTATTCCAATGATCCTTGACACTTATTTTGTTAACATTATAAAAAGGATTCGTTGTACAGACTTTTCATGAAAAGTAAATGCACATGTGATGCCATCAGTGATGTCATCAATGACATTTGTGATTACATCTTTGATGTCCCGGGTGTTAGTCTTAGCAATGCACAGTGGTGGTGCGAGTTATGGTTGCTTAGCTTACCATAACTGGCGAATTTCAGGCGTTTTTTTCGGTTTTACTTTCAACCATAACGTCCATTTAACAAAGTTTTTTTACTGAATTTCATAGGTTTTTAGTAACCCAACTTAACTATAATGTCCCTTTAACAAAGTTGTTTTTACTGAATATATATATATATATATATATATATATATATATATATATATATATATATATATGTATATATATATATATATATATACATATATATATATATATATATATATATATATATATATATATATATATATATATGTATATATATATATATACGTATATATATATATATATATATATATATATATATATATATATATATATATATATATATTCACTTATTCACTGACAAAAACATTGTTTAAGGGATGTTATGGTTAAGTTGCACTAATAAATACCTGTGAAAGTCAATGAAAAACATTGTTAAAGGGACGTTATGGTTACAAGTAAACCCGAAAAACCCTTGAAATTCGCCAGTTGTGGTAAGCTAAGCAACCATAACTCACACCTCCACTGTGCACTGCTAAGACTAACACCCAAGACATTAAAGATGACATCAAAAATGTCATTGATGACAAGACATATGAAATTAATTTTGATGAAAAGTCCCTACAAGGGGTTGTGTTGATAATGTTGGTAACATGATGTCAGGGGTGATCGGGAGACTTATCATGAACTGCTTAATCTATCAAAGAATGCACTCATCTAAACAAAACATTATATTGGAGTGTTGTTGTTATTACAGGAACTTAAACATGCATAAACTTAGGCAATGGCTACAGCATGCACCATAGAAGTACAGTATTTATAATCTAGTACAAACGATACATGTGAAGACCAACAATGCATACAAATCAGAGGCACATACAGGGAAACTAAAGTAAGGAAGAAAGAAACACCATCATCGGAAAATGTTAATAGCATTACAGTTTATCTTCATGTATACAAATTAATTGTGTGTTTTAGGCCTGTCTATTGCCCCATGTATGTGCACCATTAGCTGAGACGAAACCCTAAGGAAAATAGTTTAAGAACATATGACAAGGTTAACGTCTAGATATACAGCACCTTTTACATTTTAACATTCCGACTGTCAGTGAACAAAACCACCTGGCCTAGATATGTCGGTGAGCAAAAACAAGTGGGCCAGATATGTGATGTCATCAGTAATGTCATAACTGACATTTGTGATGTCATCTTAGATGTCATGGGTGTTATTCATAGCAGTGCACGGTGGTGGCGTGAGTTATAGTTGATTAGCTTACATTAACTGGTGAATTTCTGAGGTTTTTCGATTTTACTTGTAACCATAACATCACTTTAACAATAGTGTTTCGTTGAATTGCATAGGTTTTTAGTAGTGCAACTTAACCATAACGTCCCTTTAACAACGTTTTTTCTTTGAATATAATATATGTATATATATATTTTTTTTTATCTAGTTGCTCAGAGGGGTTGTGAACATGTGTACTGTTTACTGCATTCTCACCCATACACTTTTCTTTGTTTGCTATTCAAAATGCACACAATGCATGCAGATCTTTGCAGACTCACCTTTACATGCATTATTTGCACTTAACAGTACAAACACGCATACGTGCCTCCCACTATGTATTCATCGCAGGAGGCATTTTAAACTGATCCTGTTGGAATTATACAGCTTTTTTTGCAGAATCTAAACCCTTTCGTAGTCCTTTGAAATCCAATGCCTTAGTAGATAGGTAAGGCAAAAACGATGATTACGGCACCGACACTGCCTGTCTATTTAATGCGCATCTGCGCTTTGAAGCATTGGTTGGGCTATGGATACCCAACAGAAGTCAGGAATACATGGGACTATTTTATTATGCCATCTCTGAAACGAATTGCATTTCCAAATCTGCTTTGCCGTGACATTGTTTTTTTCAAATTGTTGCGGCACCCCCGGTTCTGGTTTCAAATGCACTGTCTGAAAATAAAATATGAATTCGAATTTGGAATTAGAAACGTAGGCCTTTGAGAACACTAAGGAGGAGAATGTGTAGAAAGAGGAGAGCAATAGTAGCATATCTTCAGTAACCTGTAGTCAATGCCACAACGTCTTACCACAATGCAAACATGGCAAATGTCAGCAACACTTTCAGCTGTCACGCAGGGGCAGCAGGTCTCTTACTTTGCGCATTTATCTACGTACCATAACAATTTGTTAATGTCAGAAATATGTCATGGAATGCTAACATGTTAACACATCAGTCATCTTATTCCGGGGCCTTTTTTCGGCGATAGAAGTAAAGTGAGTACATCAGTACTTAGAAAGGATGAAATATTCATACATGACTTGATTCGCCTCCATTTCAAATGGATTTTATGATCTCTATGCTCTACTTGGCAATCAGTATTCATATTTTAAAACACTAACAGGCCACCAACCATAGACTTTGGCCATCACCAGTAGCTACAGCTTTCAGTTGTATCCACTGTATATTACATACAATAATCAGCAACTTACCATCCAGCACAATACTGGCCATTGGCCACCATCTTTGGCTGTGCCCACTATATATTGTAATATATAAATGGGCCTTACTTGCCATGGACTTTGACCATGAGCTGTTTGTTAATCTTTTGGCCATGTCCACTGTATATTTTAAAATATTAACATGCCATTATGACTTTCCCAATGTGTATTATACAACATTAACCAGCCCCTATGTATGGCATTTGACTGTGCCCTCTTAATATTATATACACTAACCAGCCACTGTTCTTAAACACAATACTAGCCAGTGGCTATGGCTTTTGGCTGTGCTGACTGTATACTGTAACATATTATATTAATGGACACTAGCTATGGCCACTGACTACAGCTTTCAATGTTGCACACTATATATTTTAAAAAAGGGACGGGCCACCAGGCATGGCTTTTAACCATGCACATTAGTATTTTGCATCACCAACTGACCACTAGCTATGGTGTTTGGTGTTGGCCAGAGACCACAGTCTTCGTAATGGCCTAGTCCATAGCCTACATTTCTTTTAAGAAATCAAAGTTTTTATGAGCTAACATATTAATCATATTATGTCTAATGCCATTATTGATGTAATCTGTTATATATAATGTAATTATAGTGTTGTCAGCAGTGATGTTATCAGTGGTGCAATTTGTGATGCTATCAGTGTTGTGCTACAGCATGCAATTAGTGATGTGATCTGCGATTCCATCCTTGTAGTCACAGGCTGTGCAAGAGGGGGAGTGAAGTTAAGGTGGCTTTAGCTGAATTTCAGGGGTGTTGTTGCGTCAAGCACATCTGCACTTCGAAGCATTGGTTGGGCTATGGATAACCAACAGAAGTCAGGAATATGCGGGACTATTTTATTATGCCATCTCTGAAACGAATTGCATTTCCAAATCTGCTTTCCCGCGATATTGTTATTTTCAAATTGTTGCGGCACCCCCGGTTCTGGTTTCAAAAGCATTGTCTGAAAATAAAATATGAAATCGAATTTGGAATTAGAAACCTAGGCCTTTGAGAACACTAAGGAAGAGAATGTGTCGAAAGAGGAGAGCAATTGTAGCGTATCTTCAGTAACCTGTAGTCAATGCCACAACGTCTTACCACAATGCCAACATGGCAAATATCAGCAACACTTTCGGCTGTCACGCAGGGGCAGCAGGTCTCTTACTTTGCGCATTTATCTACGCGCCATAACAATTTGTTAATGTCAGAAATATGTCATGAAATGCTAACATGTTAACATTCAGTCATCTTATTCCTGGGCCTTTTTTCGGCGATAGAAGTAAAGTGAGTACATCGCTACTTAGAAAGGATGAAATATTCATACATGACTTGATTCGCCTCCATTTCAAATGGATTTTATGATCTCTATGCTCTACTTGGCAATCAGCATTCGAAAGGCTGGGGATTTTGTTTCTGAGCAATCACGGCACGTGAGGCGTTTTCAAATAAGCTGTGGCGCATGGAAATATCCATGCAGAATACTAAAGCGAAAAGAAAGTAGCCTACGTTTCCTCAAGGTCAACGTGCTTGGCGCACCATTGGAATACTTCTCGAGGTGTATTCATATAGTGGTTCTATAATTGCGGTGCATTTTTCGTTGTTATGTTCGTGATGCTATTTCATTTCTAGACAGGGAAAAAATAAATATTGGAAAGTATGTTCATCGGACCTCCATTCCATCACAGTGTTGATGGCAAAGATATTGTAAGTTTAAAAATCATTCGAATTGAAATGCATTTAGACTGGACATACTGATATACGCGCCGCATAAAACCATTGTCAAGTCTCCAAGGAACTATCTCCGTCTAAGAAGAAACAAACGATATGCAAGCGAAATCTAGTTAAGATGTGAAGAAGAAGAACCAAACTGGCTGATTTACAAGTGTAACATTCTGCGCGACATTTTGGGCAGGCCCTGTATTTCTAACCTGTCAAGCATCTTGAAGGATTGACCAGACAGTGTTTCACTAATATAGTTTTATTTTTATTTTTCACTGTATATGGTAAATAAAAAAAAACTTTACAAAATGTCACCAAGAAATCAACAAACGATTACCATTTAATGATGTTTAAAACATGCAATATTAAGACACGAAAAAAGAAGTTAAAACAAGGGGAACACAGAATATTGAATTTTGTAATGTATATCTACATTTAAACCATTGCCATCGTGTCTAAATTAATGCTGGGTGAACTGGTCCAGAGATAACACAACCTACAGAAAAGTTTGAGGTCAATCAAGGGTTAAGCATTGCAGTCGTGTGAGAGATAGCAGCCACATATCATGCCCCCGCCACCCTCCATGGTGGGTACATAAAATTGATATTTTTAGCGCTCACGCAATGTGTAAGTGAGAGTGTTCGAAGGGAGGCCATACCATCATTAGGGAGTGGGGGGTCGACATTGGCTTACATTCGGCTGTCTAAGGAGCTGATTCATGCTAGTGACCTGCAAATATTCACAGGTAAGAAAACTTTCATCTTGACCCCCCACATATTCCATATATTTGCTTTTAGTGTTTGGGGAAATTTGAGTCTAAACATGGCTCTGATAGGGAAGACAATCAGGGTAGAAAGGTCATGTGAAGGTTCTCGCAGATGGCATATTGACAATCCATCAATTTTCCTCATACTCATTCTTACTCAGTGGTAGTGAGTTCAAATTTGGGAGGTTTCAACAGATTAACTTGGTCTTGTAGAAAAGGTTTTGATTATTCATATAAATATTCAAGGAAACATTTTTTAGTTGCATGGACGTTAAGGTGAGAACTTAACACAACAAAACCCCAGAAATTCAGCTAGAGCTCCCTTAACTTCGCACCCCCTGCTGCACAGCCTATGGCCATAATGATGACATTACATATCACATCACTGATGACATTACTAATTACAACAGTACACCGCATCAAGGATGGCCTTCAGCCATGGTCAGTGTGCATGACCAAATATATTTGAAAACATTAATGGGTACTAATCATGGCCTTCAGTCATGAACACTGGCCACAGTCTTCACCCATGTGCAATGTATATTTTAAAACACTAACAGGCCACCGACCATAGACTTTGGCCATCACCAGTGGCTACAGCTTTCAGTTGTATCCACTGTATATTACATACACTAATCAGCTACTAACCATGGGCTCCAGCACAATACTGGCCAGTTGCCACCATCTTTGGCTGTGCCCACTATATATTGTAATATATAAATGGGCCTTACTTGCCATGGTCTTTGACCATGAGCTGTTTGTTAATCATTTGGCCATGTCCACTGTATATTTTAAAATATTAACATGCCATTAGGACGTTCCCAATGTGTATTATACAACATTAACCGGCCCCGATGTATGGCATTCAGCTGTGCCCTCTTAATATTATGTACACTAACCAGCCACTAGCCATGTTCTTAAACACAATACTAGCCAGTGGCTATGGCTTTTGGCTGTGCTGACTGTATACTCTAACATATTATATTAATGGACACTAGCTATTGCCACTGACTACAGCTTTCAATGTTGCACACTATATATTTAAAAAAAAAGGGACGGGCCACTAGGCATGGCTTTTAACCATGCATATTAGTATTTTGCCTCACCAACTGACCACTAGCTATGGTGTTTGGTGTTGGCTAGAGACCACAGTCTTCGTAATGGCCTAGTCCATACCCTACATTTTTTTAAAGAAAATCAAAGTTTTTATGAGCTAACATATTAATCATGTTATGTCAAATGCCATTATTGAGGTAATCTGTTATGTACAATGTAATTATAGTGTTGTCAGCAGTGATGTTATCAGTGATACAATTTGTGATGCTATCAGTGTTGTGCTACAGCATGTAATTAGTGATGTGATCTGTGATTCCATCCTTGTAGTCACAGGCTGTGCATCAGGGGGCGTGAAGTTAAGGTGGCTTTAGCTGAATTTCAGGGGTTTTGTTGCGTTAGGTTCTCACCTTAATGTCCATGCAATTAAAGTTTTTTCCTTGAATTTGAAGGTTTTTTTCACAATGTATTGCTCACTTTAACGTCACCTCAACTAAAGTCTTTTTGGAATTTCAAGGGTCTTGTTATTCCATATATAATTGACATTAATAATACAGGCAATTGGGCTAATGAAAAGGATGTATTATGTGTAGAAAGTAAAATAAAAGAAATTGTGCAAACACACTGCCCCCAAATAGAAATGTTCTTAAAAACATTGTTTGCATATTTACATAACTTTTTAAAGTGTTTACATTCATATGTACTGTTGATGAATAGAACGTTATTAATGTGTTACAGTAACTATGTACAAAAACTACACTCAATGTATACTAAAATAAATCTTTACAAGACCACTGCCCACATATATATGTAGATATGTTTGGTCTGTTTTAAACGTTTTATAGCCGCAGCTACCAGGGCTAAATGCATGGCTCAATGTGGCAACAATTGGGGGGGGGGGGTTACCCGCGGCTTCCACAGGGGATAATGGTGCCTATAATTAAACACATAAGGATATGTACTTTGTTTTAAGACACACTGTATTGAAAGGATCAATTAAAGATCGTTGATCATATATACAGTATGTGTTTTTATTGTCTATTTGTATAACTGAAAAGCTGGCCCTGAAAAGGACCATTTTGCCGGATAAGGAAAAAAGAGGTAGGAACTGTGAAGGGAAAACACTGGGATTCATACATATGCTTTGATCTTATGTCTCACATGAGCCCTCCTGTATGAATCATCCACTTCATCTCAATGAATGCGGACAGATGTTAAATTAATGGGGATGTTTCCAAGCTTTGCGATGGCTTGTGTGAAGGACCAATCTGCAAAACCTTACCACAGAAATTGCACAATAACTAATTGATCTCCTTTACGTGGAAAAATGCCTATCTAAACCTGAATCCATAGATGGGAGCAAGCTACGAACATCAAATAATAACAATACAGTCCTAGTTGTGTCTTCTCAAAATAAAAGGGCCTATTCTCATAAACCTATCGCCAATCCTTACCTCTAAACACAAATACGGTTGAAAACAATGTTATGAAAAAGAAAGAAGTCTTCACAAAATGATATGTCATGATATTCAGCCCGTTGGCCTCCCATGCCCACATTTACAGCACGGGACAAGGCAGCACATTCGAGCTTAGCACAGTCCCTGGCTTCTCTAGCACGAGGATACAGTTCAATCAATAGCATCAGGGCTTTATGTACCCAAATCTTGTTGCCTTTCAAAGTCTCTTCATTCAGAGGACCTGATGTGACAGACAAACAATATGTTCTTTTCTATTTTCAGATTTTCACAAGTACTCTATTTCTTAGGTGATTCACTATTCACCTAGGATCCCCCACAGCCAGGCTCAGATCCTCTCAACGCAATGTTTGTAAATTATTTATACTACCAATTTCTCATAGGATATTCTTTCTGAGGTGAGTCATGGTTCACCCCGAATCCACCTCAGTCATGCTCATATCTCAGATCCCCTCAGCCGGGGTCAGATCTTGGATCCTCCTCAGTCGGGCTCAGATCCCTTTTACCACAATATTCAATTAGTCTCCCTCTGCCAAGCTCAGACTAATCCCAATTTCCAAAATAACTTTACACAAATTTGCTTTAACTTGCCTTTAGCTGATCCCCATCATCTGGGCTCGGACCAACTTCATATCCCTTTTCATCAACTATCGAAGACTTTCTAATGTACACAGGGATTTCCTTTACCCATTGCAGAACCACTTAGATTTCACAATTCTTGATCACCCTTCACATTTGTCACCTTTCAACTGGATACCTAATAGAGACTTTCGAATATGCACCCACGTGGGGCCCAACCACTCTGTCTACGGTATTGAATATGTGTTTCAAAGTTCAATCACTCACTGATGTTCTATTGGGTTTGCGTCACTTGCCACATAAGCTTCAAACACTGTTCTCTCCAGTTTTCACAATAAAATGTTGCTGCTTGCAACCTTGGCTTCAACACAGACCGGTCTGATATCAGGCTCTCCAACTCACTGGCAGTGCTGACTTGACTCTTGCTGCTTTGTTGCAGGAGCCAATGATAGTACCACAACGGCGCATGATTCACCTCACCTGGACTATCAACGCGGGAGAACCCTGCGTAACTCTGACACAGAATGCAGGATTCTTCAGCCTTGATTCCTGGTCTTGCGTTTCCAACTCTCGTAGGTTCATGAAAGGAACGGTCTTTTGTTGAAATGGTCAAGGGCACTTCGCTCCTTGCAATTGTCTTCGGTTTGGCCGTCTTTCTCCTTGTATTAAACTGCCATCTTGGAACTGCTGCTTCCTCATGTGCTTTCCCTTGCTCAGAGTGTGCTTTTGTGCTCCGCCTTTTATCTGTGTGTGGAAATGTGATGAAGTCAGGTGTGTGTAATGGTCAGTAATTGCATGACCCTGCGAGACCATTGTATTGGGAGATGTCAGGTATACGGCTTGGGTGTTAGTCAGTTTCCTCTCACAGTGAGCGGTCCATGAGAAAGTGTTTGTGTTGGGAAAAGAGGGGGTTGATTTCCTAAGTATCCTATTTGGTAGGATGGGGTAAAGGTGTTGCAGGGAAGGGGATACCTTGCCTCACCATCTGGTGCCCCACTTCCATTCCACAAAGACCCCTGTGAGTATAGAGTAGATTACGAACAAGTTTCATATGCCTTCGCAATCTGGTAGTGAAAGGGGAATGGGTGTCTCTTCTCTTTCTTCCCAGGTCTCTTAGAGCATGTCCAGGACATCGCCTTAAAGTAGTTCAAAGGAGAGAACCCACTGGATCCCCGAGGGGTTTCTATTACTGCAAATAGTGCCCAGGGAATCATACGTTCCCAGTCCTTCCGGTCCCTATCTACCAACTTTCTTAGGATAATTTTGAGTGTTTTGTTGAATCTTTCTACCAATCTGTCTGTTAGGGGATGGTAATCTGAAAGTCTTAAGGTGGTGATATGGAGCATCTCCTTGACTTCAACCATGGGTTTGCTCATAAAATTGAATCCTTGATCCATCAGGATTTTCTTAGGAAAGCCAACACTTGAAAAATATAGTAATAGGTGTTTTAAAATTTGCTGGGTGATATTGTTCCGCATGGGGAATGCCTCAGAGTATCTAGTCGCGTAATCAATAATCACAAGGACATATTTGTTACCCATTCTAGAGGTTTCCCAATGTCTAATTATATCCATTCCAATCCCTGAGAAAGGGACTACTATTATTGGTAAACGATTCAGAGGGGCAGGCAAGGGAATGTGAGTATTGGGTTTCTGACATATTTCACATGTATATTAGCATGGATACCTGGCCAGTAAAACTTCCCACTGATGTGTGCCTGGGTCTTAGATTTTCCTAAGTGTCCCTCTGTCAGATGAGAATGTGAAAGCTCTAGTATGATTTTCCAGTGGGTTTTGGGGATTACTAACTGAGTTTTACTTAGGACTTCTGTGGATGTTTCCTTTTTATATAGTAATGCATGCTTTTGGAAGAAAAAAATACTTCCCCTGTGTACTCCTTGCCCTTCAGGAATTGTTTGTAAGAAAGTCTCAACGAGGGCTTGATCATATCGTTGGGCGAAGGCTAGGTTGGGAAAGATGGTATGTTTTTTTTCCTATTTCTCTTCAGTGGCAGATGGATCATCAGCTTACCCAAAGCATAAGGTACCTCTCTCGGTGTCTTCTGGTTCAAACTCTCTAAAATGAGGAAATATAGCCCTTTCAAAAATTCCTTGTGCAATATTGTCCCCAAGATGTACTTGAAATGGAATTTCACCATGGTTCTGCAAGAGAACCTTTATGTCTCCCTGGAAGTCTGGATCTAGGACGCCTGCTAGAACGTCTAGAATAAACTTTTAGGCCAGGCCATATTTTGGGGCCAGTTTTATAAAACACCCAGGGGGGGTTTCAAAACTAAGTCTGTGGGAATTATTCCTCTTTTCCCTGGAGGGATAGTAGTATATCTGCTGCTACAGATGTCAAAGACATTTGATTCTTTTTTGGCAGTAGAGGGCTCTCAAGATCTATGATTAAGCTTCTGGATATTTCTGGTTCCCCAATTTGTTTCAATTGAGTCACATCCACCTCCTGACACCACATATTAGGAAGGCATGGTTTCAACAGTAAGACAGAAACCACAGTTCAAGGGTATTAATTGAACTTCAAGAAAGGGTTGGAAAAACGCCTACCTAATCCTAAATCTTTAGATTGGAGCAAACTTTGTCCATCAAATAATAATATTGCTGTCCTAGTGGTGGCTTGTCAAAATAAATGGGCCTATACTAATAAACCTATTGCCAAACCTTAACTCTAAATACAAAGAGTGTGGGAAACAATGTTACAAAAAAGAAAGAAGTGTTCACAAAATGATATGTCAAGATGTTCAGGCCGTTGGCCTTCCTTCACCAAGTTGTCAGCATGGGACAAGGCAGTACACTCGAGCTTAGCACAGTCTCTGGCTTCTCTAGCATGAGGATACAGTTACATCATTAGCACAGGGCCTTCCGTGTCCAAGTCTCTTTGGCTTTCAAAATCTCTTCATTCAGAGGGCTTGATGCCACAAACAATATGTTCTTTTCCTCTTTCATATTTTCACAAGTACTTTAGATCTTAGGTGATTCACTATTCACCTAGGATAACCCTCAGCTGAGCTCACATTCTCTCAACACATTGTTTGTAAATTATTTATACATCCAATTTCTCATAGGATATTCTTTCTCAGGTGACTCAGGGTTCAGCTCAGATCTCGGATCCCCCTCAGCTGGGCTCAGATCTCGGATACCCCTTAGTCGGGCTCAGATTACTTTTAACACAATGTTTAATTACTCTCCGTCCGTCGGGTTCGGACATATCCCAATTTCCAATATAGCTTTACACAAACTTACTTTAACAGAAAATTGTTAGCTGATCTCCCTCCTCTAGGCCCAAACCAACTTCATATAGATTTTGATCAGCTATCGAAGATTTTCAAATGTGCACAGGGTTTTGCTTTACCCATTGCAGGACCACTTCTATTTCACAATTCTTTAGCACTCTGCACATTTGCCACTGTTCAGCTGGATACCTAATAGAGACTTTCAATGAGCACCCACGTGGTGCTGTACCACTCTGTCTATGGTATTGTATCTGGGCTCCAAAGTTCAATCACTCATTGCTGTTTTATTGTGTTCGTATCACTTGCCCCATACGCTTCAATCACTGTTCAGTTTTCACTATACAATGTTGCCACGTGCAACTTTGGCTTCAACACAGGCAGGTCTGATATCAGTCTCTCCAACTCACCGGATGTGCTGACTTCACTGGTTATGTTTTGTCGTAGGAGTCAAGGACAGTATCACAACGGCAAATGATTCTCCCCGTCTTGACTATCGACGCGGGAGTACCTCCGACATACAATGTAGGATTTTTCAGCCTTGATTCCTGGTCTTACGTTTCCTATTCTCAAAGGTTCATGAAAGTTACAGTCTTTCATTGAAAAGGTCAAGGGCACTTCCCTCCTTGCAATCAGTTTTGCTGTCTTTTTCCTTGTATTAAACAGCCATCTTGGAACTGCTGCTTCCTCATGTGCTTTCCCTTGCTCAGAGTGTGCTTTAATGCTCCACATTTATCCATGTGGGGAAGTGTGATGGAGGTCAGGTGTATGTAATACTCAGTAATTGCCTAACCCTGCCTTACCATTGTATTGGGACATGTCAGGTACACGGCTCGGGTGTTAGTCCGTTTTCACTCACAGTGTACTGTCCATGTGAAAGTGTGGTAGGAGTGGGTAAAGGTGTTGCAAGGAAGGGGATACCGTTTCTCACCATCCGGTGTCTCACTTCCACTCTGCTAACCTAGGTGATCCTCCCGCACTGGTCCAGCCCCAGGAACTGGATCCAAAAGTGATGGCTGTGTCCTGGCCACCTGGATGACAGATCACTTTGAACTAGCGGGTGAAACATCTTCAGGTTTCTCACAATTCACAGTATCCCTCATGTCAAATTCATTAAAGTTCTCCCAAGGCATGTACGAGATCAGAAGTACAGCCGAGCCTGGAAGAGAAACATGGGGAAGAAAGAAAGCAGGGGGGGCACATGATGGCCACACAACTCTGGGTACACTGCAGAAGGAGCAAGATGGCATGAAAATAGCACTGAGGTCGAGGTTGAAAGAAAGCAGATGGTAGAACATATCCTCACCCAGTTTGGTTGAGGAAAAGAACAGCTGCAGGTGCAGTGCAGTGAAGAGGAGGCAGACACGCTATCATATTCCAGTGAAGAAAGACAAAAGAGCTCTCAAGAAAAGAAAGTCTGAGTAAAATCACATGAAGAATGGAGACGAGTTGGCCCAGACACATTCATCCCTGGTCCTCAAAATGGGATTCACCAACGAAAATAACGACATACCCGATGAGGAGGTTCATAACACCACAGGCCAAAAAAGCCAGAAACAAACTATGGACTAGGTCCCAGAACACATTTGCCAGAAGGAGTTGCTGAAATCGTGAAATCGACAAAAGAATGCTCACCTGCATGGGCAAGTATACTAAACACATGAAGAAATGGATTGATCTATCTTGGAAATTACTGGATATATTGGGACCAATTACAAGGATACTTCACCTGGATGATACAGTGAAAGAGAAAAGGGAGGAGCATAAACCCTACGGTTCTGACAAGAGGGCCCCTGAAAGACATATGCCTACTGCATAATGCCAGCAGTACAACCACAATGGAAAGGGAAAGGTCCATCATAGTATACATTGTCCCTAAATGGAGCGGTCTAGAAAAATCGAAGGCAGCAGCAGACAAGGGCAAATTATTTGGCAAATCATTCATCAAGGAAAACCGTAAAAATAAATATTCATATGTATTCATTCTTTCAGAATTTGTCTGTCCCCTATTAAAAAACCCCAATTTGGTGAAAAATAAACATTTGATACGTATTCTGTTTTGTTTGTTTTTTATTTAAATTACTAGCTTACACATCTTTGACTACATATCCTGCTGAAGTATTTCAACATATGAATAAAATAAACACCAAGGACATGTCTAAGTTTCATTGCACATTGTGACTTTCTTGGGGAATTTGTGAATCACTTGCTTAAAGCTTACAGGAAACCTGCTCAGCACAGAGTGGAAAAAGCAATAAACTAAAGAAATGAAGGTATGCAGTGATAAAATTGCGGCAAAAATGTTGCCTGTATAAAAAGTCGCTGCAAAAATCCTGTGGTTTGACCCGTTAAAGGTGTACCCCATTACACCATTTAAGGGGAGCAGGGGTTGCAGGGGTGTCCCCCGCTCCCCTAATAGGGCATAATGGGTCTGAGGGTTGCAGGGGTGTCCCCCGCATCCTTTACATGGTTTGCACCGGCAAAACCACAGCCTTTTTGCCTCGATATGTTGTGCCCACAGCCATTTTTGCAACAATTTTAACATATGGAACCAATGTGAAGATGTGCATGGGTATGTGTTAGGGTCCTATCCTGCTGTACCTTCCAGTGGTGGAACAGGAGCCAGGTAGACATGGAGACATGCAGGTAAGTTTCAGTGCTGGTATATTTATTGGTTCCTCTCCAGAGGTACAAGCTGGTACACATCTGTAGTAGTTAGTATACACCAGTACACCATCCCCACCACCCAGGATTGCTCTCTGTCTGTATCTGGCACTTGTGGAACCTGTATCATAAGATGCTACCCAAAGGTTCCATACTTGTCAGCCAGGTTCCATGCTTGACATCACACACACACACACACACACAGTCACTTGCCACAACGGAATGCTAAATATTCACCTTAATATTCACCTTAACTCCATGGAAGAACCAGTGTGCACAGAAAACTGTCACTGACAGCTGGCAGAATGTAGCATTGGAGTAAGAAGGACATTAAAACAGTTCATTGTTTTCAATTGCAAGTTATTGCAGATGGAACCTTCCAATAAACCATCCCAAACCTTTTCAACCTCTAATTTGATTAAGATTGTTTGTCTGTACCCAGTTGATTTTTCTTGTGCTATTTTAGCTCTGATTCACAGATTTGTTATTCATAACCACACCCAAATTTAATTGAACAACATTATTTTTCACTGCCAGTTCATAGCCACAGCCAACACGTGTTTCGACCACTGGCCCTTGTCAAGGCTCACAAATGGCACAAATCATATCAATGCTATTACATACACCACATTGATAATAATGAATAGTACATATAATCATTACACCATTAGGTTTGTAGAGTGTTAGACAGCACATCAATAGGAGCAGAACAAATATAATATTGGTTATGCATCAACATGTTGTAGTGAAACGCAAGAAAACCATACACATCAATATAAATTGCATATCTGTACATATCTGTACTGTCCAATGTTCAATCCTTTTAAAAGGCAGATGTGCTGACAGCATGCCAGCATGCTCTTGTGACATGTTTCCCATTATCTGGGCCTCAATCACCATACACCATGTGAAAGTGCCATATCACCATTGCAGTATTGATAAAAAAGCTGTGCATTCAGACTTTTTATTATTATGATAAACAGAGATGTGCATCTGAACTATCAATATTCATTAGCTGCAAACCTCTGCTAATAGTGGAACTATCATTACTGTCACATCCCATCATGAGTGTAAAACCATTCTTAATTCACCACTATGTGCCACCTACAAAGGATATCCCCATGTATTATTGGTGCATTGTTCAGTTAGCCAAAGATATCTGTGCTTTAAGTGTAACTCACCAATGCAGATCTCCCATATTCTTGGGAATATTCTAATGGATAACTCAGAGTCTCTCTGCTTGATCTAAAACAGATGATATTGTAAGGCTACAAAAGTGGTTCTTAGTGATTTGGCCATCTATAAAAAAGAAATTCAATATAAGTGTGAACTCACCGCTATACATTCTTTAAGTCAAGGATACTTGAGTTCAATGTGTGAGGTGCCTCAGGTCCAATATAAATGTATGAGTTGTCTCAGGTCCAATGTAAGAATCCTGTCCTTTCTTAAATGTAAAGGATCAATTTTCAACTATGTGTAGTCCATTCCCCTTAAACTAGAGGTCAACACAAAGAGAACGGATAATTGACATGGAAAATAATTGTCCCATGTTGCCAATACTTACATACTAGGGATAGATCCCTTTACTGCTTTACTCCATGAAGCAGTGTCCTGTAGGAATCACCCTGCGATTTTGGCAGCTGTCTGCATGTAAGAGCATCCGCCATTATGTATGTTGATACTGCGGTAGTGTGATGATCTCACGCGTACAGTACACGCAGCATCTTCTCATGCCGCCCAGTTGCCTTATTTACCTAGATTGAGCTATGTGTTCGATTGTATATTACTAAGGATCCAAAATAGGCCAAAACGACATTCTGTAATATAAGAAGGTCTATTCAATACGGCTGATGTAAATTGCCCAGCCAATTTATGGATCTACTAACAATTTGTAAGTTATGATTGGATGAGTTATCATACACTAACATAGTTTGTCTAATTGTAAATATTAAGTTGTAAATAGTAGGTCATAGGCCATGCACCCAAGACTCTAGGCCCTGGCCACAACCACTGCAGTATATCACACCTATAGATCACACACATAGAATTGAATATGTATGAACTATTTGCAAATCTACAGTTTATGTACTGTTTGATTTGTATAGTTTGTATGTGAAGTTTTGGGTACATCATGCCATTAAGATTGTAGAGTTTGGTAACAAGCACTGCAGTATAACATATCCATGGAAGTAAACATTTTGCATTGTGTTGTACGGTTACATGTTTGCTTCAATGGTTGTGTTATGGAGCAGTATTTATGAGTTGTACTTATTATAATATACTTACTGTTTGGTTTGGTAACTGCAGCACATATATTCTTAGTCAATTTCTGTGATAAAAGAAAATATCATGTTAGTGTCAGTAGTTTGTAACAACTTTTAACATTGACTAATAGACATTTTTGATTCATTTTGACCCTCATATTTAGTAGATTACAAACCAGTGTACTGTGCTATTTGCTCAGTTTCTGTGTTTGTTGTTAAATCATTGGGTCTCTGGGAAAAAAAATCCATGTTGGATTTTTTTTCTTTTGGTACAGAACATTTATGGTTGTGTTTTCAGTGTGTAGTTGTTGTTTCTGGCTAATGTTGGCCTGTTGCAGATTGCTAGATACTTGTTGTTGAATTGTAACTGATTATACTTTTTATTTATATTCTCAAGTTGTTAATCTATCTGTTGGGTTGTTGCAAAATCTTGAGGCAGTTAGATACTTGTTGGCATATTCTAACTGTTTATTTCTTGTTATAATTTAGTGGTATTAATTTATCTGTTTGGTTGTTGCAGAATCTTGGGGCAGTTAGATACCTGTTGGCGTATTCTAACTGTTTATACTTTTTGAATTAAACTTTTATTAATGTTTATGCACAGATTAGTTATTAGTGGTATTGATTTATTTGTTTGGGTGTTGAAAATGTTTGGAGCAGTTAGATACCTTTTGGCGTATTGAAACAGTATATAGTTACTTAATTAAAGTTTTGTTAATGTTTAAGTACAGATTAGTTATTACATTTTGGTTTTAAGAAGATGAAATAAGTGTTTATAAGATTTGCTGGTAATCTGTGCTTTGGAGTCATGGTACTATCATTACATTCGAACCATCCACAATTTCTTTTTATATATGCAGTGTAGTGACCTGCATTGGTTGTGACTCCTGCGTGGTACATTATACCTATTGTTGTGAATGTTTTCTTACCAGGCGATACTTGACCATGTGTGAATCCAGTCAGCTTGCAGTTGTTTTTGGTACCATCTGCATTGTAATGTAGAAGCATTAATATTATGTATTTACTATGTGTTTGTATTAGTAAGGTGGAGTTATTATCAGAATTGCAGGTAGTACATAAACTGCCATGGTTTGCATTTTGTACAAGTTGCTGAAATTGAACAGATTTACAGTGAGGTATGGATACATACACAAAACGTTCATTAGGGAGTTGTTCACATTGCATTTTGTTGCACAGAGTGCATGTATGTTTCCACAGGTATGAAATCTGGAAGATTTCATTTATAGGTATGTTTTTGTTTATTAGAACTTGTAGCAAGTACATTAGAAATTATGTTGGACCTTCTTGTGAGTTTATAGTGAATTTCACCATTCCAGCACAGTAGTACAATTCTTGTCTTATTCCATGACACTGTAGGTGTTGTCAGGATTGTTGTTTGAGTTTCTATTAAGGACTAACATTTGCAAACACAATTGGTCTGTACTGTGTAAGTAAATGTTGTCAACAATTGGTGGCAATTGAAATAGAATATTCATTGCTACATTTGCGTAGCAATTTACACCAGTTATATTTGAAAATTTGAATGGACCAGATAGTTCTGTGTCCAAGTCATTTTTTCGGAGTGTGTGTTGCTTCTTTGAAGAAGTACCTGAGTTACTTTGAGTAATAGGTTCTTCTTTGGTTGTGGTAATTGATGAAGTATGAGCTTCTTTTACTCTCTTTGGAGGATTTGCAGTGAGATCCTGTTGTATTTCTGTTTGAACTAGTTTTCTTTTACAACATTTTGCTTTTTGTGGAACAGGACATGTTTTTAGATGGGGGTGTATAGTGAACGTAGTCTAGTGTATTTTTAAATGCAAGGAAGATCAGCGTTTGCTTTACTTGCATCAAAGTTGATTAGAAATACACCGTCAAGTGTACCAATATCTATTAAGAGTTTATCTAAGGTAAGACCTAGTGATTTTTGAATGGTGACTGCATAGGCTAGAGTTAGAGAAAATTGTTCTCTGCGTGCATACATGTCTTTGAAAAGAAGGAATCGAGCTGTTGAGCGCCCAATCCTTTTTACTTCTAAAAGTTTGTCAAAGAGAATATTGGCAAACTGAATGTTGTTGTCACGTGGGTATGTTTGAAAGCCAACAACTGTACCCAGTGCTCCATTAACTAGTCCTTTCTCCACGTCAAGGTTACGTTTAAGCATTATTCTACAGTTTAAAGATCATTTTAATATTTTCTCTAAACCAGCGGTGTTGGAGATTACATTTTCTAAGGTATTTAGTCTTGTTTTGGCTTGTTGACACATGGGTAGTGTCATACCATGTACGTCCAGTTTGTCTGTTGCAGAAATTTTCAATTATTGGTTGCATTTCTTTTTTCAGCATTGTTTCATTGAATTTGGAACAGCTTGCAAGAGTTGGCATCAAGGACATACAATTGACATTTTTGTGTGCTAATTGTTCCATGACATCAGTAGCACATGAGTTATGGCCATAAAGTGCATGGATGCGCCTGGTTTTTAATATCGCTTGTGCTTCTTGAGATAGTCACCAACTCTAACACTTTTTAAAATGTTGGTGTAAGTGAGGTCTGCAGACTGTCACATGTTTTCTGTTAATTCTCTGTATTGGAAATGTTGCCAAAGGTTGACATTTCCTATGCTGCCAACAGTTTTACGGCAGAGTTGGTGTCCTAAGGTTTTTAAAAATAGGTTCACCTTTCACTGGTGTCAATTGAAGAAGATCTACGAAAGCAATGTGTTTTCCTCCAAAGAGCTCTTCATAGTTTGTTTTAAGTACTTGTTGTAATCTGAGGTGAATCAAAGCCAACATTAGGTTGGAGACCATGCTCACTTCATCTATTAGTAGCATTTTCATTTGTTTTAACACTCTGCGTAGTTCCATTGCAGCTTCTGTAGAAAGTTTGTAATATTCTAATGTTTTGGTGTTCTACTGGCAGGAATAGTAATCGGTGTAAAGTGACACTGCCTATGTTGTAGGCAGCTAAACCTGTGGGGGCAGTTTCAACAGCTGACAGTTTGTTGTTTGTCAATTGTTGAAGGAACTTGCTGATGATTTTGATTAAGAAAGTTTTGCCTGAACCAGCTTCACCACTGGCGTATAGTAGAATAGGTTTGCAATTTTGCCAGGTACATTCTTTATTTTCATGTTGTACACCATGTACATTTCTTTTGTTACTTCTTGAAAAATGCTACGCTGCTCATTATTCAGTTTTGATTGTAGTTCAGTTAAGTCTTCTGTATCTTCATTGAGACACATGCAGGCCGATTCATGGAATTAATGTGTGCTGAAATTTTCGGTGCAAGCGTGCGAAAGCGTGCGAATCGCAGCGCAAGTGCGAAAATCGCAGCAAAACCCGTGCACAGCGATTCATGGAAGTCTGTGCGCGTGTAAATCCCAGGATGTGCGCCAAAATTCTGCATGGCGCACGCTGGCGCACACGTCTCCAAACAGCGTGCGCTGCGTGCACAGCGAAATCGCACATAGCGCAGTGCACACAACAAAAGTAGGCGGAACAGGGGTGTGACACGCGGAATGGGGAACAACGCGTGAAAATGTGGGCGTCACGGGGGAAGTACAGGAAGCAAATGCGCGGAAAGCCCACATGCACGTTCAAAACACGTATTCATGGAATCGAACGGGGCTAACGTGTGTGCCAAAGAAGACGCGCTAATCCGGAAACACGTACGCCAGCAGAAAGCAGGCGTACGTGTAACCGTGAAGCATAAAAGTGCACGCATACAACAAACAAGCTCAGATGCCAGTATGAATATACCGTTCCTAGCAGCAGTGGTCGTAGGATACCGCAGGAGGAGGAGGAGGATAGTTAGGTCCAGAATTTTTACACCCAGAACCAGCCTTTTTGGGATGCCTGATGACCAGGTGTATGGGTGGTACAGGTTTCCACCTCACATAATACTCAACCTGGTCAGTGAGTGGGAGGATGACCTCACATCACCGACCCTGTGCTCCCAAGCACTCAGCCCCCTGGAGAAGGTCCTCAATGTACTGCACATCTTGGCCACTGGATCATTTCAGCAGTCAACTGCTATAGTGGGGGGGTGTCACAGGCCACACAGTTACGCTGCCTACACCAGGTGTTGGCCATCATGACTGCATGCCCATCAGTCCGCAGGCACACATACCTGCCCAGAACACCTGCAGAAAGGCAGGCTGCCGTCCAGGATTTTTACGGGGTGGCATAATTCCCCAAAGTGCTAGGTGCCATTGATTGCACCCATGTGTCTCTACGTCCCCCCAGGGCATCTGAGCACATCTACAGAAACCACAAGCACTGGCATTCCATCAACGTCCAGGTAGTATGGGATGCCAAGGGAATCATCACCTCAGTATATGCCAACTATCCAGGGTCCACCCACGACAGTTTCATTTACAGAATGTCAATCCTAAACCGGGACCTAGAAGCTGGGCGGCATGGCGATACATGGCTGCTTGGTGAGTATAAATGCCACTGCACATGCATGCATATCACATACTGAGTAATGTCACAACCCCACTAATAATACCCATCATCACCTCCCCAGGGGACAGTGCCTACCCTCTGAGCACCCACATGATGACGCCAATTCGGAACCCCACCACGCCACCCGAGGTAAGATACAACACAGCCCATATTGCAACCCAGGGCATAGTGGAGAGCACATTCGGAGTGCTCAAGTCATGCTTTCGCTCCCTTGATCGTTTTGGTGGGCAGCTACTATACGCTCCCCCAGTAGTGTGCAGGATCACAGTGGCAGCATGTGTCCTGCACAACGTTGCAACACGCCGGGGCCTGTTGGCGGACATGGTGGTGCCCCCACATCACCAACCACATGCACGCACGCTGCGCATGGTAGGCGAAAGGGCACGTGGTGAGGCAGCCCGTACGCAGCTGGTGGCTAATTACTTCACCTAAAATCACACCCCTGCGGAGTGCACACAGCCCTGGCACATACCAGCTGACAATCAATGATGATGACATAAGGGACAGTCAACTGTCACTAGCATACCAGCCTGAGATTGGTCACCTGGAAGTGCTACATTGTGTGCATCCCTACGTACTTAAAGACAACCAATGATGTGTGATAAAAAGGCACACATTCATGCTGCATGAATGACGACCCCCTTGCAAAATACAACATGAAAATAGTGCCAGGTCACCCAACCCCTCCCCATCTCAGCTACCCAACACACCATGGCATGTCATGCAATGTGAAAGCAACCAAATGAATGCACAACACATGACACAAGAGTCACAAAGTGCACTGTCCGAAATGGAAACAGGCCACAGACAATATGCTCCCAATAATCAATAAGAAACATCACACATGAACAAATACTTACCAGCAACACAATACAGAAACACAGGATGAAACAGTGGCAAAATATGACAGTACAAAATCAAAGTAGTGCAAATCTTACAACCTGAATACGCCAGCACATCGACCCCTTCCAACTGTACAGTGTTACTGCCACGCAAATGTCTCAGTGTACTGCATACAACATGAACTCCATCTTTAAAGTAGACGGCCTTGTGAAGAAATGAGGAAGGAACCTGTAAATTAGGAGGAAGACATGGATACGCCAGCACATCGACCCCTTCCAACTGTACAGTGTTACTGCCACGCAAATGTCTCAGTGTACTGCATACAACATGAACTGCATCTGCAAAGTAGATGGCCTTGTGAAGAAATGAGGAAGGAACCTGCAAATTAGGAGGAAGACATGGATGCACAAGCACATATCAATACACCATGCAGTGTACAAAATAACAACAATATCCAGTAGGAATGTCTAGACAGTATTGACTATAGACCACGCACACAGCTCATGGGAGCCCTACGTCAATGTGTAATTCACTGTCACTTGGTCACACCCTTTGCAAGCCCATGCCAGAATAGAGTAGATGGCCACGGGGCAACACACTGTAACACACTGTAAAATAATAATAAATAAATAAAAAAATGGCCATGTGGGGGCCAGAGCGGGTGAGGGAGGCCTCCCAGGGTGTTCGAGGACAGGGTGCACACCAACACCCACCTGCGTGAATGTTGCGAAAAAAAAAATACCTCCTTGGGCTCATGGCCTGCACGGCTATGCCATTGTGGGAGAACTGCTGTCGCTCTCCTCCCCCTCTGCCGCTGCATCAGGAAGTGGTGGCACTATGGGAGGCAGCCCCGCAAAGCCCTGGTATGGTCCTCCATGGCAGCAAGCATACAGGTCTGGAACGTCTAATTCTGGAGGATTAATGTGCGGAGATCGCCATGCAGCACCTCACGGGTTGCCTGCATTTCTGCACTCATGGCCTCCCGTGATACCCGGATCTCCTCACGAGTTGCCTGCATCTCAGCTGAGAGCGAATGTGTGAGCTGCTCCAGCTGCTGTTCTGCCCTAAAATTAGTGGAAGCCTCAAGGTCAACCAGAGTCTGCCTGAGGTTATGTAGTTCTTCCCTCAGGGCACCCCTGTGGGCCTGGGATTCTATTGATATCGATTGGCACAGAGTCTCCAGTGCCGCCCGTCGGTCCCTGTTGGATGCCAACATGTCTTCCCTGTGTGATTGGCAAATGGAGTCTGTTGCCTGCTGTTGTTGCTTCATCTGCCTTTCAGGGGGCAGAATGGAAGTGGCCACCCTCTCCATTGCCTGAGCCATCATTTCTACTGATGCTGCCTGTTGGGTTGCAATACCGTACATGGAGTTTTCCCATACAGTATTGCCTGGTGGCGCACAGCCACTGCGTCGACGGGCACCACACCTTTTTGGGGCAAGGCAATCTGCACCTTGCTGTGCTGGCACTGCCTGAGGCTGCAGGACTGCATTCCCCCTCTGATCTGCTGGCCCAGCAACAGGATCAGATGCTGTGGAGTGGGATCCTGCATCCGTAACCGCCAAAAGAGCACCTACCAACACTGACATCCCCATAGAGGGTTCTCCCCCTGGTGCAGGTGGGTTGGACAGAACAGAATCCCTGCCAGAAACACTTACCTGCGACGGCACATAAGTCTCATCATCCAATTCAGCACCCAAAAAGATGTCTGGGCAGGTGCACCCAGAGACTCCCCTGGAGAGTATGGTCTGCAGTAACATTGGGTTCTCACCCACCACCACACCACATCCCCAACTGGTGCCCGGTCGTGCGAGAGATTCCTCCTGGGTCTGCACCATCTCCTCAACCTCAACAGCATCAAGTGCATCATCACCATGGGGAGAGCAAGATGGAAAAACAAAACATTTGTAGCATGTTGGGTGGCACTGCCATCACACATCAGGCTGTGAGTGGCATATCCAATACGCATGCATGACACATGGCAGCAGACAGATGTCATGTAGCATAGCCACTGTAAAGTACTAAACTACAGCAATATATCAGTGATTGAGTACTGTCACACATCCATGTGACATCGACATGATGAGAAGATTAATGTTGAATAGTGTTTCAAAATATGCATGTGCCACACACTGAAACACATCCAGTGTCCAAGAATACAGTCATTGTGTGACATCACAGGAAACATCTGTCATGTTCCACATGCAAACAGCCCCTTATAATAATTTTTATGCAGGCCAATACTCCATCAGCCTGAATGGTGTAATCATTAAAATAACCAGGTAATAATAGTGCCCCAGTGTGGCCTGTAAACAATGACCGAAGCATATAACATATGTCGCAATAGGGCATAAAATTGTCTAGCAAAAAGGGGAGAGTGCAAACAATCAGCATGAATGAACACTTACTAAATCAGACCAATGTAGTTGCAAGACAACAGTAAAGGTAAAGTGCACAAATGTGGGCTTAATAGGCAACTGTGGCCAGAAGGGATACAGTCATACCCAAATCCAAGGCACGTGAATGTATGGGAGGAAGCACATGTGTGACCCATACCACTCAGGTGCACACACCCTCACCTGGCACTCAATCTGAACCCGTCACCCAAACAACATACACATGGATTACACACACATGCATGGGCACTCACCGGACAATGCATCGTAATCAGGTAGTTCTCACATGCCTTGGATCTGTTCCTCTGTGACGAAGGCCCCAGCAACAGACTCATGTTCAGTGAGTTTGTTGTCCTCTGGTGGAGACCCAACGCCAGTCACCAGAGTAGCGGAATGATTTGAGGCCAGCTTGTTCTTTGCTCTGCGTTTCAGGTCATTCCACCGCTTGTAGCAATCCTCAGCTGTGCGCCTCACAAATCCAAGGGCACTTATGCGGACGGCGATGATCTGCCAGTGTGCCTTATGTTGACCAGTTGTGGTCTTGGACCCTGCAGTCACCAGCATTTCATGGCTATGGGCCGACACATAGGACACAAGTGCATCAAGTTCCGCGTCATTAAAGCAAGGCTTCCTTGACATGCCAGAGGTTGTAGCCGTGTCTGGGGTCTCAGCCTGTCATGCCAGAACACCCTTCTTCCTTTTCTTTAAAGGTGCAGCGGAGCCAGAGTGGCTTACGCCGCTCTGGTCAGTAGGGGCAGAAGCACCGGTGGACTGGGTAGTAGGAGTGTGGGAATGCACAATGACCATAGGTCTTGGTGCAGGCATTGGTTGCAGGGTAATGTTGGCAGGGGGAACGTCAGTTTGATGGACCTGGAACGACACTGTCCTGCCTGGGAGAGTCAGAGCTGGAGTGGATGGAGCTGCAGCTGCCCCTGCAGCCTCCCCACCTTGCATACTTGGGGCAGCAGATGACATAGCTGCCCCAGATCCACGTGGCTTGGTGACAACAACTTGCACCGCCACACGTGTCCTAGAATTGCTGACCTGGAAGTCAGCCTGGGAGTCATCCTGTGCCAGGCCAGGTCAGGCCACAATGGGCTGGTCCAACAGGGGCTGAGCTGGGATGGTGTCAGCCACGTTTCCCTCAACCGGGGGGGGGGCTTGGGTGTCCCTGATTGGTCCTCAAACCATGGGGGTATAGGGGCACCCTGCAAATCCCGGCCATGTCCCCTACCATGCCCACTACACCCACCTTTTGAAGGTCGGTCACCTTAGCCTCCCTTACCACTTGGTCACCTCCCAACCATGGCACTGATGTTGTTGTGCGTATGGGAGTAGCAGTAAACTATTGTCCTGGGCAATTGGGGGTCAAAGGGGTAGGGTATAAGATGGATTTCATACCCTTGTGCTCTAACAAGGCTGTCTGTGACCGCTGGGGGAATATGACAGGTCAGGCAATGCACAGGCAGCCCAGAATTAAAAAATAAGGTGCACGCAACCCCTCGTAGACCACATGCTTGAAATAATGAACCCGCACTACACTGTGGCACCCAGAAACACAAAAATAAGCGTACGCGTAATACACGCAGCCTACAATGACCTCTGAAGGGGTACGCGACACACGGGGCAAGCACAGTTGTTAAATACGTGCGCGACTGACCGTCTGCCTGGAAAAAGAACGTGAAAAATACACACCTGTGCACATTCGCAACACCCCCGCCAAAAGAAGAATTGTACACAGTCTGAGGAGACAGGACAAAAGAACAAGTGAATGCTGTTTGAGGAAACAGGCCCAACAAAAAATCAGAAAAGAGCTGTCAGAGGTAACAGGGAGTACGAACTAGAAACGCTGCGAAGTAATCGCGTGTGAACCGACAAGAAGTTCAGATTTCACCCACTCGCTCTCCACGAAAAGCACGTACAAGGAAATGGCATTCTAGATGTAGCTTTTACACCGGCCCACAGGTACACGTCAGATACGCGTGTACGCGGGCGCTTTCCTCCAATTACACGCGATGACACTCAGACGTGCAGTTTTTCCACGTGTGCTCTGTCATCATGTGCTATGAGGGAAACGCCCACGCGCGTAATGTAACTTACGCGCTTATGCGCTAAGGGCCTTTGGTCCAATAAAATCACGCGTACATGTGCTGACGCGCTTACGCGCTAAGGCCCTTTCCTCGAATTACACGCTGATGTGCAATTTTTTCACACGCCAAATCACTCCGTATCAAGCTGGCCACGCGAAAACAAACGGAAGACCATGCTCCTGCCCAGAAGGCCGAATTACTGCCCCCCAGAACCCGGGGAACACATTCCCACCTGCCATCTGCTGCTGCCTGTCTGCCTGATGCCCACCTGCCCTGCAGGTTTTTGCTGCCTGCACGTCAGCCATGGGTGCACTTTCTGTGACCACCCCTGCTGGAACCGAAGACTCCCGACTGGGATTCCATCGCTCCACAGCCCAGCCCCAGGACCCAGTTGCCCACCCACTCCTGCCTCTGGGGTTGCCATGTCAAGCACAACACCATCTGGCAGCAGTGGCAACCCCCAGCCAGAGAGGAAGAGGGCCACCAGCTTCAGTGCCAGGGAAGTTGGTGTCCTGGTGGAGCAAGTCCTGGGGCAGTATGATGTCCTCTTTGGAAGTTCGCGCGCCGACAATGAAGGACGGACGAGGATCTGGATGGACATCATGACTGCCATCAACACGCAGGGGGTGGCAGTCCGCGACTTACATCATGTCAAGAAGCGCTGGGAGGACTTCAGGTCCAGGACCCTCAACAAGGCCCGGTGCCTCGCTAAGGCAGCGGATGCCAAGGTGCGCCGGGGGCAGCTGTCGGACCACCAAATGAAAGTCCTGGAATGCATATGCCCAGCGCTCTACGTCCAGATCCTTGAGAGGCAGACCCATCTGGAGTTGAGCGGTAAGTGTACATGCATGGTGATTGGGTGCTGTGTGTGTCGTGGTGTGCCAGTAGTGTGCAGGTTGCACATGTGTTTTTGTGGGGCCATGTAGGGATATGTATGAATATGGGCGTGAGGCTGCCACATGTGAGTCCTCTCAGGTGTGAGACACATTGATGGTGTATGTGTTGGTAAGCATGCTGGGCAAATGCAGGTGTGGGAGCACACATGTTTGAATGTCTGTGTATGTACATTGGCATGGTTGTGGCATGGATGGTGGTTCATAATGCATGTATCTGCACTGTGTACATTTGCATGTATGTGTATTTGACAAGTGTGCAACTGAGATGCAACATGGATGCACGCGACACTGATATGTAGAAGGTTAAATGTCAGATGTGACATGTATGGCGATCTCATCACTGCGACAGTTGAGGGAGATGTAGACTTGCATGTAAATGTGGTGGCGTGTGTCCATGTCTAGTGCACTCCCAGTGTTGCATGTGATGTCAGGCTCACCTTTGGCTGTACATGCTGTTGTATGTGCATGGATGGTGCTGCCTGGTGCAATATTGCTGTGGAAATGCTCATGTGTGTGTGATAAAATGACATGTGTGTCGTGGAGTGTGATGCCGTGTCTGAAGTTTGACAATGCCACTCATGTACAACTGTCATATGTGTATCAGTCCAATGTACTGTGCCCTGATGCCTGTGTTTTATCTCTCCCTGTCTGCAGCATCGACTGATGAAAAGGGCGGAGAGGGTGCTGTGGAGCACAGAGGCAGGGATCGCACCACCAGCCGGAGACACAAGGCCCGGCTCCCCTCCCAGATTGTCATCTCGTCGGGGAGTGAGGAGCCTGGTGCTGCGTCCCAGGCCGCAGCTGCCGAGGGTAGGTCCAAGAGGCGGAGGTTGGAGGTGGACTCCTCGGCAGCAGAAGGGGCAGCTGAGACCCCACAGGGTCCGACGGAGGAAGATGGCATGGAGTCATCCAGGTTGGTGGGGGGTTTGGTGGAGAAGGAGGCCGTGGAAGGGACACACACAGGGTCTGGAGGTGGGATTCCACTGGTGCTAGTGGTGCAGTGCAGGACCAGGGACAGGAGGCAGCACATGCTGCCTGTGTGCAATCCTGTCCCTAATCCTGTCACTGCATCATCTGGCACCAGCAGGGATGCCTACGTCCAGACCCGTTTTCAGGGAGGGTATGAGCGTACAACAACTGGCCTTCCTCTCCCTGCGGACGTGGCTATCCGGGATTGTGTTGAGCCTGTCCTGGCCGGGATAACGTTGCATCAACGGGGCATGCGAGTTGACGTGCGGTCTTTTCGTGAAGAGACTGCACGTCATCTCGGGTGCCTCTTTGACCGCATTGACCAGTGCTGGATTCCTCCGTGTGCTGGACCTCCTTGCGACCCCCTCCTCACCTGAACCCCCTACGTGCCAGTCATCCTCCATGCCATCTTCCCACCCTTGTATCACCTGGGTACCCTGTGGAGCTGCCTCTGACCCTGTGGCCAGGCTGGTGGAGGACACATCCCTACCACAGTCGGGAGTCGGACGTCCAGCAGGGGTGGCCACCTCAACAACTGCACCCCAGCCGGAGGGGGATGTGCAGGCAGCAAGAGCCAGGGCAGATGCAGAGGCACAGCAGCAGCAGCAGCAACAAGGTGGGAGCCATCATGGCTCAGGGCCTTTGACACCGGAGGGGCAGGCATCGGCCAGAGGGCAGGAGGACCCAGGACTGGAAGTGTCTTCTGTGTGGCAGCGGTTAGGCCATGCTATAGATGCAGAGCGGCAGCAGACAGAAGAGGCACGGCTCACGATGGTCAGGGAGGAGAACTCCATGCGTAGGGCTCTGAGGCAGGCTGAGTGCCTCGATGCAATTCGCAGGGACCTGGAGGTCCACATGTCATCGTCCCTGCAAACCCTCAGGGCCATGGAAGAGGACCGCCTCCGGGACATCGAGCAGGAGTTCGATGATGCCCTGGACCGGGAAATCGGGAAGTGAGCCATCGGACTAGCCCGCTGCCATTGTAAATAGTTTTTAGAGTTAGGTTTCCTTTTCCTTTTCTTTTTTTTGTGGACAATGGACAATGCCACGCACATTTGTATATAGTTCTATTTTTAGGTAGTATGTTAGGTAGGTTTCATTAGTTTGGTTGGGCTCATGGACCCTTTACATTGTTCGACAATGGATTGTGAATAGTTTGGACATGGATTATTTTGAATTTTTTTTTTCCTTATGGACATGAAGCAATGAATTTTCTTTTTTTACATTTCCTTTGGGTTTGCGTTGGTGGAGGGAGAGTTTGGACTGTTTTTCTTTCAATTTTGAATTGGTTATGATTTTCAGCCACTCATCTTTTGCACATGCTTTTCATTTAATGTTTGCTATTTTTGTGTGATTTCATTTTGTTTATTTATTTTTGTACATAATACATTTTCATATTTTATTACCATGTGTGGGATTTGCTCATTGGGTTGATGCATGTGAAAATGTGGGTTTACAAAATCAATGCCAACCAGTGTATCTGTGTGACGGACATGTGTTGATGTACATAGTTGACTTTTGGTTTGTGTCTTGAGATAGGCATGTCAGTGTGGGGTGGATTGGGAAATCATTGCGTCTCAAGAATGGGATGGTGTGATGTGGTTTTTTGGTGTAGAAGTGGGCCATGATTGTGCTTCTTTATTTTGTGTAGGGGGGACATAAGTGGGGGCCTGCTGGCAGGTGCCCCTGACTGACGGGGGTGGGCGTGCAGGGGGACATGAGCGGGGGCCTGCTGGCAGGTGCCCCTGACTGATGAGGGTGGCGTTGCAGGAGGACATGAATGGGACATGAGTGGGGGCCTGCTGGCAGGTGCCCCTGACTGATGGGGGTGGGGGTGCAGGGGGACATGAGAGGGGGCCTGCTGGCAGATGCCCCTGACTGCTGGGGGATGGGGTGCAGGGAGACATGAGTGGGGGACTGCTGGCAGGTGTCCCTGACTGCTGGGGGGTGGGTTGCAGGGGGACATGAGTGGGACATGAGTGGGGGTCTGCTGGCAGGTGCCCCTGACTGCTGGGGGGTGGGGGTGCAGGGGGACATGAGTGGGGGCCTGCTGGCAGGTGCCCCTGACTGCTGGAGGATGGGGTTGCAGGGGGACATGAGTGGGCCATGAGTGGGGGCCTGCTGGCAGGTGCCCCCGACTGATGGGGGGTGAGGGTGCATGGGGACATGAGTGGGACTTGAGTGGGGGCCTGCTGGCAGGTGCCCCTGACTGCTGGAGGGTGGGGGTGCAGGGGGACATGAGTGGGGGCCTGGTGGCAGGTGCCTCTGACTGCTGGGGGGTGGGGGTGCAGGGGAACAGGAGTGGGACATGAGTGGGAGCCTGCTGGCAGGTGCCCCTGACTTATGGGGTGAGGGTGCAGGGGGACATGATTGGGACATGAGTGGCGGCCTGCAGGCAGGTGCCCCTGACTGCTGGGGGTGGGGGTGCAGGGGGACATGAGTGGGGGCCTGCTGGCAGGTGCCTCTGACTGCTGGGGGTGGGGTGCAGGGGGACATGAGTGGGGGCCTGCTGGCAGGTGCCTCTGACTGCTGGGAGGTGGGGGTGCAGGGGGACATAAGTGGGACATGAGTGGGGGCCTGCTGGCAGGTGCCCCTGACTGGTGGGGTGAGGGTGCAGGGGGACATGAGTGGGACATGAGTGGGGGCCTGCAGGCAGGTGCCCCTGACTGCTGGGGGATGGGGGTGCAGGGGGACATGAGTGGGGGCCTGCTGGCAAGTGTCCCTGACTGCTGGGGGGTGGGGGTGCAGGGCGACATGAGTGGGGACCTGCTGGCGGATGCCCCTGACTGATGGGGGGTGTAGGTGCAGGGGGTCATGAGTGGGACATGAGTGGGGGCCTGCTGGCAGGTGCCCCTGACTGATGGGTGGTGGGGGTGCAGGGGGACATGAGTGGGGGCCTGCTGGCAGGTGCCACTGACTGATGGGGGGTGGGGGTGCAGGGGGGCATGAGTGGGACATGAGTGGGGGCCTGCTGGCAAGTGTCCCTGACTGCTGGAGGGTGGGGCTGCAGGGTGACATGAGTGGGGACCTGCTGGCGGATGCCCCTGACTGATGGGGGGTGGAGGTGGAGGGGACATGAGTGGGACATGAGTGGGGGCCTGCTGGCAGGTGCCCCTGACTGATGGGTGGTGGGGGTCCAGGGGGACATGAGTGGGGGCCTGCTGGCAGGTGCAACTGACTGATGGGGGGTGGGGGTGCAGGGGGGCATGAGTGGGCCCTGCTGGCAGGTGCCTCTGACTGCTGGGGGGGTGGGGGTGCAGGGGACATGAGTGGGGACCTGCTGGCAGGTGCCCCTGACTGATGGGGGGTGGGGGTGCAGGGGGACATGAGTTGGTGATCACTAGTGGAAGGTGACATGTGTACTGGCTGGGGGGCATGGCCAGGGGTGCAGGGTAGTCCCCTGTGTTGTGGGTAGCCTGCAGGGTCTGTGGATGGGGTGGAGGGCACACCTGGGTGGACCCACACTGCCTATTCACATGTGGGACTACCCCTGCACCCCACTAGATACACGTACCCGCTCTGACAGCGGAATCGCATGTGAAAGTTCACACAAACCCCATTAATGGACGTACTCCACTCGCACAGGGCCTATCGCGTGTGAAACTTCCCGCGAACCCCAGTAATACACGTACCCTACTCGCACAGGGCCCTTTCGTGTGTAAAACTTCCCGCGAACCCCAGTAATACATGTACCCCACTCGCACAGGGCCCTTTCGCGTGTAAAACTTCACACGAACCCCAGTAATACACATACCCCACTCGCACAGGGCCCTTCAGGTGTGAAACTTCCCACGAATCCCAGTAATACACATACCCCACTCACACAGGGCCTATCGCTTGTGAAACTTCCCGCGAACCCCAGTAATACACGTACCCCACTCGCACAGGGCCCGTCGCGTGTGAAACTTCCCGCGATTCCCAGTAATACATGTACCCCACTCGCACAGGGCCTATCGTGTGTGAAACTTCCCGTGAAACCCAGTAATACACGTACCCCACTCGCACAGGACCCTTCGCATGTGAAACTTCCCGCAAATCCCAGTGATACACGTACCCCACTCGCACAGGGCCTATCGCGTGTGAAACTTCCCACGTACCCCAGTAATACACGTTCCCCGCTTGCCGTGTGCTGTGTGGTGGCCCTGTATACTGATCCAGGGCTAGCGCAGCCCTTTGCGCTGGATTGGGGATTTTGATGGCTTTTCCTTGCGCGAGGGGCGTTCTTGGGGGCATAACTGGCACAGCTGCAGGGTCGCTGCGCCACTGGGCACCACGTCTGCTTTTGGTAGCTAAAATCCATGAATACGCTGTGCGCGGAAATGGATTTTAGCGCAGAGATTCGCTTGCGCACACTGTGTGCCAGCCACGTGTGCCACTTGTGCGCTGAATTTATGAATTACCCCCATGGTGTTTTCTACTTCTGTCATAACTAATTCTGCCTCATTTGCTATTAGTGGCAGTCCAGTGGTTTTTGGCTTCCTGTTACAGAAGGTTGACTACTGTCGGGAGTATCCTTATTTAGTTGGGCCTGGAGTTCTTCTTCGTGTTGCTGTTCATTGTGCACCATTGTTTTGTACTGTGTAAATTTTCCATTGGTTATAGTACTTTCATTTGCTTTGAAAGCGTCTTCATAGGAGTCATAGTTATTTAGTATCTCTTCTTCTTTTCTCCATGGTTTAAAGAGTTGTAGCAGGGACATGTAATACAGTTCTTTATGTTGAGGAGTTTTTAATGACAATTTGATATGACTAATTAAACTTGTTTTGGTAAGTTTTACTAAGCTGCCTTCACAATTTGTCACTCTGTATCTACCTTTTTTCATTGGGTTTTATATTGTTATTTTTTTTCAAAATAGGTATTTTATTCATTATTGAAACAGATAACAAATGAACAAACAGACATCAGAAATGGGTTTTATATTATTTTTGTATGTGAAGTTTTGGGCGGTATAGACACATGGTTTCCAAAGTGGTACTTTTATTTGGGTAGTTTGTGTCTAGTAAATTGTTTTACAAAATGTCTTGGCTGTTGGGATAATTTTTGTCTATTGTTTCTATGTCGTCGTGTGATTTGAGAACTCTTTTTCTAGATTTAGCATGACCAAGACTTAGCCATACTATATATTCAGATTTTCCATACAAAGCTGTACCGGCTAAACGATCTGCAGCTTCATAGCAGCCGCATTCTCCATGGGAGAGCATTCTTATGCCCAAGCTGTACAATTTCTGAGACATTGTTTTGTCTGATGATAGATTATTCCAGAGGTCTTGAAGCTCTGTTTTTTCTGCTTTGGTTAAGTAGGCTGTAACATATCGTGCAACTGAAGTGGAATTGTATGCAATGTACTTCACATCTATGTTTGCATTCCATAATAGGGCAATGATTGGATTGTAATCATTGATATATTTTGCTTCTTCTGTTCTTTTTATGTAATATGTGTTTTTAGGTGATTTACCTTTAATACTATGGGCCTCATTACAAGGTAGGTGTTAATGGATTACCGGCACTGGTAAGGATACCGGTGCCGGTAATCCCTTACCACCCTTTTCTGAGGTCCCTTAGCGGGTCCCTTCCATAACGCCTGGTTTTACCAGGCATTATGGAAAGGACCCGTTAAGGGACTTCAGAGCTAATAACGGGACCGCAAATTGCGGTACTGTTATTAGCTCCATCCCCATTCCCAATGAGCCCTAGGTTGGAATGACCCGGTAAGTCCCTATTTCGGGAACCTGGACCCGGAATGCGGTAAGGGGGTAGCCATGGTGCTAACAGCACCATGGCTACCTCCTACCTCATAATGGGCCTCATTACGACTCAGGCGGTAAGTGATTGAAATTACCGCCATGGCGTAATGAGCGTTAACGCCATGGTCCGATGGCGATAAGAGCGCCACATTACGACCCATCGCGCACGAGCATTACGCCATGGCGGTAACGTAAACTACGCCATGCCGTAAACAGCCCTTACCGCCCTCGTTAACAGCGCAGGGTGACCTACCGCCACCCATCATTGCGCCGACCGTAGTCAGCGGTCACCGTAATTAGCGGTGACCGCAATTAGGCGGAACCGGAAATAGCGTAATCGCGGCGGAACGGGAAACAGCACAGCGGCCATCTTAAAAAACACAATCCATTGCCATCCTACCCAACCACACCACAACCAACCCTCAAACCCTGAGATTCCCATAACCCACCCATTTCCACAGCCAACCATGCCTAAAGTTGTCAAGAAGGCATGTGACAGGCAGCGGCAGGAGCGCTTCAGTCGAGAGGAACTGCAAATGCTTGCAGACACGCTCCAGGAGAAGGCTGATGTTGTCTTCTCCAATGAGATGACCCAAACAGCCATAGGCCGCAAAAAGGAGGTATGGGAACTTGTGGCACAACGTGTCAGTGCTGTTGGAACCACCCCACGCACCTCCAAACAGTGCCGCAAGAGATGGGACGACCTGCGGATCAGGGTCCGGGGCATTATGTCTGCCAACCGTAACCTGGCCCTGGGAACTGGCGGGGGAGCAGACTCCCCACTGAAGATGCAGCCATGGGAGGAGACATGTGCCTCTCTGATTGGCATTGAGTGCATCGAAGGTGTCGGCGAGATGGAGAGAGGGGCCCCGAGATCTGGAGACACAGGTAGGTGCCTCATATCCAGCCTTGCAAGACACCCTGATACACTTGCACGTGACAATCACAATGTGGCAGACGCAACACATCAGCAGATGTGCCACACCCTGCGCACATGCAGCATGTACACTGTACAGTAGGCAGACACACACCTGCATGCAAAACCGAACCTAAAGGGAGGCAACCTGTATGTCACGGGCTACTAACTCCACCATCTATCCATTTCACTCTTCACAATGCCTGCTCAATGTCCGCTGAACCATCAATAACCGTCACCCTCCTCTGCTCCACCACAGGCTCGCAATCGGACACTGGCAGGGACGACAGCACCAGCACCCCAGCCAAGAAGGCCAGGAAAGTGGGAGAGGGGAACCATGCATCCACCTCTGCTGGACCCAGGCAGAATCCACGCCAGGCTGAAGAGCCCAGGGCAGCAAAGTCCCCCGAGGAAGGGGTCGTGACAGCACCTGCAGCCCAACCACACCCACTGTTGCCCACTGAGGGCAATGCGTCAGCAGGGAGCAGTACTGTTGGGGAGACTGCAGCCATCGCTGCCTGCTCCGACAGTGATGTGGAGGATGACACCGGACTTGACCACAACACACAACTGCACTCACCACACCTATCCCCAATCAGCCATCATGGAGATGACACCCAGGGCCCATCGCCAGCTAATTCATGGCCAGCAACTCCAAGCCCAGTGGGAGTTGTGGAAGATGGGAGTAGTCCCATTGGTCCCCCATTGGCACCCCCCATTGGGCCAGAATTCCAGCTGTCGCTGGAGCAGATTGCCAACAGGCAGGAAGCACTGGGCACACTCCTCACGCAGCATGTAGCAGAATGTGTAAGTACCAGTGCAGCCATGGAGAGGAGTGCTGATGGCATCAGGGCTGCCATCCAAACTGCCAGCAGGGACATTTGCACCGAACTTGCTGCAGGGCGGCAGATGATGAGCCAGCTCATCCAGACAATTCTGGACACATGCCGTACTGAGCAGCCCGGTACATCCTCGGCTGCAAGTTCAGCACAAGCCTCTCCCATCCGCAGGTCATCCAGGACCCTGAGGAGCACAGGCAGGGGGGCCCCAGGTTCCGGGAGAGGGGGCAGTCAATAGTGTGCTGAACTATACTCATTTCACCACGGGCACTGTCACATGTTTGCAGGGTGTTCATGGGGGAGGGGGAGGGGGGTATTGGGTGTGTTGGAGTGTACAGGGGGGAGGGGGAGGGGGGTATTGGGTGTGTTGGGGTGTACAGGGGGAGGGGGAGGGGGGTATTGGGTGTGTTGGAGTGTACAGGGGGGAGGGGGAGGGGGGTATTGGGTGTGTTGGAGTGTTCAGGGGGGAGGGGGAGGGGGGTATTGGGTGTGTTGGAGTGTTCAGGGGGAGGGGGAGGGGGGTATTGGGTGTGTTGGAGTGTTCAGGGGGGAGTGGGAGGGGGGTATTGGGTGTGTTGGAGTGTGCAGGGGGGAGGGGGAGGGGTACTGTTATACCTATTCAGTAGTACAATACACTTTTTCTTTTCTCACAAACTAAAAGTGTGGACATTGCTCATTGTGTATCTGTGCTTTATTGTTACAGTCCACAGTGTTGACATACCAGACACACACAGTGCCCCAAGTGCCATCCATATGTCACACACTCGCTGTGTGTGCTAGAAGTATCGGTCAATGACATTCTGACGCATTATATGGCCCTCCTGTGCATCGCTGCCTCCCTGAGGTGCTGCCCCTTCCCCATCATCATCATCCCCATCATCAGGTGGTTGTGGTTCTGCGTCAGGGGGCAGAGGCACGTTTCGTCTGATGCACATATTGTGTAGCAAGACACATGCCATGACGATCTTTGCAACCTTCTCATGGCGGTACAGGAGTGCCCCGTCAGACCTGCTGAGGCAGCGGAAACGTGCCTTCAGTAGGCCAAAAGCATGCTCTATCACCACACGGGTACGTGCATGGTTATGGTTGTAGTCCTCCTCATGCTGGTTTGATGGGTTCCGGACTGGTGTGAGGAGCCACCTCTTCAGGGGATAGCCCGCATCACCTGTAAAATGTGAGAAAAGAATGTGCCATGAACGAGATTGATATGTGAACAAGACGCACAACCATGCCTTGATTCTGACTGTTACTGTGCACCAATTGGAGTTGTGGATATGGATTTACACTGTGCAACCAGTATGTGTTCATGGCTCTCATGTACTGTTTTGCATGCTAAAACACAATGCAGGGGGGACGATTGCCTTGTGAGTGGCCATCCACTGTGTCCGTTCAGGACGTCATTCATGTGACCTTGCACGTGTCCTGTGAGCTTGAAGCTCACATGATAGCAACATCGATGTCTGGCTCATTATGACCCCAGTGAGCATTACTGGTGTCAATGGGGACAGTTTGTGGGTCTTGTAGTGGTGCATTGATGTCCCTGTCTGTCATGTGCCTCCTTTGTGCGCAGATGTGGGGGACAGGCCTTTCAGTAGTTGGTGCATGGTGACGTGCATGTTGGTGTTATTCTTTAGGGTCCATGCGGCCACAATTTGCACAATGCACTTGCAAATGGTTGTGTTGTTTTTGGGATGCACTTTCATTCACATGTTGGGATGATTAGGTCAGGCATGATGTGTACACTTCTCTGTTGACGTCAGTGCTGCCACAGGGAATGATCTGGCTACTGCTAGTTGCACCCACCCCCCTGTATCTGCCAGATGTAATATGCATTGGTACGTCATTCAACACCCACTTTGCATTTCCATGCTCATGTCATTAGACTCACCGAGTAGGTAGGATCTTGGGCCTGCATGTCGCTCCATGTAGCGTGGTATTGTTGAGTTCCGAAGGATCATAGAATCATGGGTTGATCCAGGGAATCTGGCACAACAATGTGTGATGATCCTGTTGGAGTCACAGACCATTTGCACGTTGATTGAGTGGAAATGTTTACGGTTGCGGTACGGTACCTCCATGGCATGTGGGACCACCAATTCAACATGGGTGCAGTCAATGGCACCAATGCAACCAGGTATGCCGGCCAGTGCATGGAATCCCACTTTGGTGTTGGCAATCTCCTGGGCAGACCGTGGTAATGAGATGTGGTCATCTGTGTGCTTGAGGAGGGCATCGAGCACTTGCATCAGTGTACGCGAGAATAATGGTTGTGATATGCCATGCAAGTGCCCCACTGTGTGCTGGTAGGTGCCTGTGGCCAGGAAGTGGAGCACGGACACTACCTTCAGTAGGGGGGGGGTGGCAGTGGGTGTATCAATCATGCTGACGATGTTGTTGTGTATCATGTCCACAATGGTGGTGATGGTGTCCCGGTCCAGTCGGTACAGGGTGTGGATCTGCTCAGCGGTGAGTTTGAATGGGCTGGGTCTGATGCGTGGGATTGGGGGCTGCCTGTGTGGTGGCACTGGCTGTGCTGGTGGGGCTTGCTGGGCCTGCCTTGCCCTCCTTCTCCTCCTGCGTCTCCTCTGTGCAGCCTGTTGTTGTTGTTGTTGTATTGTAGTTGTTGTAGTTGCTGTTGTAGCACTCGCATTGCTATCAGGTCCTCCAGCCCCAACATTGCTAGTCCTATTGGTATCATTGTGGAGTGTGACTGGGTGTGGGAAGGGGTGGGGTGTGCTCTTTTTGTACTTCCTGTGTCTGTATTGCCTTCACCTGTGCTGTTTCTGTGCACCTGTGGCAGCTGCATTCACTTTACATGGCCCTTTACGGTTGGTTCGCGATGGCGTAATTTGCACCATGGCGGTAAGGTACTTAACGGCCTGGGTGATGGCGTTAGGGGCATGTCCGCCTGGGTCAGCATTCCCGCACCTTTCCGCCATGGCGCTAAGTACGGTGTGGATGTTCGCGTGCGCGCGCCCTTGGCGCAGTCAGCGGCAGCGTTAGCTACGATGCCGCTAGTGACATCGTAGTTTACGGTCACAGGTCGTAATCGGCACGAGCGGAAGACGATGGCGGTAATCGTTTACCGCCATCGTTTTTCGCTTTGCGCCAGGGTCGTAATGAGGGCCAATGAGGCCCTATGTCTAACTGAACACATAAAGTTGTTCACTTCACCTGTTTCTGTAACTAGTCTAGGGAAACCAAAGCAGCATTTGGTGTAGTATTTCCCTTTGTTTTTGTATTTGCGGCTACACTATTTGGCACATTTATGTCTTTGAAAGTGTACAATTTGTGCATGAAGATCACTATTTGTTGCTTCTGATGGAATTTCACGAGTGACATATTTTTCGATAAACCGTAAAACAGTGGCATCACTGTCTTGACCAAATTAAGGAGCATCTTTAATCATTAAAAGCATGTGGATATGTGGTGCTCTTCTGGCTTGGTATTCTTCTCTCCAAAAGAAGTGTTGCACTTCTCCTAGGGGAGGAAAAGTTTTATTACAAGTAAAGTATAGCATAGCAATGAAGCGATGATGGAAATATATTGAAACATTAACAGGATCTAGAGAGCAAAGTTCTCCAGGTGTTAGTATATCTATGTTTGTTTTGTTTTTGTTTGATATAGGAAATCATGTAAATCTTCCCATGCATATTCTGCACAACTTAATGTAACAAACCAAGTGGGTGGGCCAAGGTTTCTTACCATACAATGTACATCTCTGTGACGTCGGAACCAGTACTCTTTAGTACCAAACATGTTTGCTAACAGATTTGTAATGCTTGATTGTAAAACCTCATCTTTTTCTTGCACTAATTGTAGCAATTGCGTAGCTGACATATTTTGAAAGTGGGTTCTTGATTTTAATAGTTGCTAGTTCACTTTCAAAGAGTAGGTGTAATATGTATTCCACATTTTGTCTAAATCTGGGATCTTCAGAATACATTTGTAACGAGCGGTATTCAGATGTTGTTATCTGAATAGGTCTATCATCGTACCTTCCTCCTTTGCCAGTAGGAAAGAGTAGAGGAAAAGCACATGCTTCTATACTTTTTTCCCATAGGCTGATTGGTGATCCTTTGGTTTGTCGCATTTGGTATATTTCTAGTGCATCATCTATGGTGTCATTAGAGTGTAATGGATGAATTGTATAATGGTCTAAAATGTTGGATACTGTAGCAGGATCTAGAAGTTCAAATTGACCAGTTTCTGGTGACTCTTGAATTATTTCAGTTGTTTCTCTTAAGTTTTCTTCAATATTTATTTCTTTGTAGTATTCATTATTATCTTTTAGATATTGCAAGGCTTGTCTAACTTTATGTAAGTCTACGTGTTGTTGCTAAATGTTTTTGTCTTTTTTAGGTACACCATTTACTAAGACAATTAAAGATTGCTCTATTAGACGTTGCACTCCCAGAGTGTGCACGTGTTCTTTTAGATCTAATATAAATAAACTACTTTGCCATGAATGCCTTTCACCAATTCAGAGGGAGGTAATTTTGCTGTTTTTGGTTGAAGGCGTGTTATTGCTTGAAATGGGTGCACTGTTTGAATTAAGATGCTCTCATATAAATTCAGTTGTTGCAGGGGTTTTGTTAGTGGGAATAATTCCAAATTATTTGTGATAGCACGTGAAGGAGTTTGATTGTTGTCAAGTTTTGTAGTCCAGTAACTGCAAAGTATTAAGGGGTCAGTTATTTTGTATTTGTTTTCTGCTATAAGGTAGAGAGCTAATCCAAACCATTTGGCATCTTCATTGTTTTCTACTTTGTATGTTACACCTATAGTTTTTGTGTTAATTTTATAAAAAAGTTCTGCGGCAACACACACACACACATGGCTTGGTATTTCAGCAGATGTTCTTTTAAATATTAGTATTTCTTTTTGGTATGTGTGCAGTTGAACATTGCCATCTGTACAATTCTTTCTAGTTTGTTGTACAGCTACTGTATTTGGTAAGTGGCATTCACTTCCAAAATATTTTTTCTGGACATGCTCTATTTTTTCCAGTAGGTCTTTGGCTGTACCATTTAGAAGATTGTTATTTAAATTGGCTAGTTCTAAAGGAGGACTGTTAGCATAGTACAGTTTATAGACTAGATTTCTTATAGATGAATGATGTGTTGATATCATTTTGATATGATGGAAGGTGCTTTTGCAAATAGGTCATGAAATGCAGGTCAATGAATGTAATTGTAGTCCTGTGTATTTGCATACTGGACAGGTATCCATATTTTGCACCAGTTTCATTTTGATTTTGTCTTTCCCTTTCATATATTGATTGAGGATCTGTCCTAAAGATTTGAAAGATTTTCTGGAAATGTTACACATTTATGTGCATGGCCATTTGTATACTGAACGTTCTGGTTCAGTTGAATGGAGAGTTGATACTGAGTTTTCTGGGGATATTTTTGTAAGCAGTATTTCTTGTTGCATTATAGTATTACTAGGTTTTTCATAACCTCGTCCACTTCTATGTATGGCAATTGTGTTTGTTTGATTTTGTTTGTATGCTTCTTCATTAAAATATGATTCTGTGCTTGTGGTGTGACTCCATTCACCTCCACAGATATTTAAGAAGTTATTTTTGTTGACATTCCGTTAAATGAGAAGTCGTTTATTGAGAAGTCTTTTTTGTAATTTGGTAGTTAGTTTTGTTAGTGGTTTCATTCTGTTTAACACTAAAATAAATGACTTTATTTTGAGAAGGATTGCACTGTCTATCAAAGCTTCTAAGAATCATTTTTGTGTATGATTTGTCTCCTGTTTTTATAAGATTCTGAAGGACTGCAGAACATTTTTGCTAAAATACTTTTTTTGCTATGATTACTTGCCACTATATCAAGATTTATAGGAGCAGTTTTAGCAGTAGTGGCAGCTGCATTCTTGTTAATCATTTTTTTATTTTATTTTACATTTTGATAGAGGCAAAGTTTCTGTACTGGAAGATTGTTTCGTTTTGCTAAATGACTGTATGAGCAGTTTTGTTTGAACTTTTTGTACAAACGCTGCTAGAGATGGATGCTTATTTTGGACACTTTATTTTCATTTGCCATATTTCTCTGTTGTGCAATGTATGTGTGCTGTATGAAGGAGTGGCTGTGTATGATGGTAAAGATGTATCTGGTGGTGTGTAAGTGTGCGTTGGACAGCTACAATTAGTTGGGAAGGCTATTCTTCTATTTGTGTGTTACTATTCTGCGGTTCAGATGACAGTAGAAAATGAGCTAGTGGTGAGGAGAAGCACTAATAGTAAATCTAATAATATAACATTAAAACAGTTCTTTGTAATACTAACATTCAAGGGGTTGAGTTATGTTATTTGTGTGAAAAACAACAGGGATTTGTGTGTCATTCTGCCTGCTAATCCCTGTTTAATAAATGGAGATTTGTGAGCAGAATGGTGCACAAATCTTATGAATCAACTACACAACAAAACAGTAAATATAGCAATTAAACTGAAGGGGAAAAGGAGAGTAGTGCAGTAGAACAGAGAGCGAGAGGGAGGGGTGGGGAAGAGGAGGAGGACGGAAACAATGGGGTGAAAGGTGAGAATGGGGGAGCGGGGAGGGGAGGGAGATGATCAAGGAGATAAGGCAAGGGGGGCAAGAAGGGAGAGGGGTTTCATGGCAGGGAATGGAGAAGGAGAGTTTTGAGGGAAGTGTGGAATGAGGAAAAGGTAGAAATAGAGCAGAGTGAGAGTGGTAAGGTGTGCCAGTGCAGAAGGGCTAGGTGATGGAAGGAGTGGAAATGGGATGTGGCACAAGGGGAAGGAGGAAAAGTGAGAAGGAAATGGTCACCAGAGCGAAGGGAGTGGGGGAAGTGTAGAAAGAAAGGAGGGAGGAGAGATTAGGGAGATATTTAAAGAATAGGCAGAGAAATGAAGGTCATATTGTACCTACTTTTTTGTGCAATGAGCAGGTTTCTTTGGAGTTGTTGTTTGTAGTTCAGATCCTGCTGTTTTCCAGGAGAGTGGTCTTCACTGCAATTGTAAAAGAAAGAAGTTAATAATTTTGAGTGTTTATAGCACTGATGTTAATTGAGACATTGATATTTATGTTTTTGTATTAGTATTCTTGTTTGATATCTGAACATAGTGTATGCATGTAGATTCATTTGACTATGTGCAGCATTTATATTGTATTTACAATATTTTAGTTCAACATGCTTTGCAGATGAGTAGAGTATTAACTGTATGAAACTCACTTCGTTTGTACAGCTATGTTATAGGATGTTAGGAGAAAGAAGAAATAATGATATACTTATTTTGCAATTTTTACAAGGTAAATGGCAGAAACTGTATAGAAAAGCATGGAATGTAGGCATTTGTGAAGGTGTCGGTAATAAAGCACATGGATGTGATTTACAGATAGTGGTGTTATTGCAGCAGGGAGCTTGTCAATGATAGTGTCTATGTTTGTGAGTGTATGAAGATGCATGACCTTCTACAGGCTTTGTGTAATATTATAATACACTACTAAGTGTTTTTCGATAATTATATTGTTATTTCTTCCATCTTCAAATATTATAATTTTTTAGATAGTTCTGTGTGTAAAAAAAGAAAATAGATAGCAGACAGGTTTGGAAATGACAATTGATTATAGCAGATGGGAAAAATGACAGTAAGTTCATTTTAAAGGTTATGCAGGTTAAGTTGCAGTTACTCTGTTTATATGCATGTATAAGAGTTGTACATGTACTGTGCAGAAAATATGCAAACCTGTAGTTTGTATGCATTCATGTGGATATGCATGCAGCTGCAAGTAGAAATCTTGGAGACTTGTAGTGTAGTTTTTGTAGTAGGTGCTTTCCAATGATACAAGACTTGTACTCAGAGTGATCAACAGTACATTTGAAGTGCTGAACTCTGATGATGGAGTTAGATGTAGAGGTCTTGGGTATGATTGGTGGATGGTTGTGTGACTGGTTAGCTGTATCCAATGAGGGAATGGCACAGAGAGTGAAGTGGAAATAGTAGACGGTCTGTCCAAGTTACGATATGTCTGCAGACATGGCGGTAGTCCGCGGACATCGCGTATTACATACGGGGATTTCGGGGTGGAGAGGCATGCAAATGAGAATGAGCAGAGCAAGGGATTGGTCAGTAAAGTTTACTGGGTGTGTTGTGTAAGGAGAGAGTTTCCCAGAAAGTCTTTTTCCTGAGAGAAGAACAGTTAGCTATGGCTGTGTGTTTCAGAAAACAGATTATCTGGATTTTGGGAGATTCATGGATAACTTGGTTGACGGTGCATGCAAAACGCTGTGGAATAGCTGCAGATCTTCGATTCCCTTATGTGGAAGTGCACTGGCATGGAGTGCGTGGAATGAAGTGGTTGGACTTGGTACCTCTCTGTGCTACTTTGGAGACACAGTGTCATCCAGACATAATTATAATTAATTGCGGAGGGAACAGTTTGGGACATGCGTCAGGAATTTCTCTGCAATTTGCAATGAAAGAAGGACTCGGGAAGGTCAAATTCCCAAGTATTTTTTCTCATATTGCGCAGAGACAAATGTGGCTGCGTTCTTCTTCATTTGGTCCACAAATGGAGAAAGCAAGGCGGAATGTTAATAAGGGTGTTTGTGCCTTTGTAAGAGATGTTGGCATGTCTTCTTTCCACAATGAAAATATTATGTTTCGTAGCACATACATTTTTCGCAGAGATGGAGTCCATCTTACTTATGCTTGTAATCAGATATTTCTGCGAAATGTACAAAATGCATTGCAACCTTTTGTGCAATTACAGCCATCCATTTTGCAGTAGGTGTTGACTATTTTAAGTTTTTCAAACACAAAAAAACCCACCAAAAGGCTCTTTTCAGAGCCACCACTTCCTCCCAGAGAAAAGTGCAATGGTTTTGATAGGGCAGCACCCCAAAATTTTAGATGTCCGCGAACTGTCCGCAGACTTCTAAAAAAAATGCACAGGGTCCTGCTCATTTTATTTGCCACTTCTATTTTTAGACTGTGAAAGGCGGCTCTGAAAAGAGCCTTTTTTTGTTTTGGATTTTTGTTTTTTTATATTTTGCTTGGTTTTTTACACATGAGACACTAGGAGAGGAGGGGAAAGGAGGGTAACAGGGGACACCAACCACGGGGATGAGAAAGTGCAGGTGGAGAGAGGAAGATGTAGGGTCGGCCCTACAGAGATAGAGTGCAGATTTTCTCGTGCTCCTTGACCACAGTTTTGAAAGCACTTCAAAGTTTCTCCCCCCTGCAGAGTACTGTGTCGCAGTACATACATAAAACTGTGACCCTTGAAAGGTAAGGGTCAGCATCATCGATGGCCTCTGGGGCAGCTGGAGGGATGCACTGTCCCACAGGAGTGTCTCTTGTGGTGACAGGAGTGGAAACAGAGGATGTGGTACAGGAATTCAACCTACTACGTTCCTCATAAGGTACAACCTTGCGAACAGCCTCACCGTGGAACGATCTTAGATGTCGCTTCATAGATGTTGTACCAAAGCTGTGCGAACCAGGACTCCCGCGACTCAGCACCATTTTGCACTGGTTGGAGGTGACCTTGTTCGCATGTGCTTTTGCTACATCACCATGAATGGTAAATAACCGCCACACCCAAAAATCACGGCAAGTGCTTGTAGCAGGGACTTCCTCTACCTCATCCTCATCATCCTCTTCATCCTCCTCCTCTACATCCTCACGCCTGTTCCCCTCTTCAGGCCCTTGGAGAGGTGGTGTGGTGGAGGGGGTGGGGGTGGTGCTGAGACAGATGTAGCACCAGGCAGCAAGTGTTGATGCCATCAGGTCTGATGGAAAGCAGTAGCAAGAGCAGGAAAATCTGGAAGATTACCAGCAAAGTTGAGAATGCTTTGTCAGATAGTCAGATGCACAATGAGGATGAGCTCTGGGGTGTGGCCTTTTATAGGGGTGCGTGTGCGTGCTTCGCGGACACCCGCACTGTCCGCGGACAGATCGAACACCCAAAAAAGGCACAAAAAGTTCCAAAAAGTATGTGGAAAGTCAGGGACATTGTCTGGGACATGTGCTATGGTGATTTTTTACTATAACATACTTCGGATTGCCTGAAAAAGTACTTCTTAAATGTTTGGGGCCCTGGACAGTGTCCGCAATTCAGGACACACTCTCAGCGCTGGTGCGGTCACATGATGATGTCGTGAACACGTCCGTAAAGGGAATGGGTGTCCGCAGGACACCAAATGCACAGGAAAGTCTGTGCGCATCCGTGCATCTGTTCTACAGACAGTGTTCGGGTCCTGAAAGTAATTAAAAGTGCGACACAACTGAGATGGACAGTTACGGACCGGCGCAATTTTCTTAGGACTTATGGGTGTGGTGTGCATGTGCGTAGATGTTCTACAGGCAGTGTGGACAGTTATAGTGTCCTTAGTACAACTCAATTTTTGTTAATTACGGACAACCCGGCACCGCCTGTGTTATTATAACAGTTTCGACTTGCTTGCAGACAGTATGAACGGTATAGCATCCTTAGGACACCTCCATTGCTGGTTAATTACAGACAACCCGGACACCGCGCGTGTACTTAGAACAGTTTCAACTTGCTTGCGGACGTACGGATGGGTATAGCGTCTTGAGGACATCTCCGTTTTGGTTAAGTATGGACAACCCGGACACTGCGCATGTTCTTAGAACAGTTTCAACTTCCTTGTAGACAGTACGGACGGGTATAGTGTCCTTAGGACACCTCCATTTTGGTTAATTATGGACAACCCGGACACTGCGCATGTTCTTACAACAGTTTCAACTTGCTTGCGAACTGTATGGACGGGTACAGTGTCCCTAAAATACCTCCATCTGGTTTAATTACGGACAACCCAGACACCGCGCGTGTTCTTAGAACAGTTCAACTTGCGTGCGGACAGTACGGATGGGTATAGTGTTCTTAGGACACCTCCCATTTTGGTTAATTACGGACACTCCGGACACCTGAGCTGTCTTAACTGCCTTTTTAAAAAAAATAAGACACAAAGGACTGAATTAAAACACATCTAATATTCTTTTTATTATATACAAATCTAAAATTTAAGCAACATAGGGGGGCAAAAACTGACACAAACACAGGGGAATTGGGGGTTTGGAGAGGATGGATGGGAGGAGATGAAGGGATGGAAGTCTCATCATAACATTTTTCATGGTGGGGAAGGTTTGGGGATAGTTGACTGTGACATGGAAAAGGGGAACAGGTACATGTGGGACAATGAGATTGAATTTTTTCCTTTATGTTGTCCTCCACAAAATGTTTCAAAACATTGAAATGTTCCATTAGCATGTTCATTTTTTCTTCCATGCGGTGTAGAGTATGTTCTAATATGTCTTTAGGTGTATTATTCTCGATGTTTGTATGGTCTGTGAAAAAAAATGTTAAGTACATATAAAGTAATGATTTTTAATTTGGTTATATAGAGAAGTGTCTACCATTAGTATCACTATCTTCAGTCATTTTCTCACATGGAAAATTGTCCTCAAGCCATTCCAAACTACTGCCAATTTCTGTGTAAAAAAAAAAAATGTATATATATTATTTTTAGTCTAATACAGAAAGTTTAGAAATATATAAGAACAATGAAGTTTACTTAATGGCTTCTGTTAAGTTGTGTTCTTAGTGTTGTGTATGTCTGCTGCTTCTAGCTGTGCAGTTTCTGTGAGGTAATTATGTTGGAGGCATATCTTTTTTGTTTTGGCATATTTGGTATTTAAATGGATGGTTGATGTGTTACATATATAGGTTCCACTTCTTATTTATTATTACATATAATGTGTTTATATGCTGCTTTTTGCATTTGTTCAGTGTTTATATGGCATGATAGAACAATTTAAGACATCCCCTGAGTTTTTGGGTAGTGTTGCGGATGTCCGTGTCTGTCCGCGGACATACGTGCAGTCCGTGCACATCAAAATCACTAGCAGGGGGTTCAGAATGTTCTATGTTACATGTATATAACGTAAGGGAATCCTAGTAAATATATATTAAATTCACATATTCGGTAAAAAAAAGTTGATAAAGGGAGGTTAAGGTTAAGTTGTGCTACTAAAAACCTATGAAATTCAGTAAAAAAACTTTGTTAAAGGGACGTTATGGTTAAGTTGCGCTATTAAAAACCTATGAAATTCAGTGAAAAAACTTTGTTAAAGGGACGTTATGGTTCTAAGTAAAACCGAAAACCCCCTGAAATCCAATGTCATTGATGACATCACTGATGACATCACATGTCTGGGTCACTCTGTTTTCCTTTACTGATATATCCAGGCCAGTAACAATCAGGAACTAAAATTCACTATCCTATAGTACAAAGTACTATATTTGTAGACTTATACTTCAAATATGTTTTTACAGTAATTCACTTAGGGGGCACTCAAAGTATATGAAACATATACAAAGTAGAAAACACAGACTTGGAAGACAGCAATGCTATCAATTTATGAAGATGATTAGTAAGGTTATCAACACTGTCTTATAGTTCTGTTGTTTTTTTATTACTGTACTTTCCCTGGATATGCTCATATTTATACACATTGCACTTACACTACTTTACTTAGGGTCTAGCCACAATATGTGACAGTTATACATAGGGAAGTAGAAGTGCAATCATCTCTGTGCATGAAGATAATCAGTTAAGTTTGGGTAATACTGATGTTTTTTGTTTACTTCACTTTCCCTGTATATGCTCTATTTGTATGTGTTGTTGTCTGCTTGTGTTTTGTGTGCAGTAATGCAATAATGTAGTAAGTGTGTATGATTAGGTACTTATTACATATTTCACAGTATGCAAGACTGTAATAAGAAAGCATTTATAATTTTAGTATTTAACATAGCAAGATTATTAATATTGCATCTCCATCATGTCTGCTGCACACTATACCTACGTTACTACATGTGTACCTTAGTATATTAATCCATATGATATTTATTCCAATGATCCTTGACACTTGTTTGTTAACATTACAATAAGAATCCCTTGTACAGACTGTACATGAAAGGTAAATGCACATGTGATGTCATCAGTGATGTCATCAATGACATTTGTGATGTCATCTTTGATGTCCTGGGTGATAGTCTTAGCAGTGCACAGTGGTGGCACGAGTTATAGTTGCTTAGTTTACCATAACTGGCGAATTTCAGGGGTTTTTCGGTTTAACTTGGAACTATAATGACCCTTTAACAAAGTGTTTTCACTGAATTTCATAGGTTTTTAGTAGCGCAACTTAACCATAACATCCCTTTAATAAAAATGTTTTACTGAATATATATATATATATATTGTTCAGATCAAGGTAACATTTTGCCTAAGATCACACATTGATCATGTGTTGAAGGCGGAATATTCCATTTTTGTTTTTCCCTACAAGTGATTTTGGTTGTCTCACAATAAAAGGAGGTTGCTTAAGGAAATGTAATAGTGAAATAATGTTCCCTATTCTGAATTTCAACAAGGGTAACTCCACATTTCATCATCCACATTTTAGTAAAGGTCTAAATTTTAACTAGGACCAAGGGTGTGAAACTCATGTGTGTGACACAAGGGTGTGAGACTCAGGCAGAATCTAATAGATGTCAATATTGGGAATACACAGATCACATGCTAGAAAAGAATCACGCTGCTCCACAATACCACAGTTGTGGACTGCGTTGCACTAAACATAAAACTAACATGAAACTAATATACTAATTTACCTTATCCATTTAACATATAACAGATTCCCATACTAACAGTTAGTGCAAACCAGTCCATGGTATAAATTTGGTGCAGATTGATGGAAATGCATGGCAGTTTGGAAATTAAATAAACAAAATGTGCAGGCTTAAAGCTGCAGTGTGTATGAATAGGAATGTGACAAATCAGAAGTGTGGAATGTGAGGTCTATTCTGCTATAGGCATTGCATTGTTTTAACAACATTCAGAGCAGGAAAACGGCACAGAGGTGTAGCTATTATTTTTTATCCTAAGCGCTCTGGACATTCTTGGATTGGCTGACTCACAAAAAGGGATGTGGTTTGAATGACACAGGAGGTTTTAGAAAACAGGTTGAAGCAGAAAGGGCTGGGTCGTTCTCTCACTCACGGGCTCGGGAGCAGAAAGACTGAGAGAGAGTTAATTCCTGGGCAGACTGACTCCCCTGTGTTTTTGCTGACAGTGCTGAAGGCTGACTGTCTTGAGGGCTGTCTGTCTCTCTCTGGGTTGGCAGTCATCAGAAGAGCTGTAGTCTGGAGCACCCTTGTCTGTGGTTAACCCTGGGAGGCGCAGCAAGCACAAAAGCTGGGGAAGGACCTTGTGGTGTACTTCCAGACTGATTCAGGGAATATCGCCAGCTGAACTCTCTTGTCCTGTCCTGTCCAGTAGATGGAAAAGGGCGAATATTGCCTGCTGAATCTAAATAATTATGCAATAATTGAGGAGCATGCTAAGTGGATGATTTATGCTAGGTAGCATAGGGTAAATAAGTCATATAATGTGTAGGTGCTGTATAATACAATTTTAAAAATGGCAATGTCGGCAGAACTCTGGGCATTATTGCAAATATAATATTTTGAAATCAATTGCAGGAAAGACGTTGCTTATGTTTGAATTACAACATGGATGCACTTCCATTCTGTGCATATTTCTAGCTTCTGATAAAGAATAACAAATTAAAAAGGTGACTTAGCTTCAGTGTATTTATTCTGCACTCAGATGTATTGGGTTGGCATGCAGAGAGATGCAAAACGTGCATTAAAAAATATCAATGCAAAGTTAGTCATTGTGAATTATTTTACTCTGAGAGGTTGAAGTAATGTTTGATATTTCATTTGCATGGTAAATGTATTCAGGGATGCTAGCCACAAGGGCTTAATGTGGTATTTTAGATAAGATATCACAGGAGGGGATGAGTTAATTATTCAGAGTATACTAAGTCCAGTACTTGTTTACTGTTAGTGACCCTGGTAAAACAATTATTTGGCAGTATTCTGAAGCTAGGCTCACCACTAAAAACATACCACAACAAGCTTACCACAATATATTACTGAGAGCTAACAAAAATACTACTAGACCATAAAATACCAAGAGATATCCACATTATAGCCAAAAAAAGATCTCACAATGCACACTGCTTTTTGCTAACAAAAACTAAAAAACATGACACTAAACTTATAATTCAAAAGGGGACAACTAGTAAACATATTTATCAATGGGTTACTCTATACTTACATCCCCAGCAACATCATCATCTTTGTGATCTATCATTTCTGCATTCTCCATTTTGACACCATGGAAGGGCTGCACAAAGATGTGTTCTAGCTCCTCCATATCTTCATAGATGGCTTTATTGTTGTCATCTGCTTTCACAACATCCATGTGGAGGGTGTTTTGGAGGCTCTCCTGAGAAATATCTTCCTCTGTTTTACAGGTAGTCACCTCTGTTTCCTTTTTTCCCATACCGTGGTCCCAATGGCAAATTTCATAGACACTTGGTTGAATCAACTTACGATATTGTTTAACAGCTTCTACCATCCTGACGGTAGCATTATCTTCTAAATTCACTGGGCTCTTAGTGCACTCACTCCATTTTTATCTGGTGGATTTTCTTTATTCTTTGTAACATCTTCAGTTGCTTTAAAGACATACTCCAGTGTTAAAATTAAACTAGACAAAGATACTTTCTATACATTATGCCCAGATAAGCTAATTAGTCTGTTTGGCTACTACACCCCCTCACTCCACTCATCAGATTCCTCAACTTTGCTGGCCTGGACACATTTCCTATGGTCAATGTCATACCAAATGGGGATATGGCCACATTCCACATTATGCAAACCACACCCCTTTTTAATTTTGATGGAAGGTATCCCTATATACTTTGTATAATTACACACTTGGTGACCACTTTCAGAATAAGGGCATGCATTTCTTATGGGAAGGAATGTGGCTTGCTGGAACATGTGAAATTTTCAAAAAAGATCAAGTCAATGTCAATATGGATGGGAATTGTATCCAAAACCTTTGCTTGCAAATTACAAATTACACCCACAACTCTAAGTAGAGCATATTAAGGTGGAGTTTGATCCTTTGACATCATGCTGATTACCCCCTAACACTGAAACTGCTTTATATGTAGAGTAAGGGGAAAACCCTATTTTTCTGTCTTCTGTACACTCAGTCACAGTTTCAGAATAATGCCATCGCTTACATAATGATTGGGAAAAAAGGTGCTTGCACTTTTTGAGCCAGATTTTAAATGACTTTGAGACAGATTTGTAATGATTTTTAATGACTAACCTCGGATGTGATTGCACACTGTGAGCATGGAGGTTTGATAGTTTAATAGTTTGCTAGAAGAGAACGAGAATGGTTTTTGAGATTGAGTGATAGATCAGGGCTGAATGAAAAAAATGTAATGGCAGTGATCAGAAATGTAGCTTTTTGTTGAAAAGAACACCTGTTGCATTATACAAGTCATTTTACGCTAGGCGTAAGATTGGTCCCTAGCAAAGAGGACTTGGTACAATAAGCTAAGAAATAATACAGATATTATTTGGTAGATAATATCCTAGAGAGATAGTAACAAAAGCCATCAAAAAGAGCAACCTTCACTGACTGTTCCACATTTGAATGTGAAAGCTTGAAACAATAAAAATCACAAGAATGTCTGAATTGAAGCAACTGCCACAGTGGTTGTACCCAGGAAGGAACTGTACATCATGTGATTCAGCATAGAGTAGATATATATTTGATGTTTATATAATGTCAAAGACTATTTTAATGAATATCTGTTGACAGATTTTGTTGGTCCTTTTTTAAAACATGTACACATTTTGGTTATTAAATTATCTTTTTGGAGTGAATTTGAGCCATGCTACTGTCATAAAATGTGAAGCATGTATTTAGACATCAAAGAAAGTACAAATCTAAGGTGCATGAGAAATTTTTCCAAAATGGCAACCACTAACAATGTGGGAATATAACAATTTTGATTACTCTGCGATGTCACATAAATATGTTAGTGTGCACTGAAGATGCTCATGATATCAATGATAATGACAATATTGAGTTTGCAATAGAGACACAGAACAGCAAAGATGCCATATGGCAGGAAACAGAACATCCAAGCATTGATTGTAGACTGACGGAAGTTCTCTTTTAATCAATCCACTACTGTATGTTTATTTTTAACATTTCCGATACTGGCCACTTATCAGGTAACAAACAACATAAATAATGACATTTCAAGTATCTCTCATGGACCTATAAGGCAGATGTTGTTCTAAAGATCTCAGGAGGAAATAGAATATTGAGAGAGAAACACAAACAAGTCCCTTCACAAATAAAGTCTCACTACGTTATAGCAATGTACACATCTTTGACTTTAAGTAAGTATTCAGCCAAATCCCAGCTAAAAAGAACTATTTTGTTTTTTGGCAAATAGTGTATTAATATTAAGAAGGGAATATGGAGTGCAGATTGCAAAACAGAATGCAATTAAACATTGTATGTTAACACTCATGATTAAGTATCAGATAAAGGAGAATATGTTTGTGTTCTAGAGCGATCCAGCGGTGAGGATGAGCGAGAGGTGAGCATGCATTATTCCTCTGAAAAATGTATATGGAGAAAATTGAAGATTTCATGAAAAGGTAGTAGAGATCAGTAAGGCTTACGTAGTCCACTCTGTCAGGCAGAGTGACATGCCCATGCCCAATAGTTTTCTCAATGGAAATTCATGGTGGGAAATCTCCCACCATATTGTAATCTCTTAAGGGTTGTCTCCTGTCACTATCCATGGCTGGTTTATATATTACTATTTGCTTGGAGTGACATCAGGCATCAACAAGATTAATCCTGTCCTTATAAAAGGCAAGCCGGCCTGCCAATCAGTCACAAGCTGTAATGAATTTCTCCCACAGGTGCAGGACACAATGTAAGCGGAAACTACTCTGGGGAAGAAAAGGTAGCAAAAAATGGAAGATGGATCTTCAAGAAGATTGAATTGAAGTCAAGATGGGGTGGCAGGTGCCAGGTACATTAAGAAGTCGGCTGGAATGCCAGTCAAAGGGAAGCAGTTCAGAGGAGAAAGGGAAGGAAACAAGGGACAAGGCAAGAACCAGACAGTGTAGGCAGAGAGAGAAAGATGAGCAGGTAATGAAAGCAGAATGACAATTAGGAAACTCACAAATTCAGGAACAGTGTCTGATACAAGAACATGTAGCATTTGCAACAAGATGAGACAGGTTCACAGTCTAGATAATAATCAACATCTTAGACAAAATTACGTAGCGTTGGTGCGGCATGTATTAGAAAGACTATTACACATGGTTGCATCACAATGCTTGAAGGGTACCCAGGGTTTCCTTTTAACTGGGATTTATGATGGCAGGAGCCCTCTCGAGTAGCAGCCCACCTGACTTACTTGGGTGCAACTCAAGGAACCTCCAAACTAAGGAGGGGGCATGAACACAACAGGCATGCTCCGAAGAATGGTTGCAGGGTGTGAAACCCTTCCAATCCACAATATTCATCTGTTATCTGTCAATAGCGCCTAGATGCCCCTCTGGGGTGAATCTGCACTCTGCAAATACACCTGTTATGTTATGAAGTACAGCAAGGTCCCTCTTTGGTACATTGAGTGGTTGATATCAGAGGCCACACATTCTTGCACAACACCTCTAAAGATGGGAGGAGGATGAAGAAGTCTAGACAAAGGTTCTTTCAATTTGAAGGACACCGGGTTAATTTTCTGAAGGTTATTTAATGAGCCAAAAAAACCAAGGGATGAGTTTGGAAGTACCCAAATGATGTGGTAAGTACTTGGAGGCCAACCAGACCATATCCCCTACTGCAAAAGGGAGACAGGGAAGGCTATGTTTCTCGGCTTGATCATTCACTCCTTTTGCACATTCAAGTAGTCAGCTTTGGTGACCTTATGGCTTTCAAGAAGCATCCACAGTAGATATACATGTCTCAGCTCCAAAATCGATCGGAAAGAGCCATGGATGCTATCCATAGGAAATGTAGAATGGGAAACTGTTCAAAAAGGAATGCAGAGCTTTGGTATATGTACATCCCAGCCAAGGGTAAGAGATTTGACAGGGTATTCACTGCACCTGTCAAGTAACACCTGAGTTACTGCTCAATTACGTGCTTCACACACTGCGCATTGGATTGGAGTGAAATTGCAAAGAGAAATATTGTTCGATGTTTCAAGAATCACAATAAATAATAAGGATCACGATCAGCTATGATGGAAGTGAGAAATCAATGCAGGTGAAAGGTGTTCTTAACGAATAGTTGTGCCAATTCCGGAGCAGTCAATATCTTCCTCATGGCCACAAAATGTGCTATCTTGGTACAATGATCCACTGTGGCCATAAAAATGGTCATGTTGATATAAGGTGTCCTCAAGGAAATCTATTGCAATATTAATCCATGTTTGACCGAACAGGAAGGTAATGTACTTTTCCAAGGTGGGATTGTTGGTAATGCCTAATCTCAGCAGGCACAGGCTATAAGGCAAGGTACTCCACAATGTCATTCTTCTATCTGGGTGACTCTTTAACTTCCATGCCCTCGAGAGGTGTTGTCCTGGTATAGCTTGATAACTCTTTTCCTGAAGACAGTTTGCAGGGATGTATGACCATTATCCTTTGAAGAGAATGCCGTCCTTGGCTTGTAAGTTCTCATTACAAGGTATCTGCTCTCCACTTTCCTCAGCTATAGCCTGATGTACTTGTTGCAAAAAAATGTACACCAACAGCTCTCTTTCCAGAACCAAGTAATTCATCTCTCTACAGAAGATGGTGATCTATAAGGTGCGTGATCCGGTACTCTGTGTCTGTAATGGTGGAGCACCAATTACTGCTTCTGAAGCATTAGCCTCAAGTGAAAGAGGTTTTCTGTTGTCTGGATGTCCAAGAAAGGTGGCTTGTGTGCAGTTTCTCTTAAGTCCTTGGATGGCTGTCTCATCTGCGTGAGACCATTCCAATCTGTTCCCTTGCTGCAGTAGATTTGTGATTGGTTGCAGATTAGATTAGAAGATTGTTAATACACTTATGATAAAAGTTTGCAAGCCCTAGGAATTGCTGTGTCTGCCGGATGGGACTAGGTGATTGCCATTGATTTGAATTGAATTTACTTTCCTTTGGTTCATCAAAATACTCTGCGAGGAAAATATCTAACTCAGATGAATGATGGAAGACGCATTAAAGGTACACCTTTCAGATTTGGCCTTAAGTTGGTTCTGATGTAGGCGACTTTCACCTTATTTTACATGACAAATGTGTTCGGAAGTAGCCTTGTAAAAAAAAAAAAAAAACATTATTGTCCCAATAGATGATCAATGAAACAAACAGAAGGTCTGAGAATAACCGGTCCATGAAATGTTGAAAAACAGTGGGGTTATTTGCCAACCCGAAGGGCATGACCTAGTACTTAATTTTATTTTGACCCTGATTAAAAATACTTTGATCTTACCATAAGCTTGGCAAGCCTGCCCAACAATGAGTCAAAGGCTGTCAAGAAGTTCTCCTACTGGTGCAGTCCATAATTTAAGGGTGGGAAACTTTGGGGAAGAAACCCCTCTGAAGCAGGCATCAACCAGTTGAAGATGAATCTTTGAGAAGAAAAGTCAAGATGGTGAGACAGATACATGAAAGGGAGGCCAGTAAACACCACTCAGGGAGCGGTAGGCTAGAGGAGAAAGGGAAGGGACCAAGGGACATGCCATTTTAGCAGAACTCATGTACCACTGGTGACACATGTATTAGAAAGGCTACAATGTTTCACATGGTCACATCGCAATCTGTAACAGGAACCTAGGGTTCCCCTGTACATGGTAATCATGACCTCTCCCTCGTTGGGCCTACAAGGTGGAAATATACAGCAGGGGTTTTGAGTCCACTGATCTCACAAGTATCACCAAAATATGTCCTGCAAGAGTAGGACACAGACCATGTATACATTTCCCTGTGAGCTGCAAGGAAGTTATGAATGTCACTTTGAGAGGAGCCCAGGCATCTTTAGACCAAGAAGACCTGATGAACTTAACACAGCACTTAACAGAGAGGTCGACACTCAACTCAATGAATGAAACTTACATACCAGACCCAGCTACGTCGCCTACTTACAAATACACGAGGCTTAATCTAGAAGACTCTGATTCCGATTCGCCATTTCTCACCCTGGCGAACCGTAGAAAGTCAGCCATCAGGAGACAGGAAGACATGAAAAAGCACTCTTCTCCTCACCCTAACTACAACTCTAATAAAAGATCCTCTCATCAACAGAGAGAAGCTAGAAAAAGTGGAAATCGTCCGAGAATCTCGAAAGAACATCACGAAGACACCAAACGCTCTACCCTGGATCCTGTTCGACTACCAAACCACCCGCAAAGACCCATAAATAGATTTCCTACAAACAACAGAACAATCAGAGATCCTTCACAAAAAAGACCTCAAATTAGATGGATCCTCAAGCTAGCGCAAATTCAAGAAAACCGAGACAGAGTAACCTTGAATAGAAGAGGAGTCATCGACCTCTTCAGTCATATCCCAAAACTACGCGCAGTCAAATCTGCGGACATTCGAATAGTAGACCCAAGCCACATTCACCACAAGGCGATTTCCCACCTGTACATCTCCTGTTCGTCTACGAACAAATTACTTAGATCAGCGGCTGAAGACTTGTTAACACTGGGCTACTGCCTAAGAGAATCGACAAGGAAAATAAAAACACTTAAAAATGAGGCGCCGACGCTTATTGCAAACTCCTCTAAGAGAGAAATTGAATCAAAGCAACCTAGTCAATACCAACATCGTCTTACAAAAAACGACCGAGAGAACCATCCACGGGAAGAACCTGCCAACCGGACCACTCATAAAGTGCACTTGACGCCACCCATAAAACAAATTGCCCACTTGACCACGTTAGGCGGCCATTTTTCAAACACGCAGCTCCCCCATGCTCCTCAAAGAGACAAGTCTAAACAACGACAAACGGTCGATCCAATGAAAATCCAAAAGACGGTACAAAATGAGCTCTACTGTAACGTAGCCAAACCCACTCCAGCCTCCACCCTCGAGACAGTATGGTCATGGCTTCCTAAGGCCTTGAAGCCCCGGCGGATAAAATAGCCATCAAAACCCAAGCCCTACCGAGACATCACCAAAGACACGCACAGCTTGACGAGCGGCCGTATAAAGTTGTGCTCATGGAACACCAGAGGTTCTCACCATTTATTCTCCCAGAGCTCCGTAAACTGGCACGAATACGATATTATCTGCCTTCAAGAGACTTGGCTCCTTCAACCACCGACTATAGACGGGTATGTGACCAACATAGTCGCGGCCAAGAAAGGTTCAACAGGCAGACCAACCGCCGGCCTACTTGTAGCGATTCGATCTTGCCGAGGCCTAACGAACATAGAAAAACTAAAAGAGTCTGACAATACGTTAATGATGAAGCTAAACTGGCCCCCGACTGCAGAGACCCTTCCAACTAAACCAAAGCCGATGATCATCATTACAGTATATTGGAACCCGGCCACGACAAACACCTCTAAATTCATCAAAGAAATGGAACAAGACATTGATTGGATTCTCCTAAAACATCAAGTGGACCACATACTTATATGTGGTGACCTCAACATTAAGGGTCACAACCCGGAAAATCCCCCCGCTGGCAACCCGAAAGGCCCTTCCACCGACCTAAGGGCGTCCAAATGGCAGACGTTAATGGAAGCCAGAGCCTTCTCAAACCTCGATCATACCTTCCACGACCCAAAGAGATATTCATCTTGGGAGAGAGCCAACTCAAAATCAACAATTGACTATATCTTCGTCTCTCGGCCGCTGCTAAATTTAATAACATCATTCAACGTCCAAAGAACAGAAGAGAGTGACCACAACCTTCTAGAAACCACCTGGGTCTCGATAGCTCCAAACAACATCTCGATGCCATCCAGCCTCGAGTTAACAACGCAAGGCACAAGATTGAAAATGACCAAAAAAGCAATAACCTCCTTAACTGCTGCCTATAAAAACCTCACCCCACGAACCCAGCAGTCGACGACTGACTATACTCCGCTGTTGACAGTATATAGAGTTCCACGTGGAAAGACCAGTCAGAACCCTCCTCAACGGTCTCACACCTTTGACAAACTAATACAAGAAAAAAAGAAAGAGTTAAGGAGAATCAAAAGACTTGCCCTAAAAAGCAAAGACCCCGCAACGCAATCAGCCGTCCCTATAGCTGTTAAAGCCTACAAAAACTGGCTGAGAGGCCATCGACACAACTTATACCAACAAGACGCTGAAAACATCCTCACGGCAATAAACGGCAATCACGCGAGAGACTTTTGGGCCCTCATTCATTCAGCGTCCCCAGGCACCCTCCCCGATCAATTAAACGGGATTGCTGCCTCAGTTTGGGAGACCCACTTCGAAGCTCTATTCAAAGAAACAGATCCCGTTCAGGGCAAAACAATCGAAACCAACTCGCCATGGATAGACATCACTGACCAGGAAGAAATCCAAATACAAATAAAGAAGCTAAAACCCTCCCGCGCTCCTGGCCCAGACGGGATAACAAACCTAGATCTAAAAACCCATCCTGAAGCGTGGTCCCAGCTTTTGAGCATCATCTTTCCCCGTTGTGTAGCATCTAGATCCATACCTCCATCATGGACCAAAGCGAACATAGTTCCAATTTACAAAAAAGGAAATAGGGCCGACCCAGCCAACTACCGCCCTATAGCCCTCCTGGACTCAATAGGCAAACTATTCGGATCCCTTCTCTTACAGCACTTCACTAAGTGGGCCAACAACGCCCCCTGTCACGATAACCTCCAAACAGGCTTTAAGAAGAACCTGGGCACGAACGCCAACATCTTGATACTAAATACGCTGAAAAACAAGATTCTTGAAGGCAACCCCGCACTTTACATCACGTTCGTAGACCTAACCCAGGCCTTTGACAAAGTGGACCGCGCTAGACTATGGCAGAAATTAACGACCTGGAAATGCCCACCCGAGATTCTGAACCCAATCAAAGCTTTACATTCTGGTACATCAATGAGGGTGAGGTTAAACCAACAAGGGTCACTTTCGGGAGAGATAAAAACAGCTAGAGGCGTTAAGCAAGGCTGCCCGCTAGCTCCTGCATTATTCTGGACTTATCTAGGCGACTTTCAAGACTTTGGGAAACAAATCCGTTTGTTCCCTCCAAAGCTAGGAGGTACCCAGATTAGCCGCCTGCTGTATGCCGACAACCTCATTCTATTAGACCATACCCCTATAGGTCTCCAACGGCAATTAAACAATCTACAAAGGTACATGACGGAAAACAACTTAGAAATCAATGAGTCCAAAACTAAAATAATGAAGTTCCAAAAAACATTTAAGAAAACAGAAAAACTCCACCTCTACCTTGGCTCTACTCGAATCGAAATGGTCTCTAGCTTTAAATACCTGGGAGCCACGTTTGATTCATCCTTAAAGGACAAAGCAATGCAAGAATCCCTCATTGACAAAGTCAAGAAGTTATCTACACAGGGAAAGGCAATCAACCTTAAATTTGGTCGCTACTCCTTAATCCCCGTAAGAGACTTCTACAAAAAGAAGGTGATTCCCTTGGTCACTTATGGAACTGACGCCATGCTTAACCTTCCGACAGAGTTATGGCCAAAATTGGAAGCCCTGTTCTGGAGGAAAATTCTTGGCCTCCCTAAATCAACCCCAATAGCTTCGATTAGGAGAGAATTAGGCCTCCTATCTCTGGGAACCTCCGTCGCACTGAACAGAGTCCAACTATACAGGAAATGTATAACGCCTGGGTCGCCCCACGCTTATCAACTGATAAACTAGGAACTTGAATCGAAATCGTGCAACTCACTCCAGAAATGGGAATCAAATATGCACAATCTTCTATATCTGGCTGAAAGTAGCAAAGAAGAACTGATAACCAACCCTACCAAAACCTTGAAAAAAATAAAAGAGTGGGACTGGATACAAAGTATAGAAACCGCTAACAAATATAAGCTCACCAGCCACCTTCCCCCTTTTTTCAATAAGCTGGACTCACTGCAAACTTATCTCAAGCTCTTTCCAAGCAGATGAGCGCGTCTATACTTTTTGAAAATACGTTTGAATCTTCTGGCAACAAACGAAATCTTGGCAACCAGAGGGCTATCAGAAACCAATCGTTGCCGGTATTGCAAATCGACTTCAGAAAAAGAGACAATTCGCCACCTCCTCTTGAACTGCTCAAGGACACGTGACATCCGTGCCATTTACTTGAAGAGCACCGTCTCTGACTTTGTATCGTTAGACGAGGGAAACTGTTGGAACAAGCTGATTGCAGGCGACAAACCTGGTTGGGCTCTAGCTACGGTTAACATCATGCAACACATCATCAACTCGACACCTCCTTAATAAGCTTCGAACCTTAATCCCCGCCCACCTACTACCTACACACGGGTCTAAACTGGCGAAATCGCTAAAACCTTAGAACTCGCCTTCATGGTGCCGTTTGGTGAGACTTCGTCGTTCCCATCGGACCATCTCGGACGACCCTTCTCCATCTTTCATCGACATGGTGTAACATCTATTTTCTTGAACATTAGACATTGTCCTTGAAACTTCCTTCAATACCAACTACTTGTTCCTTCTTCTTTGTAAAAATCCGTAGTGATTAAATACAAATAAAAAAAAAAAATAAAAAAAAAAGAATGTCACTTTTCACCTAAGCTAAACAACTCGCAAGAGATTGCAGTATAAGCAATTCACAATGGCATGCACATATTTCACTATCCATTTTGTTAATTACAACCTAGCATGTTGCATTCATGAAACCTGTTACTTTGAATAGCAATCGTTTTGCATATGCAACATGCATCCATTTATTTTGTCCCTGCTTTTTTTGAATATGCTACTTTCAGAAGTGCTTTTCAAGTTTCACACCTGATGTATTTAATAAAATGACGATTTAGCCTCTCATTCAGCATGAGCTAAAAACTTGACAAACTATATTGTGTTCAGACAGGTACTAAATATGCTATTTGTTACACCCCTACTGAGACAGAACATGACTATTGAAGAAAGAAATAGGTAATAACTTGTATTTGGTGTGTTCAGTGCAGGCATGTTGAAATAAGGTCCACATAACATATTTGATATTCTTCTCTGTAAAAGGTTAACAGTTTATCAGAATGATTCCATGAGGAATTGTTATGTTCATAATTAGGAACAATGAATTATCCTGGACTGAGAAGATACATGACATATTTTCACATGTGGTTTTCAAATAATCAATTATATATTATTTGCACTGGTGTAACATTATGAATTAAGTTATAATGGTAGTAAGACATACATGTGTATGTTTGTTTCCTTTCACCAGAATGACTAAATGACAGCACCAGTCCTGCCCAAGATAAAGGACGTTTTTTTCTTTTGACTGAGACAAATATATAGGACATGTTAGATATTATTATCCTACACCCTGAAATACATAGGTAGATGTTTGTGTCGTGGCAAAATAGTATAATTACCAATCATGTGAATTGTGGTTTCACAGGATGAAGTGAACATGCTATTTACTTTACATGCTCTATATATACTTTGCAAGGTACAGCAACACGAATTGAAGGATGTAAAGTGGTGTGCTATGTTATTTCATGCAAATTAAACAATAATTCGGAAATACAACATAAGTCTTCAATTAGCATAACACAGGATAGCACGATTCAACAATGCATTCCAGCATAACCAAAGGGATCATGCCTTCAAAAGAGTTCATTTTCTGGTCTTCATGCTAACCGCATAACTTCTAAAATGTTTTCAGCAAACTCCATCAGGAAAACCTATCCTATCTTGCGGTCTACAGCCCTTTTTGTTTTGTACAGGAGTTTTCTCAAACTTTAGTATTAAGTCTTTCTTCATGCTCTCATAGACCTCTTGCTCCACGGCATTCAATTTCAGAATCACAACACTAACATTCAGGGGAGGTATACTTACAAATCATGCAGCCTGATCTTTGCCTTTGAACACTGCAACTTGCAAGCCATTTCAAATACCCTTGGAGGTTCTGCTATACAATTGCTCCCATCATAAACACTAAGCAAGTGTATAGGGTACTTGCAACAATATGAAGATCCAGAGCCATACTCATTCTTGTACTTATTTGGCCCTGAAACATTGGCAGTTTCATGTTCCAATGGCCTAAGCTCCAACTAGTTAACTTCATGACAGGGCCAGTAAGCCAAGTACAATCAAAATGAGGCTAATATAAAATGTTATGTGATGATATGATATTAATACCCAGAGGTTTCTAAGCATGGTCCCGGGGATCAAACCTGTGGTGCTTTGTGTCGTCTTGCTTCCAAGGCAAGCACGTTGCCGCTGAGCTATCCTCCCGAGACATGTTTAACCAAAGGCTTAATTGTGATATGTACAGGTGTAGGTCAAAATTAGAACGTGCAACATAGTTTCAGCAATAACAGGATGGCAACTCCTAGGTGTAGAAAGTCCAGTTTTTCCAGGGCTCCAGGCCCGACGTGTATCTGGGTACCACACCCGAAGGAGGGTACAAGATGGGGCAGGATGGTGGTAAGCAAAATCAAGGAACTTCCATGAGGAGAAGGGCAACATGAGTTTACCTAGACAGTACACTTCAGCTTTTACCACATCTGTCTCAGGGTCCTCACTGTCTTCCCCAATATTATGTCCACCCCTGCTACCTCATTGACTCACAATATTGTCATGCTACTCCTATCCACTGCTCTCCCTGCTGTTTCTCCTTCCATACCTTCTTGCCACTTTGTCACACCTCTATCCTGCCCTCTGAATGCCTCCAGAACAGTTTCTCCAACTTCCTCTTTGATGCTGTGTGGAATCAGAGAAAAATACAATATTACGGCTGTTACACCAAGCAAAGGAAAATACACCGACACGGGTTTGTAAAGATTCTCAGAATCTTTATTACAAAACTGAACAGTATTCAACAAAGTACACAAATAGCTATTTGGCCGTCAATACATCACAGAGACCACCAGCAGGGTTCAAAGTGAGCAGTGAGCAGAATTTCCTAGCTGGACATCGATGTATTTATACAATTTGTAAAAATGATGTCTAGCCTCTTACAAGTTAATAATACATTGGGCTAGGGTCCCGCCAGGTTCACTTTCCTAATTTACATATCTCGTGCATGCGGTTTACTTTTGAATACATTTACTAACACACTCCATTATTCTTTAATTTAACGTTACACTCTTTACGTATTGCTTTAATACAGATCAAACAAATGTTTCACATATCGTATTTGGATAGCTTTACTGTTCTTGTATACTTGTAGTTTAACATTGCTGATTCAAGTAATCCCCTGCTCCCGAGGTCAACAAAGGACAAGGTCTACATGACCCTAACATGTAGCCTGAAGGCAGGTTGGATATTAACTCTCCTACAGAGGTTGAAGACGTTAAGGCAAGAACAAGAGCACACGAGACGCCCATTTTAGATTACAGGGTGACTTTGTGCGAAACCCCAAAATAGCGGTTCTAACCTAAAATGGAGGCTTGATTCAAGATGGCGGCTTACATCAATTTCTAAGGTCAAGACCTTGCCGTAGACAGTTATTCGCGTACAATTTTAAGCAACTTGACGTAGGCCAATATACGTACAATCGTTAAAATAGGAGGCATAATTAATATTCCAGTTTGACAGCTCTGGTTCACCACCACTATTGCCTCCTCTCTAGTATCCCCTCCGACCTTCAACTGAACGTGCTTCTTATTCTCCTTCTCCTCTTTTCTAGCATCTCTTCCAACCATTTGCTGATGTCGCCCCCAATCACCTCATCCTCCTTCCCATCTCTATTATTGCCATTAACCGCCTCCTTATGTCTCGTCTAAACACATATCTCCTTTTGTCTACAGCAATGGTTCTCCTTAACTTCAATTGCCTCCCCTAAAACCTCTTTCGCAAGCAACTTCCTCCACAACTTACTCACCAGATAATACTACCCACACCACTTTGAAACAGACAGTTCCTTTTACAGGGACCTAACCCCACCCCTTTTATCATTTGACCACCTAGAGGAATGTGTACACTTATGTCTCATGATTGGTGCTGAAATGGATTTGGAGCCACATGGTTTTAAAATCCAAAACACCTGATTGCAGTACTGTTCTACTGCTGTACTCAACAATGCACATGGAGCATATTTCAGGCCTAGCCACCATTTGGGTTTCCATATGCATGCACAGAACACTAGCAAGTAGACTGCCTTCATGCATGCTTTCCCTCTCTACCCACTGCAGAAGACACATCTCCCTCGAAGCTGCAGGTTCATTGCTCCTATTAGCTACAGTTAGGCTTCTATAGAGTTGTCTCACTTTGGGTTGCCAAAAGATGCGAACATGATCCATTACTGTACCTGGGATCAGACGTAAATTACTAACATTGCCATTTCCTGAACGGAAAAGCACTGAGTTTGTTGGTGAAGACCCAGGGTCTAGGAAGGACCGCATAACACCCGATCTAAGAGCTCTCCACTAACTAACAGACAAAGAAAGAATCAATTTCAAAGCAATCTGTAAGATAATCCACTAGCAACCAAGAAGAACCCTGAGAGCCAGTAATGGTACACTACTAGAAATCATGACTACATCACAGAGAGAGACTGGGTGGTTCAGCTTTCTCCAATGTGGCAGCAAAACTGTGGAATGCACGGCAAAAGGGAATCACAATCCAGGATCACCTTACAGTTACAAAAACAATAAATACCTTCTACACCTCAGTGATTAAGAAAATATCCCAACAGGCACAGAGCCGTAGGCATTTCACATAAGCCAATATTTTGGACAGAGTCCAAATTATTTGTTCATCAGTTGAGCTGATTCGTATTATTTTCCACATGGTGATCTTTGATGCTAACTCTCCTTCAGATTGCCAGCTTTTCTGAGTTGCACCCACATGCCGGCCTCGACTCAGTTCATACCATGTTTTGCATATTTTTGAGAATGTTCCTGTGCATATATGCAATATGACCTGTTAAACTATATCTGCTCAATAATGTCTCACAGCAGGTTATGTTAAGCCTAACCACATTATGCACTCAAACGGTAGTTTGAAGGGTTGCCCAGAGCAATTCCAGAGTTTAAGATAATTCTAAACCTTCCTTCACTCACCTCTTCTGTTTTGCTTAAGTAACCCTGAATGTGATGGTTATGCCCATATCAGTGTCCTGAGCCTGCTGGGATTGCAGACCTAGATTACACCTTAATGATGACTCCGAATGAAAAAAGGTCTGTAGGCAAAACTCCTATACTCTTGGACAATGTCACAAATGCCAATGCTGCCCCTTCCTTACATTCCTCAGGTTCAGGAAAGATAGAACCCTAGATAAAAGGGGACTGAGAACAGTAGAGGCAATGGCCTGAAACATCTCGGACTCCATGGTTTAACCCATACTATATTCCCTGAACAGCAACATGGTTGTTGGCAAAGAGGGGCTAAACCTGACATTGGAAGGCGGCTATGTTTGAGACCTGGATTGTTTTGTGGAGCCTGGTGGTGGTCAAGTGGCATCCCTGAAGGAGCTGCTTGATATCAAAAGGCTGACCTAGAACTGCAGGCAGTAAGCTGTAGACCACCTATCAATAAGTTTATGGGGTTGAGGTAGGAGGCAATGTGAAGAGAGACGTTTAGTATGTGTATAAACTGATTGGAAAACCAGGTGTGTTTCTGTCATAGTTGCTTTAGGGACTAAGAGGAAGAAGAAAGAAGTCAAAAGCAGGGTAGAAGATAGGAGGAGGATGCCATACATGTGTGAGGAAAACAGCTTGAGAGAATGTTATCGGCAAGAAGAAAAGTGGTGTTAGCAAGCAAAGTAGAAACTGGGAGGACATTTTTATGGGAAAAGGACATGGAAAATAAAAGGAATAGGAAGATGTACATGAAGGATACTGCAGGAGTGAGGGAGCAGAAAGGGGTAATAGGAAATTGGTTTTAGATAAATGGGCAAAGAGGAGAAAGAGGAAGCTGAAAAGACAGTATTAGAACCATAGAGAGAGGTGTTGGTGAGAAAATAAGGGAGTAGAGGCAAAGATGAAAAAGAAAGAGAGTGTTAAGCAAGGAGTGAAAGATAAAGAGATGTGGTGAAACCCCCATATCCCTGAAACAAAACCAAAACAAAATTCAGTAAAATGATGGGGACAAAAAACTGAGGCAGACACTGGGGAAAGGTGGATCAAGGTCAACAAAATGCATGGTTCAAAAGGAAGCCAGGAGTCACTCAACAAGAACTGTGGGGAGGATACCCAAACAATGGAACAGGTCACCCAATTGAGAGCACTTAGAGTAATGAAACATAACAACAGTGAATATGCCTGCTGGGAAAAAAGAAGAACTCCAGAAGATGAACGTAAGGGACCCAAAAACATAATATAGGTAAAGAAAAGTGGATCAGCACTAAAAGGTGCAAGAAAGGATAAGACAAGGGAGAGGAACCTAGACAGAAGAAAGGAATGGTTTCCTGACATGCTCGTGACGATGTAAACTAAAGAGGAATGGTGAAAAGTATTTAAGGAAAATGAAAGGAATTGACAAATGCTCCTACCAAGGGGAATCTTCACTACCGCCATATTATCCTCAGCACTTTTCTCATGCTTCTTCTGCACCTCCAACCCAGATCTCAAGCAAATGCTCTTTCCTTCAACAATTCTAAATGCACCTAATTCAGAATTGGATCTCACCTCTCTCACATGCAGACTTTGTACAATTGTTTACTTTGTCCTTCCTCTGTATCTTACTCCTCGCCACTCCTTTCTTCTTCACCCTTTTTCTCTTCAAGGTAGTATATGTCTTGAAGTTTTGAACCTGCCGACCTGTGTACCTATCGTGTTTATAATGTTTGGAATGGTTTTCAGGGCAAAGTATGGCCAGTCATCTCCCTCTATAGGAAAATCATTATGGGGACTGGCAATACTCTTTACCAGCAGTTTAGAGTACAGGTGGAAAAAATAACCCAGATAGGCTGATTAGTTTCAAATCCAAGAGCACTATTGTGCTAGACAAAATGGATGTGCATTCAGAGCTCCTAATTTCTAACCCAGAGGTAGTAAAAAAGAAATTGTTTGATCTGATCAAATTGTTTGATACTATCAGCCTTGAAAACAGTCCCTATGTATATTACTCAGTGCCTGGATGGTCGTGTTATGAGAACCTTCCTCAGATTGAGGTTAAATCTTATATACACACGCAAGGTTTTATATATTAGGAGTCTCAGTATAGATAACAAGCGCAGGTTTTGTTTTCAGGACGTGGAATATTTGATGTATAACTTCATTCTCTACCGTACACTTTATGCAATTAGAGAGCATGTTTTTGTTTAATGTGTGCATGGTGCTGTATATTTAAATTAATTATCCTTCTGGTACAGGATTAATAGAGGTTGATCAATTTCATTATTAATTGCAGTTGTTTCATTTTTAAATGCTTTGAAGTTAACATATTTATTTTCATTGTTTCTAATTTGTGTTACTATTTTACTAATATATTTTTTTTCTTCTTTACTTTGAATGCAATTGTACAGTATTTTGGATGTGTAAGTTATGAAGTAACACATTTTCTACTATAATCTGACGATTCAATTGTAAAGAATATTTTGATGTGTAACACTGGTAAAAGGTTTTTGTAAAGAAATACAATACAAAATAAATGTAAGTTGCTTAACTATACTGGTCCATATTAAGTTATGTGATTCTAATGATACATTGTGAAAAATCACCACAATTGAATACCGAGCATAAGTGATATGGCTGAGGTAATCAACTGAAGGACCCATCTGGGTCTGAAGCAGACCATCTAAAAACCATGAAAACAATTATCAGAATTGTTTACAAAACATAAGAAAAATCACTGATGTGATTGAGTATTCTACAGGTATGAGGTGCATAACATCCTGTTCAAACATGGCGCTCACTTTAGATAGGCAAATGGAAAGGGAGGTGGCAGTCTAGTGTTCAGACCTACCTGATACCAAAGTGATGATGGCATTTCCGGCGTAGGCAGACACCATTTGAAGTAGTTGTAAAGACAAGCAGCTCTGATCATAATGGCTACTGGTATCATGTAAGTGGGAGTATTACACGCCACAAGGGTCCATTGAGATGAATTAGTACGGAAACCCAAAACCCTGTTGGAGAGTAGAAAATCAGTCCTCTGTTAGAGAATGTGGTTAAAATAGTATATATATAAACAGACATTAACTAAGAGGTTTTTATGTTTTTTATCAGACCCAATTTGAAAATGTTTCAACAGTAACAATGCAGATGTAAAATAATCTTAGACTGGAGGTGAAAGATATAATTCTGAATATGAGGATACCTAAGTGGTTTATCTGAAAGCGCCAAGGGTTGGCAGATCCTAAAGATGTCACAGTTCATTATATGACATTTTAAATTTAAATGCTCTTGAGCAGAAGTATTGTAATATGAGGCTAACATGGCTATACAATTATTCTTATGCCCAGCCCGGAGGCGGGATTGAAACTGAGGATTTCAGTGTGTGCTTTGAGATGAACTGTTAGAAAAACCTGAGGTATTTGCATAATTAGCACAAGGGTGTGATAGCACTTTGTTCTCTTTGTTGGAATTTAAGAACACATGTTGTCCTATCTGTATTTTATACATAATGTACTTGTGGTGATTCTGTTAAAAGCAAATAAAGACTGCTGTGCAAAACTAAAAACCAATTATTAGGTCAAAACTAACTATCATTTAAGGTGTTAGTATATTAAACTAATTGATATATTTCATTTTTATTACTAATTTAGAAGTATATGTTGTTTGCAGGTCCTTGATAAAAAGAAGTTCTCCAAAAAAGGAGTTATTAGAATAGCATAGAATGCATTTTAGAATTTGATGAAGGTGGGTCCTCCACAAGGTGGTGTGAGGCACATGGGAGAAATCTGTGGATTGTTTTAAAATGATTAGTTTAGAAAGTGTTGGGTTATTAAAGATTTCAACTCCTGAAGAATGTTCAGTACTAATAACGCGGACAAACAGAAACATGTTGAGAACAGAACAATAGAACATTGTGGAGTCACACTGTGAAAAATGAACATTGAGAGATGAATGTATGTGCATTGTAAAATATCTGAAGGTATCAACATTGATGAAGATCCTAGTAGTTCAATCCTGATGATCTTCAGGCAGCACTGAAGCTGATGTGAACCTGGAGGGACCCAAAAGAAGAGAACAATTTGATGAAAGATCAAAATGTGTGTTTTATTTTTTTAATACTCTGTTTGTAATAACGTTTTTATAGAAGAAAGATAATTTGTTAAAAAAGTGTTGTGCAAAGAGTAACTTGTGGTGTATTAGGGTTTAAATTCCTGTTTACATAAGAAGGATATATTCAAATATATGGAGTACCAGTAACAACAAATAGAGAGCCTGTAGACTGGTTGATTTGTTGTAGTGCTGAAAGGGTAGAACCATAGGTCGTCACTGTTGTATATTTGGCCTTATAAATATGAATTGCACAATCCATAGGCATATCACCTAGAATCATCTCAGATATAAACATTCACCTTTACTATCATTGTGGGCCAATCTCGAATGTGTAAGACAGCCCAGGTCCCTGCTCATGGTTACCACTTTGTAGCAGAAAGTAATCACCCATTCAAGATGTCCCCCCATTACCACCAGTGGTTGCAATGGACCCGCCCACACACATTATATTTGACCTTGCAACACTTAGTTTAAGTCCCTCCTATTATTTTATTCCTCATAGTCCTTTACTGTCGTTTGTAAGGCTCTGTGCGTCATTACGGTTAGGACCACATCATTTGCATATGTTTTGGCCCCCCATTTTCAATTTATAAATTTCCCTTAGTTCTTCAAAAGGAAAATGAAGATAAAAATCAGTAAACAATGGGGCCAAACACACACATCTACCTAACATTCTTTGTAGAAAAGAATGTAGTTGTGAGCTCACCACTATGAAACAGACCAGTAGGGGTGGGCACTACTTTTTAATATCTTTTTAATATCCTTTAAAAGTTCAAATATTCTAATATATTTCTCTCACATTGTCTATTGTACTCTAAGTGTACCAGGAGCTACCAGACAAAAATGGTGCTATGACAAAAGGACCACAACAGACACTGAACTGGAAGAAATCAGGTGGGAACCATCTAATTATGTCTGAGTACCTGATTTTTTCCGGTTCAGTGCTCACCACTATGACCACTATGGCCACAGCAAACTCTGACAGATCTGTATCTGTATCTATTTCTATAAAAAGAACAGATGTGTCCACGGCAAGTTGATTTAGGTCCAGAAGTTGGTCATGAACATGCAAGACCAGAAGTTGGTCATGAACATGCAAGACCACAGTTGCTGCAGTGGCTCTCTCTGCAGCACTCATAGCCCTAATGCCATATTTTAACTTGAATGGCTTCTCAGAAATGTACCAGTCATCATGTACATGGCACAACTTAATATCTAAATCCATGTCCACACCTGCCTCAGACATACTATTAATTTTCTCCAGGCATTTTTACGAATATGGAAACTAGCTAAAGAAACTCTCACACTACACAAACCACTATACATATACAGGCCGATTCATGGAATTAATGTGCGCTGAAAATTTCAGCGCAAGCGTGCGAATGCGTGCGAATCACAGCGAAAGTGTGCGAATCGCAGCGCTAGTGCGAAAATCGCAGCAAAACCCGCGCACAGCGATTCATGGAAGTCTGTGCGTGTGGAAATCCATGGATGTGCGCTGAAATCCTGTTCGGCGCACGCTGGCGCACACGCCTTCAAACAGCGTGCGCTAAGCGCACATAGCGCGGCACACACAACAAAAGTAGGCGTAACACGGGGCGTGACACGCGGAATGGGGAACAATGCATGAAAATGTGGGCGTCACGGGGGAAGTACAGGAGGCAAGTGTGCGGAACGCCACAACGCTCACCTACAACACGTATTCATGGAATCAAATGGGGCTAACGTGTGTGCCAAAAAAGACGCGCTAATCCTGAAACACATACGCCAGCAGGCATACGTGGACCCGTGCAGCATAAAAGTGCGCGCAAACAATAAACAAGCTCAGACGCCAGGATGAATATACCGTTCCTAGCAGCAGTGGTCGTGGGATACAGCAGGAGGAGGAGGAGGATAGTCAGGCCCAGAATTTTCACACCCAGAACCAGCATTTTTGGGATGCCTGATGACCAGGTGTATGGGAGGTAGAGGTTTCCACCTCACATAATACTCAACCTGGTCAGTGAGTGGGAGGATGACCTCAAATCACCCACCCTGGCTCCCAAGCACTCAGCCCCCTGGAGAAGGTCCTCAATGTACTGCACTTCTTGGACACTGGATCATTTCAGCGGACAAGTGCCATAGTGGGGGGGTTGTTACAGGCCACGCAGTCACGCTGCCTGCACCAGGTGTTGGGCATTATCACTGCACACCCATCAGTCCGCAGGCACATATACCTGCACAGAATACTTGCAGAAAGGCAGGCTGTCGTCCAGGATTTTTACGGGGTCACACACTTCCCCAAAGTGCTAGGTGCCATTGACTGCACCCATGTGGCTCTACCTCCTCCCAGGGCATCTGAGCACATCTAACGAAACAGCAAGCACTGGCATTCCATTAACGTCCAGGTAGTATGCGATGCCAAGGGAATCATCACCTCAGTATATGCCAACTATCCAGGGTCCACCCACAACAGTTTCATTTACAGAATGTCAACCCTAAACCGGGACATAGAAGCTGGGCGGCATGGCGATACATGGCTGCTTGGTGAGTATAAATGCCACAGCACATGCATGCATGTCAGATACTGAGTAATGTCACAACCCCACTAATGATACCCATCACCACCTCCCCAGCGGACAGTGCCTACCCTCTGAGCACCCACATGATGTTGCCAATTTCGGAACCCCACCACACCACCTGAGGTAAGATACAACACAGCCCACATTGCAACCCGGGGCATAGTGGAGGGCACATTTGGAGTGCTGAAGTCACGCTTTCGCTCCCTTGACCGCTCTGGCGGGCAGCTGTTATACACTCCCCCAGTAGTATGCAGGATCATAGTGGCAGCATGTGTCCTGCACAACGTTGCAACACGCTGGGGCCTGCCCGTGGACATAGTGGTGCCCCCACATCCCCAACCACATGCACGCCCACTGCGCATGGGAGGGGAAAGGGCACGAGGTGAGGCAGCCCATACGCAGCGCAGCTGGTGGCTAATTTCTTCACCTAAAACCACACCCCTGCGGAGTGCACACAGCCCTGGCACATACCACACCAGCCTGAGATTGGTCACCTGGAAGTGTTACATTGTGTGCATCCCTACCTACACAAACACCACCAATGCTGTGTCATCAAAAGACACACTTCTATGCTGCTAAATTCATTACCCCCTTGCAAAATACAACATGACAACAGTGCCATGTCACCCAACCCCTCCCCAGCACCGCCACCCAACACACCATGGCCTGTCATGCTATGTGAGAGCAAACAAAGCAATCCCCAAAACATGACACAAGTGTCAAAGTACAGTGCCCCTAATGGAAACTGCCCACACACAAAATGCTCCCAGTAATGTAGAACTAACAACACACATGACCAAATACTTACCAACAATACAATGCAGCTACACAACCTCAAACATAGCATAAACATGACAGTACTAAGTTACAGTAGTGGTAGTCTTACACCCTGATTATGCCAGCACATCGACCACTTCCAACTGTACAGTGCTGCTGCCACGCAAATGTGTAAGTGCACTGCTTACAACATGAACTCCATCTCCAAAATAGACGGCCTTGTGAAGACATGAGGAACGAACCTGCAAATTAGGAGGAAGACATGGATGCACAAGCACATATCAATACACCATGCAGTGTACAATACAACAACATTATCCACTAGGAATGTACACGGTATTGACTACAGACTGCCCACACAGCTCATGGGAGTCCAACGTCACTGTGTAAGTCACTGTCACTTGGGCACACCCTTTGCAAGCCCATGGAAACGGGAAGCAGGAGGGGTGTGTGTCTCATGAACCCAAGCATCTAACCCAAACTAAGGACAAGCCTGCATGTGCCCAGCTGGAATACAGTGGATGCCCACGGGAGCCACACAAGGCAACACACTGTAAATAAAAAAATCAAAAATCAAAAATCAAAAATCAAAAATCAAAAATGGCCATGTGGGGGCCGGGGGTGGGGGGAGGCAACCCAGGAGGTCCGAGGACAGGGTGCGCACCAACAGCTACCTGTGTGGATGTTGGGAAAAAAAAACACCTCCATGGGCTCATGGCCTGCACGGCTATGCCATATTGGGAGAACTGCTGCTGTCGCTCTCATCACCCTCTGCTGCTGCCACAGGAGGTGGTGGTGCTATGGGAGGCAGCCCACACAAAGCCCTGGTATGGTCCTCCATGGCAGCAAGCATGCGGGTGTGGAAGGTCTCGTTCTGGAGAATTATAGTGCGGAGATCCCCATGCAGCAACTGATGTGATGCCTGGATCTCCTCCCGAGTTGCCTGCATCTCAGCTGAGAGCGAACTTGTGAGCCGCTCCAGCTGCTGTTCTGTCCTCAAGTTAGTGGAAGCCTCAAGGGCAACAAGAGTCTCCCTGAGGTGATGGAGTTCTACCCTCAGGGCTTCCCTGTGGCCCTGGGACTCTATTGATATCGATTAGCGTAGAGTCTCCAGTGCCGCCTGTCTGTCCCTGTTGGACGCCAACATGTCCTCCCTGTGTGATTGGCAAATGGAGTCTGTTGCTTGCTGTAGTTGCTCCATCTGCTTTTCAGGAGGGACAATGGAAGTGGCCACCCTCTCCATTGCTTGAGCCATCATCTCAACTGATGCTGCCTGTTGGGTTGCCATACCGTACATGGATTGTTCCCATGCAGTATTGCCTGGTGGCGTGCAGCCACCGCGTCGGCGGGCACCACACCTGTTTGGTGCAAGGCGATCTGCACCTTGCTGTGCCGGCACGGCCTGAGGCTGCAGGACTGCAATCCCCCTCTGATCTGCTGGTCCAGGAACACGATCAGATGTTGTGGTGTGTGACCCTGCATCCGTGACCGCCAAAGGTGGACTTACTAACACTGTAATGCCCATAGAGGGTTCTATTCCTGGTGCAGGTGGGTTGGACAGAACAGAATCCCTGCCAGAAAAACTTACCAGCGACGGCACATAGGTCTCATCATCCGAATCAGCACCTGAATAGAGGTCTAGGGAGGTGCACCCAGAGGCACCCCTCGACAGAATGGTCTGCAGCAAAATTGGGTTCTCACCCACCACCACACCACATCCCCCACTGGTGCCCGGTCGTGCCTGAGATTCCTCCTGGGTCTGCACCATCTCCTCAACAGCATCAAGTGTGTCATCCCCTGCAAAAACACGAAAGACAAAAAATAGAAACAGGCCCAATACACATATATGACACATGCCATCACACAGATGGCATGTACCATAGCCATGGTACATTCCACAAGTACATCCATATGTCAGTGAATGAATACTGTCAGCCATCCATGTGAGATGGACATGATGAGATTAAACATACTACATAGTGTGACAAAATAGGCATGTGCCACACACTGCAACACATCCAGTGTACAAAAATACAGTGATTGCAGGCTGATGTACACATCAATGGTTGTGCACTTCAACATGACAGGAAACAACTATCATGTTCCACATTCAAACAGGCCCCAAAAATGTCTGTGATCAGGCCAATACTCAATCAGCCTGAATGGTCAAATTATTCACCTAACAAGGTAACAAATGTGGGCCAATATGGGGTTCATCAATGACAGAAGCATGTCACAAATGTGACAAAAGGGCTGAGGAATGCGTAGCAAAAGTGGGAGAATTGAAACAATCAGCCTGAACGAACACTGAATAATACAAACAATGTTGTTGCAAGATGCCACCTCAAGGGCAACTGCTGTAATGTTGCGCAAAATTACTACTGTGGGCAGAAGGGATACTGTCACACCCAAATCCAAGGTCACTGAATGTTTTGGATGAAGCACATGGGTGACCCATACCACTCAGGCACACACACCCTCACCTGGCTCTCAATCAGAACCCGTCACCCAAACAACATACACATGCATTACACACACATGCATGGGCACTCACCGGACAATGCATCATAATCAGGTAGTCCTCCCACACCTTGGATCTGTTCCTCTGTGACGAAGGTCCCAGCAACAGACTCATGCTCAGTGAGTTTTTTGTCCTCTTGTGGAGACCCACCGCCAGTCACAAGAGTAGCGGCATGATTTGAGGCCAGCTTGTTCTTTGCTCTGCGTTTCAGGTCATTCCACCGCTTGTAGCAATCATCAGCTATGCGCCTCACAAATCCAAGGGCACTTATGCGGTTGGCGATGGTCTGCCAGTGTGCCTTACGTTGAACAGGTGTGGTCTTGCACCCTGCAGTCACCACCATTTTGTGGCTATGTGCCGACACATAGGCCACAAGTGCATCAAGTTCCTGATCATTAAAGCAAGGCTTCCTTGAGGTACCAGAGTGTGTAGCCGTGTCTGGGGTCTCAGCCTGCCGTGCCAAAGCACCCTTCTTTCTCTTCTTTAAAGGTGGAGCAGAGCCAGAGTGGCTTACGCCACTCTGTCAGTAGGGAAAGAATCACCGGTGGACTGGGTAGTAGGAGTGGGGGAATGCATAATGACCATAAGACTTGATGCAGACATTGATTGCAGAGTAATGTTGGCAGGGGGAACGTCAGTTTGATGGACCGGGACTGACACTGTCCTGGCTGGGAGAGTCAGAGCTTGGGGCGGATGGAGCGTGCAGCCTCCCCACCCTGCATACTTGGGGCAGCAGATGACATAGCTGCCCCAGATCCACGTGGCTTGGTGACAACAACTTGCACTGCCACACGTGGCCTAGACATTTTGACCTGGAAGTCAGCCAGGGAGTCATCCTATGCCAGGTCAGGTGCCACAATGGGCTGGTCCAACAGGGGCTGAGCTTGGATGGTGTCAGCCACGTTTCCCTCAACCATGGGGGGGCATGGGTGTCCCTGATTTTTCCTCCACACATGGGGGTATAGCGGCACCCTGCAAATCCCGGCCATGTCCCCTACAGCGCCCACCACGCCCACCTTTTGAGGGTCGGCCACCTTTGCCTCCCTTACCGCTTGGTCGCCTCCCAACCATGGCACTGATGTTGTTGTGCGTATGGGAGTTGCAGTAAACTATTGTCCTGAGCAATTGGGGGTAAAAGGGGTAGGATACCAGATGGAATTCGTACCCTAGTGCTCTAAAAAGGCTGTCTGTGACCCCTGGGGGAAGATGACGGGTCACGCAATGCACAGGCAGCCCAAAATCAAAAATTAACGAGCACGCAGACCCTCGTAGACCACATGCTTGAAAACATGAACCCGCACAAAAATAAGCGTATGCGTAATACACGCAGCCTACAATGACCTCTGAAGGGGAACGCGACACACGGGGCAAGCACAGTTGCTAAGTACGTGCGGAACTCACCGTTTTCCTGGAAAAAGAACGAGAAAAATATGCGTGTGTGCGTGGTGGCAACACCCCTGTCAAAAGAAGAATTGTACGCTGTCTGAGGAGCAGGACAAAAGGAGAAGTGAACACTGTTTGAGGAAACAGGCCCAACAAAAATTCAGAAAACAGCTGTCAGAGGTAACAGGGAGTACGAACTAGAAACGCTGTGAAGTAATCGTGTGTGATCCGACAAGAAGTACAGATTTCACCCACTCGCTCTCCACGAAAAGCAAGTACAAGGAAATGGCGTCCTACACGTAGCTTTTAAACCGGCCCACAGGTACACGTCAGATACGCGTGTACGCGGGCGCTTTCCTCCAATTACACGCGATCACACTCGGACGTGCAGTTTTTCCATGTGTGCTCTGTCATCACGTGCTATGAGGGAAACGCCCGCGCGCATAATGTAACTTACGCGCTTACTCGCTAAGGGCCTTTAGTCCAATGGATTTGCGCGCGTCTGCTGACGCACTTACGCGATAAGGCCCTTTCCTCGAATTACACGCTGACGTGCAATTTTTTCACATGCCAAATCACTCCGTATCAAGCTGGCCACGCAAAAACACACGGAAGACCACGCTCCTGCCCAGAAGGTCAAATTACTGCCCCCCAGAGCCCCGAGCACGGTCCCACCTGCCATCTGCTGCTGACTGACTGCCTGCTACCGACGTGCCCTGCCATTTGCTGCCTGCACGTCAGCCAGGGCTGTAGTTGCTGTGACCACCCCTGCTGGAACAGAAGACTCCCGACTGGGATTCCATCACTCCACAGCCCAGCTCCAGGACCCAGTTGCCCACCCACTCCTGCCTCTGGGGTTGCCATGTCCAGCACAACACCATCTGGCACCACTGGCACCCCCAGCCAGAGAGGCAGAGGGCCACCAGCTTCACTGCCACCGAAGTTGGTGTCCTGGTGGAGCAAGTCCTGGGGCAGTATGATGCCCTCTTTGGAAGTTTGCGTGCCGACAATGAAGGACGGACCAGGATCTGGATGGACATCGTGACTGCCATCAACACGGAGGGGGTGGCAGTCCGTCAAGGGCCCTGTGCGAGCGGGGTACGTGTATAACTGGGGTTCACGGGAAGTTTCACCCGCGATTTCAGCAGGGTACGTTTATTACAGGGGTGCCGGGGAGTCCTACACGTGAATTGGCAGTGTGGGTCCTCCCAGGTGTTCCCGCTACACCCTCCACGGCCCCTGCAGGCAGCCCACACCACAGGGGACTACCCCGCACCCCTGGTCATGTCCCGCAGGCAGCCCATCCACCATGGGCATGCCCCCCAGCCAAGCCACATGTCTCCTTGCACTACTGATCACCAAGTCATGTCCCCTTGCACCCTACCTCCCAGCAGTGCAGGGCACCTGCCAGCAGGCCCCACCCATGTCCCACTCATGTACCCCTGCATCCCCACGCCCCAGCAGTACAAGACTCCTGCCAGCAGGCCCCCACTCATGTCCTCTTGCACCCCCACACCCCAGCAGTGCAGGGCACCTGCCAGCAGTCCCCCACTCATGTCCCCTTGCACTCCCACCCCCAGCAGTGCAGGGTACCTGCCAGCAGGCCCCCACTCATGTCCCCCTGCACCCCCTCCCCCAGCAGTACAGGGCAACGGCCTGCAGGCCCCCACTCATGTCCCCCTGCACCCACACCCCCAGCAGTGCAGGGTACCTGCAAGCAGGTCCTCACTCATGTCCCCCTGCAGCCCCACCCCCCAGCATTACAGGGCACCTGCCAGCAGGCCCCCACTCATGTCCCCCTGCAACCCCACCCCCCAGCAGTGCAGGGCACCTGCCAGCAGGCCCCACTCATGTCCCCTTGCCTCCTCACCCCCCAGCAGTGCAGGGCACCTGCCAGCAGCCCCAACTCATGTCCCCCTGCACCCCCAACCCCCAGCAGTGCAGGGCACCTGCCAGCAGGCCCCCGCTCATGTCCCCCTGCGCCCCCACCCCCCAGCAGTGCAGGGCACCTGCCAGCAGGCCCCCACTCATGTCCCCTTGCACCCTCACCACCCAGCAGTGCAGGGCACCTGTCAGCAGGCCCCCACTCATGTGCCCCTGCGCCCCCACCCCCCAGCAGTGCAGGGCACCTGCCAGCAGGCCCCCACTCATGTCCCCTTGCACCCTCACCACCCAGCAGTACAGGGCACCTGCCAGCAGGCCCCCACTTATGTCCCCCTGCACCCCCACCCCCCAGCAATGCAGGGCACCTGTCAGCAGGCCCCCACTCATGTCCCACTCATGTCCCCCTGCACCCCCATCCCCCAGCAGTGCAGGGCACCTGCCAGCTGGCCCCCACTCATGGCCCCCTGCACCCCCATCCCCCAGCAGTGCAGGGCACCTGCCAGCCGGCCCCCACTCATGTCCCCTTGCACCCTACCTCCCAGCAGTGCAGGGCACCTGCCAGCAGGCCCCCACTCATGTCCCACTCATGTACCCCTGCATCCCCATGCCCCAGCAGTGCAAGGCACCTGCCAGCAGGCCCCCACTCATGTCCTCTTGCACCCCCACCCCCCAGCAGTGCAGGGCACCTGCCAGCAGGCCCCCACTCATGTCCCGCTGCACCCACACCCCCCAGCAGTGCAGGGCACCTGCAAGCAGGCCCTCACTCATGTCCCCTTGCACCCCCTCCCCCAGCAGTACAGGGCACCGGCCTGCAGGCCCCCACTCATGTCCCCCAGCACCCACACCCCCCAGCAGTGCAGGGCACCTGCAAGCAGGCCCTCACTCATGTCCCCCTGCACCACCACCCCCCAGCAGTACAGGGTACCTGCCAGCAGGCCCCCACTCATGTCCCCCTGCAACCCCACCCCCAGCAGTGCAGGGCACCTGCCAGCAGGCCCCACTCATGTCCCCTTGCACCCTCACCCCCCAGCAGTGCAGGGCACCTGCCAGCAGCCCCCAACTCATGTCCCCCTGCACCCCCACCCCCAGCAGTGCAGGGCACCTGCCAGCAGACCCCCACTCATGTCCCCCTGCACCCACACCCCCCAGCAGTGCAGGGCACCTGCAAGCAGGCCCTCACTCATGTCCCCTTGCACCCCCTCCCCTAGCAGTACAGGGCACCGGCCTGCAGGCCCCCACTCATGTCCCCCTGCACCCACACCCCCCAGCAGTGCAGGGCACCTGCAAGCAGGCCCTCACTCATGTCCCCCTGCACCCCCACCCCCCAGCAGTACAGGGCACCTACCAGCAGGCCCCCACTCATGTCCCCCTGCAACCCCACCCCCAGCAGTGGAGGGCACCTGCCAGCAGGCCCCACTCATGTCCCCTTGCACCCTCACCCCCCAGCAGTGCAGGGCACCTGCCAGCGGCCCCCAACTCATGTCCCCCTGCACCCCCACCCCCAGCAGTGCAGGGTACCTGCCAGCAGGCCCCCACTCATGTCCCCCTGCACCCACACCCCCCAGCAGTGCAGGGCACCTGCAAGCAGGCCTCACTCATGTCCCCTTGCACCCCCTCCCCCAGCAGTGCAGGGCACCTGCCAGCAGGCCCCCGCTCATGTCCCCCTACACCCCCACCCCCAAGCAGTGCAGGGCACCTGCCAGCAGGCCCCCACTCATGTGCCCCTGCGCCCCCACCCCCCAGCAGTGCAGGGCACCTGCCAGCAGGCCCCCACTCATGTCCCCTTGTGCCTCCACCACCCAGCAGTGCAGGGCACCTGCCAGCAGGCCCCCACTTATGTCCCCCTGCAGCCCCACCCCGCAGCAGTGCAGGGCACCTGTCAGCAGGCCCCCACTCATGTCTCCCTGTACCCCCATCCCCCAGCAGTGCAGGGCACCTGCCAGCCGGCCCCCACTCATGTCCCCCTGCACCCCCACCCCCCAGCAGTGAAATGCCGATCTCATGACACAAACCAAAAGTCATCTATATACATCAGCACATGTCCGTCACACACATCCACTGGTTGGCATTGCTTGTGTAAACCCACATTTTCACATGCATCAACCCAATGAGCGAATCCCATACATGGAACTAAAAAATGAAAATGTATTATGTACATGAAATAAAAAATGAAATGAAAGCATACCAAAATATGAAACATGAATTGAAAAGCATGTGAAAAAGATGATTGAATGAAAATGATAACCAATCCAAGAAAATTTTAAAGAAAAACAGTCCAAAGTCAACCTCCAACAACGCAAATCCATAGGAAATGTAGATAAAAATCACCATTGCTTCATGTTCATAATAAAGAAGATAACATAAATCAATCCATAGTCCAACTATTTACAATCCATTGTCCGGAAAAAATAAGTCCATTGCTCCATGTCCATAATGCAAAAAAATCAAAAATGAATACATGATGAAACTATATACAATCCATTGTCCAAGGATGTAAAGGGTCCATGATCCCAACCAAACAAATGAAACCTACCTAACAAACTACCTAAAAATATAACTATATACAAACTTGTGTGGCATTGTCCATTGACCACAAATAAAAGGAAAATGAAAAGGAAACCTAACTCTGAAAACTATTTACAAGGGCATTGGGCTAGTCCGAGGGCTCACTTTTTGATGTCCCGGGCCAGGGCATCATCAAGCTCCTGCTCAATGTCCTAGAGGTAGTCCTCTTCCATGGCCCCGAGGGTTCGCATGGACGACAACATGTTATCGTCCAACTCCCTGTGAATTGCCTCGAGGCACTCGGCCCGCCTCAGGGTTCTCCGCATGGAGTTCTCCACCCTGACCATCGTGAGCCATGCCTCTTCTGCCCGCTGCCGCCCTGCATCTATAGCATGGCCTAACCGCTGCCACATGGAAGACACGTCCAGTCCTGGGTCCTCCTGCCCTCTGGCTGATGCCTGCCCCTCCAATGTTGATGGCCCCGAGCCATCATTGCTCCCACCTAGAGCCTGCTCCTGCTGCTGCTGTCCACGTGCCATGTCTGATGGTGCCTGCACATCCTCCATCAGCTGGTCTCCTGTTGTGGTGCCCACCCCTGCTTGGCCGCCGACTCCTGACTGTGGCAGGGATGTGAGCTCCACCAAGCTGGCTGTGTTGGTCGGCCCAGGTCCACAGGGGGCCCTGGTGGAATCTGGGCCAGAAGACGGTGTGGAGAACGACTAGCGCATAGTCTCCACAGAGGAGGAGAGGTCTGCCAGAGTGCACGACACATGTAGGAACCCACCAACCAGGACGGAGCCCATACGTTCGTGGGACCCCTCGTCCGCAGGTATTGGAGAGGCAGATGACATGGCACTCTCCCCTACCTGCAGACGGGCCTGGGACGGGGCCTCCCTGCTGGTGCATGGTGGTGCAGTCACAGGGTCAGGGACAGCGACATGCACAGGCCCCTCTGCGGTGACCTGTGCTGCCTCCTGACCCTGGCCCTGGACTGCACCACTTGCACCAGTGGTACTACCCCCACCAGGCCCCATGTGCGGCTCAGTAGCGGGCTCCTCCTCCTCTCTGGAGACCACCAACCTGGATGTCTCCACACGTCTTCCACCATTGGAAGCCCCTGTGGGGGCTCACCCGGCCCTTCTGCCACAGCCGTTGTGGCAGACGCAGCACCAGGCCCCTCAGACCCGGATGTTGGTAATTCCTGGGAGGGTGGCTGGGCCTTGCGTAGCCACCCAGTGGAGGCATCCCCGCCGCTTGGCTCCACAGCGCCATCTCCGCCCTCTTCTTCACTTGATGCTGCGTAGAGGGAGACATAGAACACAAGCATCAGGGTACAGTACAAAATACCCTAGATAGGAAGCAATAACACATGAGTGGCACTGTCAAATGTCACTTCCATCCTGTCATTCCACAACACATGGGTGAATGCACACAACACACATGCAGAAACAATCCTGGCGCCTGCAATCAACATCCATGTAGAAGGGCCCCTGTAAACCAAGATGTTGCCTTCAAAGTCAAATGCATCAATGGCATTTCAAAGTCACACACACACTTCTCAGGCACACACACACACATGTGCAACCATACATGTACATGACATCAGCACCCATTCCTCACCCCCCTTCATGTCCAGGAACAGAGACAGCCATGCTTTCATGTGTGCATTCCGCATAGAGCTCCCCATGTTGCATTAAAACACATGCACCAACCATGTGGTTCACACATAACTGGTCTCACATGCAAGACCATGATGTCCCTGCACACACACATCCATACATGGCCTATGTCACACAAACAGGCAAGCATCAGACTACAGGCACACTGCAACATGCCCTGTCTCACACAGAAATCTTGGCCACTTACCTCGCAACTCCAGACAGGTCTGCACCCGAAGGATCTGGGCGTGGAGCGCTGGGCCTACGTGTTCCAGGACCCTCATCTGGATGTTACTCATGCGTGCCCAGCCCCCCTCCGTGAGGCGCCGGGCCTTGTGGAGGGTCCTGGACCTGAAGTCCTCCCAGAGCTTCTTGACGTACTTGATGTCGCGGGTTGCCACCCCCTCCACATTGATGGCAACCACTATATCATCCCAGATCCTCTCCCCTCCTTCCTTGTTGGCGCGTGATGTTCTGAAGAGGGCATCATAATGCCCCAGGACATGCTCCACCAGGACACCAACTTCGGTGGCAGTGAAGCTGGTGGCCCTCTGCCTCTCTGGCTGGCGTTTGCCAGTGGTGCAAGATGGAGATGTGCCCGACATGGCAACCCCAGAGGCAGGAGTGGGTGGGCAACTGGGTCCTGGGGCTGGACTGTGGAGCGATGGTATCCCAGTCGGGAGTCTTCTGTTCCAGCAGGGGTGGACACAGCAACTGGACCCCTGCAGATGGCTGATGTGCAGGCACCAAATAGCATGGCACGTGGGCAGCAGACAGTCAGGCAGCAGCAGATGGCAGGTGGGAGCGTGCTCGGGGCACTGGGGGGGCAGGAAAATGGCCTTCAGGGCAGGAGCGTGGTCTTCCGTGTGTGTATGCGTGGCCAGCTTGATACGGAGTGATTTGGCACGTGAAAAATGTGCACATTAGCGTGTAATTCGAGGAAAGGCCCTTAGCGCGTAAGCGTGTCTGTGACGTATCGCGCACGGGCGTTGCACTTTTGCGTGTTAAACTTCACGCAAACCCCAGGAATACACGTTCCCCACTCGCACAGGGCCCTTTCGGGTGTAAAACTTCATGCTTACCGCAGGAATACACGTACCCCACTCGCAAAGGCCCTTTCGCATGTGCAACTTCCCAAGCACCCCCGAAAATACACGTACCCGGACCCAATCGCCTGTGAGACTTCCCATGAACCCCCGTAATACACGTACCCTGCTGAAATCGCGGGTGAAACTTCCTGCGAACACCAGTTATACACATACCCCACTCGCACAGGCCCTTTCGCGTGTGAGACTTCCCGCGCACCCCCGAAATTTACGTACCCGGATCCAAACGCTCGTGAGACTTCCCGCGAACCCCCATAATACAAGTACCCTGCTGAAATCGCGGGTGAAACTTCCCGCGAACCCCAGTTATACACGTACCCCACTCGCACAGGCCCTTTCGCGTGTGAAACTTCCCGCGAACCCGGTAATACACATACCCTGCTCCAATCGCGCGTGAAACTTCCCGCGCCACTCTGCGCCACGGCTGGTTTTGGAGGCTAAAATCCATGAATACGTTGTGCGCGGAAATCAATTTTAGCGCACGCGGCTTTCGCAGACATTCGCACGCACACACTGTGCGCCAGCCGCGTGCGCCACTTTTGTGCGAAATTCTATGAATTACCCTTTTAATCTTATACAATTGTTAAGGTGGATAATGACCTGTTGGAGATGCACCAGATCTCAAAACTATCCATTAGATGCTTCATCAGAAAGCATCTGTAAGAGTTATTTTTTGCCATGAAAACATGCCTTAAATGAGAACATTAAATGTAATGTCCTCCTCCCCTATAATGGATCATGCACACTTGTGACTTTTTGACCAGAGCCCACTACTGCATCTGCGCTAATACAGTGGAGCAAACCCTAGACGTGCATTTCCATATTGTCTCCAATAGCATTCTCGCTGTGTTTACTAACATCCCTAATTAGCAATGGAGTCGCTATTGCCAAAAATTGTCTTGCGCTATTGCAGGCCTTGGATCAAAGTTGGACTTTCATTCCAAATGCAGATGGTGGAACTCTGCCTCCCAAAGAGGCTACTTTGTTCACTTGCGTGTTCCCAGAAGCTTGTATACATGTTTTCGAGTCTCATCCAGCTGTGTTGATCGTAACCACCAGACAATAATTCCCTCTTATGCTTGTTGATGTCACTGTTTTCCTTTCCCGTCTTTCTAATAAGAAGATGTTCCATGTCTAATTGGGTAACACGTCGTTAAGAAACCCCAGGCTCTTCTCCACATGTATTTGCTCCAGAATTCATTCCTCTCTTAAATATACAACTGTTCTATTTATTTTTTTGACCAGAACATCCAGTCTTAAAAGCTGAAAGAGAAGATCCCTCTGTACAGGATAGTTTTCACTTTGTGCATGTGTACGCCTCTTATGCACCTCTGCATAGGGACTACTGCCCGTTGTTGAAGTTGGGGAAGGTGATGCTGAAGATGATTCTCAGTATGTTACTTACTCAGGCAGTATGCATTCCAAACTATCTGGCATTTCCGACATTCTATTAGGCACTTTAAGTTCTTAGCACTTCACCTGTGCCCTTTCCTAAGCCCAATGGTCACCCACTCCTCTTCCCCACACATGTTAAAACCTGCCTCTCTGTATCTTCTCCTCTCTTCATTCTCCTTCCCCCTGTTTTCATTCTTTCATCTAGTCATACCAATGTGTGTGCCTGTTCCATGTCAAAACAATGGCCAAATGGACTGTCCCTCCCCCTTTTTCATCCCAGCTGTAATGGTCATCTGGGTTTCAATTCAAGAAGAGGATTCATATCCGTTTATTTTTGTATGGGACTTGTGTATTGACTTGCCAGTATAGTTTCTACACTTTCCTCATGTGTGAATGATTGTTCTAGGGCCCATTTCCATGGCATTGTGGGATGAAGTACTAAGTGTATGGTTTGCCATCTTGGTTAATTACTCCATTGTCAGCCTATTTGGAGTGGGCTACTGCTGCTCACAGTCACAGGCTTGGCAGGTGCTCTATGCTCGTCTCCATGAACACCAGTGACGGCTCTCCAGACACATCAGATGTCCCTAAGGCACTAGAATGAGGGGATCTTTATCCCTCTCTGAATTCATGTCAATATTTCTTAGTGTTGCTTCTAATTCCTCTTGTCTCTCTTTGTGTGCTACTGGTCTAAATCATCTACAAATCTCTCAGGGCAGATCCCTCCATGACGAAGTGCAGCAGGACATTGTCCTAGTGTCCCTTAAAGGGACAGCACACCAGGATTGATGAATCTGGAGAACCCCTGCCTCCCCCCATGGCAAGGTGGACGAAGCCTGGGGATCTTTCCCATGCTGCCCTCAAGCCCATCAACATGAAGCAAGTGGTTGAAACCATACCTCTTTGGTTAACCTGCCTTTCACAAACAAGGACAAACAGGGTACTTGGTCACAGATACCAACCAAGAACGCAATGGCTTCATAGGGAGGATATCCCGGGAGGATAGCTCAGCGGCAACATGCTCGCCTTGGAACTAAGACGGCACAAAGCAACACAGTTTCGATCCACGGGTCTGCACTTAAAATCTCTAGGTATTTAAGCACGTTATAAATACGCAACTAAGACAAACAACTATGCAACTAAGATAAACAACTCCTGTAACAGCGCCTCCAGCTTTAACAATGCAAAGTAAAAAAACTAAATAGTGCCCCAAGAGCAAAGGAATGAGGAAAACCCTTACAAGAGTCAAAGCAGACCTCAAGAGTCAAAGAAATGTCTGAACAGGCAGTCTTAAGTTATTTTTTTTATTTTTTTTATTTTCTGAATAGCAGATCATTGTCCACAAATCTCAATATGATGGGGAGTCTGTTCAATAGGGAACCTATTGGGATGATCATCACTCTGCCCCAAATGAATGGTTCATGGTGAGTGAGCAAGAGCCAGTTGATCTTAATACTCTGTAAAGGTGGCACTTTGTATTTGGTGAGTTTCTGTCTAATATGGGTTGATGGTTTCCAGAATGCGCGATGAATGGTTCACAACTATTTAAAGGATATGCACATGTCCACAGTAAGCCAGAGTAGAGATTCGAAGCAGGGATGGTGTGGTATCGGGATAGTATCCCCCGAATCAACTTGGCACCACATATTTTGCATTATTTCAGTTGATGAGTAAGGACTGTGCAGTGTTCAGGCAGATGCAGTTTCAGTCGTGAAGTTAAGAGTCTACAGAATCCCTGTTTAATTAGAGGTAATGAGACATGTTCAAAAAAGCCAAAATGCTATTTCGCATATTTAGGTGAAAGAGGCATTTCTAGGTAGCACAAACTTACCTTTTAAAATTAAATCATTAGTATCAACCAACTCGTACCTTTAGTTCCACTAGCCAATTTCTACTGGTTTGTCCAATAGCCTGATGCGTTTCGTGGGGAGGAGACAGGTGATTTTCTGAACTGGGTCCATACCTGTATCAATCCATGCCCTTTTGCCTTTTCATGAGGCTTTAAAGACCCACCTTTTAATAGATATTATTATATTTTGTATTACTGTGACTTTGTGCATGATTCACCTGTTCGCGGATGCTGTTAATTCTGCCTGGTGTAGTGCATTATAAATACTAATAACAATACAAATCCCTTTGTTGTGGGATGAAGGACGAGCATGACATCAAAGGAGATGCTCAAGTACTTAGCTGCCGTAACTAGAGTGGGGGTTGGCTACACCTGTAGTAGCCAGCCAAGTAAATTGAAAAGTGAACAGGATCACAACAATTAATGCAAGCAATGCTAGTTGTTGGTGCATTGAGGCATACGCCATTGTCAATTACTCATTCATTGATGTGGGACAGACATGTATAAACTGCCTCATTCTAAGACAGAGGACGACTACCCCACTTGTATTTCTCTATCACGGAGAAAGGAAGCAATTCAGTCTAAGTCACAACCATTAAAATCATAAGAGTTTCTGCCAAACATGAGCTGGGTGTGCCATCCTCGTGGTTGGCAACCTGGGAAATTCAGTGTTGGCAGTGGGCGTGTTTATAGGTTTATGCCTCAATATCTGTTACCCAATTCTGCACCAGTAAAATGACTGTCTCAAAATGTCGTTGTTTTTGTTCTCTGAGCTTCTCTGATGCAGGAGCTTTACTTGTTAAAGTGCTGCTACAGTTGTTTGTGGAGAAGCTTGGCCCATACGTTGAATGCAGTAAGTGCTCTAGATATTAAGAATATGTCAAACACACATCATGCATGTGAACATCATCAATATCGCTCAGGGAAGAGAATGGTGGCCACTTACTCCAGCAGTGCAGTCCGCGTTGGTGTTAGCATCTCAATGCATGAGCCGGTCAGGTGCCCACCAAGCACTTTCATATTTGTGCAGATCCCCACTTCATGGGACACTCTCCAGATTCACTGCAACCCTCCTCTTTGCTCCCTCTCCTCTCTATGCTCGATTACAGCACCTTTGGTACTCATTTTGCTCGTTAGGAGATAGGTAATCCCGAGCATGCTGGGAGGGTGAATGCCTTATCCCCCGCAGCTCGATGTTCAAAGCTCACCCTCTGCTGCAGGCAATGGAAGTTTAGTACAACTTATTGAATCCACACATCTGCCATAAAAACTTCAGATGGCACAAATGTTATCCTCTTTATTGAGTGATCTCATATGGAACAATACTGGCATTCCAAGTGCATCACTCCAGTAATTACCCTACAACAATGCACTGTTAGGCAATAACTGGACTAGTAACCATGTGGGAGACTACACCACCCTTGTCCTCTTGGTATTAGGTAACCCACCTATCGGTATAGGTCTGTACTACACAACTTGGTAGTATGACTGAGCAGCCAGACTCATCTCAAGAGGGGTAAATGTGAGCTGTAGAGCTGTAGCATCGAAATTCACAAATACAAGTATCCAAATAACACTTACGCTCAAGGTTTTCTAGTAAAATAATAATGTATTTATTTAATCATTTATTTAACGGTCAGTTTTAAATAACCATTCTTTAAAAAGGTCAAGGTACAACAATACAAATATACTTCAAAATACTTTCTCAGAATCAAGGCAAAGCACTCTAAAGATACTCTTTAGAGATGCTTCATACACACTTCCGACACCCGGAGGTGACTTCACTAACTAGGACAGTAATGGCATGTATCACTTTTTGTTCTTGGTCACATTCTGAGGTAGGGAAAAAGGAAAGGGTAAGGGAAGGAAAAAGGTTAACAGGTTCTCAGAGCATGTGAGCTCTTTTAAATCTCCCAATGAAGTCTAGATAAAACTTTCCCAGCAATATTAGTTAAAAACCAATGTATCACCTATGAGGGACAGTTAAGATCAATGTCAATGGACTGGAAGAGTCTGCAGGGAGGCAGGACAGCTAAAGTTAATTGGAGCGAGGTCTATGGAGCTGAGGCACTTCTTAGATAGCAAAAACTCTTGGACAAAGTTAGAGAGTTTGTTGTAGAAAATCACTGTTGGGCCACAACCTGGTATACTTGTGAAAGTTAGAGCTCAGATCAACTCTGAAAACACAGCTACTGAAAGTCTCAACTGAGACAGAGTGGTAAGTACCCTTTAGTCAGCACAGTACCTAAGGTTAGAAGAAGAGGATCCAGCTGGCTTCTGTCTTGGTCGCAGTGTTGCAGATCCTGTGTTCCTGGACTAAAACATGGGGACAAGAAGGAGGACGTCTGGAGGACTCCTGCACAGCAGTTTGGAGGTCGGCGGCAGCTACAGGCTCTTTTCAATTCAGCAGCACTTCACGGTTACAACGTGCGGTAAACAGCCCCACCGCAGATCTTCGACACCGGTTGGGCTTCTTTCACTCCTTCAGTCCAGCATTCTGGTGAGGTGACTCGAGCTTGTTTCATTCAGTGGTCGACTCTGTCTTCAATCCAAGAAGCCTCGCCTTTTATGCAGGTTTCTCCCATTCATGCATAGCCTAGCTGTCACAGCAGGAAGGCTGTCCTGCAAGTACAGCCAGCCAGCCAACCAGGATTGGGTACATTCAGGTAACCAAGGAGACTAAGGACAGGGAGCTTCAGGCACCTCCCTCACTTCCTGCCCTGCCAGACACACTGGAACCAGAGGCAGGTTTCAGTACTGAACCCCGCCAAAGGACAAATTAAACTAAGGGTTTAAAACTGGTTTGACGTGCAGAGTAAAACCCAAGAAAGACCTCACAGACAAGAAATGGCGAACAAAAAAGAAAACCATGGGCATTCTGGCACAATGGTCACCGGTGGGTCCTATACTGCAGCCGAGGATTCAGCCTGCGGTAGAAACGTACAATCGTAGGAAAATTAAACCACTACCACAGCCATTTAAAGTAGTGAGCGTAACATAAAAAATGTAAATGTTAAATGAGTAAGTAGAAAAAGGGGCTACTAAGTAGCCCCCTAGCACTCCACATAAGATGGGGTGTGCTGGATCTACAGAGAGAAAAGATACGTAAAGTCAATTTAACTTTACTATTCTTGGGAACAGTAGTTCTTACAAGAAAAGTTAATTAAACCTTCAAAGAAATCTTAAAGGATTTCTCAGTGACACTGCACTGAAGGTGCTGTGTGTCACCATACACAAAGTAGATGCCTATGGAGTTTGTCAGACTCCAGAAACAAAGGAAACACATAATCCAAATAAGATCAAAATACAGGAAACAGTGAGAAAAACGGCTCCAGCAAAATAACTCAGGGCCTCAAAGGTTGAAGGGAATAGCAGAGACATGAGAATTCTCCCTAACATGCACCAATTACCATCTTGAAAAATGAAACACTCCCTCTGCAGTCACTATCCTATAAAAAGATGAAGGTCGTAAGCCATGTGCTAAATCTCGTAGGGATTCTCTCTCTGTGAAGGATAATTTTATATCCAACCACTTAACTGGTCAGGATATGGTGGACCATGCCCTGGGGTAGCATGATGTGCAGCCAAGTACTTAGACAATCATATCCTTGCAGCATTTAAATTTAAATCATCTGCAGAACTGCACCAAGATTTGCTGCCATACTACACAGGTTTATCATTATGAAGAGATTTCAATCCCTCACTAATGTAACCCAGAGTTTCTGCTTCTCTTAATATGCCATTACAGGAGAGTCACTGACCCACTGCTCCTATTCCCCCCTGTTGTGTTTCTCTGGGTTCTTTCAAAATGTATCCCTCACTAGAGTATAGCATGTAGAGTGAAAGCAGGCATACTCGCATACATAGACATGCTCAGGCCTTCAATAATGACAGGAGCCTTCAGTAACTTGCATCCTCTTTATTTGTGTCCCTGCAGCAAACTGCTGCTTCCGGGGCTCCCACTGCACATGCGCGTACCTCGCGCATGCTGATTGGTCCATGTGATGGAGCGTTGAGGCTTCATTAACCGTGTCCTTGCCAGGACACTACATCTCCCCCCATTGAGTAAAACAAAAGTCACTTGCAGTTCTGTCTTCCCAGTACTGCAATAGACGTACAGGTATTCAAATGCATCTGGTCAGCCTTGTCGTACGCCCCTCCAGCTACTCTTCAGTCTCTTCCCTCACCAGCTCATTACTTGAGCCCAGGGAGTTGTCTCTCTCATCCTGTTCTTGGTCTTCTTCCTTGTACAACTTGAACTGGGAGCCGTTTCGAGTGACCACCTTGGTGGGAGAACGAGCAGTTACCATTGTTCCATTGATGTGAGATACCGTCAGATAGTCAGGATAAAATTTAGAGTCTGGTTTCCTGTCTTGCAATCTACAGACAAGCACTTTGTCTCCGTTTTGCAGATCAGAGTTCTTGGCTTATCTCCTGTCATTGGCATATGTCTCCATTCCATGCTTCTTGTGTGCATCCGTCACTCGGGCTTGTTCCGCATCCTCATTTGTGTCACTTGCTAGGTAGGGAAGTCTGGTTCTTATTCGCCTGCCAAACAGCAACTCTAAGGGACACTTTCAGGTCAAACCATGCATGGAGTTCCTCTAGTCCAACAGCAAGTTACACAGAGCTTCATTGTATGACAGGGATCATAACTCATTCAGTTGGAGGTCTCTTTTTAAGCTGCCCATGAATCGCTCCACCATGCTGTTTGCTTGTGGCCATACAGGAGTTTCCTTTCTATCGTGGATACCCATGTATTGCATACATTTCGCAAACCCAAACTGATTTCAGGACTTCTGGAATGCCCCATGTGGAGAAGATGCTATTGAGCACCAGTATGACAGCACTGGCAACCGTGGACGATGCCATGTGTACTAGAGGGAATTGCAAATACTCATCCATAATGACTAGCCAATATTTGCTTTCCCCAAAAGGATTGAAAACGTCAATCGCCAGGTGTGTCCAAGGGAGCCTCAGCATGTCGGACATCTTTAGGGGTTTAGGGTTATTTGCTTGGACATGCACTGGCACAGGTGGTAGGCACCCATTGTGCGTTCCACCATCTAATCTAGTTCTGTGAACAACATGTTGTCTCTTTGTGGCTGAAACCACCTGGTGTCCTTCATGAAGCTAGACCTCCTACAAACTGATGCTGCAGATCCATGAGAATTACTATTCTATGTCCTTGCATGACAATCCCTTCTGCAGATATTGATAACTCCTCTATTAAGTTCCTGAAGGGCTGAAGTTCTATCGTGGCACACTCTCCCACTTGCCTGTTTGTGAAGTTGCTACCCCTCCACCTTCAGGACCTGATCAGATCCTTTACCTGCTTCAGTGTGGTGTCCTGTTGTGTGTGTTCCAGGGTCATTGTTGGTGTGTTGGCCCTACGGGGCCCGTGATGGTTGAGGAAATTCACATACTACTCTGCCATTGAGTTGCTGCTGGAGGTGCCCATCAGTGGGTACTAGGACCTGAAATCTTTCGGGTTGTGTTCCTTTCACGGCTTGCAAACAATCGTGAAGACAAAGTCCTGCAGTCGCAGGCCCCGTCTTGCATTTAGAGCTTCCGTAGATGGTCACCAGGGTTTGGTGATCTGTCATGATCATGTAAGAATTGCCGAGGAGAAACATCTGAAAGTGCTTGCAAGCCCATAAAATGGCCAGACCCCCCTTTTCAGATTACAAATATCTTGTTTCTAGCTCTGACAGGCTCTTGCTTCTGTAGGCAATTACTGTTCTGGTGGGAATTCTCCCCCTGCTGGATGTTTTGACAAAATCGCCCCAGGCCAACTGGACTAGCATCCACAATTACTTCTGTGCACATGTTTGGGTCGAAGTAAGCCATGCAATCAGCCTAGACAATGTCCCTCTGTATTTGTGTGAAGGCAGCCTCACATTGTAACAATTGCTCACATGTACCCTTTCTTGAAATATTTCAGCTGCCGAGCAGATGCCAAAACAGAGTCTCTTGTATCTGAAGAGCCCAATTGGTGTGGAAAAAGTAGTGATGTATCGGGATTGTTGGACTATCATGATCTGATGATAGCCTTTGTTCAGATCAAGCTTCGAGAAAACTTTCCTTTCAAACAATTTAGCAGGATGATCATGTCATCTAGGTGCATTCCGGGATGCCTCTCACGCCTGATGGCCTTGTTTGCTTGTTGCATGTCCATACATATGCGTATGTTATTGGGGGACCCTCGCTTGGGTACTACCACTATGGGGGACGCCCAGGGGGTCAGACAATCAGCTGGTTCTGTTACTCCTTCCTTCAGCAAGCACAGTATCTCTTCTTTGACAAGTGGTTGCAGATAAACTCGTATTCTCCTTGCATGCTGAGCTACGGTCATTATGGATTTGTCAATTTAAAGTGTCACAGGGTCTCCTTTGAGGTATCCAATGCCCTCAAAGAGAGTCGGAAAGGCTTGCATGACTGACAGTATGTGTTGCATGGTGTAGGACACAGCCACAATTTCCATCTCAAAAGCAGTGGTGTGCCCTAGTAGGTCGCTCTCAGGGACTTACCCTTGCAGTACATGAAATTCATCTCATGCACATTTCTCTTTGTAGCAAATTGTTGTGGAGAACTTCCTGTGATTCCGCACTGGTCCTCACGCAGCCCACTGAAAAACTCTTATATCAGATTACCTTAGTTGGGGTGGAGAAGCCATCTTGTGATATTGTGATATACACATGATGTTTAGGGTGGAGCTGGTATCGATGAGGAACTTGGCTTGGTGATTGCCCACCAGTAGAGTGATGTTGCCCTCCGATGCTGCAGTCATTCCATTCATCGTATAGACGTAATACGTAAAGTGTCATCTGTAGAGGGCAAGGGCGACAGAGATCTTCCTATCACTTTCCTGACATGTCTCACAAGGTCTCTCCCTGCACCTGCATTTCTTCTTGGTGCAGATCAGCGTGTGTTGGACTGTGATTTATACGGCATGGATTTGTACCCCTGTTACTGTCCAGGTGGAGACTTGCAGGCAATGACAGGTGATTCTCCCTACCAGGCTTGTCCAAAGGCAGCACACTTCACACCTTCCTGATGAGGGAATGGAAAGCCACATCTCTAGCATTGTCCTGGTAATGAAGGTCCTTGGGATGCGCTGCTGTTTGTAGGCCTGCCTCGAACTGGAGCTGTTGATGAGACCTGATTTCCTTGTTCACTTTCCTGTAGTCTTGGCGGTTTCAATTTGCGAGGGTTGCGTATCCGCTCAAGACTCCATCCTAGCCATTTGTAATATGGTTGCCAGAGGAAGCGGTTCACATGGTAGCTTTTTCCTGCACGATGCCGACAAATATCCTCCTGTAATCCTTAGTCCAATGGACTGCCCATTTGCAAATTTGTGAAATTCACAGTGTGCCACTAATTTACGAAGGCGGGTGGCAAAAGCGTCCATGGATTCACCCACCATCTGGCATACAACATTGAATGTGTGTCTCTCATGATCAATGTTGCGCTGCTGGTCAAAATATTTGCTCAGCGCTTCTTTAAGGCTAGCGGGAAAGTAGGTATGAGATCTTCCACTTCATCTCCCACTAGATTCACCAGCAGCCACCTGGCGGACTTGTCAGAGACGCAGTTTGATCATGGGCATGTAAGTCATTTTCAAATCTGCAGATCCATCTCTCCCATCAGGGATCCATCTCTCCCATCGGGGCCCCATGCACGGGTGGACTGGCCGATAGGGAACTCTGGAGATTTCCCACTAGGCCTCTGCAGCCTGGGCCTCTTTTGTGTGGTATTTCAGAAATTTCCCATAGGAAAAGGATTGGGTTTGCTGAAAATGTGTAATATGGGGCCATTTTGAACATTATTTCAAGGGCCTCTTTTGGCTCCCAGTCCACCCCTGGCTCCAGGACTTGTTGGTCACCCATGTCCAGTCCGGTTCAGTGAAAGGCTGCTGTACTACCTGGGTCTTCATCTTCTGACATTTTGGCAGTCAGCTGAGTTTGGCGCCTCTTCACAACCTTGTCTGCAGCACGCGTCGCTGTGAGCGTTGTCTTACCTTCTTATTTTCAGGTAAGAAATCCCTCCTTGGTCACCATTTTCGTGTTTCTCTTTGTTTCTTTGATTGTATTCCACTAGAGGATAGCATGGAGAGGGAAAGCAGGAACACTCACATATATAAACAGGCCCAGACCTGTATTAATGACAAGCACCTTAAATAACTTGCACATTCTTTATTCCTTTCCCTGCAGCGAACTGCCACTTCCTGTGGTCCCTACTGTGCATCCGCAAACCTTATGCATGCTGATTGGTCCATGTGACAGAGCTCTGAGGCTCCGTTAACCATGTCCTTGCCAGGACACTACACCCCCTTTCCATTTTAAACCAGTAATCTCCAAGTGGGTGCTTAATATCCCAAGTTAACGAAAAACATTTCCTACAAATAATTTGCTGTTCTGTTTTACAAGACCTTAGCACACTGAACACTCCTCAAGGAGTGCAAGTTCACTCAGGACCAATAGACGGTGTTCATGTGGGACTTATTCCCTCGATTACCATCCCTTTTTCCCCTGTGGGAGTCAATAATGCCTAATTCATAGACAGTTTGTGCAAGCGATTGCAAATACTGCACATCAGAATTCTACTAAGGAGAGCATACATATGTAATGAAAATATGTGTAAAAACGTATAGGTATGGGATGTGTTTTGTAAGCAATCTTGGAATCGAGCAAATTTAAGTAATGATTTCACAGAATATTTAAAAAAATATATAAGTATTCCACATGCAAAAAGGGGTATGATATGTGGAAAATGGGGGAGGTGATGTACAAGGTTTTTATTATACAGAAAATGTATGATTGCAAGCACTATTAGGTCAACAGCTTGTGATACATTGCAAAAACAGCAATAGTTCTCTAGCGTTTTGATGGCAGCCTATGTATTCCTTTTCTAAATGCTAGTTGCAAAAGTTAGAGAGAAAAAAATAATCAGTGGCAACAAATGTAATGGTCAGCAACTCTCACTTTCACTGATCACATGTCAAGATCTTTTTGTTCAGGTCTGATAGATGTTCTATCCAAGCGAGCATTTGTTCTCTTCTGGGGTATTTCTTTCACAATAGTTTGCACTTACGTTTGCACTTATGCCTTCTAGTCCCACATCAATGCACATGATTGAGGTCAGTTGCTTCTCTTTTGCTTGGGGAGTTCAGGCTGTAAAACATTTATGTTTTTAATAACTTTTCTGGGACATAGAAATGCATTTCCATTTCCACAGAATAGTAAATGGCTCCCTTGCTTTTATGAATTGTAAAGTAGTGTACATGGGGTTTCATTCACCAGAAGCGTGAAGCCATATGCTGTAAAAAAATAATAAAAAAAAAAACATAGATGAAAGTTTGAAAATGCATATGTTGCAAATAATTTCCATGCTACTGTAAATGTATGCCATTATTGAAAGCAGGATCAGAGAGCAAAGAAACCTGTATATGGGATTTAGCTTCCATATACAAATATCATTAGAAGTGAGAGTTCAAATATGCAAGGCATGTCAAGCCAAATATGAGAAACGTTTTACTCTGTTGTCAGTACTCGGGCATACTAACAAAATGTTGTCGAGCAATGCACACGCAGATATATGTAATTGAACATTCACAGATCTGCAGTATTCCCATCTTGCTACCAGTTTTGCAATTGCAATAAATGTATATATATATATAGGGCCTAATTCATGGAATAGTGCACAGAGATTCTGCAAAGCTCACGCGCTGAGAACGACTCTGCACGAGCCTGAGCGCAGACATTTTTCTGCATGCTTTGGCTATTCATGGAATTGTTCGCACAAAGTTACCGTATATGCAAGTCGTGGCCAGAACACCCCAACACGCCCCCACGCAAATCAAAAACTGCCAGAAACAGCTACTCTTGTGTGCTCCCCTGTATGCGAATACATTCATAGTTTAAACAGTGTGTGCTGTCCCCTGTAAGCAGGTCTGAACCTCAGGGACCCTGCAGGGCGTCTCTCATAACATGCTTACCATTTATCATAACTCAGATAAAACTCTGAAAATCACCGTTCAAAACCCTGTAAACCGTTCCTAAACCCTGCTACACTGCAGACGCACACTCCTAAGTTAGATCAGATCATCATACATGCACCTCTAAATCTGACACACAATCTTGCCTCTGTGCTTGCGAATCCTATGCGCAAGTGTCTGTACACCTGCCTTAAGGTTGCAGAAAGTATAAGGGCGTGTATGGCCATTTGCCCGCTGAGAGGTTGAGCGGACGAATCCATGAATACGTATCATCCCGTGCAATAGTGGGCGTCCGATGGACTGCCTGCCGACTGTCCCTCGTAATGCCCACATTTTCCCTTGTTCTTCACGCATTGGTGTATCGCTCAAGGTACTTTGTGGCTCGCAGAGACGTGCATATCCTGTGTGAAGACTCTGCATACTATGAAAAAGTGCCACGCAATTTGGCGCACAAGGTCCCTATTTAGTGCACAAATGATTCCATGAATCAGGCCCCTAGAGTACACATTTATCCTTGCAGAGGGCATGGCCCACTTCCCAACCACCAACATTATATCAGTATTTTTTGTACTTACATTTTCACACTTTGGAAAAAATAAAAATCAGGACAGATTTGTAAAATCATGCTTTCAGGTCGTTGCTGATGCTCCTCTTACACGTTTGCTGCAATCTTGTCAAGCACTTTGGGCTTTAGCCGCAAGCAGAATTTGTTTTCACATTCAAACTTATCCGGATTTTAAAAAACGTTCGCATATAGCTGGTCCTTGGTGGCCTTACTCAATTTGCAGTTGTGAGCAACCAACCACAGGCTTCTTTTTTGAGCCTCCATCTGCGGACCATCTTAGGAAAGTAGTGACTTTATACATTCAAATCTAGCTATCTAGCTCCTTGCAACAAACACCTGCAGTATTGCAGACATTATAAACATATAGCATATATATGTATTACATGGCCACCAGGAGCAGCGGCTTGGTCCCGAAAGCATGCTTTTGCAAATTTGGTGAAAATCCGTCCAGTAGTTTTTTTTTTAAATGACCAAAAAGTAGGTAAAAAAAAATTAGTGATATATGTGTTTGCTTCGCGGACACACTTCCCTGTTCGCTCCGCGGACAGGACAGGGATTGGGCAAGCGGGTTGCGTGATGTCCGCGGACATCTGACATGCTCTCTCATTGGATGCGGTGAAAGCGTGCAGTGCGTCATGACTTCAGAGATGCCCGCCATCTTTCTTTCTCGCATGAGAGGCTTTAGGGTTTGTCAGGTAAGCAGGAGCGGGATCTGCCGCCTGTAGAGTAAGTCCCCCACGCCAGCTCATGCCTGTGTCTGTCTCCTGTTCCCCCACCCCCCGCTCATGCCCAGTGTCTGCCCTGTTCCTCCAGCCCCCGCTCACGCCATCGGTATACGGTGGCCAGTGGAGGGCCGAGGAGCGGGATCTGCCACCTGCACACAAACTCATGTCAGTGTTTTTGTCTGTCTCCCCTTCCCCCCACCCCCCGCTCATGCCCCGTGTGTCTCTCCCCTCCCCCGCACCCCCACTCATGCCCCGTGTGTCTCTCCCCTCCCCCCACCCCCGGCTCATGCCCCGTGTGTCTCTCCCCTCCCACCCCCCCGCTCATGCCCCGTGTGTCTCTATCATCCCCCCACCCCCCCTCATGCCCCGTGTCTCCCTCCTTTCCCACCCCCACCCCCGCTCATGCCCCGTGTCTCCCTTCTTCCCCCCAAACCCCGCTCATGCCCCGTGTGTCCCTTCTTCCCCCCACCCCCGTTCATGCCCCATGTCTCCCTTCTATCCCCCCCACCCACCGCTCATGCCCCGTGTGTCTCTCCCCTCCCCCCACCCCCGGCTCATGCCCCGTGTGTCTCTCCCCTCCCACCCCCCCGCTCATGCCCCGTGTGTCTCTCCCATCCCCCCACCCTCCCTCATGCCCCGTGTCTCCCTCCTTTCCCACCCCCACCCCCGCTCATGCCCCGTGTCTCCCTTCTTCCCCCCAAACCCCGCTCATGCCCTGTGTCTCCCCTGTTCCCCTCACCCCCACTGATGCTCTGTGTGTTCCTCCCATTCCCCCCACCCCCCACTCCCTGCTCATGCCCCGTGTGTGCCCTGTTCCCCCCCACCCCCGTTCATGCCCCGTGTCTCCATTCTTTCCACCCCCCACCCCCTGCTCATGCCCTGTGTCTCCCTTGTACTCCCCCACCCCCGCTCATGCCCCGTGTCTCCCTCCTTTAACCCTCCACCCCCGCTCATGCCCCGTGTGTGCCCTGTCCCCCCCACCCCCCGCTCATTGGCCGTGTTTTCCATTTTTCTCCCCCCACCCCCCGCTCATGCCCCGTTTCTCCCTTCTTCCCCCCACCCCCCACTCATGCCCCGTGTCTTCGTTCTCCCCCCCACACCCGCTCCTGCCCCGTGTCTCCCTTCTTTCCCCCCGCTCATGCCCGTGTCTCCCTTCTTTCCCCCCACCCCCGCTCATGCCCCGTGTCTTCCTTCTTCCCCCCACCCCCCGCTCATGCCCCTTGTCTCCCTTCTTCCCCCCACCCCGTTCATGCCCCGTGTCTCCCTTCTTTCCACCCCACCTCCCACCCATGCCCCGTGTCTCCCTTCTTCCCCCCACTCCAGCTCATGCCCCATGTCTTCCATCTTCCCCCCACCCCCTGCTCATGCCCCGTGTCTCCCTCCTGTACCCCCCACCCTCCACTCTTGCCCCGTCTCTCCCTCCTGTACCCCCCACTCCCCGCTCATGCCCCGTGTCTCCCTTCTTCCCCCCACCCCCCGCTCATGCACCGTGTCTCCATTCTTCCCCGCCAACCCCCCGCTCATGCCCCGTGTCTCCTTTCTCCCCCCACCCCCACTCATGCTCCGTGTTGGAACAGGGCAGTCGGGGCCCCACCCCCGCTCATGCCCCATGTCTCCCTTCTCTTCTTCCCACCCCCCGCTCATGCACCATGTCTCCCTTCTTCCTCCCCACCCCACGCTCATGCCCCATGTCTCCCTCCTGTACCCCCCACCCCCCACTCTTGCCCCGTCTCTCCCTCCTGTACCCCCCACTCCCCGCTCATGCCCAGTGTCTTCCTTCTTTCCCCGACCCCCGGCTCATGCACCATGTCTCCCTTCTTCCTCCCCACCCCACGCTCATGCCCCATGTCTCCCTTCTCCCCTCCACCCCCTGCTCATGCCCCGTGTCTTCCTTCTCCCCCACCCCCTCTCATGCCCCGTGTCTCCCTTCTCCCCCCACCCCCCGCTCATGCCCCGTGTCTCCCTTCTTCCTCCCCCACCCCCCGCTCATGCCCCGTGTCTGCCATGTTCCCCCACCCCCGCTCATGCCTCGTGTCTCCCCCCTGTACACCCCCGCTCATGCCCGTGTCTCCCTACTGTACCCCCCAACCCCCGCTTATGCCCCGTGTCTTCCTTTTCCCCCCCACTCCCCGCTCTTTCTCAGTGTCCCCCTTCTTTCCCCCTACCCCCGCTCATGCTCCGTGTCAGCACTGTTGGAACAGGGCGGACATGGGGCATGAGCGGGGGTGGGGAACCCACCTTGCCCTGCCCCCGCTCATGCCATGTGTCTCTCCTGTTCACCCCCACCCCCGCTCATGCTCAGTGTCTGTCTCCCTCCTTTTCCCCCGCTCATGGCCCGTGTCTCCCCTGTTCACTCCCACCCCCCGCTCATGCCCATGTCTCCCTTCTCCCCCCCACCCCCCGCTCATGCCCGTGTCTCCCTCCTTTCCCGCTCATGCCCCGTGTCTCCCTTCTTTCCACCCCCCACCCCCTGCTCATGCCCCCTGTCTCCCTTCTTTTCCCCCACCCCCTGCTCATGTGCTCATGCCCCGTGTCTCCCTTCTTTCCACCCCCGCTCATGCTCTGTGTCTCCCTTCTTTCCACCCCCCCGCTCATGCCCCGTGTCTCCCTTCTCCCCCCGCTGATGCCCTGTGTCTCCCTTTTTCCCCCCCACCCCCTGCTCATGCCCGTGTCTCCCTTCTGTCCCCCCAACCCCCGCTCATGCCCCCTGTCTCCCTTCTTTCCCCCACCCCCTGCTCATGCCCCGTGTCTTCCTTTTCCCCACCCCCGCTCATGCCCTGTGTCTCCCTCGTGTTACCCCCACCCCCGCTCATGCCCCGTGTCTCCCTCGTGTTAACCCCCACTCATGCCCCATGTCTCCCTTCTTCCCCCCCACCCCCGTTCATGCCCCGTGTCTCCCTTCTTTCCACCCCACCCCCCACCCATGCCCCGTGTCTCCATTCTTCCCCCCACCCCTTACTAATGCTTCATGTCTCCCTTCTCCCCCCAGCCCCCAGTTCATGCCCCGTGTCTCCCTTCTTCCCCCCACTCCAGCTCATGCTCCATGTCTTCCATCTTCCCCCCCACCCCCTGCTCATGCCCCGTGTCTCCCTCCTGTACCCCCCCACTCCCCACTCTTGCCCCGTCTCTCCCTCCTGTACCCCCCACCCCCCGCTCATGCCCCGTGTCTCCCTTATTCCCCCCACCCCCCGCTCATGCCCTGTGTCTTCCTTCTTTCCCCCACCCCCCACTCATGCACCGTGTCTCCCTTCTTCCCCTCCAACCCCCCGCTCATGCCCCATGTCTCCTTTCTCCCCCACCCCCCGCTCATGCTCGGTGTTGGAACAGGGCAGACACAGGGCATGAGCGGGGGTCAGGGCCCCACCCCCCGCTCATGCTCCATGTCTCCCTTCTTTCCCCCCCACCCCCCGCTCATGTACCGTGTCTCCCTTCTTCCTCCCCACCCCCCGCTCATGCCCCTTGTCTCCCTTTTCCCCCCCACCCCCTGCTCATGCCCCGTGTCTTCCTTCTTCCTCCCCTACCCCCCGCTCATGCCCCATGTCTGCCATGTTCCCCCACCCCCCGCTCATGCCCCGTGTCTCCCTCCTGTACCCCCCACCCCCCGCTCATGCCCGTGTCTCCCTACTGTACCCTCCAACCCCCGCTTATGCCCCATGTCTTCCACTTCCCGCTCATGCTCCGTGTCCCCCTTCTTTCCCCCACCCCCGCTCATGCTCCGTGTCAGCACTGTTGGAACAGGGCGGACATGGGGCATGAGCGGGGGTGGGGACCCCACCTTGCCCTGCCCCCGCTCATGCCCAGTGTCTCTCCTGTTCACCCCCACCCCCGCTCATGCTCCGTGTCTGTCTCCATCCTTTTCCCCCCGCTCATGGCCCGTGTCTCCCCTGTTCACCCCCACCCCCCGCTCATGCCCGTGTCTCCCTTCTCCCCCCCACCCCCTGCTCATGCCCCGTGTCTCCCTCCTTTCCCGCTCATGCCCCGTGTCTCCCTTCTTTCCACCCCCCACCCCCTGCTCATGCCCTGTGTCTCCCTTCTTTTCCCCCACCCCCTGCTCATGCCCCGTGTCTCCCTTCTTTCCACCCCCGCTCATGCTCCGTGTCTCCCTTCTTTCCACCCCACCCCCCTCTCATGCCCCGTGTCTCCCTTTTTCCCCCCCACCTCCCGCTCATGCCCGTGTCTCCCTTCTGTCCCCCCAACCCCCGCTCATGCCCCGTGTCTCCCTTCTTTCCCCCCCCACCCCCTGCTCATGCCCCGTGTCTTCTTTTTCCCTAGCCCCGCTCATGCCCCGTGTCTCCCTCGTGTTACCCCCCACCCCCACTCATGCCCGTGTCTCCCTCGTGTTAACCCCCACTCATGCCCCGTGTCTCTCTCCTGGTCTTCCCGACCCCCCGCTGATGCCCTGTTGTGTTCTCTTTATACACCCCACCTTCCTTTTCGATGGTGTCCATCTTGGTAAAAGATTTTCCTTCCTACACCGGGACGCCTGCCTGCAGCGTCCCGGTTCGTGAAGAAAAATCTTTTTTTACCACCCCGGGTTCCCACTTTGAGAACCTAGGATGCTAGTGGTCTTCCTCCATAGAAAAGGATGTTATGGTTATGTTGCACTAATAAAAACCTATGAAATTCAGTAAAAAAACTTTGTTAAAAGGACGTTATGGTTAAGTTGCGCTACTAAAAACCTATGAAATTCAGTAAAAAAACTTTGTTAAAGGGACGTTATGGGTAAGTTGCGCTACTAAAAACCTATGAAATTCAGTAAAAAAACTTTGTTAAAGGGACGTTATGGTTAAGTTTTGCTACTAAAAATCTATGAAATTCAGTAAAAAAAACTTCATAGAAACGCAACAAATAATCCTGACAACACGTAGAGTGTTCATGGAATAAGACAAGAATTAGACTTCTGTGCTGGAATGGTGAAATTCACTATAAACTCACAAGAAGATCCACAAGAATTTCTATTTTGCTTACTACAAGGACTGGAAAACAAAAACATACCTATAAATAAAATCTTCCAGATATCATACATGTGGAGACATATGTGCACTCTCTGCAACAATGTGACACAGGAACAAATCCCTAATGAGCGCTTCATGTATGTATCCATACCTAATTGTGAATTTGTTCCATTTCAGCAGCTTGTACAAAATGCAAACCATGGTAGATTATGTACTACCTGCAATTCAGATAATCGCTCCACCATACTAATACAAACACATAGTAAATACATAATACTAATGCTTCTATTTTACAATGCAGATGGTACCAAAAACAACTGTTTCAAATAACAGCATCAGAATACCGCTCGTTACGGATGTATTCTGAAGATCCCAGATTCAGACAAAATGTGAATACATATTCCACCTACTCTTTGAAAGTGAACTAGCAACTCTATGTTACGGAGTTGCACACACATTAAAATCAGGAACCCACTTTCAACATATGTCAGGTACGCAATTACTACAAAAAGTGCAAGAAAAAGATGAGGTTTTACAATCAAGCATTACAAATCTGTTTGCAAACATGCTTGGTACGAAATAGTACTGGTTCCTATGTCACGAAGATGTATGTTGTATGATAAGAAACCGTGGCCCACCCACTTGATCTGTTACATTAAGCTGTGCAGAATATGCATGGGAAGATTTACATGATTTCCTATGCATATCAAACAAAAACAAAACAAACATAGATATACAAACACCTGGAGAACTATGCTCTCTAGATTCTGTTAATGTTTCAAGATATTTCCACCATCGTTTCATTGCTATGCTACACTTTATTTGTAATAAAACTGTTCCTACCCTCGGAGAAGTGCAACACTTCTTTTAGGGGAAAAGAATACCAAGCCAGAGGAGCACCACATATCCACATGCTTGTATGGATTAAAGATGTTCCTTAATTTGGTGAAGACAGTGATTCCACTGTTTTACAGTTTATCGAAAAATATGTCACTTGTGAAATTCTATCAAAAGCAACAAATAGTGATCTTTATGCACAAATTGACAACTTCAAAGACACAAATGTGGCAAATATTGTCGCAAATACAAAAACAAAGGGAAATACTTCACCAAATGCCGCTTTGGTTTCCCTAGACCAGTTACAGAAACAGGTGAAGTGAACAACCCCATGTCTTCAGTTAGACATAGTGTTAAAGGTAAGTCACCTAAGAACTCATATTACATAAAAAGAACAGAAGAAGCAAAATATATCAATGATTATAATGCAGTCATTGCCTTCTTATAGAATGCAAACATAGATGTGCAGTGCATTGCAGACAATTCCACTGCAGTTGCACAATATGTTACAGCCTACTTAACAAAAGCAGAAAAAACAGAGCTTCAACACCTCTGGAATTACCTATCATCAGACAAAACACTATCTCAGAAATTGTACAGCTTAGGTATAAAAATGCTCTCTCATAGAGAATGTGGCTCCTGTGAAGCAGCAGATTGTTTAACCAGTACTGCTTTGTATGGAAAATCTGAAAATTTGGCATGGCTAAGTCTTGGTCCTGCTAAATCTAGAAAAAGAGTTCTCAAATCATATGAGGACATGGAACCAATAGCCAAAAATTATCCCAACAGCCAAGACATTTTGGAAAGCTATTTACTAGACACATACTACCCGAACAGGAGTACCACTTTGGAAACCATGTGTCTATACCACATAGTCCAAAACTTTGCATACAAAAATAATATAAAACCCGATGAAAAAAAAGGTAGATATAGAGTGACAGATTGTGAAGGCAGCTTAGTGAAACTTACCAAACGAAGCTTAATTAATCATATTAAAGTATCATTAAAAACTCCTCAACAGAAAGAACTAGATTACATGTCCATGCTAAAACTTTTTAAACCATGGAGAAAAGAAGAAGAGATTCTAGATAACTATGACTCTTATGAAGACGCTTTCAAAGCAAATGAAAGCACTATCACCGATGTAAACTTTACACAGTACAAAACAATGTTGCACAATGAACAGCAACACAAAGAAGAACTCCAGGCCCAACTAGATAAGGACACTCCCGACAGTTGTCAACCTTCTGTAACAGGAAGCCAAGAACCCCTGGGACAGTCACTAATAGCAAATGAGGCTGAATTAGCTATGACAGAAGTAGAAAACACCATGTATCACTATGAAGAAGATACAGAAGATTTAACTGTACTACAATCAATACTGAACAAAGAGCAGCACACCATTTTTGAAGAAGTAACAAAAGAAATTGCACATGGTGTACAACATGAAATTAAAGAACGTACCTGCCAAAATTACAAACCTATACTACTATACGTCAGTGGTGAAGCTGGTTCAGGCAAAACATTCTTAATCAAAATAATCAGCAACTTCCTCCAACAATTGACAAACAACTATCTGTTTTAACAGCCCCCACAGGTTTAGCTGCCTACCACATAGGCGGTATCACTTTACACCGATTACTACTCCTTCCAGTAGAACACCAAAACAAATTAGACTATTACAAACTTTCTACAGAAGCTGCAATGAAACTATGCAGAGTGTTAAAACAAATGAAAATGCTACTAATAGATGACGTGAGATGGTCTCCAATCTAATGCTGGCTTTGATTCACCTCAGATTGCAAGAAGTACTTAAAATAAACTAGGAAGAGCTCATTGGAGGAAAACACATTATTGTTTTTGGAGATCTTCTTCAATTGACACACGTGAAAGGTGAACTTATTTTTAAAACCTTAGGACACAAACTCTGCCGTAAAACTGTTGGCAGCATAGGAAATGTCAACCTTTGGCAACATTTCCAATACAGAGAATTAATAGAAAACATGCGCCAATCTGCAGACCTCACTTACGCCAACATTTTAAAAAGTATTAGAGTTGGTGTACTATCTCAAGAAGCACAAGCAATATAAAAAACCTGGTACATCCATGCATTTTATGGCAATAACTCATGTGCTACTGATGTTATGGAACAATTAGCACACTAAAATGTCAATTGTATGTCCTTAATGCCAACTCTTGCAAGCTGTTCCAAATTCAATGAAACAATGTTGAAAAAAAATACAACCAATAAATGACACTACCCATGTGTCAACAAGCCACAACAAGACTAAATACCTTCGAAAAATCTGTATCCAACACAGCTGGTTTGGAGAAAATATTAAAATTATCCTTAAACTGTAGAGTAATGCTTAAACGTAACGTTGATGTGGAGAAAGGACTAGTTAATGGAGCACTGCGTACAGTTGTTGGCTTTCAAACATAACCACGTGACAACAACATTCAGTTTGTCAATATTCTCTTTGACAAACTTTCAGAAGTAAAAAGGATAAGGCGCTCAACAGCTCGATTCCTTCTCTGCCTCAAACACATGTATGTACGCAGAGAACAATTTTCTCTAACTCTAGCATATGCAGTCACCGTTCATAAATCACAAGGTCTTACGCAAGACAAAGCATTGATAGATATTTGTAACACAGTCTTTAAAGAAGGTATGAGCCACGTAGCACTATCATGCTTACGTACACTTGACAGTCTATTTCTAATCAACTTTGATGCAAGTAAAGTAAACGCTGATATTCTTTGCATTATAGAATACAATAGACTATGTTCACAATACACCCCCATCTAAAAACATATCCTGTTCCACAAAAAGGAAAACCTTGTAAAAGAAAACTAATTCAAACAGAAATGCAACAGGATCTCACTGCAAATTCTCCAAAGAGAGTAAAAGAAGCTAATACTTCATAAATTACCACAACCAAAGAATAACCTATTACTCAAAGTAACTCAGGTACTTCTTCAAAGAAGCAACACACACTCCGAAAAAATGACTTGGACACAGAACTATCTGGTCCATTCAAATTTTCAAATATAACTGGTGTAAGTTGCTACGCAAATGTAGCAATGACTATTCTATTTCAATTGCCACCAATTGTTGACAACATTTAATTACACAGTACAGACCAATTGTGTTTGCAAATGTTAGTCCTTCTTAGAAACGCAACAAACAATCCTGACAACATGTATAGTGTTCATGGAATAAGACAAGAATTGGACTACTGTGCTGGAATGGTGAAATCCACTATAAACTCACAAGAAGATCCACTAGAATTTCTAATGTACTTACTGCAAGTACTGGAAAACAAAAACATACCCATGAATGAAATCTTCCAGATTTCATACATGTGGAAACATACATGCACTCTCTGCAACAATGTGACACAGGAACAAATCCCTAATGAGCACTTTGTGTATGTATCCATACCTAATTGTGAATCTGTTCCATTTCAGCAACTTGTACAAAATGCAAACCATGGTAGATTATGTACTACCTGCAATTCAGATAATCGCTCTACCTTACTAATACAAACACATAGTAAATACGTAATACTAATGCTTCTATGTTACAATGCAGATGGTACCATAAACAACTGCAAGCTGACTGGATTCACATATGGTCAAGTATCACTTGGTAAGAAAACGTTCACACCAATATGTATAATCTACCACGCATGAGCCACAACGAATGCAGGTCACTACACTGCATATATAAAAAAGAAATGTGGATGGTTTCAATGTAATGATAGTACCATTACTCTAAAGCAGAGATTACCAGCAAATCTTACAAACATGTATTTAATGTTCTTAAAACCAGAATTTAATAACTAATCTGTACTTAAACATTAACAAAACTTCAATTAAAAAAACTATAACCTGTTAGAATACTCCAACAGGTATCTAACTGCTCCAAAAATCTGCAACAATCCGAAAGATAGAACATTAGCCAGAAACAAGTGAACACTGAAAACAAACAAACAAATAGACTGTAGCATAACAACAAATGTTTTTTTAATCTGACATGGATTTATTTTCCCACACACCCAATGATTTGAAAAACAAACACAGAAACTGAGCAAATTGCACAGTACACTACTAAATATGAGGGTAAAAAAAAGCTGAAATGTCTATTATGCAATATAATAAGTCTTTATAAAATACATACACTAACATGCTCTTTTCTTTTATTACAGAAATTGAAAAAGAATCTGTACTCCAGTTACCAAACTCATGAAAAAAATATATCCAATCTCAAAAAAATCAAACAGTAAGTATATTCTAATAGAACGCATAAATACTGCTGCATAACAGAACCATTGAAGCAAATATCTAACCATACACCTCAATACAAAATGTTGACTTCCATGGATATGTTATACTACAGTGCTTGTTACCAAACTCTACAATCTTAATGACATGACGTAGCCAAAACTTCACATACCAACTATACAAATCAAACAGTACAGAAACTGTAGATTTCAAACATTTGATAGATATTCGATTCTATGGGTGTGATCTATGGGCGGTGGTTGTGGCCAGGGCCTAGAGTCTTGGGTGTATGGCCTGCAGCCATGCACCCAAGACTCTAGGCCCTGGCCACAACCACCTGAGCATATCACACACATAGGTCACACCCATAGAATCAAACATTTGAACTGTCTATATGTGCCCAGCCATTTCACACTTTCTGCAAAGTTTGGTGAGAATTCATCCAGGGAGAGCGAAGTTGTAAGCCACGCATGGTGGCTTATAACTTCAGTGCATACAACATCAGTCTTGGTGCTTGGCCTTTGTCCATGCAGCCAAGACTCTAGGCCCTGCCCACAACCATCGCAGCATATCACACCCATGGTGGCTTATAACTTCAATACTTATAACATAGGTCTTGGGTGCATGGCCTTTGGCCATGCACTCAAGATTCTAGGCCCTGTACACAACCACCGCAACATATGTACTCCAGTTACCAAACTCATGAAAAAAATATATCCAATCTCAAAAAAATCAAACAGTAAGTATATTCTAATAGAACGCATAAATACTGCTGCATAACATAACCATTGAAGCAAATATCTAACCATACACCTCAATACAAAATGTTCACTTCCATGGATATGTTATACTATAGTGCTTGTTACCAAACTCTACAATCTTAATGACATGATGTAGCCAAAACTTCGCATACAAACTATACAAATCAAACAGTACAGAAACTGTAGATTTCAAACATTTGATAGATATTCGATTCTATGGGTGTGATCTGTGGGCGGTGGTTGTGGCCAGGGCCTAGAGTCTTGGGTGTATGGCCTGCAGCCATGCACCCAAGACTCTAGGCCCTGGCCACAACCCCCTGAGCATATCACACACATAGGTCACACCCATAGAATCAAACATTTGAACTGTCTATATGTGCCCAGCCATTTCACACTTTCTGCAAAGTTTGGTGAGAATTCATACAGGCAGAGCGAAGTTGTAAGCCACCCATGGTGCTTATAACTTCAGTGCATACAACATCAGTCTTGGTGCTTGGCCTTTGGCCATGCACTCAAGATTCTAGGCCCTGCCCACAACCACCGCAACATACCACACCCATGGTGGCTTATAACTTCAGTGCATATAACTTCAGTCTTGGGTGCATGGCCTTTGCCCAGGCACCCAAGACTCTAGGTCTTGGCCACAACCACCACGGCATATCACACCCATGGTGGCTTATAACTTCAGTACTTACAACTTCGCTCTTGGGTGCATGGCCTTCGGCGATGCACCCAAGACTCTAGTCCCTGCACACAACCACCTGATAGATATTCTATTCTATTGGTGTGATGTATGGGTGTGATATGCTGCGGCGGTTGCGGCCAGGTCCTAGAGTCTTGGGTGTATGGCCTATGGCCTACGGTCTGTGGCCATGCACCTAAGACTCTAGGCCCTGGCCACAACAACCTCAGCATATCACACCCATAGATCACATCCATAGAATCAACCATTTTAACTGTCTATCTGTGCCCACCCATATCACACTTTCTGCAAAGTTTGGTGAGAATTCATCCAGGGAGAGCGAAGTTGTAGGCCACCCATTGTGGCTTATAACTTCAGTGCATATAACTTCAGTCTTGGGTGGATGGCCTTTGCCCATGCACCCAAGACTCTAGGCCCTGCCCACAACCACCGCAACATACCACACCCATGGTGGCTTATAACTTCAGTGCATATAACTTCATCTTGGGTGCATGGCCTTTGCCCAGGCACCCAAGACTCTAGGTCCTGGCCACAACCACCATGGCATATCACACCCATGGTGGCTTATAACTTCAGTACTTACAACTTCGCTCTTGGGTGCATGGCCGTCGGCAATGCATCCAAGACTCTAGTCCCTGCACACAACCACCTGATAGATATTCGATTCTATGGGTGTGATGTATGGGTGTGATATGCTGCGGTGGTTGTGGCCAGGGCCTAGAGTCTTGGGTGTATGGCCTATGGCCTACAGTCTGTGGCCATGCACCTAAGATCTAGGCCCTAGCCACAACAACCTGAGCATATCACACCCATAGATCACACCCATAGAATCAGAATTTTAACTGTCTATATGTGCCCACCCATATCACATTTTATGCAAAGTTTGGTGAGAATTCATCTAGGGAGAGCAAAGTTGTAGGCGACCCATTGTGGCTTATAACTTCAGTGCATATAACTTCAGTCTTGGGTGGATGGCCTTTGCCCATGCACCCAAGACTCTAGGCCCTGCCCACAACCACCACAGCATATCACACCCATGGTGTCGTATAACTTCAATACTTTTAACTTAGGTCTTGGGTGCATGTCCTTTGTCCATGCACCCACGACTCTAGGCTCTGCCACAACCACTGCAGCATATCACAACCACAGCCACTGCAGCATATCACACCCATGGTGGCTTATAACTTCAGTGCATATAACTTCAGTCTTGGGTGCATGGCCTTTGTCCAGGCACCCAAGACTCTAGGTCCTGGCCACAACCACCACAGCATACACACCCTTGGTGGCTTATAACTTCAGTACTTACAACTTCGCTCTTGGGTGCATGGCCTTCGGCGATGCACCCAAGACTCTAGTCCACGCACACAACCACCTGATAGATATTCGATTCTATGGGTGTGATGTATGGGTGTGATATGCTGCGGCGGTTGCGGCCAGGTCCTAGAGTCTTGGGTGTATGGCCTATGGCCTACGGCCTGTGGCCATGCACCTAAGACTCTAGGCCCTGGCCACAACAACCTCAGCATATCACACCCATAGATCGCACCCATAGAATCAAACATTTTAACTGTCTATATGTGCCCACCCATGTCACATTTTCTGCAAAGTTTGGTGATAATTCAACCAAGGAGAGCGAAGTTGTAGGCCACCCATTGTGGCTTATAACTTCAGTGCATACAACTTCAGTCTTGGGTGCATGGCCTTTGTCCAGGCACCCAAGATTCTAGGTCCTGGCCACAACCACCACAGCATACACACCCTTGGTGGCTTATAACTTCAGTGCATACAACTTCAGTCTTGGGTGCATGGCCTTTGTCCAGGCACCCAAGATTCTAGGTCCTGGCCACAACCACCACAGCATACACACCCATGGTGTCTTATAACTTCGATACTTTTAACTTAGGTCTTGGGTGCATGGCCTTTGCCCATTCACCCAAGACTCTAGGCCCTGCCACAAACACTGCAGCATATCACAACCGCAGCCACTGCAGCATATCACACCCATGATGGCTTATAGCTTCAGTGCATATAACTGCAGTCGTGGGTGCATGGCCATGCACCCCCATACAATCAAACAGCATATCACACCCATACAATCAAACAGCAGCATATCACACCCATACAATCAAACATTTTAACTGTGGCATATGGTCAATTTTTATGTCCACTGACACTGCGCGTGTCCTTAGAACAGTTTCAACTTGCCTGCGCAGAGCAAGGATGGGAATACTATCCTTAGGACACCGCTCATTTTCACTAATTATGAACATCCCGGACAGCGCGGGCATGGCGAATACATCAGTAGTACCTGCCACCAAAACAAATACAGTATTTCACCAATCTCATACTCCCCAAACCTCCCCAAGCACTCTTGCACACCAAAAAAATCCCCAAAACTGCATTTCACCTCTGTTCGCTGCTGCGCTGTCGGCGAATCCAAGGTGGAGGGCGCATTGGAACAATCTGACGCACATCACGCCTCACTCTAGCCAATCGGCGGACACGTTGCATGTCCACAGACATGACGCAAGCTAATTAGCCCACTCTGAAAAGTTTGGTGAGGTTTGGTCCAGGCGGGGCAAAGTTATAGGGGGGTCCCAATATTTATTTTTTTCCAATAGACATAATGGGAAAAAATGTTGGTCACACCTACAACCCAAACCGCTGGACGGATTTCCACCAAATTTGAGGCAGGCACAGCAGCGGCTTGGTCCCGAAAGCGTGCTTTTGTTAATTTGGTGTAAATCCGTCCAGTAGTTGTTTTTTTTTTTTAAACTACCAAAACGTAAGCCTTCAATACTTTTAACTTAGGTCTTGGATGCATGTCCTTTGTCCATGCACCCACCCATGCACCAAAACGTAAGGCAAAACAATTAGTGATATCTCAGTGAAACTGCATGTAATTTTGCAATTTTCTTCTAGGACTAATCCTGAATGGTTTTGTAAAGTTTTGTGGAATTCTGTCAAGAGGGGGCAAAATTAGATGGTTGGCCCCAAAATATTGTAAAGGCATATAAATGTTGAGTCAAATATGCACAACATTTGGCAAAACGATTTTGGATCTGATATAAATGGTATTTGAAAGTTTGGTGGGCTTTTCTCAAGAGGGTGGTGAAATTAGAGGGGGTCTCAACATTTTTAGATGGCTTATAACTTTGTTGCTATTTGGCGAATGTGGACAAAATTTTTGAGAAAGATTATAGACTCAAACATCAAGGTTTGTGTAAAGACTGAATTGATTTTGTCAAGTGGGGGCTAAGTTATATGATTATTGTATGTACATACATTTTGACAGTTTTTAAAAAATAAAACATGGGTGGATTTCGAACAAATATGTGAGGAGCATTGGCAAGGACATTAAAGCATGGTTTTGCAAATGTGCCCGTGTTTTATTTTTTGGCAAGTGTAATAATGTAGATACAAAAAATAGTCATATACCTTTGGAGACTGAGGTATAGCCTGTGGCCGTGGGCAGCAGCCAGATTGTCTGGGTGTTTGCATAAGGTCATGACACAGACAATCTGGCTACTGGCCATGACCGGTAGGGATGAAAAATGGTGTCAAAGTGGCTATGTCTACCTGGGACCGGCTATGTGGTAAAGTTATTCGAAGGTAGGATAGGTTTGAAAGGGAAAAAAGTGCTTGTGGTAATATGTTCATAGGGCTTTGCAGCTGCCATGGCAAGGGAAGGGGGGCTGTGTACCAAGTCCCACATTCTCTTTCCATGCTGGCTGTCTTGGAATATTATTTTCCTTCATACAGCTGGACGCCTGCAGCGTTCTGCTGTAGGAAGAATAATCCTTCCATCTTACTGCTATAGGAAAAACAATCTATGTTTTAGCACCCTGGGTTCCTGCTTTGGGAACCAGGGGTGCTAATGGTTTTTATCCCCCATTTCAGGGGCTGCCATCGACGATAATGGTCTGTAGCCCCCTTTATTTATTTATTTATTTATTTATAACACACCAATACCCGCAGACATCAGGCTGTGTGGTTACAGTATTTGTTAAAGAAGATAAGGTGGAGGAAGACAGCTTACTACTTGCTGAGAAAGGAACAACCATTCTGAGAGCATTCTGTCATTGGATTTGGTGTGGCAGCACATGGAGGTGGTCCCGTAGGAGTCCTGTCCAGGTAGTCTGCGACAGAGTAAAAAATGACCCTCACTGAATTTCAGTTTGATAGCTTAAGCCTTTGGTACACTCCCAACAGTAGCAAAGAACTGGCACACCCATGATTCGATCTTGGTGCTAAAAGTAGGCACTTCCTCTCCCTCATCTTCTTGGTCCTCTACATTGTCTTTGAAAGTAACGTGCTTATTTTATTGTGAAGGTCCTCCAGCTGCTGGTGGTGGCTCTTGGGGAGGAGAGATGGCAATAACTGATGCCATTTTTAGGATAAATAGCAGTTTTGATGAAATTCTTCCAAGTATGTACTTGTAGACTACATTGGTACAGGATAATGAGTACGAAAAGGGGTAGGAGGTGTGCAAGGTAAATTTTGAAGTTGAAAGTTCCTAGATCAGTAGAAAATGCAGTTCCAAACTGTCTGCGAAAGACAGATCTTATAGTGAAGTGCGGACGGGTTCTCGGACATGTCATCATGCCGCGCACCAGCGTATGGTCATGTGGCACTGTCCGGAAGGTCGCAATGAAGACCAATGTTCGTAGACGTCTATGGATGCAAAACTAGGTGAAATAGTTACAAAAAGTGTATAGAAGTGTTCAAAATGATTATAGAAGGTGGGAAATGGCAGAGTTTTAAGGTGACACTTTGTAAAATGGACACAAATATTGTTATATTTGGTAAGTATGATATTAGTAAGTTGTAGGAAAATAGCATGCATTGGTAAAAACCCATGAAATTCACTGAAAAAAACATTGTTAAAGGGATGTTATGGTTAAGTTGGACCAATAAAAACCTATGAAATTCAATGAAAAAACTTTGTTAAAGGGGCGTTATGGTTAAGTTGCACTAATAAAAACGTATGAAATTCAATGAAAAAACTTTGTTAAAGGGACGTTATGGTTAAGGAAAATAGCATGCATTGGTAAAAACCCATGAAATTCACTGAAACAAACATTGTTAAAGGGATGTTATGGTTAAGTTGCACTAATAAAAACTTATGAAATTCAATGAAAAAACTTTGTTAAAGGGACATTATGGTTAAGTTGCATTAATGAAAATCTATGCAATTCAAGTAAAACACTTTGTTAAGGGGACGTTCTGGTTAAGTTAAGTTGCACTAATAAAAACGTATGAAATTCACAGAAAAAACTTTGTTAAAGGGACATTATGGTTAAGTTGGACTAATAAAACCTATGAAATTCAATAAAAAACTTTGTTAAAGGGAAGTTATGGTTATGTTGCACTAATAAAAAGCTATAAAATTCAGTAAAAAACATTGTTAAAAGGACGTTATGGTTACAAGTAAAATCCAAAAACCCCTTGTATTCACCAGTTATGGAAGCAACCATAACTTACGCCACCACTGTGCACTGCTAAGACTAACTCCCAGGACATCAAAGATGACATCACACATGGCATTTATGACATCATTGATGACATCACATGTGCATTTACTTTTCATACAAGGGGTTGTGAATGTAATGTTGGTAAAAAAAGTATCAGGGATTATCAGGAGATGTGTAGTAAACTACACACTTCATTACGCAATATAGTGTTCTAAAGAACATTCCATTGCAGTGTTATTTCTAGTACAGGAACCTGCTCATACAGAAATGTAGGTATTGGCTGCAGCATACACCAGAGAGGTGCTATATTTGTAATTTTCCAAAGTTATATAAAAAATGTTGAATGCTTCTGTTTCAGACTTTTCCGTACTGTGAAACATGTAATAAGTAGCTAATAATGCGTCACCTACTACATCTTTCTACTAATACACACAAACCATAAATAGGCTTCAATGCACACAAATATGCGGCTTATATATATGCATAGTAAAGTAAGTCAACAAGAGGCAGTATCATTAGCAACTGTGTATACGCTACATGATTGTATTCATGCACAAAAAATGATTGCAGTGTTTCGGGCCTGCTTCTTCCCATATATATGTACATCATAAGATGTGATTAAAGTCTAAGGAAAGTAGTGTAAGAACATGTGAGAACAGCAATATCTATAAATGCAATACCTTTTGAAAGTTAAGTTTCTGACTTTCAATAAATAAAACCACCTGGCTTAGATATGGCAGTGAACAAAAAAGAAGGGGCTAGATGTTGAATTCCAGGATGCAAGGAATGTCAACATTGACTTTATTTGAATCAAAGTTAACTAGGAATAGACCACTGAGTGTACGCAGATGTGAAAGTGCTACAAAACCTGTACCTTCTTTAAATACTGTACCACCAATATCAATCAATGCTTGATCTAGGGTTAGACCTTATGATTTGTGAAAAGTGACAGTATATGCAAGAGATGGAGAAAAATGTTCTCTGTGTATGTACATATCCCTGAAAAGAAGGAAACGTTCTATTGTCAGGCCATTTGTTTTAACTTCTGCAAGTTTGTCAAAGTGGATGTTGACAAACTGAATGTTGTTGTCATGTGGATATGTTTGGAAGCCAACAACTGTAGCAATTGCTCCATTGACTAAACTTTGTTCTATGTCAAGGTTACCATTTAGAATTACTCTGCAGTATAGGCACAAAATCAACATTTTCTCCAATCCGGCTGCATTGGAGATACTTTTTACTAAGCTATTTAGTTGTGCTATTGCTTGTTGACACATAGAATGTTGCATGCCGTGCACTTCTAGTTTGTCTGTCGAGCTGATAGGCAGTATGGGTTGCATTTGTTTTTTCAATATTGTCTCATTGAATTGACTACAGCTTGCAAGTGTTGGCGTTAAGGACATGCAATTTAGATTTTATTGAATTAATTGGTCCATGACATCAGGAGCAGATGTTTCATCCATATAGCTCATGGATTAGTCGAATATTTAAGATGGATTTTGCATCATTAGTAAGCAGACCAGTTGTAATGCTTTTTAAAATGTTATCATAGGTGAGGTCTGCAGACTGGTGCATGTTTTGAGTTTGTTCTCTCTAGTGAAAATGTTGCCAGAGATTTACATTTCCAATGCTGACAATTATATTGTGGCATTGTTTGTGTCCTAAGGTTTTGAAAATAGGTTGATCTTTCACTGGTGTCAAACATTTCTGCATAGTTGGTTTTTAGGACTTCTGCAGTCTGAGATGAATTAAATTTATTTATTTATTTATTTATTTAAATTTATATAGCGCGCAAGCAGCCCAGGGGCATTGAGGCGCTGTTACTTGCAATAACTTAGTTACATGGTACATATGATAGCGATTGTTGACACATTATGAGTAGTACAGGAAATCATACTGTTGTTACAAATATAGCATTTGGGCTATAATTACAAACCTAAATGATAAGCATTTGTGCTGATGTGTCGGTCCTTATGTGAAGAGGGTAGTTTTCAGTGTTTTGCGGAAGGTGGTGAGGGAGTCCTCGCCACGGATGGTGGGAGGTAGGGCATTCCAGAGGGTGGGCGTGAGGTAAGGGACGCTGGACTCACCCGCTTTTACTCTTTTCACTAGTGGCACAGAGAGCATGTTGGTGTACAGGGATCTGGTTGGCCTGGTGGTGGAGACAGGGTGGATCCTTTGAGAAAGGTAGGCAGGAGCAGTGAAGTGAATGCACTTGTGGGTCAGTGTCAGGGCTTTGAATACAATCCTTTCCTTTATTGGGAGCCAGTGGGCTAGTTTCCTGGCTTCAGAGATGTGTTCTCTTTTAGCAATGCCTTGGGCTGCCCGGAGAGCATTGTTCTGTATTACTTGTAATCTCGCTAAGTTTTTGTTGGAGGTTCCAAGAAAGAGTACATTGCAGTAGTCTAGCCTGGAGCCGGTGATGGCTCTGGCTATGTTGGTGCAGTTCTCTTTGGATAGAAAGGGCCTGATTGCGTTGATAAGTTTAGCATGATATGCAGCTGCGGATGCTATTGCGTTGACTTGTCTATCCATGGATAGGCTGGAGTCCAGGTAGACTCCCAGAGTTTTGACAGAATCGGAGACCGGGATTTTAATAGAGTCAATGGTGAAGTGGCTAAATTGGACATCTAGGTTTTTTAGCGTGTCGGGGGAACCTACCAGGAGGAGTTCCGTCTTGTCAGAGTTGAGGCATAGTCCGTTGTCAGCCATCCAGGCTTGGATGGTGTTGTAGAGGTTGTTGAGGGTCAGGGAGTCGGTGTCATGGATACCTGTGAGAGTGAGGAGGATCTGGGTGTCGTTGGCATAGTTGGTGTATGAGATGCCCATAGCGTCGAGGATGAGGAAGAGGGGTCGTGTGAAGATGTTGTATAGGGTGGGGGAGAGACAGGAGCCTTGGGGTACACCACAAAGTATAGTAGTTGGGGATGCGGCGGCTAGGTCAGAGAATACTTGCATAGTTCTGTCTTGTAAGAAGGAGGTGATCCAAGATGTGGCCTCTGGGGAGAATTTGGCGGTGGAGGAAAGGTGGTGGCAAAGGACGCCATTATCCACGAGGTCGAATGCCGCAGATAGGTCAAGGAGTAGGAGAAGTGCTGGTTTACCCATGTCTCTAGCATCGTCCATTTGGTTCTTCAAGTCAAGTAGGGCGGTTTCGGTCCCGTGTCTAGGGCGGAAGCCAGATTGACGGAGTCCAAGGAGTTTGTTCTCTTCAATGAAATGCTGGACCTGCAAGTTGGCTGCTTTGTCCAATATTTTGAGGAGGAATGGGACAGTGGTGATAGGTCTGTAGTTGTTGGGGGAGGTGGGATCGAGAGTTGGTTTTTTCAAGAGAGGTCGACCCAAGCTTCCTTGAGGGAGGCGGGGACTTTCCCTGTGGTAAAGGAGGCATTAAGGAAGGCTGTTAGGAAGGGCGCTAGCGCTTCCGTGCAGTCTTTGATAATGGAGGCTGGGCATGCATCACCTTTGTAGTTAGAGGGCTTGATGTTCCTCATAATGTTGATGATGTATTTTTCTTGGATGGGTTTGAAGGAGAAGGGTAGGGGGGGATCCGTGGCGTGTGACGGGATAGGGATATGGCTACTGGGTAGGGCTTGTTTAGTGGCTAGTATTTTGCTTTTGAGGAGGCTTAATTTGGTTTGCATGGCCGTTTGTATTTTGTCACACCAGTCTTTGTCTTTGGTGAGATTCTGGGGGGCGGGAGTGGGTGTCTCGAGCTCTCTGAAAATGGCGAAGATTTCTTTGGTGCTAGATTGGGCTTCCGAGATTCTGGATTCAAAGGATTTGGCCTTTGCTTGGGTGATTGCCTTTTTGTATTTGGTGGATAGGGCTTTAAAGAACATCTTCTCTTTTTCAGAGTGGGACGTTTGCCACTGTGTGAGTGCAGCTTTTTTCTCGTTGCGGAGTGTGAGGAGCTTAGGTGTGAACCAAGAGTTGGAATGGGTAGTGGGTTTGGATTTGCGTGGTTTGAGAGGGGCAATGGAGTTGATAGCTGCTTTAATGGCAGTATCATAGGTTGTTGCGAGTGTTTCTGGGTCTGATGAAAAAGGTGGTCTGAAGGCTGGACCTTGGAGGAAGGGCAGTAGCCTTTCCTTGGTGAGCTGGCGGGAGCTTCTGGTGAGGCAAGGAGGGAGCGGTTGGGGCAAGGGGGCAGCAGGGGAGCTAGTGGTGAGGATGCTAAAGGTGATGATGTGGTGGTCAGACCATGGGGTGGGATTGTTACCTGTAATGATGAGTGGGCAGTTATGCTGTGCTATCCAGTCAAGCGTTCTGCCTTGAGTGTGAGTAGGGCTAAGGATGGTGTTCTTGTAGCCTAGAGCATTGAGGGCAGAGTCAAGGGATTTGGCTGCTACGTCCTTACTATCCCGGAGCCCTAGATTGACGTCCCCGAGGAAAATGGCTTTAGACTGTTTTTTGAGGTTGTCAGAGAGGAGGTGGATGAGAGAGGCTTGGAAGTCTCCTGTTGGGCCTGGGGGGCGGTAAATGGTGTGCACAGTAATGGTGCAATGGGGAGAGAGGGTTATTTTAACTTGGAGGTAGTCGCAGTTGTTGTTGGTCAAGGATTTCTCTATCTTTCTGATAGAGAGCGAGTCTCTGGCAATAATTGCTACACCTCCACCTTTGGAGAGGCGGTCTTGTCTAGTTATGGAATAGCCAGGGGGTAGGGCGAGGGATAGTGCCGGGCCGGAGGCATCATGTAGCCATGTTTCTGAGATCATGAGTAGATCTAGGTTGCGGGAGGTTAGGAGGTCATGTATGTCTAGGGCGTGGGCATTGATGGACCTGGCGTTAATCATGGCACTTTTCATGTGGGGTTCAGTAGTGCCTGAGAGGGGGTTCATGATGAGAGAGGGTTTGGTGGAGGGGGGGGTTGAGCTCTGGGTGTTAGGGGAGATGCAAATCACAGATTTTACACTGGGGGTCACATTTTCAGCAGTGGTGGACACATGTGGTATAGTATTTGGCACATTAGCATTCAAAATGGTGGTAGAAGAATTGCAAATCACAGATTTTACACTGGGGGTCACATTTTCAGCGGTGGTGGACACATGTGGTATAGTATTTGGCACATTAGCATTCAAAATGGTGGTAGAAGAATTGCAAATCACAGATTTTACACTGGGGGTCATATTTTCAGCGGTGGTGGACACATGTGGTATAGTATTTGGCACACTAGCATTCAAAATGGTGGTAGAAGAATTGCAAATCACAGATTTTTTCACTGGGGGTCACATTTTCAGCGGTGGTGGACACATGTGGTATAGTATTTGGCACACTAGCATTCAAAATGGTGGTAGAAGAATTGCAAATCACAGATTTTACACTGGGGGTCACATTTTCAGCGGTGGTGGACACATGTGGTATAGCATTTGGCACACTAGCATTCAAAATGGTGGTAGAAGAATTGCAAATCACAGATTTTACACTGGGGGTCACATTTTCAGCGGTGGTGGACACATGTGGTATAGCATTTGGCACACTAGCATTCAAAATGGTGGTAGAAGAATTGCAAATCACAGATTTTACACTGGGGGTCACATTTTCAGCGGTGGTGGACACATTTGTAATCACATTGGTTATGGAGGCCGTATAATTGTACGGAAAGTTAAGTACTTTGTTGGTGGCTGTGTAGGTAGTACTTGACGTGGATGCAGGCTTTGAGGTTTCGCGGGGGTGCCTGGCCTTATTAGCGAGTGCGGAGGGTTGTACAGTGCGTGAGCATAGCCGCGTATTACGGCTATTCGTGGGAATGGCTGTGAACTGAGGGCAGCTTTCAAAGTATGGGCGCGCAGCCTGAAGCGCCTTGAGGTGGTGCAGGGGTTGGAGAAAAGCTTGCAGGGGTAGAGCTTCTTACCTTCCGGGTGCGGCGTAGGTTTAGGGCAAACGGCAGACGAGCAGCGAAGAGCTGCAAAGAGCACAGGGGGCCTTTTCTCCTGGCCTTCTCTCGTCGGCTTCGCCTCTCTGCCCTCTCCCCCTCCATTTAAAGCAGGAGAGGAGGGGCAGGCAAGCCGACTTGACGAATGGGCATGATGTTGGAAACCATGTTTACTTCATCTATCAGATGTTTGAAAAATGTGCATACTTCAGTTGCAGCTTCTGCTGATAATTTGTAGTATTTTAATTTGTTTTGGTGTTCTATGGGGAGGAGTAGTTGTCAGTTCAAAGTCAAACCTCCTATGTTGTAGTCAATTAAACCTGTGTGGGCTGTTACTACAGCTGAAAGGTTCTTGTTTGTTCATTTTTGTGGAAATGTGCTAATTATTTTTAATAAAGAATGTGTTGCCACAACCAGCTTCACCACTTACACACAGGAGCAGAGATTTATATTTTTTTTTGCTACAGGTTTTAGTTTCATGTTTAAAACTATGTTCAATTTCTTGAGTGACTTCTGGATAAATGATGAGCTTTTCATCATTTACCTGTGATTCCAGCACTGACACGTCTTCATTAGATTGTTTATTTTGATACATGGTATTTTCTACCACAGTCATGACTATGTTTCCTTAATTTCCAATGAGTGGTTCTCCAAGAGGGTATTGGCTTCCTGCAAGGGAAGGTTGACTGCCCTCATGAGTTTCTTTGTCTTGTTGAGCTTCAATTTCTTCCACTTGTTGCCGTTCACTGTCCAACATTTGTTTGTATCATTTGAAAGTGTCATTTGTTATACTGCTTTAATTTGCTTTGAATTCAGATTCAAATGAGTCATACCTAATCATTCTTTTTATTTTCTGCAAGGAGTTGGAGTAGGGCCATGTAGTATAGTTCTCTATGTTGTGGAGATTTAAATGATAACTTTATATGATTAATGAGGCTGGGTTTGGTGAGTTCCACTAGGCTTCCTTCACAGGTGTAGACTGAATATTTGACAGTTGTCTCATTTGGTGTGACATTGTTTTTGTAGGTGTAGTTTTGGGCAATGTCATACAGACACATATTTTCCAAAGTGGTACTTCTGTTTTGGTAGTATGTGTCAATTAAATTGTGTGTTTTTTTTTAAAATGTCCTGGGTGTTGGGATAATTTGTGCCTATGTTCTGTATCTATTGGTAGGATTTTAGCACTCATTTTCGTGATGAAACTGGTCCAAGGTTCAGCCAGACAATGTGCTCAGATTTCCCATAGAAGGCTGTACCAGTTAAACGATCTACAGTTGCGTTCTACCCGCATTCTCTATGGGAGAGCATTTTTATACCGAAGCTGTACAATGTCTGTGATAGTGAGCTGTCAAATGATATGTCATCCCAGAGGTCGTTTAGCTCTGTTTTCTCAGCTTTGATGAGATAGGCTGTGACATAACTTGCAACTGCAGTGGAATTGTCTGCAATTTATTGCATGTCTATGTTTGCATTCCACAAGAGGGCAATGATTGGATTGTAATCATTGATGTACTTGGATGTTTTGTCTCTTTTAATGCTGTATGTATTTTTAGGGAATTTGCCTTTTACAGTGTATTTAACAGAAGACATCACACTACTTACTTATCCTTTTTTACAAACTTTTTTTGTAAGAGTAACACTTGTGTATGTAGGTCACTATCTGTGGTTTCTGAAGGGATGTTGCAGATAACATATTTTTCAATAAACTGTAAAACAGTGGTGTCACTATCATAGCCAAATTCTGGAGCATCTTTTGTCCACAAAACCATGTGGATGTATGATGCTCCTCTGGATTGATATTCTTTTCTCCAAAAGAAGTGTTGCACTTCTCCGAGCGATGGGGTAGTTTTATTGGAGATGAAAATGCAGCATGACAATGAAGTGATGATGAAAGTAACTTGATACATTCACAGAACAGTGTTTTTCTATATCTATTCCATCTTTATTTTGGCTTGCAGTGCGTAAGAAGTTGTACAAGTCATCCCATGCATACTCTGCAGAACTTAAAGTAACAAACCATGTGGGTGGGCCTAGGTTAATTAGCAGACAACATACATCAGTGTGATGTCGGAACCAGTATTCTTTTGTACCACACATGTTTGCCAAGATATTTTTGTCTTTTATTTCTTGAAACAGCTGGGTAGCGGATATGTTTAAAAAGTTAGAGCCTGTTTTATTATGCCTGCAACTCCTTAACATAGAGTTGCTAGTTCACTTGCGATGAGAAGGTGGAAAATGTATTCAACATTTTGTCTGAATCTGGGGTCTTCAGAATACATTTGTAAAAAGCAATAATCTGATGCACTAATTTGTACAGACCTTTCACCATATGTTCTTCCTTTTCCTGTAGGCAAGAGTAGAGGAAAAGAGCATGCTTCTATACTTTGTTCCCATGTGGTGGGGATCCTTGATGCATTTAATATGTTTCTAATGCATTGTAAATTGTGTCTGTGGAGTGCAATAGGCAAATTGTATACTGATCTAAAATGTTGGTTTCAGTAAAGGGATCTACACGTTCAAATTGGCCAGTTGCTGATGAATCTTGAATTATGTGGGTGGTTTCTCTTCAGTTTCTTTCTATGTTTATATCTTTGTAGCATTCATTGATTTCTTTTAGATATTGTAGGGTTTGTCTAATTTTGTTTAAGTCAACTCGTTGTTGCAAAATTAGCAAAGATTACCAGCAAATCTTACAAATGCTTATTTAATATTCTTAAAACCAAAATTGTATAACTGATCTGTACTTAAACATTAACAAAACTTCAATTAAATAACTATGAACTGTTTCAATACGCCAAAAGGTATCTAACTGCCCCAAGATTCTACAACAACCAAACAGATAAACGAATACCACTAAATTATAACAAGAAATAAACAAGTAAAAAATGTACTGCAGTTACCAAACCAAACAGTAAGTATATTACAATAAGTACAACTCATAAATACTGCTCCTTAACACAACAACTGAAACAAACAGTGCATATAACTTCAGTCTTGAATGCATGGCCCATGCACCCAAGACTCTAGAACCTGGCCACAACCACCACAGCATATCACACCCATTAAAACTTATAACTTCTCTACTTATAACTTTGGTCTTGCGTAGGCCCTGGCCACAACCACCACATGCAGCCAAGACTTTAGGCCCTCACCACAACCACCATATGCACCGAAAGACTCTAGGCCCTCGCCACAACCACCAAATGCACCCAAGACTCTTGGCCCTGTCCACAACCACCACAACATATCACACCCATAGATCACACCCATAAAATCATACATTTTAACCATGCCATATATCTTTTTAATGTCCGCGGACACCATGCGTGTTCTTAGAACAGTTTCAACTTGCCTGCGACAGTACGGACAGGTACAGTGTCCTAAGGACACCTCCATATTTGTGTTTTTTATGGACATGTGGGACACCATTTGTGTTGTTAGAACAGTTTCAACTTACCTGCGAACAGTACGGACCGGTATAGTGTCCTTAGGACACGACCACTTTGGGTTTTACGGACATCCCGCACACTGAGTGTGTTCTTAGAACAGTTTCAACTTGCCTGCAAACAGTACGGACAGGTATAGTGTCTTTAGGACACCTCCATTTTGATTTAATTGCGGATATCCCTGACACCGTGTGTGTTCGTAGAACAGTATCGCCTTCCCTGCAAACAGTACGAACAGGTATAGTGTCCTTAGGACATCCCCATCTGAGTTGATTGTGGACATCAAGGACAACGCCGCTGTCCGTGGACAAAACGAACACAACGGCGGTGCCTACCACCTAAATAGATACAATATTTGAACTATCGCTTACCCCCCACCATCCCCAAACAGTCTTACAGAACAACACACTTGCCAAAATTGTATTTCCCCACCATTTGTTACTGCGCTGTCCGCGGATACAAGATGGCAGGCATTTCCGAAAATCTGACGCATGCCACGCTCTCCACCATCCAATCTCGGCGAACACGCCGCATGTCCGCGGACATGAATCAAGTGGATTAGCCAATCAGAACACTGTCCATGGAGCGAACAGGGAAGTGCGGTTTGGGCTGTAGGCGTGAGCAATGTATATTTGTGATATCATCTTTGATGTCCTGGGTGTTAGTCTTAGCAGTGCACGGTGGTGGCGCGAGTTATGGTTGCTTAGCTTACAATAACTGGCGAATTTCAGGGGTTTTTCAGTTTTACTTGGAACCATAACGTCCCTTTAGCAAAGTGTTTTTTACTGAATTTCATAGGTTTTTAGTAGCGCAACTTAACCATAATGTCCCTTTAACAAAGTTTTTTTATTGAATATACATTTTCATAGTGTCAATTGGATAGATGTTTACTAGGATTCCCTTACTTTATATACATGTAACATAGAACATACCAAACACCCCGCTAATGATTTTGATGTCCACGGACGGTCGCAGATGACATCAATACTACCCAAACACTCAGAGGGGTATCTGAAATTGTTATAACATACCATATAAACACTGCACAAGTTCAAAAAGCAGCACATTAACACATTATATGTAATAATAAAAAAGCAGTGGAACCTACATATCTAACACATCAACCATCCAGTTAAATACCATATGTAATAAAATGGATTATACCATAACAGAAAACATATGCCTCCAACATATTTACCTCACTGAAATTGCAGAGCTAAAAGCAACAGTAGACCTACACAACACTATGAATACAATTTACCAGAAACTAGTAAGTAAACTTAATTTTTCTTATATATTTATAAACTATTTGTATGAGGTACAGTACAATTAATATATTTTTGTTTTTCACACAGAAATGTGCAGTACTTTGGAGTGGCTTGAAGAACATTTTCCACGTGAGGGAATGTCTGAAGACAGTGATAATAATGGTAGACACTTCTCTCTATAAGCAAATTAATAATCATTACTTTATGTGTACTTAACACTATATATATATATTTTAACAGACCATACAAACATTGAAAATATTACACCAAAAGACACATTGGAAAATACTCTGGAATGCATGGAACAGAAAATAGACATGCTCTTGGAAAATGTCAATGGTTTGAAACAGTTAGTGGAGGACCACATAAAAAGAAAAAAATTAAATACCATTGTCCCACCTGTACCTGTGCCCCCTCTCCATGTCCCAGTGAACTATCCCCAAACCCTCAACACCAAGATAAACGTTTTGATGAGACTTCCATCCATTCATCCCCTCCCATCCATCCTCTCCAAACCACTAATTCCCCTGTATTTGTATTAGTTTCTGCTTCCCCCTCTCTTTCATAAATTGTGTATATGTATATAATAAAAAAAAATGTTATGTTTCTTTTAATGAAATTCTTTGTGTCTTATTTTTTTTTAAAAAATCAGTTAAAATGTCTGCGGACAACGTGCCTGTCTGGCCTGTCCGTAATTAGCAAAATGTGGATGTCCTAAGGACACTAAACCTGTCCGTACAATTCGCAAACAAGATGAAAAAATTCTTAGAACACACCAGGTGTCCGGGATGTCTGTAAATGAACAAAATGCGGGTGTCCTAAGGACACTGTACCTGTCCGTACCACTCGCAACCAAGATGGAACTGCTCGTAGAACACACGGGCTGTCCGAGATATCTGTAAGTGAATAAAATGGACGAATCCTAAGGACAATGTACCTTCCGTACTGTCCGCAGCCAAGTTGAGACTGTCCTAAGAACACGCGCGGTGTCCGGAATGTCCGTAGTCAAACAAAATGGAGTTGTCCTAAGGACAATATACCTGGCCGTACAGTCTGCAGAACATCTACGCACATGCACACCAGACCCGTAATTCCTGCAAACATCACGCCTGTCCATAACTGTCCGTCTTACTTGTGTCACACTTTTAATTAGCTTCAGGAGCTGAACACTGTCCGTAGAACACTCGCGCACATGCGCATGACCGTTCCTGTGCATTTGGTGTCCTGCGGACACCCGTTCCCTTCGCTGACATGTTCCTGATGTCATCATGTGACCACACCCATGCTGAGCGTGTGTCCTAATTTGCGGACTCTGTCCGGTTCCCCAAAATTTTAAAAGAACTTATTCAGACAATCCAAATTATTTTACAGTAAAAATTCACCATTTCGCATGTCCCAGACAATGGCTCTGGCTTTGCACATACTTTTTGGAACTTTTTGAACCTTTTTGGGTGTTCAATATGTTTGCGAGGCACACCCCTCCACCCCTATAAAAGGCCACACCCCAGAGCTGATCTTCATTGTACTTCTGGCTATTGCAGATTGACTTTTGAGCCTTTGCTGCTCTTGCTGAGATTATCTCATCAACCCTAATGGCATCCATGGCTGCTGTTGCTACATCTGCCTCAGCACCACCCCAAAGCCTCCACCACCACCACCTCCCCAAGGGCCTTCAGAGGGGAACACCCGTGAGGATGTAGAGAACGAGGATGAAGAGGATGAAGAGAATGAGGTCGAGGAACTCCCTACTACCAGCACTCAACGGGAGTCTTGGGTGTGATGGTTGTTTACCGTTTATGGTAACGTACCAAAAGCACATGCGAACAAGGTCACCTGTAACGAGAGTCGTGGGAGACGTGGTTCATACAGCTTTGGTAGGACATCCATGAAGCGACACCTAACTTCGTTCCACAGTGTGGACATTCGCAAGGTTGTACCTTGTGATAAACGTAGTAGGTTGAGTTCCTCTACAGCATCCTCCTTTTCCGCTTCTCTGACCACAAGAGACACTCCTGTGGGAGAGTGCATCCCTCCAGCTGCTTCACAGGCCATTCACAATGCTGTTGACCCTTACCTTTCGAGGGTCACAATATTGTGTATGTACTGAGACACGGTACTCTGCAGGGGGGAGAGTCTTCGAAGTGCTTTTGAAACTACGGTCACGGACCACCAAAAGACCTGCTACCTACCTAAGTAAGGCCCACCCTACATCTTCCTCTCTCCACCTGCCCTTTCTTATCCCCGTGTTTGGTGTCCCTTCCTTACCCTCCTTTCCCCTCTCTCCTAGTGTGTTGTTTGTAAAAAAACAAAAAAATATAAAACAACAAAAATCCAAAGAAAAGGCTCTTTTCAGAGCCGCCTTTCACAGTTTAAAAATAGAAGTGTCAAATAAACAGTGCAGGGCCATGCACATTTTTTCAAAGTCTGCAGGCAGTCCTAGGACATATACAATTTTAGGGTGCTGCCATAGCAAAACCAATGCACTTTTCTCTGGGAAGAAGTGGTGGCTCTGAAAAGAACCTTTTAATTGGTGTTTTTGTGTGTTTGAAAAACTTGAAATCGTCAACATCTACTGCAAAATAGGTCACTCTAATTCCAAAAAAGGTTGCAATGCATTTTGTGCATTTCTCATTTCTCAGAAAAATCTGATTGCCAGCATATGTAGATTAGACTCCATCTCTGCGAAAAATGTATGTGCTACGAAACATAATATTTTCATTGTGAAAAAAGGACATTCCAACATCTCTTAGAAAGGCCCAAACAGCCTTATTGATATTGTACCTCGCTTTCTCCATTTGTGGACCAAATAAAGAAGAACACAGCCACATTTGTGTTTGCGCAATACAAGAAAAAAATTACTTGGTAATTTGGAAACATGTCCATGACCTTCTCAAATCCTTCTTTCATTGCAAATTGCAAAGAAATTCCAGACACATGTCCTAAACAGTTCCCTCCACAATGAATTATAATTATGTCCGGATGATGCTCTGTCTCTAAAGTAGCACAGTGAGGTACCAAGTCCAGCCACTTCATTCCACACACTACATGCCAGTGCAATTCCACATGAGGGAATCCAAGATATGCGGCTACTCCACAATGTTCTGCATGCACCTCCAACCAATGTATCCATGAGTCTCCCAAAATCCAGATAATCTGTTTTTGAAAACACACAGCCATAGCTATCTGTTCTTCTCTCAGGAAAAAGACATTCTCACAAAATCTCTCCATACACAACACCCCCACTAAACTTTACTGACCAATCACTAGCTCCGCTCATTCTCCTTTACATGCCTCTCCACCCCAGAATCCCTGTATGTAATATGCACTGTCTGCAGACTACCGCCATGTCCACAGACATATCAAAGATCGGAGTATAGTGAATGTACATTTAAACAGTGTGCCCCATTTCCCCTTTGAGGTGGGCTCTGAAAAGAGACTTTTTTTTGGTTTTTTTGCAGATGCCTGACAGACACCTGTTATTTTGTATTTTTTTTCCTTCTTACTTTACAACTAAAATCTTCATGTAACCTTCTCCAAAGCAACACTTACATTCCAAAATAACATGGCATTTCCCAAAACAGATAAGGAAATACCATCTTCTTCAAAATAAACAGCAGTACTCAAATCAATATTCTCATTATTACAGAAAAACGTACCAGCTCTAAGCATGAAAGCACACATGCCTCGATTGATTGCAAGACAAGCAATGTTTTGCTGAGGACAAAAAACAGAACTATTGTCCCATATTGCTCTAGGTAGTAATCCAGAAAAAATACATCACTCTTGTTGCCATTCCCTCATTGGATACAGCTAAGCAGTCACAAAACTATCCACCAATCACATCCAATACCTCTACATCTAACTCCATCATCAGAGTTCCGCACTTCAGATGTACTGTTGATCAATCTGAGTACTCATATCATTGGAAAGCACCTACTACAAAACCTACTGTACAAGTCGCCAAGATTTCTACTTACAGCTCCATGCATATCCACATGCATGAATACACACGACAGGTATGCATATTTTATTCAGAGTACATGTACAACGCTTATGAATGCATGTAAACAGAGTAATGCCACTAAACCTGTATAACCTATACATACATGCAAACCCTCCCGATTTAGGCGCGAGACTCCGGATTTTTCATTGAAAAATCACACTATTTCTTACTGTCTCCCACCTAAATTAATGCTAATGCCAATGCAATCCTATGGTAAAATAAATGTTCCCGATTGCTGTGGTGAAATATCCCTCTCAGGGGCTCCTGATTGTTGTCATGTCTACCTATAAAATGAACTTATTGATATTTGACCCATCTACTTTAATCAACTGTCACTTCCAAACCTGTCTGCTATCTACAACACACCTTTAAAAAACCAATTGAATTTCATACACTTAAAATTCTACTCATTTGAAAAGCATGTTGAACTAACATATTGTAAATAAAATATGAACGCTGCACAAGTCAAATGAAATGCATGCATACACTATTATCAGATATCAAGCAAGAATACTACCACAAACACATAAACATCAACATCTACATTAACATCAGTGCTATAAACATACAGAATTACTAACTTCTTTCTTTTACAATTGCAGTGAAGACCACTCTCCTGAAAATCAGCAGAATCTGAACAACAAACAACATATGAGAAGAAACCTGCGCATTCCACAAAAAAAGAGTAAGTACAATACTACCGTAATATTCGTAATGTTCCTCAAAGACACTGTGTGGTTCATTCATGTAATTTGTGCACCAAAAAAAAACAGCGATTTCTGGACCATTCTGCCCACAAAATCCCCATTTATTAAACAGAGATTAGCAGGCAGAATGGCACACAAATCCCTGTTTTTTTGGAACACAAATAACATACTCAACCCTTAGAATGTTAGTACTACAAAACAAAGAACTGTTTTAATTGTATACCATTACCTTTACTAGTAATGCTTCTCCTCACCACTAGCTCACTTTCTCCTCACTTTCTCCTCTCATCTGAATCGCAGTTTAGTAACACACAAATAGAAGAATAGCTCATTGTAACTGCCCAATGCACAATCACACACCACCACATACATCTTTCCCATCATACTCAGACGTTCATGCACACAGCACACATACATTGCAAAACGGCCAACCCATACCTTCTTTTTTTTCAACAGAATGCCTACCAAAAATCAAGTCCTCAAAAAGTAACGCAGAAATAGAGTAAATGAAAATAAAAGTGTCCAAAAAAACATACATCTCTGCCAGAGTTTGTACAAAACGTTCAAACAAAACAGCTAATACAGTCATTTAGCGAAACAAAACAAACTTCTAGTACAGAAACTTTTCCTACTCTATCAAAATGTAAAACGAAACAAAAAATGCATAACAAGAATTTGGCTACCACTACTTCTAAAACTGCTCCTATAAATCTTGATATACTAGCAAGCAACCATACCAAAAAAAGTATTTTAGTAAAAATGTTCTGCCATAGAATCCTTCAGAATCTTATAAAAACAGGAGACAAATCATGCCAACCCTTCAAACGTACTGTAGAAAATTAATCTTAGAAGCTTTAATAGACAGTGTAATCCTTCTCAAAAGAAATGTGTTCATTTTAGTGTTAAAGAGAATGAAAGCACTAAGAAAATTAAGTACTAAATTACAAAAAAAACTTCTCAATGAAAGGAATGTCAACACAAATAACTTCTTAAATATCTGTGGAGGTAAATGGAGTCATACCACGAGCACAGAACCATATTTTAATGAAGAAGCATACAAACAAAACCAAACAAACACAATTGCCATCCATAGCAGTGGGCGAGGTTATGAACAAATTAATAATACCATAATGGAACAAGAAATGCTGCTTACAAAAATATCCCCATAAAACTCAGAATTACCTCTCCATTAGACTGAACCAGAACGTCCAGTATACAAATGGCCATGCACGTCAATGTGTAACATTCCCAAAAAATCTTTCAAATCCTCAATCAGTATGTGAGAGGTAAAGACAAAATCAAAATGAAAGTGCTGCAAAATATGGATACCTGTCCAGTGCGCAAATACACAGGACGACAAGGACATTCATTAGCCTGCATTTCAGGACCTATTTGCAAAAGCACCTTCCATCATATCAAAATGATATCAACACATCATTCAACTATAAGAAATCTAGTCTATAAACTGTACTATGCTAAAAGCCCTGCTTTAGAACTATTGAATTTAAATAACATTCTTCTACATGGCACACCCAAAGACCTACAAGAAGAAATCGGCCGTATCCAGAGAAAATATTTTGGAAGTGAAAGCCACTTACAAAATGCAATAGATTTACAACAAACTAGCAACAATTCTGCACATGGGAACCTTCTACTACACACATACAAAAAAGAAATACTAACATTTAAAACTACATCCGCTGAAGTACCAAACCATGTGTGTGTGTTTTGCCGCAGAACTTTTTATAAAAGTAACACACAAACTATAGACGTAACATACAAAATAGAAGACAATGAAGATTCCAAATTGTTTGAATTGGCTCTCTACCTTGTAGCAGAAAACAAATATGAAATAACTGACCCCTGAATACTTTGCAGTTACTGCACTACAAAACTTGACAACAACCAAACTCCTTCACGTGCTATCACAATTAACTTGGAATTATTCCCACTACCAAAACCCGTGCAACAACTCAATTTATATGAGAGCATCATAATTCAAACAGTGCACCCATTTCAAGCAATAATACGCCTTCAACCAAAGACAGCAAAATTACCTTCCTCTGAATTGGTGATAGGCATTTGCGGATAAGTAGTTTATTTACCATTAGATGTGAAAGAAAATGTGCACACTCTAGGAGTGCAACGTCCAATAGAGCAATCTTAAATTGTCGTAGTAAATGGTGTAACAACAAAAGACAAAAGAATTTGGCAACAACTCGTGGATTGACATAAAGTTAGACAAGCCTTGCAATATCTAAAATACAATAATGAATACTACAAAGAAATAAATATTGAAGAAAACTTAAGGGAAACAACTTAAATAATTCAAGAGTCACCATAAACTGGTCATTTTGAACTTCTAGATCCGGCTACAGTATCCAATATTTTAGACCATTATTCAATTCATCCATTACACTGTAATGACAATATTGATGATGCACTAGAAACGTACCAAATGCGACAAACAAAAGGATCACCAATCAGCATATGGGAAAAAAGTATAGAAGCACATGCTTTTCCTGTACTCTTTCCTACTGGAAAAGGTGGAAGGTAGGATGATAGACCCACTCAGATAATAGCATCAGAATACCGCTCATTACAAATGTATTCTGAAGATCCCAGATTTAGACAAAATGTGGAATACATACTCAAGCTACTCTTTGAAAGTGAACTGGCAACTCTACGTTACGGAGTTGCACACATATTGAAATCAGGAACCCACTTTCAAAATATGTTAGCTAAGCAATTAATACAAAAAGTGCACGAAAAAGATGAGGTTTTACAATCAAGCATTACAGATCTGTTTGCAAACATGCTTGGTACAAAATAGTACTGGTTCCTATGTCACGGAGATGTATGTTGTATGATAAGAAACCGTGGTCCAACCACTTGATCTGTTACATTAAACTGTGCAGAATATGCATGGGAAGATTTACATGATTTCCTATGCATATAAAACAAAAACAAAACAAACATAGATATACAAACACTTGGAGAACTATGCTCTCTAGATTCTGTTAATGTTTCAAGATATTTCAACCATCGTTTCATTGCTATGCTACACTTTATTTGTAATAAAACTGTTCCTACCCTCGGAGAAGTGCAACACTTCTTTTAGGGGAAAAGAATACCAAGCCAGAGGAGCACCACATATCCACATTCTTGTATGGATTAAAGATGCTCCTTAATTTGGTCAAGACAGTGATTCCACTGTTTTACAGTTTATCGAAAAATATGTCACTTGTGAAATTCCATCAAAAGCAACAAATAGTGATCTTTATGCACAAATTGTACAACTTCAAAGACACAAATGTGGCAAATATTGTTGCAAATACAAAAACAAAGGGAAATACTTCACCAAATGCCGCTTTGGTTTCCCTAGACCAGTTACAGAAACAGTTGAAGTGAACAACTTCATGTCTTCAGTTAGAGATAGTCTTAAAGGTAAATCACCTAAGAATACGTATTACATAAAAAGAACCGAAGAATCAAAATATATCAATGATTACAATGCAATCATTGCCCTCTTATAGAATGCAAACATAGATGTGCAGTGCATTGCAGACAATTCTACTGCAGTTGCACAATATGTTACAGCCTACTTAACAAAAGCAGAAAAAACAGAGCTTCAAGACCTCTGGAATTACCTATCATCAGACAAAACACTATCTCAGAAATTGTACAGCTTAGGCATACAAATGCTCTCTCATAGAGAATGTGGCTCCTGTGAAGCAGCAGATTGTTTAACCAGTACTGCTTCGTATGGAAAATCTGAAAATATGGTATGGCTAAGTCTTGGTCCTGCTAAATCTAGAAAAAGAGTTCTCAAATCTATTGAGGACATGGAAACAATAGCCAAAAATTATCCAAACAGCCAAGACATTTTGAAAAGCGATTTACTAGACACATACTACCCGAACAGGAGTACCACTTTGGAAACCATGTGTCTATACCACATAGTCCAAAACTTTGCATACAAAAATAATATAAAACCGATGAAAAAAAAGGTAGATATAGAGTGACAGATTGTGAAGGCAGCTTAGTGAAACTTACCAAACAAAGCTTAATTAATCATATTAAAGTGCCATTAAAAACTCCTCAACAGAAAGAACTAGATTGCATGTCCATGCTACAACTTTTTAAACCATGGAGAAAAGAAGAAGAGATTCGAGAGAACTATGACTCTTATGAAGACGCTTTCAAAGCAATTGAAAGCACTATCACCGATGTAAACTTTACACAGTACAAAACAATGTTGCACAATGAACAGCAACACGAAGAAGAACTCCAGGCCCAACTAGATAAGGACACTCCCGACAGTTGTCAACCTTCTGTAAAAGGAAGCCAAGAACCACTGGGACAGTCACTAATAGCAAATGAGGCTGAATTAGCTATGACAGAAGTAGAAAACACCATGTGTCACTATGAAGAAGATACAGAAGATTTACCTGTACTACAATCAATACTGAACAAAGAGCAGCACACCATTTTTGAAGAAGTAACAAAAGAAATTGCACATGGTGTACAACATGAAATTAAAGAACGTACCTGCCAAAATTACACACCTATACTACTATACGTCAGTGGTGAAGCTGGTTCAGGCAAAACATTCTTAATCAAAATAATCAGCAACTTCCTTCAACAATTGACAAACAACTATCTGTTTTAACTGCCCCCACAGGTTTAGCTGCCTACCACATAGGCGGTATCACTTTACACCGATTACTACTCCTTCCAGTAGAACACCAAAACAAATTAGACTATTACAAACTTTCTACAGAAGCTGCAATGAAACTATGCAGAGTGTTAAAAAAAATGAAAATGCTACTAATAGATGAAGTGAGCATGGTCTCCAACCTAATGCTGGCTTTGATTCACCTCAGATTGCAAGAAGTACTTAAAATACACTAGGAAGAGCTCTTTGGAGAAAAACACATTATTGTTTTCGGAGATCTTCTTCAATTGACACAAGTGAAAGGTGAACTTATTTTTAAAACCTTAGGACACAAACTCTGCCGTAAAACTGTTGGCAGCATAGGAAATGTCAACCTTTGGCAACATTTCCAACACAGAGAATTAACAGAAAACATGCGCCAATCTGCAGACCTCACTTACGCCAACATTTTAAAAAGTATTAGAGTTGGTGTACTATCTCAAGAAGCACAAGCATTATTAAAAACCCGGCACATCAATGCATTTTATGGCAATAACTCATGTGCTACTGATGTTATGGAACAATTAGCACACTAAAATGTCAATTGTATGTCCTTAATGCCAACTCTTGCAAGCTGTTCCAAATTCAATGAAACAATTTGAAAAAAAATGCAACCAATAAATGACACTACCCATGTGTCAACAAGCCACAACAAGACTAAGGGGGTAATTCATAGAATTCAGTGCACAAGTGGCGCACGCGGCTGGCACACAATGTGCGCGTGTGAATCCCTGCGCCAGCCGCGTGCGCTGAAATCCATTTCCGCGCACAGCGTATTCATGGATTCCAGCCACCAAAACCAGCCGTGGCGCACAGTGGCGCAGCGACCCTGCAGCAGCGCCAGTTACGCCCCCAAGAACGCCTCCCGCGCAGGGAAAAGCCATCAACATACCCAATCCAGCGCAAAGGGCTGCGCTAACCCTGTACCAGCACAGCAAGCGGGCTACGTGTATCACTGGGGTGCGCGGGAAGTACCTCACGCGATTGGCCCCGTGCGAGCAGGGTACGCGTATTTCAGGGGTGCGCGGGAAGTTCCACACGCAATTCCATCAGGGTACGTGTATTTCGGGGTGCAGGGGAAGTTACACACGCGATTCCAGCACGGTACGTGTATTTCAGGGGTGCGCGGGAAGTTCCACACGCGAATAGCCTGGGCGCGTGTATTTCAGGGGTGCGCGGGAAGTTCCACACGCGAATAGCCTGGGCGCGTGTATTTCAGGGGTGCGCGGGAAGTTCCACACGCGAATAGCCTGGGCGCGTGTATTTCAGGGGTGCGCGGGAAGTTCCACACGCGAATAGCCTGGGGGCGTGTATTTCAGGGGTGCGCGGGAATTTCCACACGCGAATAGCCTGGGCACGTGTATTTCAGGGGTGCGCAGGAATTTCCACACGCGAATAGCCTGGGCGCGTGTATTTCAGGGGTGCGAACTGGAAGTTCCACACGCGAATAGCCTGGGCGCGTGTATTTCAGGGGTGCGCGGGAATTTCCACACGCGAATAGCCTGGGCGCGTGTATTTCAGGGGTGCACGGGAATTTCCACACGCGAATAGCCTGGGCCCGTGTATTTCAGGGGTGCGCGGGAAGTTCCACACGCGAATAGCCTGGGCGCGTGTATTTCAGGGGTGTGCGGGAAGTTCCACACGCGAATAGCCTGGGCGCGTGTATTTCAGGGGTGCGCGGGAATTTCCACACGCGAATAGCCTGGGCGCGTGTATTTCAGGGGTGCGCAGGAAGTTCCACACGCGAATAGCCTGGGCGCGTGTATTTCAGGGGTGCGTGGGAAGTTCCACACGCGAATAGCCTGGGCGCGTGTTTTTCAGGGGTGCGCGGGAATTTCCACACGCGAATAGCCTGGGCGCGTGTATTCCAGGGGTGCGCGGGAAGTTTTACACGCGATTTCAGCAGGGTACGTGTATTTCAGGGGTGCCGGGGAGTCCTACATGTGATTTGACAGTGTGGGTCCTCCCAGGTGTTCCCTGTACACCCTCCACGGCCCCTGCAGGCAGCCCACACCACAGGGGACTACCCTGCATCCCTGGTCATGTCCCGCAGGCAGCCCACCCAACATGGGCATGCCCCCCAGCAAAGGCACATGTCTCCTTGAACTAATGAACACCAACACATGTCCCCCACCACCCCCACCCCCCAGCACTGTGGGGCACCTGCCAGCAGGCCCCCACCCATGTCCAACTCATGTCCCCCACCACCCCCACCCTCCAGCACTGTGGGGCACCTGCCAGCAGGCCCCCACCCATGTCCAACTCATGTCCCCCACCACCCCCACCCCCCAGCACTGTGGGGCACCTGCCAGCAGGCCCCCACCCATGTCCAACTCATGTCCCCCACCACCCCCACTCCCCAGCACTGTGGGGCACCTGCCAGCAGGCCCCCACCCATGTCCAACTCATGTCCCCCACCACCCCCACCCCCCAGCACTGTGGGGCACCTGCCAGCAGGCCCCCACCCATGTCCAACTCATGTCACCCACCACCCCCACCCCCCAGCATTGCGGGGCACCCTCCACCAGGCCCTCGCCCATGTCCCATCCATGCCCCCCTGCACCTGGGTCCCAACAATCCCCAATCATGTCCGTTATGGCCATCCTCCCCTGCCAAAAGGCCCAACCAACTATCACATCCACCCACATATCAAAGGCAATTACATGTTACACACCCAATGTAAATAATGCAAATGAACACATGTCTGTCACAGACAATGGCTGCAAGTGAATGTTAAAACACCCAACATGACATGCATGAAAGTAATGAGATGATACGACACATTGAAGGATGAAAATAAAAATGTATTGAAAATCAACTAGAATGGAAATGAAATTAGAAAAACCACAAAGCAAAACAACAAAAAGAAGATGAATGTCCATGAAAAAAATCCAAAAAATCAAAAAATCCATAGAAGAACTATATACAAGACAATCCCGGGTCCATGAGCCCAACCAAATGAAACCTAACTATGTCAACTAACTAAAAACTGAACTATATACAAAAAAGTGGCGCATTGTCCAATCGCAACCAAATAAAAAAAAAAATAATTTAAAGGAAACCTACCACTAACTATATAACTATATACAATGGCAGCGGGCAAGTCCTGCGGCTCACTCTTTGATGTTGCCGGCCAGGGCATCATCGAACTCCATGTCGATGTCCTGGAGGCGGGACTCTGTCCTGGCCCCGAGGTCTCGCAGGGATAACCCCATGTTCACCTCAAACTCCCTGCGAGCTTCCTCGAGGCACTCAGCCCGCCTCAACGCCCGACGCATGGAGAACTCCGCCCTGACCATGGTGAGCCGCTCCTCTTCCGCCCGCTGCCGCTCCGCACCTATCTGCTGGACCAACTGCTCCCACACGGAAGACACTACCATCCCAGGGTTCTCCTGCCCTCCGGCCGATGCCTGCCCCTCTGATCTTGATGGCCCCGAGCCATGATGCCTCCCATGTCGAGCCTGCTGCTGCCTCCGACGCCACTGCCTCTGCCAGCACGACGGCATCCAGGATGATGGAAACCACCGACGCCGTCGTGCACGTGCCCTGCCCGATGATGCCGCACATCCTCCATCTGCTGGGGTCCAGTTGCTGTGTTGTCCACCCCTGCTGGACCTCTGACTCCCGACTGTGGCAGGGATGGGATCCCCACCGAGCTGGCTGCATTGGTCAGGGCAGGTCCACAGGGGGCCCTGGTGGCATCTGGGCCGGAAGACGGCAAGGAGAACGACTGGCGAATAGTCTCCACAGAGGAGGAGAGGGCCGCCAGATTGGCCGACACATGCAGGAAACCCCCGAACATGGCCGATCCCAATTGGGCCACGTCGGCATGGTGCTCTTCGTGATGACGTGCGTGCTCCTCCTGGGAAGCACGCACGGCCTCACGAATCACAGCCGTGCGCATCGCGACCTCAATCAGGACCTTCTCCACATGGCCAGGGGTCCCCTCGTCCGCAGGTGGAGGGGAGTCAGATGACATGGACATCCCCTCTACCTGCGGACGGGCCTGGGACGGGGCATCCCTGCTGGTGCAAGGTGGTGCACCCACAGGTTCAGGGACAGCGACATGCACAGGCCCCTCCCACGGTGACCTGTGCTGTCTACTGCCGCTGCCCCTGGACTGCACCACTTGCACCAGCAGGGATGCCCCCACCAGGCCCCATGTGCGCCTCAGTGGCGGCCTCCTCCTCCTCTGTGGAAACCACCAACCTGGATGGCTCCTCGCCGTCTACCGCCATAGCAGGCCCCTGTGGGGGCTCACCCACCCCTTCCGCTGCAGCCGTGGGGGCATCCCCGCCGCCTTGCTCCACAGCGCCATCTCCGCCCTCTCCTTCACTAGCCGCTGCGTAGAGGGAGACATAGAACACAAGCATCAGGGTACTGTACAATGGTCCCCTAGACAGGAAGCAATAGCAGATGAGTGCCACTGTCAAAGTACACTTCCATCATGTCACACCACAACACATGTGTCAGTCCAGGCAAAACACACACAGTGACAGTCATGGTGCGTTCCATGGACATTTCAATGCATGTCCAATGGACTCTCGATTCATACAATGTAATGGGACTCACATGCATCATGGGTCATGCCTATCACATGCACACACTTCACCTCAGTCACATCCATCTGGACCCGTACACCCCAATCACAGTGCATACAAGGATGACTAGGCTGCATCAGTGAATCTGTACATTGTCACAGACATGTGTCATGCATCCATGGCACTCACAAGTCACAGACACGCAGGTCAGGCACACAGACATGGATACCACATATGTATCTGGCATCAGCACCCATCCCTCGCCCCCACCCATGTCCAGGAACAGAGACTGCCATGCTCTCATGTGTGCAATCTGCACAGGGCTCCCCATGTCGCATTCAAACACATGCAACAACCGTGCGGTTCACACATTACAGGTCGCACATGCATTCCCATGATGTCCCTGCACACATACATGCGTACATGGCCTATGTCACACATGCAGGCAAGTATCAGACAACCAGCACACTGCAACGTGCCCTGTCTCACACAGCAATGCTTGGCCACTTACCGCTCAACTCCAGACGGGTCTCCCTCTCAAGGACCTGGGCGTGGAGCGCTGGGTGTGCGCGTTCCAGGACCCTCAACTGGATGGAACTCATGCGGCCCCGGCCCCCCTCCACGAGGCGCCGGGCCTTCATGAGGGTCCTGGACCTCAAGTCCTCCCAGTGCTTCTTGACCTTCTGGATGGTGCGGGTAACCACCCCCTCCGCATTGATGGCAACCACACAGTCGGCCCAGATCCTATCCCGTCCTTCCCTGTTGGCGCGGGACGATCCGAAGAGGGCATCATACTGCCCCAGGACTTGCTCCACCAGGACACCAACTTCGGTGGCAGTGAAGCTGGTGCCCCTCTGCCCCTCTGGCCGGGGGTTGCCACTGGGGTCAGATGTGGATGTGCCTGACATGGCAACCCCAGGGGCAGGAGTGGGTGGGCAACTGGGTCCTGGGGCTGGGCTGTGGAGCGATGTTATTCGAGTCGGGAGTCTTCTGTACCAGCAGGGGTGGACACAGCAACTGGACCCCTGCAGATGGCTGATGTGCAGGCACCAAATGGCAGGGCATGGTGGAGGCAGGCAGGCAGGCAGGCAGCAGAAGATGGCACGTGGGAGGCTGCCCGGGGCACTGGGGGCAGTGATTCGGCCTTCTGGGCAGGAGCGTGATCTTCCGTGTGTTTTCGCGTGGCCAGCTTGATACGGAGTGATTTGGCACGTGAAAAATCTGCACGTCAGCGTGTAATTCGAGGAAAGGCCCTTAGCGCGTAAGCGCGTCAGCACGCGTACGCGATTTCATTGGACCGAAGGCCCTTACAGCGTAAGCGCGTCTGTGACGTTTTGCGCACGGGCGTTGCCCTGGCAGGGCTTGGAGATCCCGCGTGCCTTTATGTTCTGTATGTGCTTTTCGTGCGGTGCGTGTGTTTTCCATCCGTTGGGGTTCACACGCTATTACTTCACAGCGGGTGTTGGCTACGCGTTCTACTACACGCAAGGCAGACGGTGAGTGGTACCTCGCTCCCCCAGGCCCGATCGCGTGAGAAAGTTCACGCGAACCCCTGAAATACACGTAGCCCGCTCCCCCAGGCCCGATCGCGTGAGAAACTTCACGTGAACCCCTGAAATACACGTAGCCCGCTCCCCCAGGCCCGATCGCGTGAGAAACTTCACGCGAACCCCTGAAATACACGTACCCCGCTCCCCCAGGCCCGATCGCATGTGTAACTTCCCGCGCAACCCCGATATACACGTGCCCCGCTCGCACAGGCACTATTGCTGTATGTTGCCACTTTTGTAATGCGCGGGGACGCTACCGCCTGCCTTCGTGTGGCGGACGTGTTTGGGCTTGTGCGTGTCTTTCGCTGTGCGTGGCTTTGCCCTATTCGATTCCATGAATACGTGTGGTTCGGGTGCGTGTGGGCGTTCCCTCTGCTTCCCTGCAGTACATCCCCAGTTACGCCCTTGTTTTCGCGAGTTGTTCCCCATTCTGCGCGTTACGCCCCGTGTTCCGCCCACTTTCTAGTGTATGCGCAGAGGTTGTGCGCTTTCACTGTGCGCGTCGCGCACGTCTTTCGGGATGTTGCAGTGACGTGTGCGCCATGCACGGGTTTGGCGCACATCCCGAGGAAGACACGCGCAGGGACTTCCATGAATCGCACGCGTGCGTGTGCGCCTCTTTTTTTCCGCTTGCGCCTGCTTGCGCGTAGATTTTCGGCGCACGTTTGTTCCATGAATCGGACCCTAAATACCTTAGACAAATCTGTATCCAACACAGCTGGTTTGGAGAAAATATTAAAATTATCCTTAAACTGTAGAGTAATGCTTAAACGTAACGTTGATGTGGAGAAAGGACTAGTTAATGGAGCACTGGGTACAGTTGTTGGCTTTCAAACATACCCACGTGACAACAACATTCAGTTTGTCAATATTCTCTTTGCCAAACTTTCAGAAGTAAAAAGGATAAGGCGCTCAACAGCTCGATTCCTTCTCTGCCTCAAACACATGTATGTACGCAGAGAACAATTTTTTCTAACTCTAGCATATGCAGTCACCGTTCATAAAACACAAGGTCTTACGCAAGACAAAGCATTGATAGATATTGGTAACACAGTCTTTAAAGAAGGCATGAGCCACGTAGCACTATCACGCTTACGTACACTTAACAGTCTATTTCTAATCAACTTTGATGCAAGTAAAGTAAACGCTGATATTCTTTGCATTATAGAATACAATAGACTATGATCACAATACACCCCCCATCTAAAAACATATCCTGTTCCACAAAAAGGAAAACCTTGTAAAAGAAAACTAATTCAAACAGAAATGCAACAGGATCTCACTGCAAATTCGCCAAAGAGAGTAAAATAAGCTAATACTTCATCAATTACCACAACCAAAGAAGAACCTATTAATCAAAGCAACTCAGGTACTTCTTCAAAGAAGCAACACACACTCTGAAAAAATGACTTGGACACAGAACTATCTTGTCCATTCAAATTTTCAAATATAACTGGTGTAAGTTGCTACGCAAATGTAGCAATGAATATTCTATTTCAATTGCCACCAATTGTTGACAACATTTACTTACACAGTACAGACCAATTGTGTTTGCAAATGTTAGTCCTTCTTAGAAACGCAACAAACAATCCTGACAACACGTATCGTGTTCATGGAATAAGACAAGAATTGGACTACTGTGCTGGAATGGTGAAATCCACTATAAACTCACAAGAAGATCCACTAGAATTTCTAATGTACTTACTGCAAGTACTGGAAAACAAAAACATACCCATACATGTGGAAACATACATGCACTCTCTGCAACAATGTGACACAGGAACAAATCCCTAATGAGCACTTTGTGTATGTATCTATACCTAATTGTGAATCTGTTCCATTTCAGCAACTTGTACAAAATGCAAACCATGGTAGATTATGTACTACCTGCAATTCAGATAATCGCTCTACCTTACTAATACAAACACATAGGAAAAACGTAATACTAATGCTTCTATGTTACAATGCAGATGGTACCATAAACAACTGCAAGCTGACTGGATTCACATATGGTCAAGTATCACTTGGTAAGAAAACCTTCACACCAATATGTATAATCTACCACGCATGAGCCACAACGAATGCAGGTCACTACACTGCATATATAAAAAAGAAATGTGGATGGTTTCAATGTAATGATAGTACCATTACTCTAAAGCAGAGATTACCAGCAGATCTTACAAACACTTATTTAATGTTCTTAAAACCAGAATTTAATAAGTAATCTGTACTTAAACATTAACACAACTTCAATTAAAAACACTATAACCTGTTAGAATACTCCAACAGGTATCTAACTGCTCCAAAAATCTGCAACAATCCGAAAGATAGAACATTAGCCAGAAACAAGTGAACACTGAAAACAAACAAACAAATAGACTGTAGCATAACAAAACATTTTTTTTTTAAATCTGACATGGATTTATTTTCCAACAGACCCAATGATTTGAAAAACAAACACATAAACTGAGCAAATTGCACAGTACACTACTAAATATATGGGTAAAAAAAAGCTGAAATGTCTATTATGCAATATAATAAGTCTTTATAAAATACATACACTAACATGCTCTTTTCTTTTATCTCAGAAATTGAAAAAGAATATGCACTCCAGTTACCAAACTCATGAAAAAAATATATCCAATCTCAAAAAAATCAAACAGTAAGTATATTCTAATAGAACGCATAAATACTGCTGCATAACAGAACCATTGAAGCAAATATCTAACCATACACCTCAATACAAAATGTTCACTTCCATGGATATGTTATACTACAGTGCTTGTTACCAAACTCTACAATCTTAATGACATGACGTAGCCAAAACTTCACATACAAACTATACAAATCAAACAGTACAGAAACTGTAGATTTCAAACATTTGATAGATATTCGATTCTATGGGTGTAATCTATGGGCGGTGGTTGTGGCCAGGGCCTAGAGTCTTGGGTGTATGGCCTGCAGCCATGCACCCAAGACTCTAGGCCTTGGCCACAACCACCTGAGCATATCACACACATAGGTCACACCCATAGAATCAAACATTTGAACTGTCTATATGTGCCTAGCCATTTCACACTTTCTGCAAAGTTTGGTGAGAATTCATCCAGGGAGAGCGAAGTTGTAAGCCACCCATGGTGGCGTATAATTTCAGTGCATACAACATCAGTCTTGGTGCTTGGCCTTTGTCCATGCACCCAAGACTCTAGGCCCTGCCCATAACCATCGCAGCATATCACACCCATGGTGGCTTATAACTTCAATACTTATAACTTAGGTCTTGGGTGCATGGCCTTTGGCCATGCACTCAAGAATCTAGGCGCTGCCCACAACCACTGCAACATACCACACCCATGGTGGCTTATAAATTCAGTGCATATAACTTCAGTCTTGGGTGCATGGCCTTTGCCCAGGCACCCAAGACTCTAGGTCCTGGCCACAACCACCACGGCATATCACACCCATGGTGGCTTATAACTTCAGTACTTACAACTTTGCTCTTGGGTGCATGGCCTTCGGCGATGCACCCAAGACTCTAGTCCCTGCACACAACCACCTGATAGATATTCGATTCTATGGGTGTGATGTATGGGTGTTATATGCTGCGGTGGTTGTGGCCAGGTCCTAGAGTCTTGGGTGTATGGCCTATGGCTTACGGTCTGTGGCCATGCACCTAAGACTCTAGGCCCTGGCCACAACAACCTCAGCATATCACACCCATATATCACACCCATAGATCAAACTTTTAACTGTCTATATGTACCCTCCCATATCACATTTTCTGCAAAGTTTGGTGAGAATTCATCTAGGGAGAGCGAAGTTGTAGGCCACCCATTGTGGCTTATAACTTCAGTGCATATAACTTCAGTCTTGGGTGGATGGCCTTTACCCATGCACCCAAGACTCTAGGCCCTGCCCACAACAACCACAGCATATCACACCCATGGTGTCTTATGACTTCAATACTTTTATCTTAGGTCTTGGGTGCATGTCCTTTGCCCAGGCACCCAAGACTCTAGGTCCTGGCCACAACCACCACAGCATATCACACCCTTGGTGGCTTATAACTTCAGTACTTACAACTTCTCTCTTGGGTGCATGGCCTTCGGCGATGCACCCAAGACTCTAGACCCTGGCCACAACCACCGCAGCATATCACACCCATACAATCAAACATTTTAACTGTGGCATATGGTCAATTTTTATGTCCACTGACACTGCGTGTGTCCTTAGAACAGTTTCAACTTGCCTGCGCAGAGCAAGGATGGGAATACTATCCTTAGGACACCCCTCATTTTCACTAATTTCGAACATCCCGGACAGCGCGGGCATGGCGAATACATCAGTAGTACCTGCCACCAAAACAAATACAGTATTTCACCAATATCATACTCCCCAAACCTCCCCAAGCACTCTTGCACACCAAAACAATCCCCAAAACTGCATTTCACCTCTGTTCGCCGCTGCACTGTCGGCAAATCCAAGGTGGAGGGTGCATTGGAACAATCTGACGCACATCACGCCTCACTCCAGCCAATCGGCGGACACGCTGCATGTCCGCAGACATGACGCGAGCTAATTAGCCCACTCTGCAAAGTTTGGTGAGGTTTGGTCCAGGTGGGGCAAAGTTATAGGTGGGTCCCAATATTTATTTTTTTCCAATAGACATAATGGGAAAAAATATTGATCACACCTACAACCCAAACCGCTGGACGGATTTCCACCAAATTTGAGGCAGGCACAGCAACGGCTTGGTCCCGAAAGCGTGCTTTTGTTAATTTGGTGTAAATCTGTCCAGTAGTTGTTTTTTTTTTAAAAACTACCAAAATGTAAGGCAAAACAATTAGTGATATCTCAGTGAAACTGCATGTAATTTTGCAATTTTCTTCTAGGACTAATCCTGAATGGTTTTGTAAAGTTTTGTGGAATTCTGTCAAGAGGGGGCAAAATTAGATGGGGGACCCCAAAATATTGTAAAGGCATATAAATGTTGAGTCAAATATGCACAACATTTGGCAAAACGATTTTGGATCTGATATAAATGGTTTTTGAAAGTTTGGTGGGCTTTTCTCAAGAGGGGGTGAAATTAGAGGGGGTCTCAACATTTTTAGATGGCTTATAACTTTGTTGCTATTTGACGAATGTGGACAAAAGTTTTGAGAAATATTATAGACTCAAACATCAAGGTTTGTGTAAAGACTGAATGGATTTTGTCAAGTGGGGGCTAGGTTATATGACTATTGTATGTACATACATTTTGACAGTTTTTAAAAAATAAAAAATGGGTGGATTTCGAACAAACACATGAGGAGCATTGGCAAGGACATTAAAGCATGGTTTTGCAAATGTGCCTGTGTTTTATTTTTTGACAAGAGTAATAATGTAGGTACAAAAAATAGTCATATACCTTTGGAGACTGAGGTATAGCCTGTGGCCGTGGGCAGCAGCCAGATTGTCTGGGTCATTGCATAAGGTCATGACACAGACAATCTGGCTACTGACCATGACCGGTAGGGATGAAAAATGGTGTTAAAGTGGCTATGTCTACCTGGGACCGGCTATGTGGTAAAGTTTTTCGAAGGTAGGATAGGTTTGAAAGGGAAAAAAGTGCTTGTAATGCTTGTGGTAATATGTTCATAGGGTTTTGCAGGCTGCCATGTCAAGGGAAGAGGGGCTGTGTACCAAGCCCCACCTTCTCTTTCCATGCTGGCTGTCTTGGAAAATGATTTTCCTTCATACAGCGGGACGCCTGCAGCGTTCTGCTGTAGGAAGAATAATCCTTCCATCTTACTGCTATAGGAAAAACAATCTATGTTTCTATGTTTTAGCACCCTGGGTTCCTGCTTTGGGAACCAGTGGTGCAAATGGTTTTTATCCCCCATTTCATGGGCTGCCATGGACGATAATGGTCTGTAGCCCCCTTTATTTATTTATTTATTTATTTATTTATAACACACCAATGCCCGCAGACATCAGGCTGTGTGGTTACAGTATTTGTTAAAGAAGATAAGGTGGAGGAAGACAGCTGTCCAGGTAGTCTGCGACAGAGTAAAAAATTGCCCTCAGTGCATTTCACTTTGATAGCTTTAGCCTTTGGTACACTCCCAACAGTAGCAAAGAACTGGCACACCCATGATTCGATCTTGGTGCTAAAAGTAGGCACTTCCTCTCCCTCATCTTCTTTGTCCTCTTCAATGTCTTTGAAAGTACCGTGCTTATTTTGTTGTGTAGGTACTCCAGCTGGTGGTGGTGGCTCTTGGGGAGGAGAGATGGCAATAACTGATGCCATTTTTAGGATAAATAGCAGTTTTGATGAAATTCTTCCAAGTATGTACTTGTAGACTACATTGGTACAGGATAATGAGTACGAAAAGGGGTAGGAGGTGTGCAAGGTAAATTTTGAAGTTGAAAGTTCCTAGATCAGTAGAAAATGCAGTTCCAAACTGTCTGCGAAAGACAAATCTTATAGTGAAGTGCGGACGGGTTCTCGGACATGTCATCATGCCGCGCACCAGCGTATGGTCATGTGGCACTGTCCGGAAGGTCGCAATGAAGTCAAATGTTCGTAAAGTTACAAAAAGTGTATAGAAGTGTTCAAAATGATTATAGAAGGTGGGAAATGGCAGAGTTTTAAGGTGACACTTTGTAAATTGGACACAAATATTGTTAAATTTGGTAAGTATGATATTAGTAAGTTGTAGGAAAATAGCATGCATTTGTAAAAACCCATGAAATTCACTGAAAAAAAACATTGTTAAAGGGATGTTATGGTTAAATTAGACTAATAAAAACCTATGAAATTCAATGCAAAAACTTTGTTAAAGGGACATTATGGTTAAGTTGCACTAATAAAAACGTATGAAATTCAATGAAAAAACATTCTTAAAGGGATGTTATGGTTAAGTTGCACTAATAAAAACCTATGAAATTAAATGAAAAAACTTTGAAAAGGGACGTTATGGTTAAGGAAAATAGCATGCATTGGTAAAAACCCATGAAATTCACTGAAAAAAACATTGTTAAAGGGATGTTATGGTTAAGTTGCACTAATAAAAAGCTATGAAATTCAATGAAAAAACTTTGTTAAACGAACATTATGGTTAAGTTGCACTAATAAAAATCTATGCAATTCAATGAAAACACTTTGTTAAGGGGACGTTCTGGTTAAGTTGCACTAATAAAAACCTATGAAATTCATTGAAAAAACTTTGTTAAAGGGACATATGGTTAAGTGGGACTAATAAAACCTATGAAATTCAATAAAAAACTTTGTTAAAGGGATGTTATGGTTAAGTTGCACTAATAAAAAGATATAAAATTCAGTAAAAAACATTGTTAAAAGGACGTTATGGTTACAAGTAAAATAAAAAAAAAACCTGAAATTCGCCAGTTATGGTAAGCTAAGCAACTATAACTTACGCCACCACTGTGCACTGCTAAGACTAACACCCAGGACATCAAAGATGACATCACACATGGCATTTATGACATCATTGATGATATCACATGTGCATTTACTTTTCATACAAGGGGTTGTGAATGTAATGTTGGTAAAAAAAGTATCAAGGATTATCAGGAGATGTGTAGTAAACTACACACTTCATTATGCAATATAGTGTTCTAAAGAACATTCCATTGCAGTGTTATTTCTAGTACAGGAACCTGCTCATACAGAAATGTAGGTATTGGCTGCAGCATACACCACAGAGGTGCTATATTTGTAATTTTCCAAAGTTATATAAAACATGTTGAATGCTTCTGTATCAGACTTTTCCGTACTGTGAAACATGTAATAAGTAGCTAATAATGCGTCACCTACTACATCTTTCTACTAATACACACAAACCATAAATAGGCTTCAATGCACACAAATATGGGGCTTATATATGCATAGTAAAGTAAGCAAACAAGAGGCAGTATCATTAGCAACTGTGTATACGCTACATGATTGTATTCATGCACAAAAAATGATTGCAGTGTTTCAGGCCTGCTTCTTCCCATATATATGTACATCATAAGATGTGATTAAAGTCTAAGGAAAGTAGTGTAAGAACATGTGAGAACAGCAATATCTATAAATGTAATACCTTTTGAAAGTTAAGTTTCTGACTTTCAATAAATAAAACCACCTGGCCTAGATATGGCAGTGAACAAAAAAGAAGGGGCTAGATGTTGTATTCCAGGATGCAAGGAATGTCAACATTGACTTTATTTCAATCAAAGTTAACTAGGAATAGACCACTGAGTGTACGCAGATGTGAAAGTGCTACAAAACTTGTACCTTCTTTAAATACTGTGCCACCAATATCAATCAATGCTTGATCTAGGGTTAGACCTTATGATTTGTGAAAAGTGACAGTATATGCAAGAGATGGAGAAAAATGTTCTCTGTGTATGTACATGTCCTTGAAAAGAAGGAAACATGCTATTGTCAGGCCATTTGTTTTAACTTCTGCAAGTTTGTCAAAGTGGATGTTGACAAACTGAATGCTGTTGTCATGTGGATATGTTTGGAAGCCAACAACTGTACCAATTGCTCCATTGACTAAACTTTGTTCTATGTCAAGGTTACCATTTAGAATTACTCTGCAGTATAGGCACAAAATCAACATTTTCTCCAATCCGGCTGCATTGGAGATACTTTTTACTAAGCTATTTAGTTGTGCTATTGCTTGTTGACACATAGAATGTTGCATGCCGTGCACTTCTAGTTTGTTTGTCGAGCTGATAGGCAGTATGGGTTGCATTTGTTTTTTCAATATTGTCTCATTTAATTGACTACAGCTTGCAAGTGTTGGCGTTAAGGACATGCAATTTAGATTTTATTGAATTAATTGGTCCATGACATCGGGAGCAGGTGTTTCATCCATATAGCTCATGGATTAGTCTAATATTTAAGATGGATTTTGCATCATTAGTAAGCAGACGAGTTGTAATGCTTTTTAAAATGTTATCATAGGTGAGGTCTGCAGACTGGTGTATGTTTTGAGTTTGTTCTCTCTGTTAGGAAAGATTTCGTAATTGTAGGGAATTTTCCTTCCATGTGGCAACCCCTAAACTTTTTGCTATTGTTTTTAACCTTGTTCTTGACTTTGCCAGAGAAGTACAGCCTTCTGCCGCACTTCTCTGGGCTTTCGCTCCTTTTCTTACGGGGAAACTGACATGCCCTTAAGACAGTCAGTACCGGGGAACGCTGTTTCCCGTAGTTTCTTTTATCGTGTCGCAGCTTTAGTGCAACACGACACAAGAGGGCACTGTAAGTTAAGTTACAGCTCTCTTGGGTCTCTAGCCTTCTACAGGCCCTAGATACTCGTTTAGGATTGTGTGTGATCGGCACAAGTGATTCAGTGACGGGACTGGTGGCAGCGATCGTTTTGTATTTTTTGAGCTCCTTTTGGCATTCTGAGCACGTTTTTGCCCTGAACCCAAAATGGTGGCCTGGCTCCCAAAATGGCCAGACCACGAGGCTCCTTTGTCCTGTCCGCTGTCCGTCTTGCTCCCTTCGCCTTCCCCGGGTCCAGGTGACCCGGGGCCTTCCTTATTTGGGCATGTACTTTCCCGCGAAACACAGATGCTTTCGCGGGCTTCTACATGCCGTGTGTGTGCCTCCAGGGTGTGGGCTGGGATGTCTGGTCCCAATACACATCCTGGGTGCCAGAGAGTCTAGGGTGGTGTGAATGCCTGGGACCACCGTGGTCCGTGATTGGTCCACGTATGGTGTGTGTGTTAATGGGCGGCTCTCCCATTGGGTCCCCTCCGTTTTGGCGCGAAGGGCACCGTGGATAAGAGGGGGCTGCAAATACCACTACCATGTCGATCTCCTGAGTTCTTACGATCGAAGGAATACAGGAGCCAAGTATCCTGTAACCAGAGGCTGGACCGAGGAATCGCTGGTGACCCGCTGAAGGAATCCTCCTTTACACTGCTGTCGTCCTGTGAAACCCTTTCCTCCTTGCATCGAACCAGAAGGCCTGTATTGGTGCTTCGACCTATTGGAATAGCAGGAACCGCTATTCCCGGCATCTTCATCAACTCCTAGCAGTAAGCCTTCGGAAGTGTCTCTGGGCCATCCAGTTGACTGACCAGCTTACAAGGGAGTCCTGCTCTGTAACCGCCGTCAGGTTGTGCCGTATCTCGAGTCCTTGTCACTCTCCCACGCTTAGTACACTTGGCGTTCCCAAGTCTGAAGGGAGGAGTGTACTTTTGATTCAGATACGCACGGCCGCTCTGTTGTCCTGCTGCGGCAACAAAACTGTGCTGGTTTCGTCGATTGGGACGTCTTTTTGATCTACACGACTGGAAAGCGTTCCCTGCTCGTCTGAACCCGCCAGCTGCTGAAACTACAGTGGAGAAGCCTGGGTCTGCTTGCTTCGGGGACCGGTGAGTAGATTAGCTAGGATCTGGTCGCCCTCCTGCAGTTGCCCATTGCTTTTCCTTGCTGTGTAAAAACAGCACCCTTTTGGCCGTACTCGCGCTCTGCTTCTGCCCGCTGTGGAGGCTGCGCTTGAGTTGCGGAACCTGTTCTTCTTCTGCTGTGCACTAACCCGAACTGCCTGACTTCCTCCGAAGAGCTTCCCCTTGTGCCCGTTGGCACCGGCGTGGCAGGTACTTTGAGCACAAGGCTCCACTCTTCTCAGGGATCGGACTTCCATCTAGTTAGGTGCTTCTGAAGGCGAACTGAGTCGAAAGCATTATCGCACTGCCTGTTTTCTTCCCTTTCAGGTGGACTGCATATTTCGTGCTTTAAACGCTTGCGACTGTGTATTTGTATATATATTGTGTTGATTTGGTATGTGTTGGTTTAATATTGTTATAGAGTGATTTTCTTGCTACGGTCATTGTTTTAAAGGCCTTAAAATAAATGTGTTTATATTTTTGATATAACAACTGTTTGGAGTAGTTTGTAAGCGCTCTTGCTTTGTGTGCTCATTGCGAGCTTTCAGTCACCCTCACCCCTCTTGAGACCTAGTCTTGACCGCCGCGATCGCTACCTTGATTGGTCTGGCTTGTCCAGAGGTTACCCTGTTCCAAGTAATTAGGTTGGCCTTCTGAACTTCTGCGCCACCAGGACAGAGTTCAGAAATCCGTCTTAACAAATTGGTGTACAGCGGTGGGATACGACTGAAGGTATCCAGTGTTGCGCACGAGCTAAGGCATTTCAGGTTATTCCAACCAGTACCCGTAGTGGATTGTTGTAATATAACTTTAAAAAGGCCATAGTCCTATCGAACAGTATGGAAACAAATACGTTGTTAACTTTGAATGCTTCCAAATCAGAAACGCTGAAAAAGATGTGTGCGGAGAGAGGTGTTTCCTCTCAAGGCACAAAATTGGAAATGATCCAGAGAATCGTGGCGTGGCAAGAAGCGCAGCTTGATGCGATTACTTCTGAGGACAGTGCAGAAGGTGGTGGGGCTGCTCTCACTGGCAGAACCGACGGTTCTGCCGCTGCACTGATCCATCACGACCACGAGGACAGGGAGGACGAGATGTCTAATGTTTCCTCTGCCAGTGTCAATGGGGATGCTTTGCTTGAATTCAAGAAGCAAGAGCTGCGGTTTAGGCAGCAGGAGCTTGAATTCAGCATAGCTAAACTAAAAATCGAACAGGCAGAAAAACAAAAAGACAGGGATCACCAGTTGGAACTGGCCAAGCTTCAGGTTGCAAATGGGTCCGCGGGTCCTGGACATGGGTCTGGGGCCTCCTCTTATCCACGGTTTCCAAAAGATCTGCTCAGTGTGTATGAAGAGCGGAATGACATTATGGACTGGCTGAATGCGTTTGAGTATGCATGCGAAGTTCAGAAAGTTGACAATGCTGATAAGATTGCGTGGTTGCTCAGCAGACTGCCCCATTCTGGCTGTAGTGCCATAATGGAAATGTCTAAGGCTGAGCGAGCTGATTTCGCAATGTTAAAGCGAACTCTCATTTTAAAGTTTGGGAAGACTCCGGCCCAATATTTAAAGCGTTTTCGAGAGTATAAGAAAAAGGAAGGTGGTACTTGGGTATCTTATGTCACTGAATCTTTGAAAAACTTAACTGGCTGGGTTGAAGGTTATAAGGTTTCTACCTTCGAAGGCATGATCAATCTGGTCATGCTGGAACATATTTTTGCTTCTTCTTCCCCGGAGCTTAAGCAGCATTTGGCCGACTCGAAGGAGATAGATCCTAAGAAGCTGGCCATTGCAGCAGACTTATGGGTGTCACATCGAGTGTCCCATAAGGACAAAACTCATCCTGGTAAGCAGGAGGAAGGGAAAAAGTCCAAAGATATGGAGGGTGGGGAAGCTGCTAAATCTTCTTCCCATAAGGGCCACAAAAAGAAAAACAAGGGTAAGACACAAGAGAACTCACAGGGTAGTGGAGGACAGCCTCCGAAACAGAACTCTGGTTATAATAAGCCTCCCTATGTAAACAGACCCAATGGATCGTGTTTTGCTTGTGGAGCAACTGACCATGTGAAGGGGGATCCCCGTTGTAAGGTTAGACCTTTGGGGGTCCACTCCGCTAATCTGGCCTTCTCCTCCTACGAGGAAGAAGAGATTACAGGAGCATCCTTCTCCTCAGACTCATTTCCCAGCGGAATAGAGGCTGAGGTAGTTTTAGTGTCCCTGGGTTCCTGGGAGCCTAAAGTCGCAGAGGCTTATGCTAGGATTCCGGATAATACCAAGCACTACTTTAAAGACAGTGTGCTGATCAATGGAGTGGATACTCCAGCTCTTAGGGATAGTGGGTGCAGTCGAACTGTAGTGGATTCTACCTTGGTAGACTCAGAGGAAGTTGCCAGAGCTACTCTGATGCCCACTAAGTTGGCTGACGGCCCCCTCCGTATGTTTCCCGTGATCCCTGTAAATCTTACTTTAAATGGTACAGCAGTCAGGATTCCAGTGAGCATTCAGAGAAACGTCCCGGGAAAGGTCTTGTTGGGCAATGATCTCAGAGCTTTAGGGCTCATAGGAGACACTGCCGAAAGACCCTACACACGGTCTCAAGCACGGGCAGCATTGGCCAAGTCCAATACGCCGCCCCAGCCGAAGGGGAAACCCAAGGCGAAAGGAGTCTACAAGTCAAGACGGGGGAAGGAGAATATTCCCCCGAGCTCGCCTACCACTGCGGTGGAGGGAGTTGGTCAATCGCCCGAGCCTGACGAGGAGGTGGCGATGCTGAAGTATTCGACCCCAACGATCATCCTGAACTAAAAGACTTGTTAGTTGAAGGAGGTCCTGATAGGGACGAATTCAGTAAAGGCCAACGTGAGTGCCCATCTCTGGAAGGCCTAAGGAGACAGGCCTGCTCCCAGCTTGAGGGTGAGCCTCCTGGGAAGCATAGGATTTATTGGGAAGGTGGACTCCTGTATAGTGAGCCCACAGAGTCTACAGAAGGAGACCATAGGAGGTTGGTGGTTCCCCTTGCTGTTAGGCCCTTCCTCCTGCAGTTGGCGCATGAAGTTCCCCTTGCTGGTCACCTTGGTATTAAGAGGACCAAGCAAAGGTTATCCATGCACTTCTACTGGCCGAAGATGGGGGTGCAAGTAGAAAGTCACTGCAGGAGTTGTGCCTGCTGCCAGTTGTCTGGTAAGGTTGGCGCGACAATCCAAGCTCCGTTGGTACCGCTCCCAGTTGTGGGGGTACCATTTGAAAGGGTAGGGATCGACATCGTTGGTCCCCTTGACCCACAAACATCCTCGGGCAATAGGTTTATCCTGGTGCTGGTCGACCATGCAACCAGGTATCCTGAGGCCATCCCATTAAAAACTGTAACTGCCAAGTCAGTTGCAAAAGCTTTACTCGGCATATTTACTAGGGTTGGCTTCCCTAAAGAAGTTGTGTCAGATCGTGGCAGCAACTTTATGTCGAAGTACATGCAGGCTATGTGGAAAGAATGTGGGGTCACCTACAAGTTCTCTTCTGCATACCACCCCCAGACCAATGGTCTGGTGGAACGCTTCAACAGAACGTTAAAAAGCATGATTGGGGCTCTGGAGGAGCCCCAGAGGAGGAAATGGGACCTTCTTTTACCATGCTTGTTGTTTGCCTACCGAGAGGTACCACAGGAGGGTGTTGGCTTCAGCCCCTTCGAACTTCTGTTCGGTCATCCCGTACGGGGACCCTTAGCCATCGTCAAAGAGGGATGGGAGATGCCCACTCCCCCTGTTACTACCAACGTAGTTGACTATGTGCTAGGGCTCAGAAAACGGATGGTACTTCTGATGGGCTTGGCTAGTGAGAAATTGAAGGCAGGGCAAGCGCTGGTGAAACATTGGTACGACCAGAAAGCTTCCCTAATCAACTTCACACCTGGTCAGCAAGTCCTGATCATGAATCCTATAAGGCCTCGTGCTTTACAGGACAAATGGTCAGGCCCTTACACAGTGGTGGAGCCCCTGGGTGAGGTGAACTATTTAGTGGACCTTGGAAGGCCTGGACAGGCTCCAAAAGTGTTCCACGTGAATAGGCTGAAGGCTTTCGTCCCAAGAGTCGAAATCGCAGCACTGCTACTGGCTTCCGACGTTGAGGAAGAGGAGTCTGAACCTCTCCCCGACCTGTTCCAAGGCAGTCCTTCAGATTGCTCCTTTGAGGGTGTCCGAGTGGCCCCTCACCTGACTTCTGATCAGCAGGCTGAGGTGAAAAGTTTGCTTAGGCAGTTTTCCCCCCTGTTTTCACAGTCGCCTGGTTTGACACCTTGGTGCAAACATAACATTGACACAGGAGACAGTGTACCTACCAAAAGTAGGGGATACAGAATGTCGGATAAAGTACGGTCTTATATCAAGACCGAGGTCAACAAGATGTTAGACCTTGGGGTGATTGAACCCTCTAGTAGTCCTTGGTCCAGCCCTGTGGTTTTGGTTCCAAAGGCAGGCACTTCTGAATTGAGGTTCTGCGTGGATTACAGGGCTCTGAATGCTGTCACCAAGACAGATGCACACCCCTTGCCTCGAACGGATGAGCTGGTGGATACTTTGGGTGCCTCCAAGTACCTCAGCACGTTTGACCTGACTGCTGGCTATTGGCAAATAGCTTTAGCAGAGCATGCCAAGGAGAAGACGGCATTTTCTACGCCAGACGGCCTTTACCAATTCCGGGTAATGCCGTTCGGGTTGAAGAATGCACCTGCCACTTTCCAGAGGCTTGTGAATCATGTGTTGAATGGGTTGGATGAATTCTGTCTTGCATATCTGGACGATATAGCAGTTTTCAGTGCCACCTGGGAAGACCATGTGAAACACCTCGGGATTGTGCTCCAGGCTCTTCAGAAAGCACACCTGACCATAAAGGCTAGTAAATGCCAGATTGGACAAGGCTCTGTGGTTTACCTTGGACATGAAGTAGGTGGAGGGAGGATACAGCCTCTTCCCAGTAAAGTACAAGCAGTACAAGACTGGCCTACCCCCACTACGCAAACCCAAGTGAGAGCCTTCTTATGACTCACGGGGTATTATCGCAATTTTATGGCAGACTATGGCACCATAGCTGCTCCTCTGACTGCCCTCACAACTCCGAAGAAACCCAAGAAGGTAACTTGGACTGACGAGTGTGAGAAGGCCTTCAATGGCTTGAAAGACTCCTTGTGCCAGGCCCCTGTGCTCAGGGCCCCTGATTATCAAAGACCTTTTATCGTGCAGACGGACGCCTCTGACACTGGGATAGGAGCTGTACTATCACAAGTAGATGAGAAGGGTAAGGAACACCCTATCGGTTTTATTAGTCGCCAGCTTAAGGACAGAGAGCTCAGATGGTCCACGGTAGAGAAAGAATGTTTCTCTGTTGTGTGGGCCCTAAGGAAGCTGAGGCCCTACCTCTATGGGACCCACTTCACTGTGCAGACTGACCATAAGCCGTTAAAGTGGCTAATGAACATGAAGGGGGAGAATCCAAAGTTGCTTAGGTGGTCCATAAGTCTTCAAGGCTTCGACTTCACTATTGAGCATAGACCAGGTGTCCAACATAGCAATGCTGATGGGTTGTCCAGAATGTTTTACCGACCTGAACAAGAGACTCATCCAGGGGTGGATTAGTTCCCCCTGTCCATAGTCTGGGAGGGGCGAGTGTTAGGAAAGATTTCGTAATTGTAGGGAATTTTCCTTCCATGTGGCAACCCCTAAACTTTTTGCTATTGTTTTTAACCTTGTTCTTGACTTTGCCAGAGAAGTACAGCCTTCTGCCGCACTTCTCTGGGCTTTCGCTCCTTTTCTTACGGGGAAACTGACATGCCCTTAAGACAGTCAGTACCGGGGAACGCTGTTTCCCGTAGTTTCTTTTATCGTGTCTCAGCTTTAGTGCAACACGACACAAGAGGGCACTGTAAGTTAAGTTACAGCTCTCTTGGGTCTCTAGCCTTCTACAGGCCCTAGATACTCGTTTAGGATTGTGTGTGATCGGCACAAGTGATTCAGTGACGGGACTGGTGGCAGCGATCGTTTTGTATTTTTTGATCTCCTTTTGGCATTCTGAGCACGTTTTTGCCCTGAACCCAAAATGGTGGCCTGGCTCCCAAAATGGCCAGACCACGAGGCTCCTTTGTCCTGTCCGCTGTCCGTCTTGCTCCCTTCGCCTTCCCCGGGTCCAGGTGACCCGGGGCCTTCCTTATTTGGGCATGTACTTTCCCGCGAAACACAGATGCTTTCGCGGGCTTCTACATGCCGTGTGTGTGCCTCCAGGGTGTGGGCTGGGATGTCTGGTCCCAATACACATCCTGGGTGCCAGAGAGTCTAGGGTGGTGTGAATGCCTGGGACCACCGTGGTCCGTGATTGGTCCACGTATGGTGTGTGTGTTAATGGGCGGCTCTCCCATTGGGTCCCCTCCGTTTTGGCGCGAAGGGCACCGTGGATAAGAGGGGGCTGCAAATACCACTACCATGTCGATCTCCTGAGTTCTTACGAACGAAGGAATACAGGAGCCAAGTATCCTGTAACCAGAGGCTGGACCGAGGAATCGCTGGTGACCCGCTGAAGGAATCCTCCTTTACACTGCTGTCGTCTGTGAAACCCTTTCCTCCTTGCATCGAACCAGAAGGCCTGTATTGGTGCTTCGACCTATTGGAATAGCAGGAACCGCTATTCCCGGCATCTTCATCAACTCCTAGCAGTAAGCCTTCGGAAGTGTCTCTGGGCCATCCAGTTGACTGACCAGCTTACAAGGGAGTCCTGCTCTGTAACCGCCGTCAGGTTGTGCCGTATCTCGAGTCCTTGTCACTCTCCCACGCTTAGTACACTTGGCGTTCCCAAGTCTGAAGGGAGGAGTGTACTTTTGATTCAGATACGCACGGCCGCTCTGTTGTCCTGCTGCGGCAACAAAACTGTGCTGGTTTCGTCGATTGGGACGTCTTTTTGATCTACACGACTGGAAAGCGTTCCCTGCTCGTCTGAACCCGCCAGCTGCTGAAACTACAGTGGAGAAGCCTGGGTCTGCTTGCTTCGGGGACCGGTGAGTAGATTAGCTAGGATCTGGTCGCCCTCCTGCAGTTGCCCATTGCTTTTCCTTGCTGTGTAAAAACAGCACCCTTTTGGCCGTACTCGCGCTCTGCTTCTGCCCGCTGTGGAGGCTGCGCTTGAGTTGCGGAACCTGTTCTTCTTCTGCTGTGCACTAACCCGAACTGCCTGACTTCCTCCGAAGAGCTTCCCCTTGTGCCCGTTGGCACCGGCGTGGCAGGTACTTTGAGCACAAGGCTCCACTCTTCTCAGGGATCGGACTTCCATCTAGTTAGGTGCTTCTGAAGGCGAACTGAGTCGAAAGCATTATCGCACTGCCTGTTTTCTTCCCTTTCAGGTGGACTGCATATTTCGTGCTTTAAACGCTTGCGACTGTGTATTTGTATATATATTGTGTTGATTTGGTATGTGTTGGTTTAATATTGTTATAGAGTGATTTTCTTGCTACGGTCATTGTTTTAAAGGCCTTAAAATAAATGTGTTTATATTTTTGATATAACAACTGTTTGGAGTAGTTTGTAAGCGCTCTTGCTTTGTGTGCTCATTGCGAGCTTTCAGTCACCCTCACCCCTCTTGAGACCTAGTCTTGACCGCCGCGATCGCTACCTTGATTGGTCTGGCTTGTCCAGAGGTTACCCTGTTCCAAGTAATTAGGTTGGCCTTCTGAACTTCTGCGCCACCAGGACAGAGTTCAGAAATCCGTCTTAACACTCTCTAGTGAAAATGTTGCCAGAGATTTACATTTCCAATGCTGCCAATTATATTGTGGCATTGTTTGTGTCCTAAGGCTTTGAAATAGGTTGATCTTTCACTGGTGTCAACTGTAGGAGGTCTCTGAAAACAATAACATGTTTTCCTCCAAACATTTCTGCATAGTTGGTTTTTAGGACTTCTGCAGTCTAAGATGAATTAAAGCCAACATGAGGTTGGAAACCATGTTTACTTCATCTATCAAATGTTTGAAAAATGTGCATACTTCAGTTGCAGCTTCTGCTGATAATTTGTAGTATTTTAATTTGTTTTGGTGTTCTATGGGGAGGAGTAGTTGTTGGTTCAAAGTCAAACCTCCTATGCTGTAGGCAGTTAAACCTGTGTGGGCTGTTACTACAGCTGAAAGGTTCTTGTGTGTTCATTTTTGTGGAAATGTACTGATTATTTTTAATGAAGAATGTGTTGCCACAACCAGCTTCACCACTTACACACAGGAGCAGAGATTTATATTTTTTTTAGCTACAGGTTTTAGTTTCATGTTTAAAACTATGTTCAATTTATTGAGTGACTTCTAGATAAATGATGAGCTTTTCATCATTTACCTGTGATTCCAGAACTGACACGTCTTCCTTAGATTGTTTATTTTGATACATGGTATCTTCTACCACAGTCATGACTATGTTTCCTTAATTTCCAATGAGTGGTTCTCCAAGAGGGTATCGGCTTCCTGCAAGGGAAGGTTGACTGCCCTCATGAGTGTCTTTGTCTTGTTGAGCTTCAATTTCTTCCACTTGTTGCCGTTCACTGTCCAACATTTGTTTGTATCATTTGAAAGTGTCATTTGTTATACTGCTTTAATTTCCTTTGAATTCAGTTTCAAATGAGTCATACCTAATCATTCTTTTTATTTTCTTCAAGGAGTTGTAGTAGGGCCATGTAGTATAGTTCTCTATGTTGTGGAGATTTAAATGATAACTTTATATGATTAATGAGGCTGGGTTTGGTGAGTTCCACCAGGCTTCCTTCACAAGTGTAGACTGAATATTTGACAGTTGTCTCATTTGGTGTGACATTGTTTTTGTAGGTGTAGTTTTGGGCAATGTCATACAGACACATATTTTCCAAAGTGGTACTTCTGTTTTGGTAGTATGTGTCAATTAAATTGTGTGTTTTTTTTTAAATGTCCTGGGTGTTGGGATAATTTGTGCCTATTTTCTGTATCTATTGGTAGGATTTTAGCACTCATTTCCGCGATGAAACTGGTCCAAGGTTCAGCCAGACAGTGTGCTCAGATTTCCCATAGAAGGCTTTACCAGTTAAACGATCTACAGCTGCGTTCTACCCGCATTCTCTATGGGAGAGCATTTTTATACCAAAGCTGTACAATGTCTGTGATAGTGAGCTGTCAAATGATATGTCATCCCAGAGGTCGTTTAGCTCTGTTTTCTCAGCTTTGATGAGATAGGCTGTGACATAACTTGCAACTGCAGTGGAATTGTCTGCAATGTATTGCATGTCTATGTTTGCATTCCACAAGAGGGCAATGATTGGATTGAAATCATTGATGTACTTGGATGTTTTGTCTCTTTTAATGCTGTATGTATTTTTATGGGATTTGCCTTTTACAGTGTATTTAACAGAAGACATCACGCTACTTACTTATCCTTTTTTACAAACTTTTTTGTAAGAGTAACACTTGTGTATGTAGGTCACTATCTGTGGTTTCTGAAGGGATGTTGCAGATAACATATTTTTCAATAAACTGTAAAACAGTGGTGTCACTATCATAGCCAAATTCTGGAGCATCTTTTATCCACAAAACCATGTGGATGTATGATGCTCCTCTGGATTGATATTCTTTTCTCCAAAAGAAGTGTTGCACTTCTCCGAGCGATGGGGTAGTTTTATTGGAGATGAAAATGCAGCATGACAATGAAGTGATGATGAAAGTACCTTGATACATTCAGAACAGAGTTCTCCTGTTTTTTCTCTATCTATTCCATCTTTATTTTGGCTTGCAGTGCGTAAGTTGTACAAGTCATCCCATGCATACTCTGCAGAACTTAAAGTAACAAACCATGTGGGTGGGCCTAGGTTAATTAGCAGACAACATACATCAGTGTGATGTCGGAACCAGTATTCTTTTGTACCACACATGTTTGCCAAGATATTTTTGATACATGACTGCAAATCTTTATCTTTGTCTTTTATTTCTTGAAGCAGCTGGGTAGCGGATATGTTTAAAACGTTAGAGCCTGTTTTATTGTGCCTGCAACTCCTTAACATAGAGTTGCTAGTTCACTTTCGATGAGAAGGTGGAAAATGTATTCAACATATTGTCTGAATCTGGGGTCTTCAGAATACATTTTTAAAGAGCAATAATCTGATGCGCTAATTTGTACAGACCTTTCACCATATCTTCTTCCTTTTCCTGTAGGCAAGAGTAGAGGAAAAGAGCATGCTTCTACATGTGGTGAGGATCCTTGATGCATTTAATATGTTTCCAATGCATTGTAAATTGTGTCTTTGGAGTGCAATAGGCAAATTGTATACTGATCTAAAATGTTGGTTGCAGTAAAGGGATCTACACGTTCAAATTGGCCAGTTGCTGATGAATCTTGAATTATTTGGGTGGTTTCTCTTCAGTTTCTTTCTATGTTTATATCTTTGTAGCATTAATTGATTTCTTTTAGATATTGTAGGGTTTGTCGAATTTTATTTAAGTCAACTCGTTGTTGCAAAATTAGGTTGTCTTTTGTTGGCACACCATTAACTAGTACAATCAAAGATTGATCTATTGGTCATTGTACTCCTTTGTACCTTTTCTTTTGGATGTAATGCAAATGTAGTACTTTGCCACGGATGCCCTTTAGTAACTTGGATGGAGATCATTTGGCTGATTTTGATTGAAGGCATGTTATAGCTTGAAATTGGGTGCACTGTTTGTATTATAATGCTTTCATACAAGTTAAGGTGTTGGAGAGCTTTCGGAATTGGTAATAGTTATTAGTGATAGCACGTGATGACATTTGGTTATTGTCAAGGTTTGTTTTGCAGCACATGCACACTCTTGAGGGGTTAGTTATTTTGTATTTAGCTTCTATTCTTAGATATACAGCTAATTGGAACTATTGGGATTCTTCATTGTCTTCTATTTTGTAGGCTAGATCTACTGTTTTTGTGCTCTTTTCATAAAACGTTTTGTGGCAACATACACATATTTGGTCTGGTAGTTCAGCAGATGTGTTTTGAAACTTTGCTATTTCTTTTTGGTATGTCTTTAATAGCATGTCGTTGTTTATGAGGTGTTTGGTAATGTTTTCTAAAGGTACAGAATTGTCATAGTCACCTTCAGTATTTATGTTGGATGTGCTCTATTTCTTGCAGCAGTTCTTTGTCTTTAACATCTAAGAATATGTTATTTAAATTTTGCAGTTTTAGAGTAGGACTTTCTGCATAGTATAGTCGATGCACAAGATTCTGTATAGTAGAATGGTGTGTGACTAACATTTTGATGTGGTGGAAAGTGCTTTTGCAAGAAGTTCCTATAATGCAGGCTAATGAATCTCCTTGCAGACCAGTGTGGCTGCACACTGGATAGGAGTCTATGGTTTGTGAAGTTTTCATTTTACTTTTGTCTTTTAGTTTCACATAGTGATTGAGGAATTGTCATAAAGATTTAAAGGGCTGTTGGTGTACATTACACATTGAACTGCATGTCCATTTTACACTGGATGGTTTGGTTGGGTGAAAGGAGAATTTGGTTAAAACGTTGTTTGGGACTTTTTTCTATAATGGTTTCTTTTGCCAGAATGGTGTGTTTCACCATTTCATACCCTCAACCGTTATTGTTTGTTGTTTTTTTTTATAAGCTTCTTCATTGAAGTATGGTTCTGTGCTGCTTGTGTGAATCCATTCACCATCACAGAAGTTTGAAAAGGTCTCCATAATGACACTGTGCATGCTTAGAAGTACTTTTTGTAATGTATTCATTAATTTAGTTAGTGGTTTCATTCTGTTTAAAATCAATATAAACAATGTTCTCTTTAGTAGAAAAGCATTGTCAATTAGAGCTTGCAGGATTAGTCTCCTGCAGTAGTTTTTAAGGGTAGATTGTGACTTTTCCAATGTTTTTATAAGATTGTGAAGATCTCTATGGGGGAACATTTTCTGTAACATAATTTTTTTGGATTGTTTTACTGTGACTATGCTAACACTGGTAGATAGAGGGTTAGGTTTGTTAGTACGTCTGCTTTTGTTTGTACATCATTTTTTCTTCTTTAGTTGTGGCTGGTTAGATTTGTTGAGTGAGGTTATTAGCTCTTTTGATTTAATGTTTTCAATGCATTGTTTTAGAGGAGGGTGACTATATTGTGTTGCTTTAGGCTTATGGTCTCTAATTTTCCTTTCTTTTCTACAGAGTTGCTGTTTAGTTGGCATGCTGTTGTTTATGTTGTTGTGTCTGTTGGGAAAAGAGAACGCTTGAGTTGGAAAGTTGTGCAATGTATATGGCTGTATGGTGAATGGGTGTGTGGGTCTGATTGTAGAGAGATATAGACTGCTGTTTGATTGTGAGGTGGTATATTAGTCGTGGTTGTGAAGGTTGTGAGAGTAAGAGTCTACAGAGGTGTGATGGTGTTGGGTTAGTGAGTATTGCAGTGGTGGTGTGATGGGATCTGTATGGTCATTGTACTGTTTTGAGGAACATAGTGGGTGTTGCAATGGTGGTGTGTAGATGGGTATAGTAAGGGTTTGAATGGTGGAATATAATGGGCTAGAGTGAAAGAAATGTTGTTTGAAAAGAGTAGTCTGGGGTAATATATAGTGGAATTGTGCTGCTCTAATTACATACATGGTGCTTTAAAGTACTTACTTTGTTTGATGCAATATGTATTTGTTTTTCGTTTGTTGATTTCAGTGATGTGCTTCTTTCCTGTAATTGTAAAAGAAAGTTAGTGTGGGCAGGTGGTCATGGCAAAGTACTTTTTAGTAAACCAGGTTCATATTTATAAAGGAAGGAGGAGTGCTGGGGAAAAAGTTAATGAAATTGGTGGGAGATTAAACATGGTTGCTTTTAGGAGCATTTTCATGAAATTTATGAAATGTGTAAGAAGCTCTATAACGATTTGTAAAAGTGAAGAAAAGTTGATGGAAACGATTTGTAGTACACTTTTAAATGGCAGTTGGATGTGAAAAGCACAGCATTATATGTCTATTTGATATACATGTCACAGTTTCAAATCTTGAAGTTCAGTCGTGGTTTTTTCTTTGCATTCTGGGACTTGTAGTTTGAGTCTTATAATGGTAAAAATGGAATTGGAAGTGACAGAATGCAAAGGAAAAAAGAAAGTTTCAAGAAGCACCTATACATTGGAATGGGTGATGTTGGGGTGTATGCATGTGCTACCAAACTGGCAGACACTAAGGGGCCGATTCATGGAACAAATGTGCACCGGAATCTGTGGCGCAAGCTGGCGCAAGCGTGAAAAAGCAAGCATATGCGCACGAGTGCGATTCATGGAAGGCCCTGCGCGTATTTTCCCCGGGATGTGTGCCAAATCCGCGGGTAGCGCACATGGGCGTCGCCCGCATTGCAACATCCAGATTGCCGTGCGCGACACGAACCGTGAAAGCGCACAACGTCAGCGCACACACCAAAAAGGGGGCAGAACACGGGGCAGAACACACACAATGCAGAACAACGCGTGAAAAAGAAGGCGTAACTGGGGAAGTACTGCAGGGAAACACAGAACGCCCAGACGCAAGTGGACAACACGTATTCATGGAATTGAATACGGGAAACCCGTACATGCCAAAAGACGCACACAGCCGTAAACACGTCCGCCATACAAAGGCAGGCGGAAGCGTCCCCGCTCAGTATAAAGTGCACGCAAACAACAAACACGTATACACAGCTACAATGAATGCCCCATTTGTCGTAGAACTGATCGTTGGACACAGCAGGAGGAGGAGAATAGCCAGGCCCCGTATTTTTTTGCCCAGGACCATCCTTTTTGGGATGCCTGATGACCAGGTCTATGGCAGGTATAGGTTTCCACCTCGTATCATCCTCAACCTGGTCACTGAGTGGGAGGATGACCTCACATCACCCACCTTGTGCTCCCAAGCACTGAGCCCCTTGGAAAAAGTGCTCAATGTCCTGCATTTTTTGGCTGCTGGGTCATTTCACCAGACAACTGCCATAGTTGGGGGCATCTCACAGGCCACGCAGTCATGCTGCCTACACCAGGTTTTGGCAATCATGATTGCGCGCCCCATAGTCCGCAGGCACATATACATGCCCAGAACACCCGCAGAAAGGCAGGCCGTGGTCCTGGGCTTTTACAGGGTGGCGCACTTCCCCAAAGTACTTGGTGCCATAGATTGCACCCATGTGGCCCTATGTCCACCTAGGGCCACTGAGCACATCTATCGAAACCGCAAGCACTGGCATTCCATCAACGTACAGGTTGTATGCAATGCCAGGGAATCATCACCTCTGTCTATGCAAACTATCCTGGGTCTACCCATGACAGTTTCATATACAGAATGTCCTCCCTGAGCTGGGCACTGGAAGCTGGGAAGCATGGTGACACATGGCTCCTAGGTGAGTACAAATGCATGTGCACATGCATGCATGTCACACACAGACAAATACACAAACCCAACTAATCACAACCATTATCACCTCCCCAGGGGACAGTGCCTACCCTCTGAGCAACCACATGATGACGCTAAAATGGAACCCCACCACACCACCCCAGGTAAGATTCAACGCTGCCCATATTGCAACCAGGTGCATAGTGGATTACACATTCAGAGTACTCAAGTCACGCTTCCGCTCTCTTGAACGCTCTGGCGGGCAGCTACTATATGCACCCCCAGTAGTGTGCAGGATCATTGTGGCAGCATGTGTCCTGCCCAATGATGCAACACGGCAGGGCGTACCGGTGGATATGGTGGTGCCCCCACATCCCCAACCACAGGCACAGGCTCTGCCCATGGGAACAAAATGGGCATGAGGCGAGGCAGCCCGGGCCCAGCTTGTGGCCACATTTTTCACCTAAACTCCCACCCCTGTGGAGTGCACACAGGCCTGGCACATACCAGGTGACAATCGATGATGACAAAGAGACAGTCAACTGTCACAACCCTACCACCCTGAGAATGTTGCCACGGAAGTGCCACATTGTGTGCATCCCTAGCTACTTAAACATAACCAATCTAGTGTGACCAAAAGGAACACATGCAAGGTGTACATCACACCACCCCCCTGCAAAACAGGCCATGACAATCACTGGTATGTCACCCAAACCCTCCCAACCCACACTGACAGGCAAAGGTAGCAGGCTACTGGAAAGAAAATAACATACATCACAATCAACATAAATAAATGGACATTTCAATCATGTACTCACAAAAATTGATTGCAGACATGCGTGGAGAAAACATCCATAATCCCGACTAGTGGTGTTAACACAAGTAGTACAGCAGCAGATAAGCCACAGATATGACAAAAGTCTAATGCCCTTGTGTAAATGGTTGTAACACCGAACCATCCTTGCGAGCCCATGGATAGGGGAAGCAGGAGTGGCATATGTGATTCAGGACCCCAAGCTGCAAACACATACACGAGACAAGCTTGAAGGGCCCAGCTGGAACAGACAGTGGATGCTTTCAAAAAAGCCACAAAGCACCACACCCTCACATGAATGCACAATAGACAAGCAATTGTAAACTATATTAACTAATTAAACTAACTATAAAAATAAAAAATGGCCACATACGACCCGGGGGTGTTAGGCACCCAGGAGGGGGGAGGTACAGGGTGCACCTCAATACCCACATGCAATGATGTTGAGAAAAAAAAAACCCCATGGGCTCAATGCCTGCACGGCCCGACCTATGTGGGAAATAAGTCATCATCCTCACCCTCTGACTCAAAAGGTGGACGTTGCACAGTACACTGATCATGCCTATGCACAGCTTGCCCCTCGTCAGCAGCATGTCTGTGGGCCTGGTGAGCCTGGTTCTGTGCGGCGATGACACGTAGGTCAGCATGCAGAACCTCACGTGATATGCGTGCTTCCTATGGCAAGGTAACACGTGTAACACAGAGTTCTTCCTGCATGTGCTGGCATGACATCTGGAGCATCTCCTGGCAAGCACGTAGCTCAGCCGAGATGGTATTCTCAAGCTGCTCCAACCTCTCCTCTGTCCGCTGCCTCTGGGACATCAAGAGCACACCCAGAGTAGATTGGAGGGAAGAATGGTCTATCCTCAGGGCCTCCCTGTATGCCTCTCTGTCTGCCTCTGCCAGAGCAGCAATTGCTTGACGTAGAGACACCATTTCAACCTGGTGTGCCCTGTCTGAGGCCACCATGCCCAGCCTGAGCGAGCGGGCCGTGGACTGTGCTGCCCGCTGCTGGAGATCCACCTGCCTAGCAGGGGGGAGCATGGATTGGGCCACACGTTCCATGCTCTGAGCGATATTATCAACTGCTGCCCCCTGTTGTTTGGAATTGGCAACCATGGCTTTCTCCCACTCAGTATACCTCGGTGGTGCACAGCCACTGTGTTGCTGGGCTTGACACCTGCGGGGCCCAAGGAGCCACAGTCCTTGTTGAGTTGGCACCACCCGCGGCTGTAGGACTACATTCCTCCATTGACGTGATGCCCCAAGCACATCAGCAACTGGTGTGGAGTGTGACCGTGCATCCCGATCCACCATAGGCGGAGGTCCCACCACTGTCTGGCCCCTCAGTGCAGGTGTCGCGGACAGAGGATTGTCCACATCAGAATCACTCACCGTTGATGAATGGACATGATGCGCATCCAACTCAACATTGTCGTCAGAGTTATCATCCGGGCTAGACTCATTGCCAGCCCTAGACACGATGGTCTGGAGCACAAGTGGGTTCTCGTGGTCTACCACCCCATGACCCCCACTTGTGCCGGGTTGCTGGTGTGATAGCAACCCTGTGTCTGGAATGACATCACCATTCTCTTCCTTCATTGCGTCATCATCTGAAAAGTGGAAAAAACAAACATGAGTACACATGTCAGAAGCACATAACCCACACACACATAGACATCACATCGACAGCCAATACATGAAGCAGACATGTAACACACAAATGAGAATCTGGCATGCATCCAGTGGCATTGATATGCAAACACATCCCAAAAGCAGAAATGGATGTCTCCAAATAGCAAAGCCTTATCAAGTACAAAATGTAGTATATCACCTCAATCACACACCACCTCTGTCAGGCATATGTCACAGGCAGAAATGACAGATGGCAACAAAGAGATGGCACATACCATAAGCATGTCTGAACTGCCAAATGCCCACAACTGCAAGTGAATCCAAACACACAATGACACACGTAATATGCATGTACACATGCATCACTAAACCATCATCACCAATATCGGTTCATGCATCTGCAGATCAGCCAGTACCGAGCGTCATGGGCCATGTAGACATAGTGAATATCCTGAGCAAAGCGAGGGCCTGCAAACAGGCATGAGGGACCATAACACCCAGTACGGTCTGAGCTGCAGGCCATGAACCCTCCAGAACACCCCTCAGGGTCTGATTGAGCATATTGTGCTATGAATGTGTCCTATTCCATTACTAGGTGTGTACATTCATCACAGCCAGGCCCCACCATATTAGCTAAGTGGGCCTGGGTGTACACATACTGCACAACAGTGCACCTTCAGGATTATGCCAGTTGAACATAACGGGCACAATGCTGAAATCTCACCAGCATTAATGTCAATCAACTACATATCAGTCAGTCAACCAAAAAAAAAAATGTGGAAGACACATGTGTAAATGAACCCTTTCACACACGTAAGTTAGTAGCCGCAATGTTGCACTGCACAACGTAGAAGCTGCATGCATATGTACATGTGAAAGTGTGCAAAAACACCCCTTTCCCTATACACCTGTATTGTGAACCTGAACAGCATCCAATACAGCAAAGCAAGCAGCTACAACGCTGCTTGCTTTGATGTATCTGAAAGTGTACACATACACACGTGAAAGCAGCTGCACAGTCATTACAACCCGATTGGCAGGCTACAATCAATCTGCGACCCAAACCCGTTGGTATAGGCCACAGATTGACCAATCAACTTTGCTAAACACCCACTAGGATGTTCCAATACTGATTACATGTGTGTCAGGAAGCACCTGTGCCTGTGGCATTCCTGACAGTGAAGGGATGAAAATCTGACCATACATGCCAGGTCACTTTGAAATTGCAGCAGTGAGTAGGCTAGAACGGTGTAACACGGCTCAGAAGTGGGTTGATGCAGTGCAGAACATGTGGACATTACTCACTATCTACATGAACAAGTACATTATGATGTCAATCAACAAACATGAAGGCAGTGTAAGGGCAAGTTCAGGCATCACGTGCAATGTGCATGCAATGGGTTGCATGGCTACAGGCATCAGGCATCCCCCCCCCTTAGTGAAAATGCTTGGAGGCATTGCATGGCAGTGAACTGGTGACCAGAGAAATGCGTATTGGCAGACAGTGTTGACTATCGTCAATTGCATCATCTGAGTCAACTGACAACACAGCAGATGAGAATGGGACAGAAAGCAGGACACATGATGAACCCTCAGTAGTACACCCATGTGTGCAGAAGCCACTACACCAGTTGAACAGAGTCAGGGGGCCTGAAACAGGGGGGAGGCCTATGCCCACACAGACTGTGTCACCCTAAACATGTGTGTGATGCAGGACTAAGCCAGAGTGGGCATGGAATGGATGATCAAATGCCATTAAATGTATGTCATCCTGTACACATACTACAATGATCATCCAGGCAAGGACACATAGTTGCATGCATGGAATGCACATGGAGCATGAATGGGCACTCATGTCCCTGCAGAGCATCTGCCATCTGCACAGTCCCAGTGAGACACCCTGCATACAGGACAAAGGATGCACCCCCCTGTATGTGTCTGGCAGGTTGGCAGGGGGAAGTGTGCATGTACACAGGAGCGTTGAACAGGCCATTGCAGTACTCCAACATGATACCCACCAGTGCCATGGTGAAATTGGGGTGTAGGAGGGTGGAGGGGCAAGGGAGCATGCTGACGTGGAGTACCCGCATGCAGGCAGAACCTACATGCACGTCAGTCATGCAATGACATAGTCCCAGTGCTTAGTGGAAAGACACCCCAGGCGACATGTAGAAGGGCCATTGAGCATGAACATGGACCAGAGGGGCTGCCGGGTGACTAGCATGTGAGCAGGGTGCAGGTGTGGTGATGAGGACAGTCCCCGTATGCTTTACATGTCCAGCATGCTGCACAGCAGGCACGCATCAGTGAAGTATTGCATGACTCGCACATGAGAACCATGTACACAGAGCATGTAGTGGCAGTCAAGCACAACACATCACACAAGAAAACCACACATGGTATGTACAAACACGCAACAACACTCACTGGATGGGGCATCAAAGTTCAGCATCTTTCCCACTCCTTCATACAATTCTGGCGGTATGAACTCCGCAGCGACTGACTCGTGCGGAGTGAGATCTTCCTCCTCAGGTGGTGGCCCACTGCCAGTCATCAGAGTCATGTTGTAATTAGAGGCACTCTTTAGCTTAGCAGAGCGTCGGAGGACATCACAATGCTTTTTGCACTCCTGAGCTGTGCGCACCTCATGGCCAATTGTACTGACACCCTACGCAACATGCTTCCAGTGGGACAAACGCTGGGCAGCCATAGTGTGACAATTCCGGCCCACTAGCATATCACCGTCGTGTCCCAACATGTAGTCCACAAGGAAGTCCAGTTCCTGCTTGCAGAAAGGCTTCTTCCTCGACGTGCCGGAAGCCAGAGCCTATGCTGCAGATGCAACCTTCCTCCTCTTGGACAGTGATCTGGACCGTGACTGGAAAATGCCGCCCTGATCAGTATGGGAAGTGGTGCTGATGGATTGAACTGAGGGAGTGGCAGGTGGAACAAGGACAGAAGTCCTGACTTGCGTCAGTGGCTGCTGGGTGCCCTTGACTTGACCCTGCGTAGCAACATGTGCTGTGCCAAGGTCATTGACCGGGACTGTCCTGGATGGTAGACTCACAGCCGGGTGGTGTCAGCTGCATGTGCCCATGCACTTGCCAATACCTGGCTGCTCGGGCCAGCAGATGACAATACTGCCCCAGAGACATGTGCCTCGGTCAGGGCAGCCCTGCGTGCACTTACTGTGCGCCTCCTGACCTCCTGGAAATCCTCCTGGGACTCTTCAGGTGCCAACGCAACATGTGCTGGCTGACCCTGAGCCTGGGTGGTGGTGTCCACAGCTGCACCTGCAGCTACCACTACCCTTTGGCCCCTGGCAGTTGATAAAATGGACTGCCGGGTCACATGAGCGCCAGTGCCAGATGCAAGACCTGAATCTCGCGGAACGACAGGGGGTGGTGGCATGACTGCACCAACACGTGGCACAACATCGTGCCAAAGTGGCAAACCCCTGCCTCTTCCCCCTCAGCAGCCACCCTGGACACCCTGCAGTCCCCCTACTCCCTGGTCATCCCGGCCACATCCCTGACCACGCCCGCCACGTGGAGTACACCAAGCTGAGGAGCCCCTCACCTTTCATGGCCTCCCAACCATGGCACAGATGTAGTAGTGCCGGCACAGATGTAGTAGTGCCAATGGGAGGTGTATACAACAATTTTCCTGGGCAATTGGGGTGAAGGGGGGTGGGCTACAAGATGTTAACAGCACCCCTGTGCACGTGCAAGGCTGTATCTGACCCAAGTGATAATGTGACGGGTCATGCAACGCTCAGGCACCCCAAATCTACAGTAAAATTGTGCATGCAACCCCCGGTAGCCCACGTGAGTGGAATTAACCTACCACAGTACGCGGTGGCACCTAGGGGCACGAAAAACACATACGAGTGGGTCACGCAGGCTACTATGAGCTCGAAAACGGGTACACGATACACAGGGAGACCTGCAGTGGGAAAAATAGCATGCGCGACTCACCGTCTGACTAGCGTGATAATGAAAAACACGCATAGCCAATACCCCCGCCAAAAGAAGAGATACGTCCTTGATCCGCTGTGAAGCGTGTAAAACAACCAGAAGTAGCAACACACGTCGGTCTCCACAAAAGGCACGTACAGCGAACTGCTGGCCCTGCTCACCTTTAACCCGTGCTGAGGGAAACGCCCGCGCGCCTCAAGTCACTTAGGCGCTTAGTCCCTTTCCTCGAATTACACGTATTGACACGCGGACGTGCTGTTTTTTCACCTGCAGAATCACCATGCACCCGTGACAAGGGAAATGCCCACGCGTATCACGTCACATACGCACTTACGTGCTTAGGGCCTTTCCTCAAATTTCACGCTGACATGCTGTTTTTTCACATGCCAAATCACTCTGTATCGAGCAGGCAACACAATTACACAACGAAGACCACGCTCCTGCCCAGAAGGCCATTTTCGTTCCCCTCAGAGCTCCCTCCTCCCATCTACTGCTGCCTGCCTGCCTGCTGGCCACGTGCCCTGCCATTTGTGGCCTGCACGTCAGCCATCTGCAGGGGTCCAGTTGCTGTGACCACCCCTGCTGGAACAGAAGACTCCCGAATGAAGTTCCATTGCTCCACAGTCCAGCCCCAGGACCCAGTTGGCCACCCACACATGCCTCAGGGGTTGCTATGTCAGGGGAAACACCATCAGACACCACTGGCAACCCCCAGCCAGAGAGGCAGAGGGCTGCCAGCTTCTCAGTAGGAGAGGTTGCCATCCTGTTGGAGCAAGTCTTGGGGCATTATGATGCCCTCTACGGAAGAAGACGCGCTGACAAGGATGGACGGGAGATGATCTGGCTGGACATCGTGGTTGCCATCAACGTGGAGGCATTGGCAACCCATGACATACAACACATCCGTAAGCGCTGGGAGGACTTCAGGTCCAGTACCCAGCGCTTCACTGCCAGGTCCTCGTGAGGGAGTCCAGTCCGGAGTCGAGCGGTAAGTGTCCATGCGTACTATTGGACGCAGTGCATGTTGAAGTGTGCAAGGAGTGTGCAGCTTGTACATATGTCTGAAAAGGCCCATGTATGGATGTGTATGTGCAGGGACATGACCGTGCTGCATGTGAGTCCTGTCATGAGTGATGCACATCAATGGTGTATGTGTTCCAAAGCATGATGCACAACTGCATGTGGAGATGCACACATGTTGGTATTTATGTGTATGTACTATGGCATGGTTGGGGTGTGACATGTGGATGCTGGTTACACCTTCATCTATGTGCACGGCATACATGTGCATGTGTGGGTTACACATGTGCGACAGTGATACAACATGGATGCATGTGACACGGACATGTATGAATCCGATCAACAGATGTGACATAGTTGCCGATGATTGCACTGTGACAGGTAGTGGAGATGTACAGATGCATGTCTGTCTGTTGGCGCATGTGCATGAGTTTGGCACTCTCCATGTTGCTTGTGACATCATGCCAACCTTCGGATGTTCATGCTGTTGTTTGCGTATGGATGCTGCTGCCTGCTGCACGATTCCTGTCAAATTCTGCAGGTGTGTGGGTTCAAATGATATGACTGTTGGGGAGTGTGATGGCATCTGTGACGTTTGACACTGCCACTCATGTGCAACTTTGATGGACACCTGCCAGTAGGCCCGACTCATGTCCCCCCACACCCTCATCCACCCCCATTGACAGGCACCTGCCAGCAGGCCCCAACTCATGTCCCCCCACAGCCCCACCCACCCCCATTGATGGGCACCTGCCAGCAGGACCCGACTTATGGCCTCCCACACCCCCACCCACCCCCATTGACGGGCACCTGCCAGCAGGCCCCAACTTATGTCCTCCCACAACCCCACCCACCCCCATTGACGGACACCTGCCAGCAGGCCCCGACTTATGTCCCCCCACACCACCACCCACCCCCATTGACAAGCACCTGCCAGCAGGCCCCGACACATGGCCCACCAAACAACATGTCCTAACAAAACAGACCCATTCCCCTAATGCCAACCCAAATCCCTCTTGTCCCCCAGTACAAGCATGCAAACATCCAAATAACCCATGCCATGACAGTCTTAAAAGAACCACCATGCTCATGCATGAATGAACATTCAAGAGCCACACACTGGCAACACATGACTGAGCAAATGTTCATTGAGACATGCACAAAACCAATGATAGAACACAACACCAATCATGAAGTTAGAAAAAAATGTATTAAAAATATAATTAAGAAACATAGAGGAAATCAAACTTGAAAATCAATATTCAATGACAGATATAACCCAAAAAAATGGTAATCCAATGAAAAAAAAAATGTCATGTTGAATAAAAAAGTGGTCAATTGCCAATGTCAATAAGAAATAAATAATCCAAATAAAAAAAAAAAACATTGATCCATGGGAAAATTGAAAAAGAAAGTATGTACAAGTCTCCAACTATATACAATGGAAGTCCAAATGGTCCATGATCCACAAACAATAGGAAACCTACAAAAGAGTCCTATGAATAAAAAACTATATACATGAAGTGGAGCAATGTCCATGAACTCCAAAATAAAAGAAAAAACAAAGGAAACCTAACACTAATGAACTATGTACAATAGCGGTGGGCAAGTCCAACGGCTCACTTGTTGCTGTTCCGGGGCAGGGCATCATCGAACTTCATGTCTATGTCCCGGAGGCGGGCCTCTTCCCTAGCCCTGAGCTTTTGCAAGGATGCAGCCATGGCCTGTTCCAACTTGCTGCAAGTTGCCTCGAGGCACTCAGCCCACCTCAATGCCCTGTGCATGGAGTTTTCCGCACTGACCATAGTGAGCCATGCCTCTTCCGCCCGCCGCCGCTCTGCATCTATCCGCTGGTCCAACCGCTGCCACATGGAAGACACTCCCAATCCAGGGTCCTCGTCCCGAGCCATGATGCCTCCCACGCTGAGCCTGCTGCTGCCTCTGACGCAACTGCCTCTGCAACCACATTGGCATCCTGGATGATGGAATCCACAGGCGTCGTCGTGCACGTGCCCTGCCCGATGATGCCGGCACATCCTCCATCCGCTGGGGTCCAGTTGGTGGGTGGCTACCCTTGCTGGACCTCTGACTCCCGAATGTGACAGGGATGGGATCTCCACAAGGCTTGCTGCGTTGGTTGGGGCAAATCCACTGGGGGCCCTGGTGGCATCTGGGCCGGAAGACGGCATGGAGAACGGCTAGCATATAGTGTGCACAGAGGAGGAGAGGGCTGCAATACTGGCTGACACATGTAGGAAACCCCCAACCACAGTCCCTCCCAACTGGGCCATGTTGCCACACAGCTCTTCATGATGATGTGCGTGGTCCCCCCAGGAAGCACGCACATTATCACAAATGTCACGTGTGTGCTATGCGACACCAATCAGGACAAACTCAATCCGGTCATGGGTCCCCTCGTCCGCAGGTAGAGGAGTGGTGATGACATGGACCTCCCCCCTACCTGCGGACGGGCTTGGGACGGGGCATCCTGCTGGTGCATGGTGATGCAGTCACAGTGTCAGGGACAGAGATATGCAGAGGCACCTCTGCGGCGACCTGTGCTGCCTCCTGCCCCTGCCCCTAGACTGCACCAGTGGTACCACCCCCACCAGGCCCCATGTGCGGCCCTGTAGCATCTTCCTCCTCCTCTATACAAACCAACTTTGCACCGTCTTCCGCCATTGCAAGCCCCTGTGGGGGCTCATCCATGCCTTCCGCTGCAGCCATAGTGGCAGACGCGGCACAGGTCCCCTCGCTCCCAGATGATGGAATTTCCTGGGAGGGTGACTGGGCCTTGCGTTGCCAGCCGGTGGAGGCATCCCTGCTGCTTTCCTCCACAGCGCAGTCTCCTGCCAATTCTTCACTCGCTGCTGTGTTAAGGGAGACATTGAACACAAGCATCAGGGTAGGGAATTATAGTTCCGCATGATGCATTGTAACACATACACCATCCATGTGGGTCATGCCTGACTGGACTCACATGCAGCACCATCATGTCCCTGCACTCACACATCCAAACATGACCCATGTCACACATGCAGCCAAGTAGCTAACTACCAGCACACTGCAACATGCCCTTTTTTAAATGTGAATGCATGGCCACTTACCGCTCATCTCCAGACGGGCCTGCATCCTGAGGATCTGGTGGTGAAGCACTGGGCGAATGCGCTCCAGGACCCTCATCTGCTGGGTGGTAAGTTGGACCCCGCACCCCACTGCATCTGATGCTTCCAAGAGGCGCCAGGCCTTCTTGAAGGTCCTGGACTTGTCGTCCTCCGAGCGCTTCTGGATGTGTTTGATGTTGCGGGGTGCCACCCCCTCCACGTTGATGGCACCCACTATGTCCTTCCAGATCCTCTTCGACCTTCCTTGTCTGCGCGCGATGGTGTGAAGAGGGCATCATAATGCCCCAGGACTTGCTCCACCAGGATACCAACTTCATTTTCACTGAAGCTGGTAGTCCTCTGCCTCTTTGCTGTGGGGCAGGTGTGGGTGAGCAACTGGGTCCTGGGGCTGTGCTGTGGAGTAATGGAACTTCAGTCGGGAGTCTTCTGTTCCAGCAGGGATGGTCATAGCAACTGAACCCCTGCAGATGGCAGATGTGCAGGCACCAAATGGCAGGGCACAGTGGCAGCAGGCAGGCAGCTGCAGATGGCTCGTGGGAGGCTGCTCAGGGCTCTGGGGGGCTGTAAATTCTCCTTCTGGGCAGCAGCGTGGTCTTACGTGTGTTGTCGCATGGCTAGCTTGATACGGAGTGATTTGGCACATGAAAAACAGCACATTTGCGTAAATTCCAAGGAAAGGCCATTAGCACGTAAGCATGTAGGTGACGTAACCTGCACGCGGGCGTTTCCCTCACCAGGGGTTGAAGGTCCCACGTGGGTTTCCATCGCTCTGTACATGCTTTTCGTGGGAAGCGGTACGTGTATTCCAGCATGGACTTTTACACGCGTTTTGCTAGCGCGAGCGGAGTACGTGTATTCCGGAGGTGCGCATGGACTTTTTCATATGTTTTCGCTAGCATGAGCGGTGTACGTGTATTCCGGGGGTGCGCGTGCACTTTTACCCGCATATTTGCTTGCGCGAGTGGGGTACGTGTATTCTGAGGGGTGCACGGGGAGTTTCTAATGCGCTTTCGTGGTTGGGGGGCTGTATGCTGGTCCACTGGCCTTTGTGCCATGTAGGGGATTTGTGCAATGTTTTTGGCGCATGGGCCGTGTTGGGGGGCGCAACTGGCGCTGCGGCAGAGTTGCTGCACCGCTCTGCGCCACGGCTGGTTATGGATGTTGAAATCCATGAATATGCTGTGCGCTGAAATGTGATTTGGCACACGTGGCTGGCACAGACTGCCGCATGCGCACTCTGTGTGCCAGCCGCATGCGCCACTTGTGCGCCTAATTCTATGAATTACCCCCTAAGGGTCACTTAAAAATTGGCTAAAGATCTATTTCATCTGCTTTTCCCTTATTTTATAAAACAGTGACACAGTGCTGCTATATATGCACATATGCACATACACTTTTTTATAATTTCATCACAAGGACTGTACATATAATTGTTAGCTGCTTCATGTGAGCAGGTGATGAATGATGGAATGCATGGAATTTGCTAGAGTGGTTAAAAAAGACAATATGCTTATTGATAAGCTTATTACAGGGTAAGTAGCAGGGACCATTTATATATATTTGTGAAAGAGTTGAAGCATTTTTTTAAAAATATAAGCATACCTGTACTATGTTTTGTTAGATGCAGATCTTGTTGAGTATGGAAATAGAAATCTTGGATAGTTTCACAGTTGTTTTTGATGAAGATGTATTTCATTAACAGGAGATATGTACTCTGAAGTGTTGAAGTGAGATGACAGGGATAGGTGTAGATGTTTTGAATGCGATTGGTGGATGGATGTGTGGCTCTTTGAAAGCAGCCAATAAGGGAGTGTTGAGAACATGAAAGTGGAAAGAGTAGAATGGCTGCCTGTGAGCTATGGCGTCCACGTACAAAGTGGTAGGCCGCGGACAGCACATGCCACATCCGGATCTTTTGTGGATGACTGCCATGGAAAGGGGACAGTGGGGATTAGCTAATTAGGTTTGCTGGGTGTGGTGTACAAGAAGCGAGAGTAGTATCAGTGTTGTTTCCAGGAGTTGTGAGAGCACTGTCAATGGTTATGGGTATGTGTTTGCGGAAGTACTGAGTGGATTCTGGGGGACTCTTCAATGCAGTCATTGAAGGTGTATGCTGACAATCATGGCATCCTTGGAGATATTGGATTGGCAGAAGTGGTATTGGATTGGCAGAAGTGGATGTTTTCTTGCATGCAGTTTGTGAGAGTAAGGCTCACTTTAACAGGCCGATTCATGGAATAATTAACGGCGCAAGTGGCCAAAAACGTGCGAATCGCAGTGGAATAGCGAAAATCGCAGTGCAAGTGCGAAAATTGCACGAAAAGCAGCGCACATCGATTCATGGAAGGCCGGGCGCGAGAAAACCATCGGATGTGCGATAATAAAGTGCGCGGCGCACGTTAGCGCACAGGCCATCTAACTGCGTGCGCCAGGTCACAGCAAAAATCGCACAGGCCACAGCGAAAATCGCACATAGCGCGGCGCACGCAACAAAAGTAGGCGGAACACGGGGCGTAACACTCGGAATGGGGAACAACTTGCCAAAATGTGGGCGTCACAGGGGAAGTACAGGGTACAAGTGCGCGGAAAGCCCACACGCTCGCCTACAACACGTATTCATGGAATAGAATAGGGAAAAAAAGCGCACGCTCAAACCAGCGCACAGGCACAAACACGACCGCCACAAGAAAGCAGGCGGTAGCGTCTCTGCGCCTGTAAGAAATGTGCACCAAAAGGTGCGGGAAAAAATAGCACCTATATACTGCCATGATGAATGTCCCATACTGTGGCCCTCCAGGACAAATGACGTGCAAAGGGGTACCCACAAACACGGACATCCGCTGACAAAAAATACGTGTGCGTGTATACCGGGGTGCGCGGGAAGTCTCACACGCGAATTGGCAGGGCATGTGAATTCCAGGGGTTTGCGGGAAGTTCCACATGCGATTTGTCAGGGTACGTGAATTACAGGGGTGCGCGGGAAGTTCCACACGTGATTTGGCCGTGTACGTGGATTGCAGGGGTGCGCGGGAAGTTCCACACGCGATTTGGCCGGGTACGTGGATTTCAGGGGTGCGCGGGAAGTTCCACACGCGATTTGTCAGGGTACGTGGATTTCAGTGGTGCGTGGGAAGTTCCACACGCGATTTGGCCGTGTACGTGGATTTCAGGGGTGCGCAGGAAGCACCACATGCGATTTGGCCGGGTACGTGGATTTCTGGGGTGCGCAGGAAGTTCCACACGCAATTTGTCAGGGTACGTGGATTTCAGGGGTGTGCGGGAAGTTCCACACGCGATTTGGCCGTGTACGTGGATTTCAGGGGTTCGCGGGAAGTCCCACATGCAATTTGGCCGGGTACGTGGATTTCAGGGGTGCGCGGGAAGTTCCACACGCGATTTGTCAGGGTACGTGGATTTCAGTTGTGCGCGGGAAATTCTATACGCGATTTGGCTGGGTGCTCCCAGGTATTCCCTGTACACCCTCCACGGCCCCTGCAGGCAGCACACACCACAGGGGACTACCCTGCACACCTGCTCATGTCACCCAGCACCCCCACCCCCCAGCATCCAGGGGCACCCTCCACCAGGCCCCCACTCATGTCTCCCACCACCCCCACCCCCCAACCACCATGGGCAGCCCCCACCAGGCCCCCACTCATGTCTCCCACCCACCCCCACCCCCCAGCCACCATGGGCAGCCCCCACCAGGCCCCTACTCATGTCTCCCACCCACCCCCACCCCCCAGCCACCATGGGCAGCCCCCACCAGGCCCCCACTCATGTCCCCTATCACCTCCAACCCCCAGCAGTGCAGGGGCACCCTCCACCAGGCCCCCACTCATGTCCCCCTGCACCCCCAACCCCCAGAAGTGCAGGGGCACCCTCCACCAGGCCCCCACTCATGTCCCCCTGCACCCCCACCCCCCAGCATCCAGGGGCACCCTCCACCAGGCCCCACTCATGGCCCCTATCACCCCCACCCCCCGCCACCAGGGGCAGCCTCCACCAGGCCCCCACCCATGTCTCCCACCACCCCCACCCCCCAGCCACCATGGGCACCCTCCACCAGGCCCCCACTCATGTCTCCCACCACCCCCCAGCAGTGCAGGGGCAGCATCCACCAGGCCCCCACTCATGTCTCCCACCACCCCCACCCCCCAGCCACCAGGGGCACCCTCCACCAGGCCCCCACTCATGTCTCCCACCACCCCCACCCCCCAGCAGTGCAGGGGCAGCCTCCACCAGGCCCCCACTCATGTCCCCTATCACCCCCACCCCCCAGCAGTGAAGGGGCACCCTCCACCAGGCCCCCACTCATGTCTCCCACCACCCCCACCCCCCAGCAGTGCAGGGGCACCCTCCACCAGGCCCCCACTCATGTCTCCCACCACCCCCACCCCCAGCAGTGCAGGGGCACCCTCCACCAGGACCCCACTCATGTGTTCCCACCCACCCGCACCCCCCAGCCACCATGGGCAGCCTCCACAAGGCCCCCACTCATGTTTTCCAACACCCTCAGCCCCCAGCAGTGCAGGGGCAGCCTCCACCAGGCCCCCACTCATGTCCCCTATCACCCCCACCCCCCAGCAGTGCAGGGGCACCCTCCACCAGGCCCCAACTCATGTCTCCCACCACCCCCACCCCCCAGCAGTGTAGGGGCACCCTCCACCAGGCTCCCACTCATGTCTCCCACCACCCCCACCCCCCAGCAGTGCAGGGGCACCCTCCACCAGGCCCCCACTCATGTCTCCCACCACCCCCACCCCCAGCAGTGCAGGGGCACCCTCCACCAGGACCCCACTCATGTGTTCCCACCCACCCGCACCCCCCAGCCACCATGGGCAGCCTCCACAAGGCCCCCACTCATGTCTCCCACCACCCTCAGCCCCCAGCAGTGCAGGGGCAGCCTCCACCAGGCCCCCACTCATGTCCCCTATCACCCCACCCCCCCGCCACCAGGGGCAGCCTCCACCAGGCCCCCACCCATGTCTCCCACCACCCCCACCCCCCAGCCACCATGGGCAGCCCCCACCAGGCCTCCACTCATGTCCCCTATCACCCCCAGCCACCAGGGGCAGCCTCCACCAGGCACCCACTCATGTCTACCACCACCCCCACCCCCCAGCCACCAGGGGCAGCCCCCACCAGGCCCCCACTCAAGTCTCCCACCCACCCCCACCCCCCAGCCACCATGGGCAGCCCCCACCAGGCCCCCACTCATGTCTCCCACCCACCCCCACCCCCCCAGCCACCATGGGCACCCTCCACCAGGCCCCCACTCATGTCTCCCACCACCCCCACCCCCAGTAGTGCAGGGGCAGCCTCCACCAGGCCCCCACTCATGTCTCCCACCACCCCCACCCCCCAGCCACCAGGGGCACCCTCCACCAGGCCCCCACTCATGTCTCCCACCACCCCCACCCCCCAGCCACCAGGGGCACCCTCCACCAGGCCCCCACTCATGTCTCCCACCACCCCCATCCCCCAGCAGTGCAGGGGCAGCCTCCACCAGGCCCCCACTCATGTCCCCTATCACCCCCACCCCCCAGCAGTGCAGGGGCACCCTCCACCAGGCCCCCACTCATGTCTCCCACCACCCCACCCCCCAGCAGTGCAGGGGCACCCTCCACCAGGCCCCCACTCATGTCTCCCACCACCCCCACCCCCCAGCAGTGCAGGGGCACCCTCCACCAGGCCCCCACTCATGTCTCCTATCCACACAAACCACCCAGCAACCATGGGCAGCCTCCACCAGGCCCCCACTCGTGTCTCCCACCACCCCCACCCTCCAGCAGTGCAGGGGCAGCCTCCACCAGGCCCCACTCATGTCCCCTATCACCCCCACCCCACAGCAGTGCAGGGGCACCCTCCACCAGGCCCCCACTCATGTCTCCCACCACCCCCACCCCACAGCAGTGCAGGGGCACCCTCCACCAGGCCCCCACTCATGTCTCCCACCAACCCCACCCCACCCCCCAGCAGTGCAGGGGCACCCTCCACCAGGCCCCCACTCATGTCCCCTATCACCCCACAACCCAGCAGTGCAGGGGCACCCTCCACCTGGCCCTCACTCATGGCCCCTATCACCCCCACCCCCCCGCCACCAGGGGCAGCCTCCACCAGGCCCCCACTCATGTCTCCCACCACCCCCACCCCCCAGCAGTGCAGGGGCACCCTCCACCCGGCCCCCACTCATGTCTCCCACCACCCCCACCCCCCAGCAGTGCAGGGGCAGCCTCCACCAGGCCCCCACTCATGTCTACCACCACCCCCACCCCCCAGCCACCAGGGGCACCCTCCACCAGGCCCCCACTCATGTCTCCCACCACCCCCACCCCCAGCAGTGCAGGGGCAGCCTCCACCAGGCCCCCACTCATGTCTACCACCCCCCCCCCCACCCCCCAGCCACTAGGGGCAGCCCCCACCAGGCCCCCACTCGTGTCTCCCTTCCACCCCCACCCCCCAGCCACCATGGGCAGCCCCCACCAGGCCCACACTCATGTCCCCTATCACCCCCAACCCCCAGCCACCAGGGGCACCCTCCACCAGGCCCCCACTCATGTCTACCACCACCCCCACCCCCCAGCCACCAGGGGCAGCCCCCACCAGGCCCCCACTCATGTCTCCCACCCACCCCTACACCCCAGCCACCATGGGCAGCCCCCACCAGGCCCCCACTCATGTCTCCCACCCACCCCCACCCCCCAGCCACCATGGTCAGCCCCCACCAGGCCCTCACTCATGTCCCCTATCACCCCCACCCCCCAGCCACCAGGGGCACCCTCCACCAGGCCCCCACTCATGTCTCCCACCACCCCCACCCCCAGCATCCAGGGGCACCCTCCACCAGGCCCCCACTCATGGCCCCTATAACCACCACGTCCCCCGCCACCAGGGGCAGCCTCCACCAGGCCCCCACTCATGTCTCCCACCACCCCCACCCCCCAGCAGTGCAGGGGCACCCTCCACCAGGCCCCCACTCATGTCTCCCACCACCCCCACCCCCCAGCAGTGCAGGGGCAGCCTCCACCAGGCCCCCACTCATGTCTCCCACCACCCCCACCCCCCAGCATCCGGGGCACCCTCCACCAGGCCCCCACTCATGGCCCCTATCACCCCCACCCCCCAGCCACCAGGGGCACCCTCAACCAGGCCCCCACTCATGTCTCCCACCACCCCCACCCCCTAGCAGTGCAGGGGCAGCCCCCACCAGGCCCCCACTCATGTCTCCCACCCACCCCCACCCCCCAGCCACCATGGGCAGCCCCCACCAGGCCCCCACTCATGTCTCCCACCACCCCCACCCCCCAGCAGTGCAGGGGCAGCCTCCACCAGGCCCCCACTCATGTCTCCCACCCACCCCCACCCCCCACCCCCCAGGGGCAGCCCTCACCAGGCCCCCACTCATGTCTCCCTACCACCCCCACCCCCCAGCCACCATGGGCAGCCCCCACCAGGCCCCCACTCATGTCTCCCACCCACCCCCACCCCCCAACCACCATGGGCAGCCTCCACCAGCCCCCCACTCATGTCTCCCACCACCCCCACCCCCTAGCAGTGCAGGGGCAGCCTCCACCAGGCCCCCACTCATGTCTCCCACCCACCCCCACCCCCCAGCCACCATGGGCAGCCTCCACCAGGCCCCCACTCATGTCTCCCACCACCCCCACCCCCCAGCAGTGCAGGGGCACCCTCCACCAGGCCCCCACTCATGTCTCCCACCACCCCCACCCCCCAGCAGTGCAGGGGCAGCCTCCACCAGACCCCCACTCATGTCACCCAACACACCCACCCCCCAGCAGTGCAGGGGAAGCCTCCACCAGGCCCCCACTCATGTCTACCACCACCCCCACCCCCCACCCCCCAGGGGCAGCCCCCACCAGGCCCCCACTCATGTCTCCCACCCACCCCCACCCCCCAGCCACCATGGGCAACCCCCACCAGGCCCCCACTCATGTCTCCCACCCACCCCCACCCCCCCAGCCACCATGGGCAGCCTCCACCAGGCCCCCACTCATGTCTCCCACCACCCCCACCACCCAGCAGTACAGGGGCAGCCTCCACCAGGCCCCCACTCATGTCTCCCACCCACCCCCACCCCCCAGCCACCATGGGCAGCCTCCACCAGGCCCCCACTCATGTCTCCCACCACCCCCACCCCCCAGCAGTGCAGGGGCAGCCTCCACCAGGACCCCAATCATGTCCCCTATCACCCCCACCCCCCAGCAGTGCAGGGGCACCCTCCACCAGGCCCCAACTCATGTCTCCCACGACCCCCACCCCCCAGCAGTGCAGGGGCACCCTCCACCAGGCCCCCACTCATGTCTCCCACCACCCCCACCACCCAGCAGTGCAGGGGCAGCCTCCACCAGCCCCCCACTCATGTCTACCACCACCCCCACCCCCCACCCTCCAGGGGCAGCCCCCACCAGGCCCCCACTCATGTCTCCCACCCACCCCCACCCCCCAGCCACTATGGGCAGCCCCCACCAGGCCCCCACTCATTTCTACCACCCACCCCCACCCCCCAGCCACCATGGGCAGCCTCCACCAGGCCCCCACTCATGTCTCCCACCACCCCCACCCCCCAGCAGTGCAGGGGCAGCCTCCACCAGGCCCCCACTCATGTCTCCCACCACCCCCACCCCCCAGCCACCAGGGGCACCCTCCACCAGGCCCCCACTCATGTCTCCCACCACCCCCACCCCCCAGCAGTGCAGGGGCAGCCTCCACCAGGCCCCCACTCATGTCTCCCACCACCCCCACCCCCAGCCACCAGGGGCACCCTCCACCAGGCCCCCACTCATGTCTCCCACCCACCCCCACCCCCCAGCCACCATGGGCAGACCCCACCAGGCCCCCACTCATGTCTCCCACCCACCCCCACCCCCCAGCCACCATGGGCAGCCTCCACCAGGCCCCCACTCATGTCTCCCACCACCCCCACCCCCCAGCCACCAGGGGCAACCTCCACCAGGCCACCACTCATGTCTCTCACCACCCCCACCCCCCAGCCACCATGGGCACCCACCACCAGGCCCCCACTCATGTCTCCCACCACCCCCACCCCCCAGCAGTGCAGGGGCAGCCTTCACCAGGCCCCCACTCATGTCTCCCACCACCCCCACCCCCCAGCCACCAGGGGCAGCCTCCACCAGGCCCCCACTCATATCCCCCTGCACCCAGGTCCTCACAATCACCAACCATGTGCGTAATGGTCAGCCTCCACAGCCAAAAGGCCCTACCAAGTAACCCATTCACCCACATGGAAATTAAAATTACATGTTACACCCCCAACGTACATAAAGCAAATGAACCCATGTCTGTCACACACAATGGTTGCAAATTAATTTGAAAACACCCAACATGACATGCATGAAACCAATGAGATGATACCACACAGTGAAGTATGAAAACAAAAATGTATTAAAAAAATATGAATGCAAATGAAATGAAACAAACTACAATGCCAATGAAAAAAAGAAAAGGTGCATGTCCGTCCCAAAAAATGAAAAACACCAAATCCAAAAAAAATGTACTTCAAAGTCACATTAAAAATGAAATCAATCCGACACAAAAAAAATAAAATCCAAACACCATTGCTCCATGGAGAAGAAAAAATAAAATTAAAAAATAAAACAATTCAATGAAGAACTATGTACAAAATATCCAAGGGTCCATGAGCCCAACTGAACAAAGGAAACCTACAAAAAACCCTAACAAAAATGCAACCATATACAAAAAGTGGAGCTGTGTCCGTCAACTCCAAATCATAAGAATAAACAAATGAAACCTAAAACTAAAGAACTATATACAAAGGCGGCGGACAAGTCCAGCGGCTCACTCCGTAGTGTTCCGGGCCAGGGCATCATCAAACTCCTCGTCTATGTCCCGAGGCGGTCCTGTTCCATGGCCCCGAGGGTCCGCAGGGACGACGCCATCTGCTCCTCCAACCCCCTGCGGATTGCCTCGAGGCACTCGGCCCGCCTCAGGGCCCTCCGCATGGAGTTCTCCGCCCTGACCATCGTGAGCCGCTCCTCTTCCGCCCGCCTTACCGCAGCCACACGGAAGACACTTCCTGTCCTGGGTCCTCCTGCCCTCCGGCTGGGCACATGCAGGCTTCTCATGTATTTGGTTCAGATGCTTGGGTTTGAGTCACACACACCCCTCCTGCTTCCCGTTTCCATGGGCTTGCAAAGGTTGTGCCCAAGTGACATTGACGTACATGGTGACATTGGACTCCCACTACATGTGTGGGTAGTCTAGTCAATACTGTGTATACATTCCTAGTGCATATTGCTGTTGTGTTGTACACTGCATGTTGCATTGATGTGTAATTCATCATCTGTGTCTACCTCCCAATTTGCAGGTCCCTTCCTCATGTCTACACAAGGCCCTCTAGTTTGGAGATGGGGTCCATGTTGGCAGCAGTGCACCTACAACTCTACATGGCGCCAACACTGCACAGTTGGTAGTGGTGGGAGTGCAGGCATTTCCAGGTGGTGAGACTACTAATTTATTACATTTGTGATGTCATGTTAATGGTAGTACCTGCTCAAGTTTGTTGTTGGTCCTGCATTACTGTGAGCATTTCAGGTGTTGCAAGTTTCAATTAGGGACACTGTACATTGTGACACTAGTGTCATGTTGTGGGGATTACTTTGTTTACCTGCAAATAGCATGACATGGCACGGTGTGTCGTGTGGCGGTGCTGGGGATGGGTTGGCTGACATGGCACTGTCCTTTTGTTGCATTTTGCAAGTGGGTATTCATTTTAGCTGCTTGAATGTGTTTCTTCACAAAACTGCATTGGTGGTGTCTGTGTGGGCAGGGATGCACACATTGTAACACTTCCAGGTGAACAATCTCAGGCTGATATGGTTTTCACGGTTGATTCTCCAGACATTCAGGATCAGTGTCAGGTTGAGTCATCATTGATTGTCAGATGGAATGTGCCAGGGCAGTGTGCACTCCACAGGGGTGTGATTTCTATGTGAAGTAATTAGCCACTAGCTCTGTACGGGCTGCCTCCCCACGTGCCCTTTCCCCTCCCATGCGCAGCGGCTGTGCATGTGGTTGGGGATGTGGGGCCACCACCATGTCCACGGCCAGGCCCCGGCATGTTGCAACGTTGTGCAGGACACATGCTGCCACTATGATCCTGCACACTACTGGGGGAGCGTACAACAGCTGCCCACCAGAACGGTCAAGGGAGCGAAAATGTGACTTTAGCACTCCGAATGTGCGCTCCACTATGCCCCGGGTTGTAATGTGGGCTGTGTTATATCTTACCTGGGGTGGGGTGGTGGGGTTCCGAATTGGCATCATCATGTGGGGGCTGAGAGGGTAGGCACTGTCCGCCGTGGAGGTGGTGATTGGTATCATTGGTGGGGTTGTGACCTTGCTCAGTATCTGACATGCATGCATGTGCAGTGGCATTCATACTCACCAAGCAGCCATGTATCGCCATGCCGCCCAGCTTCTAGGTCCCAGCTTAGTGTGGACATTCAGTAAATTAAGCTGTCATGGGTGGACCCGGGATAGTTGACATATACTGAGGTGATGATTCCCTTGGCATTACATACTACCTGCACATTGATGGAATGCCAGTGCTTGCGGTTCCTATAAATGTGCTCTGATGCCCTGGGGGGACGTAGAGCCACATGGGTGCAGTCGATGGCACCCAGCACTTTGGGGAATCGTGCCACACCGTAAAAATCCAGGGCGGCAGCATGCCTTTCTACAGGTGTTCTGGGCAGGTATATGTGCCTGCGGACTGATGGGCGTGCAGTGATGATGTTCAAGACCTGGTGTAGGCAGCGTGACTGGCTGGCCTGTGATACCCCACCCACTATGGCACTTGTCCGCTGAAATGATCCAGTGGCTAAGAAGTGCAGTACATTGAGGACCTTCTCCAGGGGGCTGAGTGCTTGGGAGCACAGGGTGGGTGATGTGAGGTCATCCTCCCACTCACTCACCAGGTCCAGTATTATGTGTGGTGGAAACCTGTACCACCCATACACCTGGTCATCAGGCATCCCGAAAAGGCTGGTTCTGGGTGTGAATATTCTGGCCCTGACTATCCTCCTCCTCCTCCTTTGGTAGCCCACGCCCACTGCTGCTAGGAGAGGTATGTTCATCCTGGGTCTGAGCTTGTTATTTTGTTAGCGCGCAAATGTATGCGTTGCGCGTGTTGTAGGCGAGCGTGTGACCCGCGCACCCCTCAAATCCAGTACCCAGTCCAATAGCGTGTGGAAATTCCAGCGCACCCCGGGATACAGGTGCGCTGACGTACTTGCGTGTGTAAGTGCCCGCGCACCCCTGATATACACGTACATAGGCCAATCGCGTGTACGCGCACTTTTGTCCAATTACACGCGATGACACTCTGACGTGCTGTCCAATTACACGCGATGACACTCTGACGTGCAGTCTTTCCATGTGTGCTCTGTCATCACGTGCTGTGTGGGAAACACCCGTGCGGGTCACGTCACAGACGCGCTTACGCGCTGAGGGCCTTTGGTCCAATAACACGCTGACGTGCAGGATTTTCACGTGCCAAATCACTCCGTATCAAGCTGGCCATGCGAAAACACACGGAAGACCACGCTCCTGCCCAGAAGGCCGAATTACTGCCCCCCAGAGCCCCAAGCATGCTCCCACCTGCCATCTGCTGCTGCCTGACTGCCTGCTGCCCACGTGCACTGCCATTTGCTGCCTGCACATCAGCCAGGGGTGCTGTTGCTGTGACCACCCCTGCTGGAACCGAAGACTCCCGACTGGGATTCCATCGCTCCACAGCCCAGCCCCAGGACCCAGTTGCCCACCCACTCCTGCCTCTGGGGTTGTCATGTCGGGGCAAACACTATCTGTGACCACTGACAACCCCCGGCCAGAGAGGCAGAGGGGCACCAGCTTCAGTGCCACCGAAGTTGGTGTCCTGGTGGAGCAAGTCCTGGGGCAGTATGATGCCCTCTTCGGAAGTTCCCGCGCCGACAAGGAAGGACGGACTCAGTTCTGGACTGACATCATGACTGCCATCAACGCGGAGGGGGTGGCAGTCAGACTTACAACATGTCAGGAAGCGCTGGGAGGACTTCAGGTCCAGGACCCTGAACAAGGCCCGGCGCCTCTTGAAGGGAGCGGATGCCAAGCGGCGCCGGGCCACTTGTCGGAAGAACAGATGAGGGTCCTGGAACACATATCCCCAGCGCTCCACGTCCAGGTCCTAGAGAAGCAGACCCGTCTGGAGTCGAGCGGTGAGTGTACATGCATCCTGATTGTGAGCAGTGCGTGTGGTGATTATTCGGTAGTGTGCAGGTTGCACATCTGTTTGTATTGGGTCGAGTATGGGTGGGGTGTACAGGGCCGTGGGGCTGACACATGTGAGGGCTGTAATGTGTGAGACATGGATGGTGCTTGTGTGTGTAGGCTTGCATGCCAAATGCAGTTGTGTGGGCACACATGTTTGGATGAATGTGTATGTAAGTAGACATGTCCGTGATGTCACGCATGTATGTTGTTTTCGGCTGCATGTATCAGCACTGTGTACATGTGCATGTGTGTGTATTTGACAAGGGTGCAACAGTGATGCAACATGGATGCATGTGACAGCGGTATGTGGAAGCCTGATTGGCAGATGTGACATGGATGCCCGTCTGAACAGTGCGAAACTTAGCAGAGGTGTACACATGCATGCAAGGGTGGTGGTGTGTGTACATGTGTGGTGCACTTCCTGTGTTGCATGTGATGTCGGGCTCACCTTTGGCTGCTCATGCTGTTGTATGTGTAGGGATGGTGGTGGCAGTTGCGATATGGCTGTGGTATGGCTCATGTGTGCGAGTTGTAATGACATGTGTGTTGGGGATTGTGATGACATGTCTGAGGTTTGCCAATGCCACTCATGTGCAACTGTCATGTGTGTATGTGTCCATTGTACAGTGCCCTGATGCCTGTGTTTTGTTTCTCCCTGTCTGCACCGTCAACTGATGAAGAGGGCGGAGAAGGTGCTGTGGAGCACAGCGGCAAGGATCCCACCGCCAGCCGGAGACGCAAGGCCCGGCTCCCCTCCCGTGTTGTCATCTCGTCGGGGAGTGAGGAGTCCGGTGCCACCTCCCAGGCCGCAGCTGCCGGGGGGATGTCCAAATTGGGGAAGGTTTGAGTTGGACTCCTCGGCAGCGAAAGGGGCAGCTGGGACCCCATAGGGCCCAACAGGGGAAGATGGCACAGAGTCATCCAGGTTGGTGGGGGGTTTGGTGGAGGAGGAGGCCATGCAAGCACCATAGACGGGGTCTGGAGGTGGGGATCCCACTGGTGCTAGTGGTGCAGTGCAGGACCAGGGACAGGAGGCAGCACAGGCCGCCGCAGAGGTGCCTGTGTGCAATCCTGTCCCCGATCCTGTCCCTATATCATCTTGCACCAGCAGGGATGCCTACGTCCAGACCCGTTTTCAGGCAGGGGATGAGCTGATGTCAACTGGCCTTCCTTTGCCTGCAGACGTGGCTATCCAGGTCCGGGTTGAGCCTGTCCTGGCTGGTGTGGCGTTGCGTCAACGGGCCATGCGAGGTGACCTGCAGTCTTTTCATGGAGAGACTGCACGTCATCTCGAATGGCTCGTTGACCACGTCAGCCTGCTGGGACAGGTCACCCAGGCCGGATTCCTCCATCTGATGGGGCTTGCTCCGACCCCCTCCTCAACTGGACCCCCTACGCGCCAGTCGTCCTCTGTGCCATCTTCCCACCCATCAGTCACCTGGGTGCCCTGTGGAGCTGCCTCTGACGGTGCGGCCAGGCTGGTGGAGGAGGCATCCCTGCCACAGTCGGGAGTCGGACGTCCAGCAGGGGTGGCCACATCCACGACTGCACCCCAGCCGGCGGAGGATGTGCAGGCAGCAGGAGGCAGTGCACGGGCAGAGGCAGAGCAGCAGCAGAAACATGGTGGGAGCCATGAAGGCTCGGGGCCTTCGACATCGGAGGGGCAGGCATCGGCCCGAGGGCAGGAGGACCCAGGACAGAATGTGTCTTCCGTGTGGCAGCGGTTGGGCCACGCCATAGATGCGGAGCGGCGGCGGGCGGAAGAGGCGCGGCTCACAATGGTCAGGGCGGAGAACTCCATGCGGAGGGCCCTGAGGCGGGCTGAGTGCCTCGAGGCAATCCGCAGGGGGTTGGAGGAGGACACCGCCTCCGGGACATCGAACAGGAGTTCGATGATGCCCTGGCCCGGAACACCACGGAGTCAGCCGCTGGACTTGCCCGCCGCCTTTGTATATAGTTCTTTAGTTTTAGGTTTCCTTTGTTTGTTCTTATGATTTGGAGTCGACCGACACTGCTCCACATTTTGTATATAGTTGCATTTTAGGTAGGGTTTTTTGTAGATTTCCTTTGTTCAGTTGGGCTCATGGACCCTTGGAAGTTTTGTACATAGTTCTTCATTGGATTGATTTTATTTTTCATTTGACTTTGGACAACATTTTTTTGGATTAGGATTTGGTGTTTTTATTTTTTTAAACGGACATGCAGCTTATCTTTTTTTCATTGCCATTGTAGTTTGTTTCATTTCTTTTGCATTCTTATTTTTTTTAATACAATTTTGTTTTCATACTTCACTGTGTGGTATCATCTCATTGGTTTCATGCATGTCATGTTGGGTGTTTTCCCATTCAATTGCAACCATTGTGTGTGACGGACAAGGGTTCATTAGCTTTATGAACATTGGGGGTGTAACATGTAATTTCCATTTCCATGTGGGTGAATGGGTTACTTGGTAGGGCTTTTTGGCTGTGGAGGCTGACCATAAAGCACATGATTGGGGATTGTGAGGACCTGGTGGAGGCTGCCCATGGTGGCTGGGGGGTGGGGGTGCAGGGGGACATGAGTGGGGGCCTGGTGGGGGCTGCCCATGGTGGCTGGGGGACATGAGTGGGGGCCTGGTGGAGGGTGCCCCTGGTGGCTGGGGGGTGGGGGTGGTGGGAGACATGGATGGGGGCCTAGTGGAGGGTGCCCCTGCACTGCTGGGGGGTGGGGGTGGTGGGAGACATGAGTGGGGGCCTGGTGGAGGGTGCCCCTGCACTGCTGGGGAGTGGGGGTGGTGGGAGACATGAGTGGGGGCCTGGTGGAGGGTGCCCCTGGTGGCTGGGGGGTGGGGGTGGTGGGAGACATGAGTGGGGGCCTGGTGGAGGGTGCCCCTGGTGGCTGGGTGGTGGGGGTGGTGGGAGACATGAGTGTGGGCCTGGTGGAGGGTGCCCCTGGATGCTGAGGGGTGGGGGTGGTGGGAGACATGAGTGGGGGCCTGGTGGAGGGTGCCCCTGCACTGCTGGGGGGTGGGGGTGGTGGGAGACATGAGTGGGGGCCTGGTGGAGGGTGCCCCTGCACTGCTGGGGGGTGGGGGTGGTGGGAGACATGAGTGGGGGCCTGGTGGAGGGTGCCCCTGCACTGCTGGGGGTGGGGGTGGTGGGAGACATGAGTGGGGGCCTGGTGGAGGGTGCCCCTGGTGGCTGGGGGGTGGGGGTGGTGGGAGACATGCGTGGGGGCCTGGTGGAGGCTGCCCCTGCACTGCTGGGGGGTGGGGGTGGTGGGAGGCATGAGTGGGGGCCTGGTGGAGGTTGCCCCTGCACTGCTGGGGGGTGGGGGTGGTGGGAGACATGAGTGGGGGCCTGGTGGAGGGTGCCCCTGCACTGCTGGGGGGTGGGGGTGGTGGGAGACATGAGTGGGGGCCTGGTGGAGGGTGCCCCTGCACTGCTGGGGGTGGGGGTGGTGGGAGACATGAGTGGGGGCCTGGTGGAGGGTGCCCCTGGTGGCTGGGGGGTGGGGGTGGTGGGAGACATGCGTGGGGGCCTGGTGGAGGCTGCCCCTGCACTGCTGGGGGGTGGGGGTGGTGGGAGACATGAGTGGGGGCCTGGTGGAGGGTGCCCCTGCACTGCTGGGGGGTGGGGGTGGTGGGAGACATGAGTGGGGGCCTGGTGGAGGGTGCCCCTGGTGGCTGGGAGGTGGGGGTGGTGGGAGACATGGGTGGGGGCCTGGTGGAGGGTGCCCCTGCACTGCTGGGGGTGGGGGTGGTGGGAGACATGAGTGGGGGCCTGGTGGAGGGTGCCCCTGCACTGCTGGGGGGTGGGGGTGGTGGGAGACATGAGTGGGGGCCTGGTGGAGGGTGCCCCTGCACTGCTGGGGGGTGGGGGTGGTGGGAGACATGAGTGGGGGCCTGGTGGAGGGTGCCCCTGCACTGCTGGGGGTGGGGGTGGTGGGAGACATGAGTGGGGGCCTGGCGGAGGGTGCTTCTGCACTGCTGTGGGGTGGGGGTGGTGGGAGACATGAGTGGGGGCCTGGTGGGGGCTGCCCATGGTGGCTGGGGGGTGGGGGTGGGTGGGAGACATGAGTGGGGGCCTGGTGGGGGCTGCCCCTGGTGGCTGGGGTGTGGGGGTTGTGGTAGACATGAGTGGGGGCCTGGTGGAGGGTGCCCCTGGTGGCGGGGGATGGGGGGGGTGGGAGACATGAGTGGGGGCCTGGTGGAGGGTGCCCCTGGTGGCTGGGGGGTGGGGGTGATAGGGGACATGAGTGGGGGCCTGGTGGAGGCTGCCCCTGCACTGCTGGGGGGTGGGGGTGGTGGGAGACATGAGTGGGGGCCTGGTGGAGGGTGCCCCTGCACTGCTGGGGGGTGGGGGTGGTGGGAGACATGAGTGGGGGCCTGGTGGAGGGTGCCCCTGCACTGCTGGGGGGTGGGGGTGGTGGGAGACATGAGTGGGGGCCTGGTGGAGGGTGCCCCTGCACTGCTGGGGGGTGGGGGTGATAGGAGACATGAGTGGGGGCCTGTTGGAGGGTGCCCCTGCACTGCTGGGGGGTGGGGGTGGTGGGAGACATGAGTGGGGGCCTGGTGGAGGGTGCCCCTGCACTGCTGGGGGGTGGTGGTGGTGGGAGACATGAGTGGGGGCCTGGTGGAGGGTGCCCCTGCACTGCTGGGGGGTGGGGGTGATAGGGGACATGAGTGGGGGCCTGGTGGAGGATGCCCCTGCATTGCTGGGGGGTGGGGGTGGTGGGAGACATGAGTGGGGGCCTGGTGGAGGGTGCCCCTGGTGGCTGAGGGGTGGGGGTGGTGGGAGACATGAGTGGGGGCCTGGTGGAGGCTGCCCCTGCACTGCTGGGGGGTGGGGGTGGTGGGAGACATGAGTGGGGGCCTGGTGGAGGGTGCCCCTGGTGGCTGGGGGGTGGGGGTGGTGGGAGACATGATTGGGGGCCTGGTGGAGGCTGTCCCTGCACTGCTGGGGGGTGGGGGTGGTGGGAGACATGAGTGGGGGCCTGGTGGAGGGTGCCCCTGGTGGCTGGGGGGTGGGGGTGGTGGGAGATATGAGTGGGGGCCTGGTGGAGGCTGCCCCTGCACTGCTGGGGGGTGGGGGTGGTGGAAGACATGAGTGGGGGCCTGGTGGAGGCTGCCCATGGTGGCTGGGGGGTGGGGGTGGGTGGGAGACATGAGTGGGGGCCTGGTGGGGGCTGCCCATGGTGGCTGGGGGGTGGGGGTGGGTGGGAGACATGAGTGGGGGCCTGGTGGGGGAGGCCCTTGGTGGCTGGGGGGTGGGGGTCGTGATAGACATGAATTGGGGCCCGGTGGAGGCTGCCCCTGGTGGCTGGGGGGTGGGGGTGATAGGGGACATGAGTGGGGGCCTGGTGGGGGCTGCCCATGGTGGCTGGGGGGTGGGGGTGGTCCGAGACATGGGTGGGGGCCTGGTGGAGGCTGCCCCTGGTGGCGGGGGGGGTGGGGGTGATAGGGGCCATGAGTGGGGGCCTGGTGGAGGGTGCCCCTGGTGGCTGGGGGGTGGGGGTAGTGGGAGACATGAGTGGGGGCCTGGTGGAGGGTGCCCCTGGTGGCTGGGTGGTGTGGGTGGTGGAGACATGAGTGTGGGCCTGTTGGAGGGTACCCCTGGATGCTGGGGGGTGGGGGTGGTGGGAGACATGGGTGGGGGCCTGGTGGAGGGTGCCCCTGCACTGCTGGGGGGTGGGGTGGTGGGAGACATGAGTGGGGGCCTGGTGGAGGGTGCCCCTGGTGGCTGGGGGGTGGGGGTGGTGGGAGACATGAGTGGGGGCCTGGTGGAGGGTGCCCCTGGTGGCTGGGGGGTGGGGGTGGTGGGAGACATGAGTGGGGGCCTGGTTGAGGGTGCCCCTGGAGGCTGGGTGGTGTGGGTGGTGGGAGACATGAGTGGGGGCCTGGTGGAGGGTGCCCCTGCACTGCTGGGGGGTGGGGGTGGTGGGAGACATGAGTTGGGGCCTGGTGGAGGGTGCCCCCGCACTGCTGGGGGGTGGGGGTGATAGGGGACATGAGTGGGGGCCTGGTGGAGGCTGCCCCTGCACTGCTGGGGGGTCGGGGTGGTGGTAGACATGAGTGGGGGCCTGGTGGAGGCTGCCCTTGGTGGCTGGGGGGTGGGGGTGATAGGGGACATGAGTGGGGGCCTGGTGGGGGCTGCCCATGGTGGCTGGGGGGTGGGGGTGGTGGGAGACATGGGTGGGGGCCTGGTGGAGGCTGCCCCTGGTGGCGGGGGGGTGGGGGTGATAAGGGCCATGAGTGGGGGCCTGTTGGAGGGTGCCCCTGGTGGCTGTGGGGTGGGGGTGGTGGGAGACATGAGTGGGGGCCTGGTGGAGGCTGCCCCTGCACTGCTGGGGGGTGGGGGTGGTGGGAGACATGCATTGTTGATCAGTAGTGCAAGGTGACATGTGGGTTGGCTGGGGGGCATGCCCATGGTGGATGGGCTGCCTGCGGGACATGAGCAGGGGTGCAGGGTAGTCCCCCGTGGTGTGGGCTGCCTGCAGGGGCCGTGGAGGTTGTAGAGCGTACACCTGGGAGGACCCACACGGCCAATTCACGTGTAGTACTCCCCAGAACCCCTGAAATACACATACCCTGCTGAAATCGCGTGTGGAACTTCCCGCGCACCCCTGAAATACACGTACCCTGCTGAAATCGCATGTGGCACTTCCCGCGCACCCCTGGAATACACGTACCCTGCTGAAATCGCGTGTGGAACTTCCCGAGCACCCATGGGATACACGCACCCTGCTCGCACTGGGCCAATCGCGTGTGGAACTTCCTGCGCACCCCTGAAATACACGTACCCTGCTTGCACGGGGCCAATCGCGTGTGGAACTTCCCGCACACCCATGGAATACACGTACCCTGCTCGCACTGGGCCAATCGCGTGTGGAACTTCCTGCGCACCCCTGAAATACACGTACCCTGCTGAAATCGCGTGTGGAACTTCCCGCGCACCCCTGAAATACACGTACCCTGCTGGAATCGCGTGTGGAACTTCCCGCGCACCCCTGGAATACACGTACCATGCTGAAATCGCGTGTGGAACTTCCTGCGCACCACTGGAATACACGTACCCTGCTGAAATCGCGTGTGGAACTTCCCGCGCACCCATGGAATACACGTACCCTGCTTGCACGGGGCCAATCTCGTGTGGAACTTCCCGCGCACCCCTGAAATACACGTTCCCCGCTTGGCGTTTGCTGTTTGCCAGCCCAGTGAACTGGTCCAGGGTTAGCGCAGCCCTTTGCGATGATTTAGCGATTTTGATGGCTTTTCCTTGCGCGAGGGCGTTCTTGGGGGCGTTACTGGCGCTGCTACAGGGTCGCTGCGATTCTCTGCGCCTCGGCTGGTTTGGGAGCCTAAAATCCATGAATACGCTGTGCGCGGAAATCGGTTTTAGCGCACGTGCCTGGCGCAGACAATCGCACGCGGACACTCTGCGCCAGCCGCTTGCGACACTTTTCTGCGAAATTCTATGAATTACTCTGTAAATGTCCAGACATTGTGATTGTGCATTGTGGAGGGGACAGTTTGGGGTTTGTGAGTCCAGTGTCTTTGCAAGTTGCCCTGCAAGATTTCTTTAAAAGCCTAATTCAACTGTTTCCTGCTGATCAGATTATTATTATTTTTTCTGAAATAAATCAGAGGCGAACATGGAGATGTCCAACACAGTTTTTCAGTCCACAAATTCAAGAATCAAGGCAGTTTGTCAATAAACCTACATGTGCTTTTTTATATGCTGCAGGCATGTCATTTTTTCAGAATGATAATATAAATTTTAAAAAAATGATTAGGTTTACCACGCAGACATGTGGGTACAAGAGTCTTGATAATCTGGACTCAACCTATAATACATATGTACAAAAACAACATTTGTATTCAGAGATCAACATAAAACATCTTAAGATGATTAAAACACCAACATTAAAACATCAATACATGACTTTACAACAACAAAACATACAAAGTACAAAACACACTACAAGACGTACAAACTAATACTGTTGATTCAGCTGCATACACTGGACACTCATCAGGGGCTCTGCTTATGGGATTATATGTGGTGGGTGAACTAATACGGATTAAACTTTCTCAGTGTCTTAAGTATCTTCCTAAACACAAGAAAACATTGCCTAGTTTCTTGAAGAGGATTTTCTTCTATAAAACCCTTAAAAAGTATAATATGTACAATGTCACATTTCTCTTATAGGTGTTTCTGGAATACTTTTCTGTGACCACCATCAGCTTTGATTGTTGGTCTCATAAAACCATTACTTAATGTCCTGAGTAGATTCACCAAAACGCTGCTACTCTTTAATCATAAAACACACTGAGGCTGCAATTAGGCCCAAGATGCCAAGCACATGTCATTCATGGATATCACAAGAGTGGTGGAGCTCTTACCTAGACAAGGAGCCTTCTACACTTTCAGGGGTATTGCTGTTCCCTCTATTCCTGTATCTACTAAATTACCTTCACTCACTAATGTACTATCTTGCAACACAAAAATGAGAAACATATGCTAAGTACCTTTAATGTTATTAGTAATACCCTACAACTCCTTCACAAATTACACTTCCTTGGTTATATTTTATGCATAGGCTATCCAGGTCTTTGACACGGTCATCCCTGCTGTTAAAGCCACAGTCCGGTCTATAACAATCATGCAAAAATATACAGGACTTAATATTGTATACCACTGTATAAAGTGAATGGTGTCCAAAATAAAAGACTCAATATTCAGTCATTCACTGTTTAATTAGAGAGAGACAGCACTTAGTGAGGCATACATCCTCTGTCCATGAAATAATATGTGCCGTGATTCCAAAATGGCCACCTATTTGCATAATGCAGGCTTCGTGATGGTGTCATCACGCGGCACTGCGATTTCATGTAAAGAATTTTGTTTTATTAAACTGTACTGCACACTCTAACCTACTGCATAGTACTTCCTGAGAGGGGAAGTGTACACCTTCAGTGTGTAGTGATAACCGGTCCGCTGGATAGTCTTGGGCCGTTAGGCTAAGTGAAAGATAGCTGTCTCACACCACTATTGACCTAACAACCTGCAGACCTAAGAGGCATTCCTACAATTTGATGCAGGCCAGAAAAAAAGATGGGATTGTGCAGCTATCCTGCTCCACAATGTGTATGGGATAATATGGGATAATACCAAAATGGTTCCCTATGGGTGTAGCTCTGCGGGTATGGATGCTCTGTATAATGAATAAAATAGTGTAATATCCTAAGAGGAGTCCAATAAATGTGTGTGTGCCATAAACTAGCTGGTTGTGAATTCATTACCTTCACATCATGAAGACAGTCAAGAATGTGTCTACTATTGTGCACCATTAGAGTAGTGTATACACATTATTAAAAATAGGCTGGTATAACCTTTTTGATAAAGATCAAGAAGTACTATTTGTTCATTCATGGGATTACTGGCCATCCCATAACTGAAATATTTTTAAAGTCTGATTCTAAGCACACTTATTGGTCATGGTACATGTCTAATCATACCTATGGTATGGGTGCTTCACAATATGTATCTTATTGACAGTGGGGTCAGGCCCGGTACATCTGCATACATAGTTAGTACTCATAATATTATTAGACTATCCTGAGCACATATGTTCAGGGACATCATTTGGGGGTCACCAGAGGTTGCAAGATTGACCGCTGCTATCTTCCGAGCGACCTCTAAAATATTTTTGCAACCCCTATATTTCCAGTGGTCCTGGACTGGAGGTTGTGCTTTTAAAAATAGTTTGTTGTTTCAACAACTATTTTAAAAAGCGCGCAAGCTCCGGATTGCCTGCTGCCATGCCTGGGCTGTAGCAGGAGCAGGAGAGGTGATGGCGTCCCAGTGTCTGTGATTGTAAATGTATCCTTCTTAATCTTGAGCTGAGCTCATCCGGAGATCAGGCGGGGCTGAGGGGCAGAGCTCTGACGGGCAGACAGCAGCAGCTCGGGAGCGTGCAGGGAACGGAGAATGTTAAATCAAAGCAAGGTAGGGTTTTCGTTTTGCAAAAAGATTCAGCAGCCTATGGCACTTACATTGTGTTGTTGACCCTTCTTAACCAATGAATCGTTTACCTAACAATCTCCTCTCCATTTGGGTGTTGCTTGGCATTCTGCTCAACAGTATGGCTCTGTGGTGAGCATCTCGCATGAGAGAAAATCTAGTGGCTTGACAGCTATGACCTTAGTGGTGTCCATCGATCCGCATGGCACAGAACCATTTGAGTTGGTGCTATGTGGTTGGTTGGCCTTTGCTTCAGAGTACGAGAATCTGAAATGGTGGTGTAGGCTAACGTGTAGAGTGGCATGTACTTAGGAGGGACAGGTCCTTCTCAATGTTGATGTGGTGTTTATTTTTTGTGAAGGGCTCTGTTGTCGGCCTGTACTCTCGTAGGCTTGAGAGTGGGCCCATAAACAGAACTGTTTGGCAAATAACTAGTTATTTCCTCTCAGAGAAAAAATGCCTGCCCCTAGCAAGCTCCTCTTGTAATGTGCAAAGTGGTGCCATCTTTGGAACCCAGATTACAGAAATTGTTGGTGCACTTTTTACACAAGTCTGTGGAATTACTAAAACCTGGGTGTGCTGTCTTTACCATTGCCCACAAGCACTGTTAATACAGCTGCATGCTCTCGTTTTCTGCCATTATGTGGTGCATTGGCTGATGTCTACTCCTGCTTACCGAATTCTATGCTTTTCGCAAAAGATTATGGGCACGTTTTAGAAACAGTTATCCTTGTTTTCAAATCCATACCTACTTGTTCCAGAGTTGGGTGAACGTTTTACAAGTTCCTGTGTGTAGTTTAATTCAATTGTGCACTTATTATAAAACGGCAACATGTTCTCAGAAATGTTTGTGCATGTTTCAAAACGTTCGATCCCCTTTTTATTTGTAGAACTTTGCACACAGCTGTTACAGAATAGCCATGCTGTTTATTACAGCAATGTCACCACATGTTCTTTTACAGATATATGGGAGGTACATTCCCGGAAATACCCAGACTTTGTATTACGTCTTATTGTGCTTACTCATGGTTTTAAACATTTCCATTTAACAGCCTTTGCTAAAATCTCGAAGAGTGCCAATGTGCATTTTTCATTGTAAATGCTGACCATTTGTGAGAATATCTTTAGGCAATGCACATGCGCTGCATGACCTGTGCATGGGTCTGTGCAGACCTGCCCAACCATGGCATCGGCATCGCCCAGGAGTACAGATCTGAACATTGTCAAACAAAGGCCAATCGTGGTATCACCCAGGAATGCAGACCTCAGCATTGGATTGGTATGCTTAGAGGACAGGTCTGTGCCAGCTAGGCACAGGCCGATCGTGCATTCGTTCAGGAGCCTGTCACAACTCTTTATTGGCCTGGCATGCAGGGTGGCTCTGTGTGCAAGGCAGACACAGGTCAACAGTGGCATTGCTCTGGAGCCAAGATTCAGTATTGGCCTGGCATGATGGGCTGCTCTGTGTGTGTGTGCAAGGCGGACACAGGGTGATCGTGGCATCCCCCAGGGGAACAGTCAGAGTTGGCATGCTGTTCAGGATGTTTGTTTGTATGTAGGAGGTAATGGGTTCCCAGAGTACAGGATGCTGTATGAGTGCGCTGCTTTCCCCAGGCTACTCTAAATTCTTTAATACACAGTTATGAACCCTCCCAATGGTATGTATTTTGCAACATCTGAACCCTGAAAAGTAGATCCACGCAAGCTTGAGCAAGCTTGAGCAAGCTTGAGCAAGCTTGACATGTGGCCAACTTTGCTCCAGACATGCAGATGAACTGGCCTGCTGTTATATCTCAGTTACCAGTTTAATGGTGTCCACTACAGAGTGCAATTTGCTTTCTGACTTTAAGAACATTCAAACATGTAATTGCTCATGTTACTATAGCTCGTAAGATAGCTCAGTGGGTTGAGCGCTTGCTGCTGCAATGTGGGTGTGATCTGCAGGTTACAGGTTCAAATCCCACCAAGGCCAGCTCAGCCTTACATCCTTCTGATATCCGAAAGCAGAAGACAGGCGAATAAAAAGTCGCAAAGAAACAAGAGTTCAGGGGAGTTTGCCAATGCAGGAAAGGATTATCCAAAAGCAGGTCCTAGATGGAAGCCATGTCATGAAGCAAGGTTAAAAAAAAGGCTTGAAAAGCCAGAAAGGGATGATCCGAGAGCTGGTCTCAGAATAAACGTGAGTTAGGAAGCCAGGAGGTTTTTTAGTGTGATATTTACATGTGGTTTAAAATGGAATGAGTTTGTTTAAATTGTATTATTTAAATGGATCTGTGTGTGCTCAACTGAACCCTTCACCACACTTATACCCTCCCAGTCTAAGCATTGCTGTTCAGTAACACTACCCTGTAGAGTATGGCTAGCCATTAGTGATTTTTATGATCATCAGTATACGGCACCTCTTAATATATGTCTAGAGGCCTGATTCTGATAATCCATTTTAACACATATCATACCTTTCCTTTGAAAATGTACTTGCCCACACCGTAAATGACAGAATAAAAATGAAACACAACAATAACTAGAGGCTACCAGTAGCTCACTGAAATATTTAGACATGCATTCATTTAAAAATAGCTAAGGCCTAGTGTAGTGATTTGTTAATTTGTAATGCACCTCCGGTCTACAGTGTTGAACGTAGAGGAGACGATGCCCGGGTCCACCTGCAAGAAAAAGACGATGCAGAGATTTTTTGGTCGACCAGCTGCCCTGGAGAGTGCATGGGGGGAGAACTCCCTGCCCATCAGGCACTCTGATGGGTGGGTTGAATAGACTCAAACTGCATGGGCCTAGTCTAGTGACGAGCCCTTGTCTGTCATGTGGGATGTAGAGAAGACAATTCAAATCTCCACCTGCAAGACAAATACAGAAGCAGAGAGTTTGCAGTGAACCAGCTGCCCAGGAGAGTGCAAGTGTGGAAAACTAACTGCCTGTCAGGCGCTCCGATGGGTGGGTTGGATAGACTCAAACTGCATGGGCCTAATCTAGTGACAAGCCCTGGACTGTCATGTGGGATGTAGAGAAGACGATGCCCGGCTCATCCTGCAAGAAGAATATAGAGGCAGAGAGTTTATCGTCAACCAGCTGCCCAGGAGAGCGCAAGGGGGGAGAACTCATTGCTCGTCAGGCACTCCAATGGGCGGGTTGGATATACTCAAACTGTATAGTATTAATCTAGTGGCATCCCTGCTCTACTGTGTTGAATGTAAAGAAGACAATGCCCGGGTCAACCTCCAAGAAAAATACGGATGCAGAGATTTTGACGTCAACCTGCTGCCCAGGAGAGCACAAGGGGGAGAAGGCACTGCCCATCAGATGCTCTGATGGGTGGGTTGGATAGACTCAAACTGCATGGGCCTAATCTAGTGACGAGCCCTGGTCCGTTGTGTGGGATTTAGAGAAGACAATGCAAGGCTCCACCTGCAAGACAAATACGGATGCAGAGAGTTTGCCGTCAACCATCTGCCCAGGAGAGTGCAAGTGGGGAAAACTAACTGCCCATCAGGCGCTCTGATGGGTGGGTTGGATAGTCTCAAACTGCATGGGCCTAATCTAGTGACGAGCCCTGGTCTGTCATGTGGGATGTAGAGAAGACGATGCCTGGATCATCCTGCAAGAAGAATACAGAGGCAGAGAGTCTTCTGTCAACCAGCTGCCCAGGAGAGCGCAAGGGGGGAGAACTCACTGGCCATCAGGCACTCCAATGGGAGGGTTGGATATACTCAAACTGCATAGTATTAATCTAGTGGCGATCCCTGGTCTACTGTGTTGAATATAAAGAAGACGATGCCCGGGTCAAAATCCAAGAAAAATACGGATGCAGAGATTTTGATGTCAACCTGCTGCCCAGGAGAGCGCAAGAGGGGGAACACACTGCCCATCAGGCGGTCCGATGGGCGGGTAGGATTGACTCAAACTGCATGGGCCTATTCTAGTGCCGAGCTCTGGTCTGTCATGTGGGATGTAGAGAAGACGATGCCCGGATCCACCTGCAAGAAAAAGACGGCATGCAGAGATGTTGCTGCCAACAAGCTGCATACTAGAGGAAACTATACAAAGGTGACAGGCTGAGGAAGCAACACTAGTTCAAAACAAATTGGTGAAAGTGGCCGCAGTATCGACAGGGCCAACACCAGAGCAGACGTTAGAGGAAGGGTGCACCACTAACACGTCCAGGAAAGAATAGCATCAATGTGGACAGAAGGAGGACAAGGGCAGTGCAGAGGAAACCAGCAATTTTCAGGACCCCTTGTCAAGGAGGACAGCAACGAGGACACAGTGGTTTCCAAGGGCCTAGAGGCGGGGGATGTGGATGTCTGGGAACAGGAGGTGGGGGACCAGGGCAATGCTGGACATGCGGGAGGTGGGGTCATTTTTCAAGAGAGTGTTGCAGCAGGCAGGGATGGAATTCAAACTACAATCAGAAACCTTATGAGTGTCCCTATCCAGGTAGCCCCCAAGGGCCACCTCCCAGAATGACTTTGATACCATTCGAGAGTCATCAGGCTTACACAAACAGCTATCCCCACAAATCCCTGGCCCATATCACCTACCACTCCAGAAACAAACATTCCAGCACTACCAGCCCCACTCAAACACACATACTATAGAGAATAGTAACACTTTTGGTACTGCACCTAATGGCGCAGCAGCCCCATATCAAGGCGCTACAGTGCTAGGGGGAAACCCCTTCTTTTTTCCTGGGACAGACACATACCCTGACTAGGACACCCCATAGAGAGCACTTGCATGTCCAGTCCTGTCAATGACCCTAAAGAGGAACCATTGGTGGGGGCAGAGATAGAGAACAAACAATTCATCATCATCGTGGACTCAGGAGCGGAGAAGTCATGCATCAGCATAGGTGAGTTCCCGCTATCAGGAAAGGCTCTCAACACGCAGAGGTTCTCTGGGGCTGTTTCAACGGTTCCATACACACAATATCTAGTGGGAGGGAAGGTAGTAAGGGCCGCCTCCTATACTCTGAGAGTTCCCCTGTCAACTTGCTCGGTAGAGATCTGCAGTGCACTGTGGTGGCGCAAGTTATGGTTGCTTACCTTACCATGACTGGCGAATTTCTGTTTTATTTTTATTTTACTTGTAACAATAATATCCCTTTAACAAAGGTTTTCCAATGAATTTGATAGGTTTTTATTAGTGCAACTGAACCATAACATCCCTTTAACAAAGATTTTTCACTGAATACATATATATATATATATATATATAGAGAGAGAGAGAGAGAGAGAGAGAGAGAGAGAGAGAGAGAGAGAGAACAAACTTTGTTAAAGGTACGTTATGGTTAAGTTGTGCTCCTAAAAACCTATGAAATTCAGTGAAAAAAACTTTGTTAAAGGGACGTTATGGTTCCAAGTAAAACCAAAAAAAACGTGAAAGCATCCATAACTCGCGCTACCACTGTGGACTGCTAAGATTAACACCCAGGACATCAAAGATGACATCACAAATGGCATTGATGACATCACTGATTACACCACATGTGTGGCTCCCTCTTTTTTCCTTTACTGGCATATGTAGGCCAGTAACAGTCAGGAACTAAAAATTCAAAAAGTACTACATTTGTAGACTTATACTTCAAATAAGTTCTTACAGTAATTCAATTGGGGATCACTCATAGCATATGAAACATATACATAGGGGAAAGCACAGACTTGGAAGACTGCAATGCGTTCTATGTATGAGGATGATCAGTAAGGGTATCAATAGTTTTTTATAGTTCTGCTGTTTTTGTTTTTGTATTACCCCCTGTTTTTGTTTTTTTATTACAATAAAAGCACCAAACATATTCAAAACGCACCACATAAATACATTACATTTAATAATAAATAATAAGTGAGAACTGTATATGTAACTTACACAGCACTAACAGCAAAAGTTCGTGAAAAAGTAGTAAGTACACTACATTTATTTCATATACTCATACATTTTCTGTATTATGTACACTAAAACTAATATATATATATTTTTCTTTAACACAGAACGGTCCAGTACTTTGGAATGGCTGGAAGAACATTTCCCACAAGAGGAAATGAGTGAAGACAGTGATAATAATTGTAGAAAGAAATACATTTCTATATATAAGCCAATTAATAACTATTACTTTATGTGTGTTTAACACATATTATTAACAGACCAGACAACCAATAAAAATAATATACCAAAAGACATATTAGAAGATCCTCTGAAATGAATGGAACTAACAATGGATTTGTTAATGAAACACTTCAATCAAATAAAAGAGTGTGTTGTGGACCACATTAAAGAAAACATTAAGGGGGTCATTCATGGAGTATTTGCGCAAAAAAAATAGGATTTGCGGGCAGAATGGTGCACAAATCCCATTTTTTTGGCGCAAATAATCCATGAATCAGGGAATAAATACCACTGTCCCACATGTACCTGTTCCCCCTCTCCATGTCCCAGCCAACTATCCCCAAACTCTCCCCACCAAGAAAAACGTTACAATGAGACTTCCATCCCTTACTCCCCTCCCATACATCATGTCCAAACCCCTAATTCCTCTGTATTTGTTTCAGTTTCTGCTCACCCTCTCTTTCCTAATTTTTCTACTGTTAAACAATAATAACAACATTTTAGGTGTGTTCTTAGTAAATGCCTGTGTCTTATTTTTTATTTTTTTAAAGGCAGTCAGGTTGTCTGCGGACAGCGCAGCTGTCTGGGGTGTCCTCAATTAACCAACATGGGGGTTTCCTAAGGACAGTATACCTGTTCATACTGTCCGTAATTAAAATTGAGGTGTCTTTAGAACACACAAGATGTCCGCCTGTCCATAGTTAACCAAAACGGGTCTGTCCTAATCACAGTATACCTGTTCGTGTTGTTCATAACTGAAATGGCGATGTTCTCAGAACACACAATATGTCCGCTTGTCCACAATTAACCCAAATGAGGGTGTCCTAAGGACAATATACCTGTTCGTACTGTCCGTAATTAAAATGGAGGTGTCCTTAGAACACACAAGATGTCCGCCTCTCTGCAATCACCAAAAATGGGGGTGTCCTAATAACACCCCCGCTGTTCGTCATTTCCGCAACCAGAATGAATATATCCGTAGAAGTCATATCCCGTCTGCATGTCCGCAAAGTTTTGACACACATTTATTTTATTTGGGGATTTCAACATTGTTTGTAGAACACCCACGCACATGTGCATCACACACTTGGGTCCTACGGACATCACCCCTCTCCGAAACTGTCACCTGCACGTGTGTCGCACCTTTAATTAGTTCGGGGACCCGAACACTGTCCGTAGAAAAACCGCGCGCATGCGCACAACCGTCACTGCGCATTTGGTGTCCTGCATACAGCCGTCCCATTTGCAAACGTGTCCGCAACGTCATCATGTGACTGCACCCATGCTGAGCGTGTTTCCTTATTTGTGGACACTGTCCGGGCCCCCGAACATTTAAAAAGTGCTTTTCTGAGCAATCCAAGGTATTTTACAGTAAAAGTTCACCATTGCTCATGTCAAAGACAATGTCCCTGCCGATCTACAAAATTTTTGGAACTTTTTGAGCCCGTTCTTGGTGTCCGAAGTGTTCGGGATGGTGCGGGTATCCGCGAAGTGCACCCCAGCACCCCTATAAAAGGTCACACGCCAGAGCTGAACCTCATTCTGCTTTTGGATTTCCAAGATTTACAACAGGACAATTGTGCAGGTTGCTGTTCCTGGTTCCTAGTTCCTGGTCATTGACCTTCCAGATGGCATCCCAAATTTCTTCTTCTGCTACTGCCTCTGCATCAGCACACCCACCCCCTCCACCACCACCACATCTGCAAGGGCCTGCTGAGGGGAACAGGAGTGACGATGCAGAGGAGACGATTTAAGAGGATGAAGATGATGAGGTAGTGGAAGTCCTTACTACTAGCACTCATCGTGAGTCTTGGCTGTGGTGGTTAATTACCACCATTGATGGAAAGTCAAAACCTCAAGCGAACAAGGTGATCTGCACTCAGTGCCACATGGTGCTTAGTCGTGGCAAGCCTGGTTTATATAGCTGTGTTACTACATCAATGAAGCGACACATAAAGTCATTCCACAGTGGGGCTATTTGTAAGGTTGTACCTGCGATAAACATAGTAGATTGACTTCCTCTGCAGCATCCTCCTTTTCCTCTCCTGTCACCACAAAAGACACTCCTGTGGGACAGTGCATCCCTCCAGCTGCCTCACCGGCCATTCATGATGCTGTTGATCCTTATCTTTCGAGGGTCACAATATTGTGCATGTACTGCGACACAGTACTCTGCAGGGGAGAACCTTCGGACTGCTTTCGAGACTGCAGTCAAGGAGCATCAGAAGGTCTATGACCTACCTGAATAAGGCCCACCCTACATCTTCCTCTCTCCACCTGCCCTTTCGTATCTCGATGGTTGGTGTCCCTTCCTTACCCTCCTTGTTCCTCCTTTTCTTGTGTTTCATGTTTAAAAAAAAACCAAAAATATAATTAAAAAAACAAAGGCTCTTTTCAGAGCTGCCTTTCACAGTTTAAAAACAGAAGTGACAAATACATAGTGCAGGCCCCTGTGCATTTTAGAAGTCTGCAGACATCTAAATTCTGTGCAGTGCTGCCCTGTCACAACCATTGCACTTTTCTCTGGGAGGAAGTTGTGGTTCTGAAAAGAGCCTTTTTGTGTTTTTTTGTGTTTCAAAAACTTCAAATGGTCATTTTGTATATTTCGCAGAAAAATCTGATTGCCGGCATAAGTAAGATGTACTCCATCTATGTGAAAATTGTGTGTGCTACAAAACATAATGTTTTCATTCTGAAAAGAGGACATACCAACATCTCTCAAAAAGGCACAAACAGCCTTGTTAACATTGCATCTTGCTTTATCCATTTGTGGACCAAATGAAAAAGAGCGCAGCCACATTTGTCTCTGTGCAATACGGGAAAACATTACTCTGGAGTTTGGATCCATGTCCATGACTTTCCCAAGTCCTTCTTTCATTGCAAATTTCAAAGAGATTCCAGACACATGTCCTAAACTGTTCCCTCCACAATGCATGCACCTCCAACCAATGTATCCACCAAATTCCCAAAATCCAAACAATCTGCTTTCTGAAACACACAGCCATAGCTATCTGCTCTTCTCTCAGGAAAAAGACCTACCAACAAACTCTCTCCTTACACACCACACCCAGTAAACTTTATTGACCAATCCCTTGCTCTGCTCAGTCTCATTTGCATGCCTCTCAACCCCAAAATTCCCGTATGTAATATGCGCTGTCCGCGGACAACCACGCTATCCGCAGACAAATCAAAAAATGTGAGGGTGGGGAATGAACATTTAAATAGTGTGCCCCAATTCCCCTTTGAGGTTGGCTCTGAAAAGAGGGTTTTTTTGTTTTTTTTGCAGATGCTTCAGAAACATTTATTTTGTATTTGTATTAACTTTTATTTTGTATTTTTTTTCTTCTTATTTTCCTCCAAAAATCTCCAGAGCAACCCTTATGTTCCAAAACAGCATGGCATTTCCCCATAAAAGTAAAGAAATGCCATCTTCTTTAAAATAAACTACATTACTAGAATCAATGTTCTCATTATTACAAAAGAACATACCAGCTCTAAGCATGAAATAAAACGTGCCTCGGTTTATTGCACACCTAGCAATATTTTGCTGAGGACAAAAAACACAACTATTGTCCCATACTGCTCTAGGTAACAAAGCAGAATACATAACCTTGGCATTTGGAAGGACTTTCATGATTGCCTGAACCAAGTTTTGCAGATCATGCAACAAAGTAGGGGCACTGACATAGCCCAAAAGCACAGTACCACAGTGTAGAACAACTACATGTGAACTGGGAAACCTAGCCATATCCTGACAAACTACTAGAATTGCCTGCAAATTCAAATCAGGCAAAGTGCTCGACAGCACATCCACTCATTTTGTGTCAAAATAGTTAGCCACTTTCCTACATTTAGCATTCTGCTCCAAACCATCCACAAACATATCTCCAACCATCAACACCCAGACTTTCTGCACCTCCACCACCTTCACTACACACACCCCTCCCAATATGAAGCTGAACCTCAACACCTGATTGGCTAATTCTCAAAATACACTCCCACTTCATGCTCGGGAACTCCGGATGTGGCATGTCCTGTCTGCGAACAACCACTCTTTCTGTGGGGCACGTAAGTAACAATGGGGCAGCCCTTCTACCCTTTCCACTGAACTCTCTTCACCACTTCCCCATTGGCTACTGTTAAGCAGTCACATAATCATCCACCATTCACATCCAAGAACTCTACATCTAACTCTGTCATCACAGATCAGCACTTTATATGTACTATTGATCACTCTCAGTACAATTCGGCTGTGACTGCAAAGGACTTATTGCAACAACTACTATAAAACACGTCAAGGATTTCTACTTGCAGATTCATGCACATCCACATGCATGAACACAGACTACAGGTATGAATATTTTCTACACAGTACATGTACACCTCTTCTAGTAATATATTACATCTCGGGAGCAAGCTCACCGGCAACGTGCACGCCTTGAAAGCAAAACGACAAGAAGCAACACAGATTTGTTCACCGGGTCCTCGCTTAGAAACCTTTGGGTTTTTAAGCGTGTTATAAATACGCAACTAAGACAAAATAATTATGCAACTAAAAAACAAACAATTCCTGTATCGGTGCCTTGATGCCCGTGGGCTGTTTAAGTGTTTTAAAAAAGTAAAATAAAATAAATAAAAATATGAACAGAGTAACTGCCATTTACCTTGTATAAACTGTAAAATGAACTTACTGTCATTTCTCCCATCTGCTATGATGAAGTGTCAATTGCAAACCTTTCAGCTCTCCAAATGTATGTTTACATACATGCCTATCTAAAAAATAATATTGTTTCATATTATAGGATGGGAAAAATAACAGTATAAAAGACTCTCCAGTGTATTGTAAAATTTCACAGAGCCAGGATGAGTACATAAATCTTCATTCAAGCACACATCCAGACAATATCATTAGAAGGGCTCCCAGATCAAAGAACACCACTGCCTCTATATGAAATCCGTCTCCTTTATTTCCCACACCTTCACAAAGCCATACATTGAATGCTTTTATGTACAATCTCTGCCATTTACCCAGTTAAAATACCAAAAAATGCATATGATATTCTTCTATCTCTTAACATCCATTAACATAACATTAAAAAAACAAGTGTGCTCTATATGTTTACTATTATACTCATTTGAAAAACATATTTAAAAAACAGATTCTAAATAAAATATACAGGATGCACATAGGCAAAGGAATGTGCAAAGCAATGTCTACATTAACAAAAGTGCTATAAACACACAAATTCACTAACTGCTTTCTTTTACAATTTCAGTGAAGACCACTCTCCTGAAAAGTAGCAGCGCTAGCATGTTAGTATTGTACAAGAAACAAATATATTAACCCTTTACCATTAGATGTAGTGTGAGTGATTCCCCTTACCAGTTCCATACTTTATATTGTCATTTGAAGCCCAGTATAGTAACACACAAATACAAGAACGACTTTCCCCACTTGATGTAGCTGCCCATTGCACAATCACACACATCCACAATCATACTTATCATCATACTCAGACACTCATGCACAAAGCATGCATACACTGCACAACAGCCCAACCCACACTTTCTTTTTTTCTCCAAAAGACCCCGAATAATGCCTACCGAACAGCAACTGTGTAGAAAGCAACGCAGAAGTAGAGCAAATCAAAATAAAAGTGTCCAAAATAAGCATCCATCTCTAGCAGATTTTATACACAAAGTTCAAACAAACCAGCTAATACAGTCATTATGCGAAACAAAACAAGCTTCCAGTACAGAAACTTTTCCTCCTTAAACAAAATGTGAAACCAAATAGAAATTTAACAAGACTTCAGCTATCACTACTGCTAACGCTGCACCTATAAACTTGATGTAGTGGCAAGTAAGCATACCACATTGTTTTTTAACAAAAAATGTTCTGCCACCAAGTCCTTCAGAACCTTTTAAAAACAAGAGAGAAATCATGCACAACCCTTCAAACCTACCGTAGAAAATTAATCCTAGAAGCTCTCATTGACAGTGCAATCCTTCTCAAAGCAAGTTATGTATTTTAGTTTTAAACAGGATGAAAACCCTAACAGCACTCACTAATAAACTACAAAAAGACTTCTCAATAAACGAAATATCAACAAAAATAGCTTCTTAAACATCTTTGGAGGTGAATGGAGTCACACCACGATCACAGAACCATATTTTAATGAAGAAGCATATAAACAAAACCAAACAAACCCAATTGCCATACATAGAAGTGGATGAAGGTCTGAAAAACGTAATAACACCATTATGGAGCAAGAAAATCTGCTTACAAAATATTCCCAAAAAACTCAGTGTCGCCTCCACATTCTACTCAACCAAATCGTCCAGTATACAAATGGCCATGTACATCAATGTGTAACATTGCCAAAAAATCTTTCAAATCTTTACGCCAGTTCCTCAATCAGTATATAAAAAGCGAAGACAAATTAAAAATGAAACTACTACAAAATATGAATGCCTTTCCAGTGCACAAATGCACAGGACTACAAGGACATTCATTAGCCTGCATTTCAGGACCTATTTGCAAGAGTACCTTCCATTATATGAAAATGATATCAACACATCGATCAACTATAAGAAATCTAGTCCAAAAACACTACTATGCTAAAAGTCCTACTTTAGCACTAGCCAATTTAAATAACAATCTTCCGCATGGTACAGCCAAGCAACTACTCGAAGAAATAGAGCATATCCAGAGAAAATATTTTGGAATTGAAAGCCACTTACAAAATTAAATACATGTACAACAAGCTAGCAACTACTGTACAAATAGAAACCTTCTATCAGGATAGCTCAGCGGCAACGTTCTCGCCTTGGAAGCAAGACGACACGAAGCAACACAGGTTTAATGCCCGGGTCCGCGCATAGAAACCCCTGGGTATTTAAATGTGTTATAAATACGCAACTAAGACAAAAAAAAAAATTACACAACTAAAAAAAAGAAAAACAATTACTGTAACAGCGCCTCGATTACCGCGGGCTGTGTGAGCACTTTAAAAATGCAAAATAAAATAAAAATAAAAAAATTAAACACATGCAAAAAATAAATACTAAAGTTTAAAAGTACCTTCACTGAAGTACCAAACCATATGTGTGTGTGTATTGCTGCAGGACTTCTCATAAAAGTACCACAAAAACTATAGACATAACATACAAATAGAAGACAATGAAGATTCCAAATGGTTCCAATAATTAGCTCTCTACCTTATAGCAGAAAACAAATACAACATTACTGACCCTTTAATACTTTGCAATTACTGCACTGCAAAACTTGACAACAACCAAACACCTTCACGTGCTATCACAAATAACTTTATTCCCACTACCCAAACCCCTGCAACATCTAAATTTATATAAGAGCATCATAATTCAAACAGTGCACCCATTTCAAGCATTAATACGCCTCCAACCAAAAACAGCAAAATGATCTCCCTCTGAATTAGTCAGGCATTAGTGGCAAAGTACTTTATTTACCATTAGATCTCAAAGAAAATGTACATACTCTAGGAGTGCAACGGCCAATAGATCAATCTTTAATTGTCTTAGTAATGGCGTACATACAAAAGACAAAAAAAAAAATTGGCAACAACTCGTGGACTTACATGAAGTTAGACAAGCCCTGCAATGTCTAAAAAACAACAATGAATACTACAAAGAAATTCATATTGAAGAAAACCTGAGAGAAACCATTAAAATAATTCAAGAGTCACCAGAAACTGGTCAATTTGAACTTCTAAATCCTGCTACAGAATCCAATATTTTAGACCATTATACAATTCATCTTTTACACTCTAAAGACACTATAGATGATGCACTGGAAATGTACCAAATACGACAAGCCAAAGGATCTCCAATCAGCATATGGGAAAAATGTTTTGAAGCACAGGCCTTTCCTCTACTCTTTCCTACTGGAAAAGGAGGAAGGTACGATGATAGATCCACAGATAACAGCATCAGAACATATCTCTACGAATGTATTCTGACGACCCCAGATTCAGACAAAACGTGGAATACCTATTCCACCTTCTCTTTGAAAGTGAACTGGCAACTCTATGCTACGGAGTTGCACACACATTAAAATCAGGTACCCATTTTCAAAATATGTCAGCTACGCAATTATTACAATAAGTGCAAGAAAAAATGAGGTTTTAAAGTCAAGTATTACAAATCTTTTAGCAAACATGTGTGGTACAAAAGAATACTGGTTCCGGAGTCACAGAGATGTAAGCTGTATGATAGGAAACCTTGGCCCACCCACTTGGTTTGTTACATTAAATTGTGCAGAATATGCATGGGAAGATTTACATGATTTCCTACGCATAGCAAACAAAAATAAAACAAACACAAGATCTAAAAACACCAGGAGCTCTCTAAGTCCTGTAAATGTATCAAGATATTTCCATAATCGCTTGATTGCTATGCTACACTTTATTTGTAATAAGACTGTTCCTCCCCTCTGAGAAGTTCAACACTTCTTTTGGAGAAAATAACACCAAGCCAGAGGAGCACCACACATCCACATGCTATTATGGATTAAAGATGCGCCTAAATTTGGTCAGGAACGTTATGCCACTGTTTTGCAGTTCATCCAAAAATATGTCACTTGTGAAATCCCTTCACAAACAACACATAGTGACCTTCATGTACAAATTTTACAATTGTGGGAAATAGTGTCGTCGCAAATATAAAAAAAAGGGAAATACTACTACAAATACCGCTTTGGTTTCCCCAGACCAGTTTCAGCAACAGGTCAAGTAAACAACTTCATGTCTTCATTCAGACATAGTGTGAAAGGTAAATCATCTAACAACACATATTAAATAAAAAGAACAGAATATTCAAAATACATCAATGATTGCAATGCAATCATTGCCCTCCTATGGAATGCAAACATAGATGTGTAGTACATTGCAGACAATTCCACTGCAGTGGCACGATATGTCACAGCCATAACCAAAGCAGAAAAAACAGAGCTTCTGGACCTCTGGGTTGACATATCATCTGACAAAGCACTATCACAGAATGTGTACAGCCTAGGCATAAAAATTGTCTCTCATAGAGAATGTGGCTGCTATGAAGCTGCAGACCGTTTAACCTGTACTGCCTTTTATGGAACATCTGACAATATATTATGGCTAAGTCTTGGTCCTGCTCAATCTAGAAAAAGAGTTCTCAAATCATATTAGGACATAGAAACAATAGCCAAAAATGAACTCAACAGCCAAGACATTTAGAAAAACAATTTACTAGACACATACTACCCAAACAGGAGTACCACTTTGGAAACCATGTGTCTCTACCATGTAGCCCAAAAATTCACATACAAAAATAATTTTAAACCAGATGAAAAGATAGGTAGATAGAGAGTGGTAAATTGTGAAGGTAGCTTAGTGAAACTTACCAAACACAGCTTAATTAATCATATCAAATTGTCATTAAAAACTCCTCAACATAAAGAACTGTATTACATCTCCCTGCTACAACTGTTTAAACCATGGAGAAAAGAAGAAGAGTTACTGGATACGTATGACTCCTATGAAGACACTTTCAAAGCAAATGAAAGCACTATAACAGACGTGAACTTTACACAGTACCAAACAATGTTGCACAATGAACAGCAACACGAAGAAGAACTCCAGGTCCAACTACAAGTGGACACTCTCGACAGTAGTCAACCTTCTGTAACAGGAAACCAAGAACCACTTGGACAGCCACTAATAGCAAATGAGGCAGAATTAGCGATTATAGAAGTAGAAAACAGTGTCAAATCAGACGGCCTCCAGTAGCTGGTGTGTAGTTATGTTTAAGTTGCTCAACTCATATGAAGAGCACTTTTTGGGTGGCTAACAACTTCGCTCCCCTGGATGAATCTTTACAAAACTTTGCCAACAAAGTAGATGGCCATCTCTGAATTCTTCTGGCATGTTTGGTGAGGGTTCATCAAGGTGTGGGGGGGAAAGTTACAGGGTGGTCCCACATATTTTTTTTTCCATAGACATAATGGAAACAAATGTTGCTCCCGCCTATAGCCCGAACCGCTGTACACATTTTGACCAAATGTACACCAGGAGCAGCGGCTTGGTCCTGAAAGCATGCTTTTGTAAATTTGGTGTTAATCGGTCCAGTAGTTTTTTTCAACACAACCAAAAATTAGGTCCAACAAAATTTGTTATATCTGGGATCAGTCTGCTGACCCATTACCCTCGGATGCGCCCACTGATTGGATGGTGAAAAGCGTGAAGTGCATCAGATATTTGGAAACGTACACCATGTTGGATTTTCGGACATCCACCCGTAGAAACATAGAAAAAAATGCAACATTGCACTTGTCAAACTTATCAAACTATCTCTGGGGAGGTAAGGGATGATGAGGATGGGATGATATATGGTTTGCAAATATGCTCATATTTTATTTTTTAACAAGTGTCATAATGTAGGTACAAGAAATAGTAATATATCTTTGGTCACTGAAGCATAGCCTGTGGCCATGGGCAGTGGCCAGATTATATGGGTCATGGTATAAGGTCATGACCCGGACAATCTGGCTACTGTGTTTAAATGGCCATGTCCACCTGGGAACGGCTACATGGTAAAGTTATTCGAAAGTAGGATACGTTTGAAAGGGAACAAAAATGTACTTGTGGTAATATGGTCTTAGGTTTCTGACTTCGCCTTCTACACACTCACATGGAAAGGGAAGAGGGGCTCTGTACGGAGCTCCGCCTTCTCTTTCCATGGTGGCCATCTTGGGAAATCAATTTTTTAGCATCTCAGGTTCCCGCTTTGAGGAACTGGGGTGCTAATGGCTTTCATCCCCCATTGCAGGGACTGCAATGGAGGGTAATGATCCAGAGCCCTTGTTATTTATGTATGTATGTATGTATGTATGTATGTATGTATGTATGTATGTATGTATGTATGTATCTATGTATGTATTTATTTATAATGCTCAAAGCCCGCAGGAATCAGGGCACACACAGACACACTTCGCTAGTGCCGATAACTTGGGCTGCCAGGCCGTTAATTCCCATTCCGGTACCTGGAACGGGAGATGAAAGTCACATTATGCTAATGGGAATGTTGGAAAAACGTATTGAGTCTACGTACTTTACTGGGAAAAGTAGCTGGAGTCTATAAGATTTTGTTTTAATTCTATTTTTTAATGGTGAAACATCGTTCCAAAAGGAACCTTTCTTTTGTTGTTTAAAAAAAAAATGAAATGTTTGCAGGAGAGGTTATAAATGAGGGAAGTGGCACCAAGTACTAATAAGGAGGGGCAGGTGGACAGGGGAAGATGTTGCACATGAGTTAATTATAAGGTAGTGTGGCAGTTTTTCTCATGCTCCTTGATTGCAACTTCACACGTACGTTGAAAATGTTTTCCCCTGCAGAGTGGTGTCATCCAGTATTTACCGAAGACTGTAGTCTTCCAATGATATAGATCAATAGCCTCTTTTATTGCTTGCAAGGTAGCTGGTGCAATGTTGTGTCCCACAGAAGTGGGCTGTGTGGTTACAGTATTGTTTATGGAAGATAATGTGGAGGAAGATAGCCTACTACTTGTTAAGAAAGGAAGACCTTTTCTGAGAGCATTGCAGTAGTTGGATATGGTGTGGCGGCGTACGAAAGTGGTCACATAGGAGTAATGTCCAGGTAGTCCACGACTGAGTTCAAAGTTGCACTCTGTGCATTTCACTTTTGTAGCTTTAGCCTTTAGTATATTCCCAACAGTGGTAAATAACTGCCACACCCATGATTCTCTCTGGGTGCTAGAGGCCAGGACTCAAATTTAGGAGGGGAACAGAGGGGGCCAGAGACAAAAGTAGGGGGGCACAGACAAAAGTCAGCAGAGAACATGGTCACTGCTCGTCTTAGGTAGGGGGGGCACATGGGAGGGCACAGGGTTTCACAGGGGGGCCCTGGCCCCCCAGTCTCATCCTAGCAACACCACTGGAGGTAGGCACTTCCTCTACCTCATCTTCTTTGTCCTCTTCATTGTCTTTGGAAGCACTGTGCTTTTTTATCGTCAAGCTGGTGGTGGTGTTGGCTCTTGGGGAGGAGGGATGGCAACAGCTGATGCAATTATTAAGATAAATAGCAGTTTTGCTTCTATTCTTCTGTGTTTTGTACTAGATTGTTAGGAGCTGTGCAAGGGTACATTTTAAGCTTGAAAGTTCCTAGATCAGTTTAAAAGACATTTCTGAACTGTCCTTGAAGCAAGGTCCCGAACGCAAAGTGCAAAGGCATTCATGGACACGTCATTATGCCGCGCGCATGCACATGGTCACATGTCACTGTCCACAATGATGTCAGACGTTTGCGCACGTTGACAGAAGCAAAAACAGTGGAAAAAGTATAGAAGTATTAAAAATGATGCTACAAGGTGGGAAATGGCAGCGTTTTAAGGTGAAATATTGTACATTGGACAAAAACATTGCTATATTGGGACAAGTATGATATTAGTAAGTGTAGGAAAATAGCATGCACTTGTAAAAACCCATGGAAAACGTTGTTTAAAAGACGTTATGGTTAAGTTGCAACAATAAAAACGTATACAATTCACTGAAAAATCTTTGTTAAACATACTTTCTGGTTAAGTTGCCCTAATAAAAACCTATGAAATTCATTGAAAAAACTTTGTTTAAGGGACGTTATGGTTAAGTTGCACTAATAAAAACCTATGAAATTCAATGAAAATGGTTTTGTCAAAAGGGATGTTATGGTTCCAAGTAAAACCAAAAAAAAAACTCAGAAATACACCAGTTATTGTTAGTAACCATAACTCACGCAACCACCGTGCTCTGCTAAGGCTAACACCCAGGACATCAAAGATGACATCACAAATGTCATTGATGTGGATTGTTTTCATTGTGGAAGGAAGACATACCAACATCTCGGAAAAATGTGCAAATAGCGTTGTTGACATTGTGCCTAACTTTCTCTATTTGCGGACCAAATGATGAAGAGCACAGCCACATCTGTCTATGGGCAATGCGCAAAAAAATGACTCGAGAGTTTGGAAACATGTCCATGACATTCCCAAGTGCCTCCTTCATTGCAAACTGCAGAGAAATTCGAGTAACATGGCTTAAACTGTACCCTTCACAATGAACAATAATAATGGTTGGATGATGCTGCATCATCAAAGTGGCACAAAGGGGAAGCAAATCCAGTCACTTCATGCCATGCACTTTTTTCCAGTGCACATCCACATGTAGGAATCCAAGATGTGCAGCCACTCCACAGTGCTCTGCATACACCTGCAACCAATGTATCCAAGAGTCCATCAAAATCCACACACTCTGCTTCCTTAAACACACATCCATAGCCACATCCATCTGCACTCCTCTCAGCAAACAGAGCCTCTCGGACACTCTCTCTCCTTGCCCACCACACCCAAGACACCTTATTGATCAATCCCCTGGCCTCCCAAGTGGCTTTTCCATGCCTGCTATACTCAAAACCCCCAGATGTGGCACCTGCGATCCATGAACTACTGCAGGGTTTGCGGATAAATCATCCAATTCAAGGGGGTGGGGAGAGACATTTAACCAACGGTAGGAGATTTCCCCTATTGTGGAGGCTCTGAAAAGGGCCTTTTTTTCCTTTTGTTTTCTATTTTTTGGGGGATTGTTTTATCTTCTTTTCCACCTTAATGACTTACATCAACCTCTGGAAGGCATCCCTTAGATTCTGGAAAATATGAGCATTTCCAAGAATGGACAACGAAACGTTTGTCTGCGGCAAAATAGTGCACACTAAGGGAGTCAATATTGTTGGTGGAGAAAACAGACATCTTAGCATGTTGTAAAGCTATACCCATGCCTCTATTAACAAGGCACCTTCCAACATGTTGCTGGGGATTGAAAACATTGGGGTGGTTCCATTGTGCTCTTGGTAGTATTTCAGAAAAAAACACCCCTGCAGTAGGGAAAGGCAGCATTTGTTTTTTTCCACCAACAACTTCAATACAGGAACCAAACTTGGGGCACTCGTGTACCCCAAATGCTCTCCTCCACATTGCACCACCAAACATCAGGACTAACAAAAGTAGCCATGTTTCTGCAAAGAGCAAACAGCGCCTGCGTATTACGGCCAGGCACACTGCACCATAAAGCCTCCAGGTCTGGAAAACCAAGATCTGCAGTAACCCTTTTTGCCTTTGCATATCTCTCCAGATCACAGACAAAGGAATCTCCCATTATCCATACAATAACTCCAAGAACTCCAAACATCTTCACTACACAACCAACACAGCAATGAAAAAAAAATGTATTACCCTCCCTTCCAGTAAATCACACCCTTAACACCTGATTCCCCCCACAGTCCCATTTCCATGCCAGGCATGCTGAGAAGTCCCAGATGTGGCACGAGTAATCCACAATCTACTGTGGTGTTTGCGGATCCCGTAACGCAGGGGCAGCCCTTCTTCCCTTTCCACTTCAAACTCACATCCAAGATCGCTACATCTAACTCTATCAACTCAGTACAACACTTCAGATGTACTGTTCATCACTCAGAGCACAGGTCTCCTATGATTCCCAAGCACCTGCATCCAAAAGTATCATATAATCAATATTTCTACTTCCAGATTCATCCACATCTACATCATTCAACACAAACTACAGGTATGCATATGTTTTGTAATGCACACAGAAAATAAAAACTGCATGTTGATTAACAAAGCATTGCAAGTACATAGTTTGCATGCATTTGAACAGGTTGCCTGCCACTTACCCTACATAACCTACTCAATAATCATACTGTTATTTGTACCATCTCCTCAAATCCACTGACAGTTACTTACAGTGCTTTTTCTTTCACAGTTTTCTTGAACTGCCCAGTAGGATAACAGCTACAAACCACATATTTCAATTTCAGCAGCACTGCCTGTAATTTTCTTTATAAAAAAACAAATCGGGAACTTTTGCACAGCACATTCAAATGCCAGATCCTATGTAAAATGCCCAGAACACACACACAAAAGCAAAACTTCATGTATGTTAGGAAAGCATGGCAAGTACATGCATTGCACAATTGACAAAATGCACCATTGGGAGGAAAGCAACAAAATGCATGTGTACATTGGAAACAGTGCTATCTGTAAATTTGGATAAATAAATGAAACAACAGGAAAGAATATCTGCACTCATCTAGTGAGCATCTATGTGTAAGAAAGTTAACAAAATTCCACATGCAGTAACATTCTCCTTTCCAATCTCTACATCTCTCTGCCTTGTTTCTCACTATACTATGACATCCACTAATCAATTTCCAAATCAACTAGTGAAAAAACATCTCACACACTTCAGAAATGCAACCGTATATGTCAGTTATCACTGCAGCACTGGCCCCATACCAACAATGCTAATACTCCCAAGCCCCCACGTGTATGCAGTACTGTACAATTGCACGTGCACACACACTCACTAACCCTTCCTGATAAAAAATCCTCCTAGAATCTAAAACAATGTGTTCTCAAATTCCTTCTTTTGCAATTGCAGTGAAGAACTGCCTCCTAAAAGTAAGTGACGTCTCAGCTGGAAGATTAAACCCGGAAGAAACCTACTCTTCACATCCAACAAAGTAAGTGAAGTACTGTTGTACTGTTCTGCCTTTTACTCAGACAGTGCAGTGTTGTTGTATAGTAGCCTAGACAATTTTATCCAACCCCAGAGCACTTGTTTCACACTTACTCATTGCACCTTGCCAGGCCCACTGTTTCTATTGTCATCAGAACACCAGTATGTTAAAACTCATTCGTTTTGTGAAACCAGTAATGTCCTTATTTCTTCAAGCACATTACACTGTCATACACACTGAAGCAAACCTTTCCCACAGGAACACACACACATACCAGTACAACCTTCCCAACCAAAAGTGACAGCCCTTTGCACAATCACAGTCCTCTGTGTATACCTACCCTCATATTCAGACACTCATGCACAGTACACACAAATACATTGCACAACTTCCAAACCCACGCTTTCCTTTTTCTCCAACAGATACAATACAATGCCTAGCAAAAAGCAACTACGTAGAAAATAATGCAGAAATAGAGCAGATACAACTCAATCATGCAAAATGGCCATCCACCTCTAGCAGACTTTGGATGAAAAGTTCAAACAAAATGGCTAATACGGTCACTGAGCAAAACGGAACCAGATTGCACGAAAAAAAGTGTGACATCTCTTCCAAAATGTAAAACTAAAACTATATATATTAATAAGAATGCAACTACCAGTAGTGCTAACACTACATCTACCAATGTTAACATAGCCACAAGAAAGCATTCAACAAAATACTTTTACAAAAAATGTTCCAAAAAAGAATCCTTCAGAACCTTATAAAAACAGGGGGGAAATCATGCTCAGCCCTCCAAACGTACCCCAGAAAACTGATCCTGGAAGCTCTCATAGACAGTGCAATGCTCCTGAATAGGAAATGATTTATATTAATTTTAAACAGAATGAAACCATTAACAAAATTAATTAGCAAACTACACAAAACACTTTTTGTGTTATTTTTATAAAATATTCTGCAACAACACACCCATACTTTGTTTGATACTTCAGCAGATGTGCTTTTAAACTTTGCTATTTCTTTTTTGTATGTGTTTATTAGAAGATTGCTGTCTGTAAGGTTTTCATTAATGTTCTCTAAAGTTACTGAATTTTCTAAGTCATCTTCAGTTCCAAAATATTTTCTTTGGATGTGTTCTATTTGTTGAATGCGTTCTTTGGCTGTTCCATGTAGGAGAATGTTATTGAAATGTTGCAGTTTTAAAGCAGGCATTTTTGCATAGTACAGTCTCTGCAGAAGATTATAGTGGAAGGGTTTGTTCCTAACATTTTGATGTGGTGGAGGTGTTTTTGCAAGCAGTTCCCGAAATGCAGGCTAATGAATGTCTTCACAGTCCAGTGTAGTTGCGCACTTGGATTCCATGGTTAGTAACGTTTTTATGCTAATTTTGTCTTTTATTTTCACATAGTGATTGAGGAATAGTTGCAACGATTTGAAGGATTGTTTCCTTATGTTACACATTGAGCTGCATGGCCATTTATATACTGAACAGATTGGATGGGTGAAATGAATAGATTATTGAAAGTTAGCTAGGGACACTTTTTTAATAAGGGTTTCTTGTGCCATAATGGTGTTTTCTAGCATTTCATACCATCTGCCATTACTATGTATGGCAATTGGGATTTTTCTGTTCTTGTTTATAAGCTTCTTCATTGAAATATGGTTCTGTGCTGCTTGTGTGAATCCATTCACCTTCTCTGAAGTTTGAAAAGGTATCTCTGTTGACATTGCACATATTTAGAAGTACTTTTTGTAATTTACTGATTAATTTCGTTAGTGGTTTTCATTCTGTTCAAAATTAATTACGCTGCAAGTAGAGCTTCCAGGATTAGTCTTCTGTGGTAATTTTTAAGGCTAGAGCGTGGTTTTATAAGATTGGGAAGGACTCTATGCTGGAAACTTTTTTGTAAAATGTATTTTTTGGAATGCTTAACTGTGGCTACATTAACATTGTTAGGTGTAGTGGTAGGTTAATTAGCGGTTTTCTTCTTCTTTATCCATTTTTTTATTTTTTATTTTTTGGAAGAGGGGCCTTTGTATTGTTAGTGGTTGCTGGTTTAGTTCTGTTAACTGACTGTATTAGAAGTTTTATTTGAATATATGCTAAAAATGGTGCTAGAGGTGGATGAGCATTTGGCATGCTTTTATTATTATCTGCTCTATGTTTTCGTTGTTTTCTACTTGGTTGCTTTTTAGTAGGCATGGTGTTCTGTCTGTTGGAGAAAATCGGAAAGTGTGGGTTTGAAAGTTGTGGAAATATTTGTGTGTACTGTGAATAAGAGTGTGAATATGATGGCAGACATAAATAGAGGGCTGTGTGATTGTGCAATGGGCTGCTAGTTGTGGTTGGGAAGGATGTAAGAGTCACTTTGTTTGTAGATGTGCGAAGGGCTTGGGTTAGTGAATAAAGAGTGATCGTGTGAATGAATAAGTGAGGACACAACAATGTTTTTAGGATAATAGGGGGTGTTATAATAATGGTGTTTAGATAAGAATAGAAAGGGTGTACATGTTGAGGTGTAATGAATAAGAGTGAAATAAATGTTTTGATTTGAAAGGCATTGAGTAGGCTACTATGCGGCTAAATTATATTGTTTGAGTAACAGAAAAAATACTACTACACTACTGCACTTACTTTGTAGGATGTGAAGAGTAGTTTTCTTCAGGTTGTCGTCTTCCAGGAGGTTGTTGTTCACTGAAATTGTGAAAGAAGAAAATTAATGGGTATGTATGGTAATGGTGTCATTTTAGTACAAGAAGACATTATTTATGAATGTAGGAGGAGTTGTTGGGAAAGAAGAGTTAATAACATCGGGTCTCATTACAAGTATGGTAGTAACGCTGCCGGTGCTGCCGACAGGTTGCCACCAGATTCCTAATCATTTTTTAGCAGCCAGCTTGTCCTTTTGTCCTGAAAAGTCAGGTGCTGGAAAATGTTAGTCCCTATTCCTGAAGAGTAGCATCGGACTGTACGGGAATGGGGTCATTCGAGCACTGGCAGCATTGCTAATGGGGGCGGTGGTCCTGTGATAAGTTTGCCTAATGGGGCCACAGCAAGAAAATGTGAGATTTGTATACAATGCAAATTGTAAAATGCTGAGTGATAAAAAGCTGTCCTTTTTGGGAGGCTGTACACGAAAGTAAAAAAATGGTTTCATGGATTTATAGCAGCACTGTGCGTAACATTTTAATAAACAAAAGAAATTGATATGGAAAATATTTGTAGAACACTTTTACGTGGCACTTGTGTGAAGGTTTCTTATGTTGTCAGTACATGCATACTTGCGAATGTGATGGATTCAAATGTGCAGTTGCTTATAAAATGATGGTTCTTTTTTTTGTTTTGTGGGAATTGTGGTTGCAATATTTACATTAGAAAAGGTGCACTGCAAGTATCAGAATGCAGATAAAAATCGGGGAGCCAATAAGCACATACAGATTAGAAAGGGGAATGTTAGCAAGTATGTATGTGCGTGAAAGTTAATAAAATTGCACACACTGAGTGTTACTGCAAAATGTTGGAGAAATTGTTTCCATTTTCTTTCATTTATTTACTAAAAATTACACACAGTACTATTGTATATGTATACATGCATTTATTTGTTTTACTTGAAATGGTGCTGAAATACATATTTGTAAACGCATTGCATTTTACCATTTTCCATTCCATGTACATGCCATGCTTTAGTAACATATTTGCAGTTTTCATTTAGAATTTGCATTGTGGGAGTTTTAGTGTAACTTGGTTAGTGGGAGAAGTGGTGTTAAAAGTGACAGAATGAAACAACAAAATAACACTTGGTTCAGTATAATGGGTCATATTGGCAAGTATGCATGTACTGGTAATATATTGTACTTTCACACAGGAGCTGGCACTTAATCATGCTGTGGACATGTTTTAAATGTAGTTTTCTTTTTTCTTTCACAAAAAGACACAGACAGTGCTGCTGAAATTGCAAATATGTATTTTTAAACTGCTATGGAAATGCTCATTATAAGAAAACTTTGCAACAATGCAGCATTGTAAGTAACTACCACATGATGTCAGGAGATGGGACAAACAAGAGTATTATAATTGAATAGGTTAATGCAGGGTAAGTGGCAGGAACCCTGTTTTTTATGCATTTGTAAAAGAGAAAGAAATGTAATTTTAAAAATATATGAATACCTGTACTTTGTGTTGAAAGATGCAGATGTGGTTGAATCTGCAAATAGAAATATTGGAGATTTGTATAGTAGTTTTCGATGCAGGTGCTTGGGAGTAACAGGAGACATGTACTCTGAGTGTTCAACAGTACAACTGGAGTGTTGAACTGAGATGACAGAGTTAGATGCAGAGTTTTTGGATGTGATTGGTGGATGGGTGTGTGACTGCTTGAAAGTAGCCAATGAGGGATTGCTACAAAGTTTAAAGTGGAAAGGGATCCACGGGCAGTGCGGTAGTCGGCAGACATGGTGTGCCACATCCGTGTCTTTTAAGGCTGTCTGGCATGGAAAGGGGACTGTGGGGATTAGCCAATGAGCAATGAGGTATTCTGGTTTTGGTTTATAGGAAGAGAGGGTAGCAGTTATTTTCATTGATCTGTTTAGGGAAGACGGTTGTGGCTGTTCAGATGAGAAGGCTTACTGTGTGTATGGTGGGAGATTCTTGGATGGTGAAACTGAAAAGGTACACAGAAATGTGTGGCATTTCTGCTAGACCTGGATTGGAGGTAGTGGAGGCTTTTTAGCATGCTGAAACTGGCAAAAACTCGGAAAATTTATTTGCACATTGCAAAAATATGTCTCATTTACAATGTCCAAATATAATTGTTGGACAATGTGAAGGACCTTATTTGGGCTACCTCAGTGCAATATCTTTGCAGATTGTATTGAAACATATGCTGAAAGCACTAATGGAACTATTTCCATGTGGAAAAATAATAGTTTTACACATATCTTCTAGGACACTAAAGAGATGTACCAATGTGTTTTGTCCTCAACAAGATGCAGGAAGGTGCCTTGTGAACAAAGGTGTATGTTCATTTTTGAATGGTGTTGGGATGACATCCTTCCCAAATGAGAATATTCTGCTGGATGGTGGGCATAATTTCTTTAGTGATGGCATGACTTTTTCTGATAGTGGCAATGCAATCTTTCTTGAAAATATTCAAAATGCACTCAGAAAGTCCTTGTGAAAATGGTGTTGTGTGCATGTGAGTATTTTTCGGGAAAAGAAACCTGAAAAGCCACAAAAATAAAATCAAAACACACAAAAAGGGATCTTTTCAGAGCCACTACTGAAGAGGAAATGACTTACATTGCGTTTATTTTCTCTACCCAGCCCCTTCATTTGGACAGTCTGTCTGCAGACACAGGGGTGGTCCATGGATGGCACGTGAAGCATCTGCATCTTTTGAGGATGCCAGGCATGGAAATGGGACTGTGCAGCCCAGGGGATAAGCCAATAAGGGTTCCTGGGTGTGGTATGCAAGGAGAGAGTCTGGCAGAAGGTATGTTTGCTGAGAGGAGTGTAGATAGCTATGGCTATGGCTATGTCTTCCAGGAGGCAGAGTGTGTGGATTTTGGGGGATTCGTGGATCCATTGGTTGAAGGTGTATGCAGAGCAGTGTGGAGTGGCTGAAAATCTTGGATTTCATGATGTTATCTGCAATGGTATGGAGTGTGTGGCATGAAGTGGGTGGATTTGCTCCTATTTTGTGTCAATTTGGTCACACTGCAACATCCAGACGTTATCATTGTTCATTGTGGAGGGAACAGTTTAGAGTATGTCATTGGAATTTCACTGCAGTTTGCAATGAAGGAGACATTTGGCAAATTGAAGGAAATGTTCCCAAATTCTAGACTGATTTATTCTCGCATTGCCCAGAGACAATTGTGGATGTGCTCAAGTTCATTTGGTCCACAAATGGAGAAGGCGAGGCCCAATGTCAACAAGGCTGTGTGCACATTTTTGGGAGATGTTGGCATGACGTCTTTATATAATTAAAATATTAAGAGGCCGATTCATGGAATAATTAGCGCGGCGCAAGTGGGCAAAAACGTGCGAATCGCAGTGGAATAGCGAAAATCACAGTGCAAGTGCGAAAATCGCACGAAAAGCAGCGCACATCGATTCATGGAAGTCCGTGCGCGAGAAAACCAGCGGATGTGCGATAAAAAAGTGTGCGGCGCACGTTGGCACACAGGCCATCTAACAGCGGGCACCAGGTCACAGCGAAAATCGCACAGGCCACAGCGAAATTCGCACATAGCGCGGCGCACGCAACAAAAGTAGGCGGAACACGGGCGTAACACTCGGAATGGGGAACAACTTGCCAAAACGTGGGCGTCACGGGGGAAAGTACAGGGCACAAATGCGCGGAACGCCCACACGCTCGCCTACAACACGTATTCATGGAATAGAATAGGGGAAAAAGGCGCACGCTCAAACCAGCGCACAGGCACAAACACGACCACCACAAGAAAGAAGGCGGTAGCGTCTCTGCGGCTGTAAGAAATGTGCGCCAAAAGGTGCGCCAACAAATAGCACCTATATACTGCCATGATGAATGTCCTATATTGTGGCCCTCCAGGACAAATGACGTGCAAAGGGGTACCCACAAACACGGACACCCGCTGACAAAAAATACGTGTGCGTGTATACCGGGGTGCGCGGGAAGTCTCACACGCGATTTCAGCAGGGTATGTGTATTTCAGGGGTGCGCGGGAAGTTCCACACGCAATTTCATCAGGGTACGTGTATTTCAGGGGTTCGCGTGAAGTTTCTCACACGATCGGGCCTGGGGGAGCGGGGTACCACTCACCGTCTGCCTTGCGTGTAGAAGAACGCATAGCCAACACCCGCTGTGAAGTAATATTGTGTGAACCCCAACGGATGGAAAACACACGCACCACACGAAAAGCACGTACAGAACATAAAGGCACGCGGGATCACCAAGCCCTGCCAGGGCAACGCCCGTGCGCAAAACGTCACAGACGCGCTTACGCTGTAAGGGCCTTTGGTCCAATGAAATCGCGTACGCGTGCTGACGCGCTTACGCGCTAAGGGCCTTTCCTCGATTTTCACGCTGACGTGCAGGATTTTCACGTGCCAAATCACTCCGTATCAAGCTGGCCACGCGAAAACACACGGAAGACCACGCTCCTGCCCAGAAGGCCAAATTACTGCCCCCCAGTGCCCCGAGCAGCCTCCCACGTGCCATCTGCTGCTGCCTGCCTGCCTGCCTGCTGCCACCGTGCCCTGCCATTTGGTGCCTGCACATCAGCCATCTGCAGGTGTCCAGTTGCTGTGTCCACCCCTGCTGGAACAGAAGACTCCAGACTCGGATAACATTGCTCCATAGCCCAGCCCCAGGACCCAGTTGCCCACCCACTCCTGCCCCTGGGGTTGCCATTTCGGGCACATCAACATCTGGCACCAGTGGCAACCCCCGGCCAGAGGGGCAGAGGGGCACCAGCTTCACTGCCATCGAAGTTGGTGTCCTGGTGGAGCAAGTCCTGGTGCAGTATGATGCCCTCTTCGGATCGTCCTGCGCCAACAAGGAAGGACGGGAGAGGATCTGGGCCGACTGTGTGGTTGCCATCAACGCGGAGGGGGTGGCAACCCGCACCATCCAGAAGGTCAAGAAGCGCTGGGAAGACTTGAGGTCCAGGACCCTCATGAAGGCCCGGCGCCTCGTGGAGGGGGGCCGGGGCCGCATGAGTTCCATCCAGTTGAGGGTCCTGGAACGCGCACACCCAGCGCTCCACGCCTAGGTCCTTGAGAGGGAGACCCGTCTGGAGTTGAGCGGTAAGTGGCCAAGCATTGCTGTGTGAGACAGGGCATGTTGCAGTGTGCTGGTTGTCTGATACTTGCCTGCATGTGTGACATAGGCCATGTACGCATGTATGTGTGCAGGGACATCATGGGAATGCATGTGCGACCTGTAAGGTGTGAACCGCACGGTTGTTGCATGTGTTTGAATGCGACATGGGGAGCCCTGTGCAGATTGCACACATGAGAGCATGGCAGTCTCTGTTCCTGGACATGGGTGGGGGCGAGGGATGGGTGCTGATGCCAGATACATATGTGGTATCCATGTCTGTGTGCCTGACCTGCGTGTCTGTGACTTGTGAGTGCCATGGATGCATGACACATGTCTGTGACAATGTACAGATTCACTGATGCAGCCTAGTCATCCTTGTATGCACTGTGATTGGGGTGTACGGGGCCAGATGGATGTGACTGAGGTGAAGTGTGTGCATGTGATAGGCATGACCCATGATGCATGTGAGTCCCATTACATTGTATGATTCGAGAGTCCATTGGACATGCATAGAAATGTCCATGGCACGCACCATGACTGTCACTGTGTGTGTTTTGCCTGGACTGACACATGTGTTGTGGTGTGACATGATGGAAGTGCACTTTGACAGTGGCACTCATCTGCTATTGCTTCCTGTCTAGGGGACCATTGTACAGTACCCTGATGCTTGTGTTCTATGTCTCCCTCTACGCAGCGGCTAGTGAAGGAGAGGGCGGAGACGGTGCTGTGGAGCAAGGCGGCGGGGATGCCCCCACGGCTGCAGCGGAAGGGGTGGGTGAGCCCCCACAGGGGCCTGCTACGGCGGTAGACGGCGAGGAGCCATCCGGGTTGGTGGTTTCCACAGAGGAGGAGGAGGCCGCCACTGAGGCGCACATGGGGCCTGGTGGGGGCATCCCTGCTGGTGCAAGTGGTGCAGTCCAGGGGCAGGGGCAGGAGGCAGCACAGGTCACCGTGGAGGGGCCTGTGCATGTCGCTGTCCCTGAACCTGTGGGTGCACCACCTTGCACCAGCAGGGATGCCCCGTCCCAGGCCCGTCCGCAGGTAGAGGGGATGTCCATGTCATCTGACTCCCCTCCACCTGCGGACGAGGGGACCCCTGGCCGTGTGGAGAAGGTCCTGATTGGGGTCGCGATGCGCACGGCTGTGATTCGTGATGCCGTACGTGCTTCCCAAGAGGAGCACGCACATCATCACGAAGAGCACCGTGCCGACGTGGCCCAATTAGGATCGGCCATGTTCGGGGGTTTCCTGCATGTGTCGGCCAATCTGGCGGCCCTCTCCTCCTCTGTGGAGACTATACGCCAGTCGTTCTCCTTGCCGTCTTCCGGCCCAGATGCCACCAGGGCCCCCTGTGGACCTGCCCTGACCAATGCAGCAAGCTCGGTGGGGATCCCATCCCTGCCACAGTCGGGAGTCAGAGGTCCAGCAGGGGTGGACAACACAGCAACTGGACCCCAGCAGATGGAGGATGTGACGGCATCATCGGGCAGGGCACGTGCACAACGGCGTCGGTGGTTTCCATCATCCTGGATGCCGTTGTGCTGGCAGAGGCAGTGGCGTCGGAGGCAGCAGCAGGCTCGACGTGGGAGGCATCATGGCTCGGGGCCATCAAGATCAGAGGGGCAGGCATCGGCCGGAGGGCAGGAGAACCCTGGGATGGTAGTGTCTTCCGTGTGGGAGCAGTTGGTCCAGCGGATAGGTGCAGAGCGGCAGCGGGCAGAAGAGGAGCGGCTCACCATGGTCAGGGCGGAGTTCTCCATGCATCGGGCGTTGAAGCGGGCTGAGTGCCTCGAGGAAGCTCGCAGGGAGTTTGAGGTGAACATGGGGTTATCCCTGCGAGACCTCGGGGCCAGGACAGAGTCCCGCCTCCAGGACATCGACATGGAGTTCGATGATGCCCTGGCCGGCAACATCACAGAGTGAGCCGCAGGACTTGCCCGCTGCCATTGTATATAGTTCTTTAGTTAGTTAGTGTTAGGTTTCCTTTATTTTTTGAGATTTTTTTGGACCGCTCGGACAATGGCCACTTTTCTGTATATAGTTTATTTATTAGGTAGTAGTAGGTTTCATTTATAGTGTTGGGCTCATGGACCCTGGAATATTCTTGTGTATAGTTGGATTTTTTAATATACATTTTTTTGATTTATATTTGTGTTCACCATGAGGCAATGGTTTTTCCTTATTTTTTTTCACCATGATTTTGCTTTGGACAACATTAGTTTTTGGATTCCTTTGTTTTTTTGATTTTTACATTACTTATCGGACATGGACAATTTATTTTGTTATCCCCATTGTTGTATGTTTGATTAGTTTACTTCATTTTCTTTGAGAATACATGTTTTTATAACTTTCTTTTGTGGTATTTTCTCATTGGTTTCATGCATGTCATGATATGGGTTTTGACATTCACTTGCACCCATTGTGTATGTGTGTGTGACGGACATGTGTTCATTTACATACTTGCCATTGGGGTTGTATCATGTAATTGCATTTGCTATGTGGGTGGATGCAATCCTTGGCTGGGTGTTTGTGCTGGGTATGCTGCCCATTACTGCCATGATTGTGTATCGTCAGGACCTGGGGGCGGAGGGACATGGGTGGGGGCCTGCTGGCAGGTGCCCCACAGTGCTGGGGGGTGGGGGTGGTGGGGAACATGAGTTGGACATGGGTGGGGGCCTGCTGGCAGGTGCCCCACATTGCTGGGGGGTGGGGGTGGTGGGGAACATGAGTTGGACATGGGTGGGGGCCTGCTGGCAGGTGCCCCACAGTGCTGGGGGTTGGGGGTGGTGGGGAACATGAGTTGGACATGGGTAGGGGCCTGCTGGCAGGTGCCCCACAGTGCTGGGGGGTGGGGGTGGTGGGGAACATGAGTTGGACATGGGTGGGGGCCTGCTGGCAGGTGCCCCACAGTGCTGGGGGGTGGGGGTGGTGGGGAACATGAGTTGGACATGGGTGGGGGCCTGCTGACAGGTGCCCCACAGTGCTGGGGGGTGGGGGTGCAGGGGGACATGAGTGGGGGCCTGGTGGGGGCTGCCCATGGTGGCTGGGGGGTGGGTGGGAGACATGAGTGGGGGCCTGGTGGGGGCTGCCCATGGTGGCTGGGGGGTGGGGGTGGGTGGGAGACATGAGTGGGGGCCTGGTGGAGGGTGCCCATGCACTGCTGGGGGGTGGGGTGGTGGGAGACATGAGTGGGGGCCTGGTGGAGGGTGCCCCTGCACTGCTTGGGGGTGGGGTGGTGGGAGACATGAGTGGGGGCCTGGTGGAGGGTGCCCCTGGTGGCTGGGGGGTGGGGGTGGTGGGAGACATGAGTGGGGTCCTGGTGGAGGGTGCCCATGGTGGCTGGGAGGTGGGGGTGGGTGGGAGACATGAGTGGGGGTCTGGTGGGGGCTGCCCATGGTGGCTGGGGGTTGGGGTGGGTGGGAGACATGAGTGGGGGCCTGGTGGAGGGTGCCCATGCACTGCTGGGGGGTGGGGTGGTGGGAGACATGAGTGAGGCCTGGTGGAGGGTGCCCCTGCACTGCTTGGGGGTGGGGTGGTGGGATACATGAGTGGGGGCCTGGTGGAGGGTGCCCCTGGTGGCTGGGGGGTGGGGGTGGTGGGAGACATGAGTGGGGGCCTGGTGGAGGGTGCCCCTGGTGGCTGGGTGGTGGGGGTGGTGGGAGACATGAGTGGGGGCCTGGTGGAGGGTGCCCCTGGTGGCTGGGGGGTGGGGGTGGTGGGAGACATGAGTGGGGGCCTGGTGGAGGGTGCCCCTGGTGGCTGGGGGGTGGGGGTGGTGGGAGACATGAGTGGGGGCCTGGTGGGGGCTGCCCATGGTGGCTGGGGGTGGGGGTCGGTGGGAGACATGAGTGGGGGCCTGGTGGGGGCTGCCCATGGTGGCTGGGGGGTGGGGGTGGGTGGGAGACATGAGTGGGGGCCTGGTGGAGGGTGCCCATGCACTGCTGGGGGGTGGGGGTGCAGGGGGACATGAGTGGGGGCCTGGTGGTGGCTGCCCCTGGTGGCTGGGGGGTGGGGTGGTGGGAGACATGGGTGGGGGCCTGGTGGAGGGTGCCCCTGGTGGCTGGGTGGTGGGGGTGGTGGGAGACATGAGTGGGGGCCTGGTGGAGGGTGCCCCTGGTGGCTGGGGTTTGGGGTGGTGGGAGACATGAGTGGGGGCCTGGTGGAGGGTGCCCCTGGTGGCTGGGGGGTGGGGGTGGTGGGAGACATGAGTGGGGGCCTGGTGGAGGGTGCCCCTGGTGGCTGGGGGGTGGGGGTGGTGGGAGACATGAGTGGGGGCCTGGTGGAGGGTGCCCCTGGTGGCTGGCGGGTGGGGGTGGTGGGAGACATGAGTGGGGGCCTGGTGGAGGGTGCCCCTGCACTGCTGGGGGGTGGGGGTGGTGGGAGACATGCTTTGTTGATCAGTAGTGCAAGGTGACATGTGGGTTGGCTGGGGGACATGCCCATGGTGGATGGGCTGCCTGCCGGACATGAGCAGGGGTGCAGGGTTGTCCCCCGTGGTGTGGGCTGCCTGCAGGGGCCGTGGAGGTTGTGGAGCGTACACCTGGGAGGACCCACACGGCCAATTCACGTGTAGTACTCCCCAGAACCCCTGAAATACACATACCCTGCTGAAATCGCGTGTGGAACTTCCCGCGGAATACACGTACCCTGCTCGCACTGGGCCAATCGCGTGTGGAACTTCCCGCGCACCCCTGAAATACACGTACCCTGCTTGCACGGGGCCAATCGCGTGTGGAACTTCCCGCACACCCCTGAAATACACGTACCCTGCTTGCACGGGGCCAATCGCGTGTGGAACCTCCCGCGCACCCCTGAAATACACGTACCCTGCTTGCACGGGGCCAATCGCGTGTGGAACTTCCCGCGCACTCCTGAAATACACATACCCTGCTGAAATCGCTTGTGGAACTTCCCGCGGAATACACGTACCCTGCTCGCACTGGGCCAATCGCGTGTGGAACTTCCCGCGCATCCCTGAAATACACGTACCCTGCTTGCACTGGGCCAATCGCGTGTGGAACTTCCCGCGAACCCCTGAAATACACGTACCCTGCTTGCACGGGGCCAATCGCGTGTGGAACTTCCCGCGCACCCCTGAAATACACATACCCTGCTTGCACGGGGCCAATCGCGTGTGGAACTTCCCGCGCACCCCTGAAATACACGTACCCTGCTGAAAACACGTGTGGAACTTCCCGTGCACCCCTGGAATACACGTACCCTGCTGAAATCGCGTGTGGAACTTCCCGCGCACCCCGGGAATACACGTACACTGCTTGCACGGGGCCAAACGCGTGAGAAACTTCACGCTCACCCCTGAAATACACGTAGCCCGCTCCCCCAGGTCTGATCGCGTGAAAAACTTCACGCGAACCCCTGTAATACACGTAGCACGCTCCCCCAGGCCCGATCGCGTGAGAAACTTCACGCGAACCCCTGAAATACACGTAGCCCGCTCCCCCAGGCCCGATCGCGTGAGAAAGTTCACGCGAACCCCTGAAATACACGTAGCCCGCTCCCCCAGGCCCGATCGCGTGAGAAAGTTCACGCGAACCCCTGAAATACACGTAGCCCGCTCCCACAGGCCCGATCGCGTGAGAAAGTTCACGCGAACCCCTGTAATACACGTAGCCCGCTCCCCCAGGCCCGATCGCGTGAGAAAGTTCACGCGAACCCCTGTAATACACGTAGCCCGCTCCCCCAGGCCCGATCGCGTGAGAAACTTCACGCGAACCCCTGTAATACACGTAGCCCGCTCCCCCAGGCCCGATCGCGTGAAAAACTTCACCCGAACCCCTGAATTACATGTACCCTCCTGAAATCGCGTGTGGAACTTCCCGCGCACCCCTGAAATACACATACCTTGCTCGCACTGGGCCAATCGCGTGTGGAACTTCCCGTGCACCCCTGAAATACACGTTCCCCGCTTGGCGTTTGCTGTTTGCCAGCCCGGTGAACTGGTCCAGGGTTAGCGCAGCCCTTTGCGATGATTTAGCGATTTTGATGGCTTTTCCTTGCGCGAGGGCGTTCTTGGGGGCGTTACTGGCGCTGCTGCAGGGTCACTGCGATTCTCTGCGCCACGGCTGGTTTGGGAGCCTAAAATCCATGAATACGCTGTGCGCGGAAATCGGTTTTAGCGCACGTGCCTGGCGCAGACAATCGCACGCGGACACTCTGCGCCAGCCGCTTGCGACACTTTTCTGCGAAATTCTATGAATTACCCTGTAAATGTGACATTGCCAATAATTTCAGCAAAGATGGTGAACATCTTACTAATGCCGGTAATCAGCTTTTTCTGCAAAACATAAACAATGCTTTGAAGCACTGTTTGTAAATATAGAAAGCATTTTCCAGTAGATGAAAAATAAATGCATGGAAGCATGATGAAAACAAAATGCCTACTTTTTTGCAAGTTCAAAGAAAAAGTTGAATTTAGTAGAATGTTGCTTAGTTTATTTTAAAAAAATGAAGAAAAAAAACATTTAAAAACAAAAAAAGAAAAACATGGTTTTCAGAGCCACCACTTTCCCATGCAAAAGAGTAAATGCTTTGATGCCACCTCCACACACATTTTAGGATGTCCGTGGACTATCACGTTGTCTGCCGACTCCACAGGCTGTGTAGGGGCCTGTACATTTGTATGATACTTCTATCTTTCAACTTTAAAAGGTGGCTCTGAATAGAACGTTTTTAAAAAGAATATTTTTTGTTTTATATTTTTTTAAGCTTTTTTTTCACAGGAGAGACACGGTAGGGAAGGGAATAGAGGGAAGAGGCACCAACCAAATGGACAAAGGGGCAGGTGGATAGAGGAAGATGTTAGGTGGGCCTTAATCAGGTAGGGGACAGTGTTTCTCATGCTCCTTGACCGCAGCCTCAAAAGCACTCAGAAACTACTCCCCCCTACAGAGCGTTGTGTCACAGTACATGCACAGCACTGTCACCCTCGAAAGATAAGGGTTGACTGTGTTCTGGATGGCCTGAGAGACGTCCGCAGGGATCCTATGCCCCACAGGAGTGTCCCCTGTGTTAGCAGGAGTGGATGATGAGGATGAGGTAGTGGACGTCAGCCTACTTGTCCCTTCGAAATTTATGACCTTTCGAACTGCTGCCTTGTGATTGGACCTGAGGTGGCACCGCATGGAGGTGGTTCCATAGCTGTACAGACCTGGTTTTCCATGACTGAGTATAACCTTGCAGTTAGTGCATCCAACCTTGTCTACCTGAGGCTTTGGTACACTCCCAATGGTGGTAAAAAGCTGCCACGCCCAGTATTCATGTCGGCAGCTGAAGAGAGGTACTTCCAGTACCTCATCGTCATCTTCTTCCGGTGGGTCCCGTTAGAGATGCTGTCCACGAACGGTGCGCCTGTCAACAGACTATCGAGCCACACATAGGGCTTAAAAAGTTATAAAACGTTGCCAGATAAAGTAAGACACAGTCTAGGAGTTCTGCTAGGGTAAAGTTTCAGCTTCAAACACCCTAGACTGGCCCACAATGCAGCTTTTAACTGTCCAGGGACACAGACACTGTCCGCGGATATTTCCGACGGCCATTCCATTGCGATCACATGATGACGTCCCTGAACAGCCGCAGACACGACGGCTGTCCTACAGACATCTATTGCCTGGGAGATGGTGCGTGCATGCATGGAATTGTCCAAAAGTGTGACATGTGCGAGCGGACATGTCCGAACAGGCGTGTTGTCCGGGGGCACAGTGAGATCAGCTGCGCATGCGTGACAGTGTCCACAGGACAGGGCGGAGTCCCCGTACAAATTAACAGTGCGATACAGCAGTGCAGACATGTCCGGACAGCCGCGGTGTCCGGAAGCACAATGAGATCAGGTACGCATTCATGCCAGTGTTCACAGGACAGGGGCAGAGTCCACAAGCTAATTAAAAGTGCAACACAACAGAGCAGATAGGTCCGGACAGGCTTGGTGTCCGGGGGCACCTCTGTTTTGGTTGCAGACTGCCCAGACAGTCGCACAGTTCACAGACTCAAAATTGGCCTTTAAAAAAAAAAAGGCAGCAACAGTACACACAGAAATATTTATTAAAACAAAAACATACAATCAATTAAGAAAGAGATGGGGAAACGGATTTGGAAACATACATGGGAGAATTGGCATTTTCTACGCACCGTTCATGAGGGGAGGAAGGGATTGAGGTTTCATCAGAGTATCTTTAATTTAGGGATTTTGATGGGGATAATTGGTTGAGACAAAGTGAATGGGCACAGGTACAAGTCGGGCAGTGATATTGTACATTTTCCTTCACATTAATTTTAGGAACGTCATTAACTGTATAAAATTATGATTTAGTTCATCATTTTTTGCAGATAAATTCATCAGTTCATTCTGTGCATTTGCAGTTAGGGGCTATCTGTGGCCATCTTCAGGATCATTTAAATATAATTTGGCCCAGTTTCCTCATTCCCACTATGTACTTTTAAAAAGAAAACAATGTTTTAGTGATATCTCAACAAATTGCATCAATGTTCTGCTTTAAAAAATATATTCTGTACCATTAGAGTTGTTTTTTTCACTCATTTCGTCGTGGGGGAAATGTTCCTCCAGCCATTCCAGTGTGCTTGTCATTTCTATTCAAAGAAAACAATACTGCCATTTTTCACAAGTTATGTACACATAATACATTGTAATGCTACAGAATGCTACAGAAAGAAATACAGTGCACTTACTATTACTATTACTAAGGGTTTACTATCACTAAGGGTTTCTTCTGGAATAACTGCCAGCTGCGTGTCATTGTGTCATTGTGTGAGAACGGTTCCACTGAGGTAATACTGAAAATATACTTCTGGTACAGAATTCCTATGCATATTTATTTTTGTATGTGCTACATGTATCTCTTATTGTTTCATGTACTTGTATTTGCCTGTTGTTGCAGGATACAACAATTTAAGGTAACCCCTGTGCTTTTGTGAAGTGTGAATGCTGTCTGAAGTCTGCGGACATTTGCACGGTCTGTGGCCTCTGCGGCTATCGCAATGGGGCAGAGGGTGTGGGGGCAGTATGATGTAAGGAACATGTAGAAAAATTAAGGGTATCGTTGTAAAAACCCATGAAATTCAGTAAAAAAACTTTGTTAAAGGGATGTTATGGTTAGGTTGCAGTAACAAAACCTATCAAATTCAGGTGAAAAACTTAGTTAAAGGGATATTATGGTTACAAGTAAAATCAAAAACCCCCAGAAAGTCACAAGTAATGGTAAGGTAAGCAACCCTAACACGCGCCACTTCCGTGCACTGCTAACACTAACAACCAGGACATCAAAGATGACATCACTGCTTATCAATCATCTAGTACAGGTCTGCTGGGATGATGCGGACGTCTTATGAGAACCATTCGGGTATTGGGGAAGAAAAAAAACATGTTATATTGAAAAAATAAACAATGAAAGGCAGAGGTAGCGTGAGTCTCTTGTGCTTTACCTAGGCTGATGGGGAGCAGGTGTAGTGGATCTAGGTCACCTGGTCAAAGCCCCGCCCACCTTGTGCCTTTGTGGTTGACGCTCTTTTCCCTACTTAAGGAGCCCTCCAGCCTCTTTTCCGTTGCTGATGGGGAGCAGATGCAAGTGGATCTAGGTCACCTGGCCTAAGCACTGCCCACCTGGCGCCTTCCAGGTTGCCGCTCTTTTCCCCCACTTAGCAAGCCCCACACAACTGGTGCCTTCCTGGTTGCCGGTCTTTTCCCTTCTTAAGGAGCTCTCCAGCCTCTTTTCCTTTGCTGATGGAGAGCAGGTGCAAGTGGATCTAGGTCATCTGTCCTAAGCCCTGCCAACCTGGTGCCTTCCAAGTTGCGTCACTTTTCCCTTCTTAAAGAGCCCTCCAGCCTCTTTTCCTTTGCTGATGGGGAGCAGGTGCAAGTTGATCCATGTCACCTGGCCTAAGCACCACCCACCTTCTTAGCCCTGTCTCTTGCTTCCTGCTCTTAACTCCTAGATCAAGGGCGTCTCTTGCCCGGGTGTCCAAAGCAAAGGGCAGACAAAGAAAAGGGCAATTCCTGTTTCGACCTGTTCAGACCAGGAGGACACAGTGCCTGACCCCCTACTTAAACAGCAAGTAAGCATGCACCAACAAGTGTTTACTAACTCTGTCCCCACTGGCCATCCCACCCCCTCTGATCCCCCTGTGATGTTCTATGTGCCCCCCCTTTGTGTGCACAGATGCTTCCGGTTTTGCTTGATGCTTTTACCCTGCCCCCAACCCTCTAAAGCCTACTTATGCAGGAGTCTGTCCTGATTCATTCTGGTTTCACGATCACCGTCTTGTGACCAATGCTCCATTTGACTTTTATGGACTTCATTGATTCATGGTGAGTCACCCTTTCTCAACTCTCATGCTGGACTTCCTTTGCATCTTGTACTCATGGTGGCCCTGAATCATGCTGTTCCCATCTTCATCTTGTATCCTGGCTTGCAAAAGTATGTGTTACTACTGACTTCTGCAATTGTATTCGCTCTCCCCTCTTGCTTCTCCACTCTTTTTGACTGCTTTCTCTCTGTTTTCTCCTCCTCTCCCTTTCTTCCTTTCCTATCCCCTCCCCTTACTTTATTCTATGCACTTACTCTATCAGAAATGTCCCTGGATATAGTTTGATAGCAACCTTGTCTTTCTCCTCCCCCCTCCCCTTACTTGTTTCACTATCTGAAATGTCGTCAGGCCTAGTACGATGGTTGCTTGTTTTGTTCCTCCCCTCGTTTCTGCACCCCTCTCCCTCACCTTTTGTTTTCTCTGGCTCTACAAGAAATGTCATCAGGCCTAATATCGTAGTGCATGTCTTTTTCCATTTCCGTCCCACTCTCCCCTTCCCTTTCTTATCTATGTCTTAGCTCTTGCACTATCTGAAATGTCGTCAGGCTGAGTACGATAGTTAATTTCACATCCTTACTGTTCACGGCCTGTAAGAATGTAGTTGTTTTTTCCCTTGTTCCCTTCATTGCCTTGAAACACTTTGAAACACATTGTGTATTGGCGCTATATAAATAAACTATCATATATCATATCATTCATATCATACCTATATGCAACAAGCAGTATGCTCGCAGGACCTCTGCTGATAGTTGGTAGTATTTTGACATCAAGGAGCAACAGATTAAGAAGAAATTGCAGTGTATTTTTTTGTGGATGGGTGTTGCGAAGGAGACCTTCTGATAAACCATCTCCTCAACTTTGATTCAGCACTTTGTTATGGTCCATTGTGAGGATGTACTGGAACCCTATAGGAAGGTTCATGTTCAACTCAAAGTCGGAGCACATGGTCCACAATCAAATAATCGCTGGACAAGTACAAGCAAGTAAAGCTTTACCCTCAGAAACCTGCATACAAAAAATGAAATAGATACATATAAATACTATTGATTTAAAAATATATAACTTAAATAACATGAAAGCAAGACTTTTAAAAATAAATCTCAGTAAGTGGAACATAGTGGTCATGCATGCCATCTGATAGCAATGCTAAACATAGCTGACACACATTTTTAAGCAGCATGTTAGTGAAAGGTGAAAAAAATACATCAATAATTAACTGCCATTTAAACTGACTAGACAATTTGATAGCAGTCGTTAATATAGCTCACATGCACAATTTTACAAATCCATCTTAAAATATGTAAATCTTGACTGACACTTACTTTCATATCAGCCACACTCTGACCATATTAACAGTGTGAGATCTGCAATGAAAAGGAATACACTGCACACAATGGTGGTGTTTATACTTCCCAAAATTAAAACCAGGAAAAGATGAATACATAATATGCAAATTACTAAAATGTCCAACACATTTTCCCTGCAACCTATCACAAACAATTCCACAAGTACAACAGTAACAACAACCAATAACAAACAATGAAACACACATAATTATTTTTCCCAGCACCTTTGTTAGCCGCAGCCAATCAATGCAGCTGCAAACCTCGCCTTGCAGCTCTGACCACACATACATTTTTTTAGTAACAAAAAAAACCTTGCCAAACTTTAAAACTTCAAATGAGACAAGGGAACAACTAAGCACATAAATAAGAAACATAAGTGAAATTGGTTGCTCTAACATCCACATAAGAATATGATTATTGCCCCGAAATTGTATGGTTCAATACACGCAACTACATCTGCCTATATAGCAGCCGCCAATTAACTAAAGAAAAACATTAACAGACCTACACACAACAGTCCGTGTGCCCTATACATGCAACTAAGGGAATACCCAATGTCGAGCATTTTGCCATAGCCACTGCAATATGGAAAAACACAGATAAAAATGTTTTGCCGCACTCCCAAACCCTAACTGAGTGCCCCCAACCTCACTGCCAGCTCCCCCCTCTGCCATACTGCCCTCCCCTATTCCCCTGCTCTCTCATTCCCCCCTCCAACACTCGAACTTTCAATGATGCAGCTTCACTCAAAAATATGGGTAGCCGCGACTAGAAAATGTCACCAAATGTACAATGTGTCATTTGTCCATATTTAGCTGCAGCTACAAAGTGGCACCTGTGTAACCGAGGGTACGAGTGAGCCGCAGAGGAAAGACCCTATAGCTGCAGCCGCCCAATGCTTGTCGATAACCATGGCTATGTTAGCCCACCAAAATACCTGACGTACGATCGGCCTGGGCATGCCTGCGAGTATGGAAGACTGTGTAGTGATAACCACGGCTGAATGTGGGATGCCGTGATTTGGCAACATCTAGCACTGAATATGATTTCCAGTTGATTAGCCACACCTCAAACTCTGCTACATGATTTGTTGGTTTGATAGCCGTGGGCATCAAATAATGTTTTTAAATATATATATATACTAGCTGTCCCCAGCCACACGTTGCTGTGGCTCAGTCTGGCTCTGGCGGTTCTCCAAGTTTAGGTAGTTTAATTTTCCCGGTGGCGCAACATATTCCTTTTGTTTGTCAATTAAATTTCAGAGCTTTGCAATAAGGACACACTTCAGTCATGATGCCGATGAGAAGATGCCGGCTCAAACTATAATCATCAGCTGTGTTGTACCAGAATGCAAGGCAATTGTAATTGCGTGATTGCTGAGCACAGAGTCATGTTTGATGCTGATCTGCTGTTTCTCGTTGACGTCTTTTAGCCACTCTCAGCCTGTCGCGTACATTCTGTTGAGAACGAAGCAGATCTGAAGCTGCAGAACGCGATAGCTGATCGCCATTCTCGCAATCGTGCATCCTAAAGTCTGTCTGCACATCGCTCTGCTGCTTCGTCAGCATGTATTTGAGCCATTCTAAATCGGAAACATTGAAATTAAATCGTAAAATAGCGTTTTGGAGTAAAATGTTCGGCATAGCATGTGCTGCTTTCATGTCCAACAGATGGCGCTGTTTTTCAGAAAAAGCATGTTTTTACCTGTCACAGGTGTGACATCTATGTATAGTAGGTATATAAAAACATGTGCCTATTCGAATGCAATGTTGTGTAAAATTTTCAAAGCAATCAGTGAAGAATTTTCGGCGATATAAGATTTTGAACAAACCAACATTTACATTTTTATTTATATAGATTTTTAAATATGTACATATGTATGTATTGAGTACTCCTTGTAACTTACATTTTAAAATCTATACAATGCAACAGATGATAGCACCATCATGGACTACCACGAATCCATTCTATGGCAATAGGATAAGAAGGGTTCAACAACGTTCATTAAACCTTGTTCATAATGTAGATATACTGTAAAAACACTGACTTAATAGGAGTAGTCAGACTTGGGTAAAGTGAGTAAATTCAGATATGGCCTTTAAACACATATCTCAGGAAAGGGATAATTTCTGCTCTTCTGTCTGTAATTTTACCTTGTTATATTTCTTTTTAGGTTTTTCCACTTTAAGCAGCAGAGTCCTTTTGTATTGTGTTATTTTACAACTTTGTGTTTTTCTCCACGGTCTCACATTTAACTATGTCTGGAAACACACTTCCATAATAGATAAGAGTCCAAAATACCTACCGTGTCACTGGCCATGGCCTTATTTGGCCATGGCCAGTGATTTTTCACCCCTGACCTCAATATATCTGTAAAAATATGTTTTTTAAAATCCACCAAAAAGCTATAACCGAAGGTACTGAACTACACATACCGTAGTCTATCTGTAGTTCTTCATAAACGCAATTACCGGGAAAAAAACGATTGTGCAAACAAAATCCCTTCTTTTCCCTCCAAGCCCACACAAATTGTCCCCCCACTCACTGCTAGATCCCTATACTAGATGCATGTTGTTTTCACTTCCCCTACACTCTCCCACTGCCCCCTTGACACACGCTGTTTCCATGATGCAGTTTAATTTCAAATGTTGGCTATTCACGGCTACAGCTGAGGCTACTGAAAGCTTCATTTTGCAAACTCTGTCCCTAGACCTCCCAGATTTCACTTGGTGTCTTCAGCCAAAAAGCCACCCCCACCTCTAGACTAATGACATTTGTAATTATTTTGACCTGCAAATGGCTTTTTATCTAATTTTCATTTCCCGATATCCTTGGCTATAGCCACAGCAATATCTCACATTGAGAAAAAAAGATGGCAGCCATTTCATTTCTAAAAATCTCAGGTTTTGGTAATATACCCGAGAAATAGCTATCTATTTCTGACCATCAAGTATTTTAAAAACTACTGCACGAATAACCACAAACCACAAAAAAAGGAATCTTTTAGGCGCTTCATGCCCAAGTTGTTTGGTACCTGGTCCAAATCCATCCAGCATTTTGGACTTTGCAGTAAAATGGACATTTTTTGTCTATGGGAAAATTAATTGGTAGTAGGGCGCAACTTTGAAAAAAAATTTTTTAACAAATCTCTACGTAATTTTGCAGTCTGTATGGGCCTCTGCATCCATAATCACCTCCACAATTTTGTCCTAATCCTTCACACAAATCAATAGTTATTAAGAATAGAATTTTTCAAGGTTGCTAAGGGAGTCAGACTCAACTTAACTATAGGGTGGCTATCGCTGCCCTTTAATATATATATATATATATATATATATATATATATATATATATATATATATATATATATATATATATATATATATATATATATATGCATATATGATGCAACATATTTTAAAGTGTAATGTGACTCTGCTCTTTGGAAGAGGATTTGCACATAGGTATAATGTCCAATTCCTCCTTGTATTTGAATTTGTGTAACTTTGACACATTAGTCTACGCTCTTGAAATCACAACATTTAGGTACATTTTAGACTGTAGATATTTCTTATACCATTCATTCTTGCTCAGTTCTATCCCTTTGGGAATCCTATTGGTTGAAAATGTTGGCAGACGCACTGCATCAAATGTATGCTTTTTGGAAATGATGTACTGATTACAATTATGTTTTTGAATGGATGTATTGTTTAAAGTAGAGCAGTCGAATTACCAAGATATAATCAAATCCGAAATAACTGAGGGAGAAATAACCGAAAGTTTAATTTTTTCAAAAATAAATTTCGATTTTTCCTCCCATGGTCATTTCAGGCAACCTGCTCCGCCCAATCCCTGACTTACCTTCTGGCAGCACACATCAAAGTGTTCCACCGCCTTGCCATCCCTCTGCAACGCTGAACCCTTCACGCACATGGAAGGGAACTGGCGCTGCAGGGTCCTTTCCTTTTTTTTCTGCTTTACTTGCCCCTGCTTCCATTTGCATGGAAGCAGGGGACACTCCCGGAACCTCTGAAGTCCTGGAATGTCGATCACAGGCAGCGGGGGATACCCCTGCTGCCCCAGCTCCACTTGGTAGCCATTTTTGGCATTCTGTTTTTTTCAATGTCCTATTCAGCATTTTCTCCAGTAAGTTTTTTATGTGACTATTTTTACGGATACCAGAGCAGTCTGCTTATCCTACCACAAAGATTGCTTTGTACCCAGAAATATAGGTTAAGTAAAATAAATGTGAATAAAATATTCGACACAGTTACCATTGTCCATACTCCTAACCAATATAGACCCTTTTATTTTATTTTATTTTATTTCATTATATTATATTTTATATTCTATCGTTTCGAGCTCCTTCTGAAGGTTCTTTTGGACTAAAGATGAATGGAATTTCTCAGTACATTAGTAAAGTATGTATCAAAGACTAGGGTAGTTAAACTAATGCATTGTTTATGTTAGAAAAGAAGGTTTGTTCACTAGGCAGCCCACATTTCATATTGAGTGCAAAGGTGATGGACTTCCCTGTCCTAGCACCACCTATGGAAGACAGCGTTGTGGCAGGAATTGCTGCAGCAGTTTAGCAGGTTATCCTTTTCTTTCATGTGGTGTGACTTTTTTTCTTTCATGTCCTTAATCCTTCAACACTTTGGTTCAGAATGCAGTCTTGTTCAAGTTTTTTTCAGAATTTTGCGATTTCTGGAATGCATCTTTTTGATCATCCTTCACTGCAATTCACCATGCCTTACAAATGCTGAAACTTGGACCACTACCATCTAAGGCTCCATCATTTAATATATTTTGCTTTAACACGTCTGTCTCACATAAATGTTTCTTTACTGGGTCCCTTTTTCAAACATTTTGAGTTGTCAGAGTGTAGGTAACAAGGTAGCTGCAAACAAGAAAGGTCCATACCTCATTTTTATTTAGATGATTGCAGCCATGAAACTGATATGAGGCACAACTTGTTTGTGGCAGCGTAGTCAAGGCATTGTTCTTTGGTGATTTGACCTATCAGTACCTGACAAGATAGACACAATGGTGCCTCAAAGTGCATAAGCAGTCACACTGCAGTGACCATGATTTTGAATTTAGGAATAAAACGCTCCATGTCAGGGGCTTGTCTTTAGAGGGAGCAGATCTGGCTCTAGTGGGTTGTACTGCAATTGTGCATTTCTGAAATGTCTTCTGTTTTGAGAGTTTCACCAATATTGGTCTAGGACTGTGGATCTCCTGGCTGTAGAGGATACAACTATTGTAATCTCTTTGGTTCCCCTGTCATTCTCCAGAATAAATTGTTCCAAGGTTACACTATGGTTAATTGTTACAAGCATATGTTAACATAAAGTGTGTATTAGTGGCCTTTAAATCAAGTTGTATTCACCTGCATATACGAATAAAATGCATGCTGGTAACGAGTTGATAATCAGGGGAGGGATCTGAGGCTAGTTGAGCAGAGAAGGTTGGATGCTGATGATGGTATAGTGGCAATGCAAGCTGACCCACAATAACTCTGAACCATGTTTACAAATGGATTGTTCACGAAAATCCAAATTTCCTGGAGTGGGAGCTGTTCCAAATAATGTACACCTCACTCGTCAGAAGAAACCTGTGTGCACTAGCAATATTGAAGAATTCACCAATAACCTAACAAATACAGTGCAAAATTGACCTGGTTTTCAATGTGTTCGCAGTTGAGGGTTTCCGCTTGGTTGTCCTTGGCATCAAAGCTAAAACTCAGAGCTTGTCTATCTAGTGTGATTTTAGTGAGGCTTTCCAATTTCAGATATCATCCTGTGTCTATCCTGTGCAAAAGGGAACCTGAAATGTCTGTGCTTCTGTATCTACAGATATACAAAGTTTATAAAAGGATTATAATTACTTTGAGCACAAAGTGAAATGTACGTCTTATTGCATGTGGCCAAGTTAAAATAATAAGTGACGGCAAAGGAATTAGATAATCTAGTTGTAGGGAGAGGCTTGAGCTCACATGGTGGAGATTTTGTTACAGCCCAAGGTAGATGTACTTTGCTGGTGAAGTGCAGTGAGCTTGTAAGATTTCAGGTTATATGTGAGGTCATTTCATCACTTTGGGTGATGCATAATTGGAAGACCTATGGAAGTTCAGTGGAGAAAGTCTCCATTAGCTAAAGCAGTGATGTAATGATTAGAGTGTACGTAAACATTGAATCCTCAATTGCGTTGCCTCGTGATAAGGTATTTTCAAATTATTCTTTAGGCCATGCCCCCTGCTGCAAGGTCGCTTATATTATGCTGGCCAGGTTACCCTGGTTGCTTGGTTGGCAGCTTCTTTTCTTTCTAAATGATTTCAGATCATACACCAGTAGATGTTATACTGAGAGAGGAGGTGCCACCAAAGAATAATTTCTGAGATTTAATTCAGAGGCAATTAGGAACTATGTTTTAGCACATCAATTACGAAGAACATGACAATCTTGACTAGCACTGGTGAGAGGTTAGTGCAGGTAAACATTGAAGTACATGAAGAATTTAAGGTATTTGTGAAAGGTATGCATATTGCTTAGAAAACAGGTTTTATAGACCAGAGTTGATAAACAAGAAATGAAGATAGAGAAAGTAGAAAACATCTACAGTAACATGCCATTGGGAAGATAGCTCAGTTGGTTGATTGCGCAATGCGTTTATCTTAGGGTAATCTGCATTTTGCAAGTTAGAATCCTGGCAAGGCCAACTCAGCATTTAATCTTTCTGATGTCAAAATAGGTGTTGGGCAGTCATATCTGTATATACAAATGTTCTACACACAGTAGTTTCGCAAAGACCCTATGTGAATACAAAATATTATTATACTCTCAGGAGGGGTATTGCACTTAATATTTGACCATATACCAAATAGTTAGACAAATATTATATTTCTTTAAAAGGATAGAAATCCTTAAAGAACGTATTGAGATAAAAATAAGTACATATGGAATGTTTCCCTACACAAAGAGAACACATTAATTCCTCAGTCTTACCCTCCATAGTAGTCTGTACGTTTGTGTTTTGCTTACCTAATCTCAATCGTGAAAGATCAAAGGTGGGGAATTGTCATGTGGGAAGGGTGTGGAAGTCCTCGCTTTGATTTGCATTAACTAATAAAATGGTGTGGGTTATCGAATCACAGAAATTGTGGCCTGCATAAACTCCATGCCAAAAGCATACCAGATACCTGTGCATTGCTGCAGCAGTCTCCTGATCTGCAGTGCCGCCTCTCCAATGGCACGAGAAGGTTCAGAAGTCATAGGTGGCCCCGTGACATCTGCTGTGACAGTGTAAGTAAGGCATGGTATCAAATAGAAAGAACAGACACAAGTGATCACAGTTCAAGGGTGTTTATTGAACTTCAACTGGGTTTGAAACATGCCTATTTAATCCTAAATCTTAAAATGGGAGCAAGCTACGACCATCAAATAATAATAATCCAATCCTAATGGTGTCTTGTCAAAATAAAAGGGCCTATACGATTAAACCTATTGCCAATCAATCCTTACTTCTAAATACAAATAGTGTGGGAAACAATGCTATGCAAAAAGAAAATTGTTGAAGAAATGATATGCAGGATATTTAAGCCGTTGGCTTCCCTTGTCCACGTTTTCAGCACGGGAATAGGCTGCACACTCAAGCTTAGCACAGTCTCTGGCTTCTCTAGCACACAGATGAAGTTCAAGAATTCAACACCATGGCCTTCTGTGCCAAGGTATCTTTGCCATTCAAAGTCTCTTATTTCAGAGGGCCTGATGCAACACGACAAACATCAAAGTTCCTTTAGAATTTCAAATGTACCAACATTCAGGTGATTTTCTGTTCACCCTGGGTCCCCCTGCCCTGGGCTCAGACCCACCTTAACACAAAACCTTTCTTTGGTCTTCCTATGCCGGGTTCAAAATTGAAGACTTTTGACTTTGTGCAGGATTTTTCTTTGTCCGTCGCAGGACCACTTTAATTCACATGTATTCATTCTCTTTCAATTGGTTTTCCTCTGCTGGGCTTGGACCAATTGTATCTACTGTTATTTAACAATGTTTGTTCCTATTTTCCCTAATAGCAGGCTGTCCGTGAGAAAGTGTTCATGTTGTAAAAGTGTGGGGGGGTAAAGTTTCTAAGTATCCTACCAGGTAGGATCGGCTAAAGGTGTAACAGCGAAGGTTGATACTATGTCTCACTGTCCTGTGTCCCACTCCCACTCCCCAAACACCCCTCACCCAGTTGATCCTCCCGCATTGGTCCACCCCCAGGAACTGGTCCCAAACACGATGGCCGTGTGTCTTCGCCACCTGGATGACAGATCCCCGGGGACTAGTGGTTGAGACATCTTCTGGTTTCTCACAACAGCCAAGTCACCAGAGAGGTTGCACTTAAAGTATTCAGCCCTGTTTAAAAACCATATTGTCATGAGTAATTACTATTCTAGTGGCAGCCATACATGAGCTTAAAGTATGGTGGATAATAATAGCCACATCTTGTCTGCCTCATGGATGTGTCAACGCTTTGAGCCTATACCAGCTTTGGAAAGGTTGTGTGTATTCTGGTGAGATAGCCTGGCCCTACCAATATCAGGACAAGAGTGAACATGTCTTTCTTTTGATCATTAGTGCAATTGAGTAACCACTCTCTACAGGCTGACAGGTTTCTACTGGGGCACCAACATCAGAGAGCAAGTCTTATGCAAAAGGTCTAGCCTTACACCACGGTTTTGTATACCAAAGGGCCTTTGATGTTATGGCAAAGGGGGCTACTGTAGATGGAGGGAGCTCAGCAAAGTTGGAGGAGGGTTCCACCATGTTGTTCCTCTGTGCTTGTCTTTCCTATCCATCCCATTGACTTATTTTGGCACAAATAACGTTGGGTATGATGTCTAAAGGCAAATTAAACTTGTCTCAAGGACAGGGAATGAACCCCTTAAAGCTGTCTTGCTTTTGTCCAATAACATGTGGGGTTTTCTTTAAATGAGAGGGTCTCACACTCCATTCATTCATCTCTGATATGATATGATAGCTAATTTATATAGCGCCTATACACAATGTGTTACAAAGCGCTCTGTCCCTTAATCTTCCTAAGCAACCAATGGTGGTGACTGGCTGCTGGAGCAAGACCTACCTCTCCACTAGCTATACAAGTATCCAGGTACTCACTAGAGGTGAAGGACTCCTGCAGGTGTTTTCCTGCCTCCCCCATGCTTGGGAGAACCAGAACAAGGTACTATCTTGTTCCTGAGTGCCTGGTTTGGGACTCACCATAAGTGAAGAATTAATGTCATTGGTCTCCTGCATTTCAACCATGTTTAAACACATTCAAACCATTTTGCCACTGCATGCACCAGCAGAGCTCACCATTATCTTGACTCGAACCAGAGCTCGCCATCACCAATTAATTCAAACGACAGCATTCATCAATTTGAACCCAATTCAATCCATGCTCCCTGACTGGATCACTATGAGCCGCTGCATCTGAACCTGATTTGAACTGCTTGCACAGTGCCAAGAAGCCTGGTTCTATGCTGTTGAATCACCACCAATAGCAAGGAGGTACTATTGACTGGTAACTGACCATTGGGCTATCCTTTTGGATCTAAAGACCCCCATCCCTTTTCAAACATAAGAACATATCATGTTACAAACATGGTGGTTAATGATTGTCTTTCCTACCCTTTCATTACGTAGAGTGCATATTTCTATCTCTTGCATATTGTGTGTTCTTCCCACTAGGGGGAGGTGTGTGTAGTGTTGTTCTATTTAGTTATTGTTTGTATATGGTGTGTTTTATTAAAGCATATGTATTTTACAGAACTGTGATGGAACATTCCTTTATACTGGAATGTTCTACTTTGCTGTTTGGGTTGCTACTGTTTTACATATGCACTCCTCTAAAGTCTATAGCATTCCCTCAGCTCACATTACCACAGCAGGTGAAGAAGGTTTATCTCTTAACTGTGCCTGTTTCACCTTTAGGATTGGGATCACCTTTGTTTTGTAGATGTTTAAGGGCTGAGAGGGCAGTTTAACCACTACTCGTCCTTGTACTCCTGCGGGAAAGAAGTAATTTTGTTACATCAACCGACATGTGATGTGTGCAGTCTATCCATGAAGGCTTGATGGCTGGTAATTTGTTTAAGTTGTCATTCACTTAGCTCACACTGCCCAAGGGCAGCCAAGCTCTATATCTTTTCAAACTAAGTATTTCAATTGTAGCAAATTTATCCAGCAATTGCAATGCACTACATGTTGGTGTTGCTGCAGGGTTTTCTTGCAGATGTAATTATGATTTGCAGAACAACCAATTTGTATTTTCTGGTCCAATCTGAAAGCATATTTAAATATTAATAACAACATTATTATTACTATTATTATTATAAATGTGCTAACTTTTACAGCTGGAATAGGTTTTACAAATAATCTCCATCTGGAAAAGATACAAGGGTAACTGTTTGCAATTTACTGTAAATAAATCCATCCCACTGTTTTTCAACTCAAATCGGCGCAATGAATAGAGAGAACATTGACAAATCGCTGCACAATAATTTAGTGCATACAAAAATTCTGTTTGTATCTGGATGTCTTAATGTAGATAGGGACCGGAACATTGGGGAGCAGGTTTTAGGGGGCGCATCGACAGGTAAGGACCATGGACGGAGAAGCTTAGGTGGTGTACACAAATAAAATGTTTCCTACATTTGGAAGTGACTGGGTCAGTGGTACACAATGAGTCTATACAGTGAGCAGCCAGAGATTACACTTAGACAATAGTTATACAAATACTATATTTATTTAAGCCCAAAGACTCACTAGGAAATTGACTTAGAACAGGTAATAATATCACACAATACTAAATAATATGAAACATATATACAATCCCAGTTAGTCAGTGCAGAATAATGAATTCACCCCAATAATACCGGAAAGGGAAGGTAAGTAGTTATAGGACTTACAGTTCCCAGAAATTACAACCATATCTTCTAAAGTCAAACTCTAAGTTGATAGTGGCCTTGTGCACAAAGTTCATAAAGAGGTTTAGGAGTTGGGATCAAGAGAGGGGATGGTTCTTGAGGATGTGAGGTTTGGGTCCAAAAGATTGTCCAAGCAGTTTGTAAGTAAGTAAAATGCATGTTTAGCTTTTGGTGGGCTTTCGCAACAAGTGTACCAAAGCCAGTAGGTTGTAAAATAATCCCATGGTGGAAATAGGGGTACTGGTAAGTATAGTTATAACTTCACCACCCGTACTCCAATTTTTCGTCAGAAATGGCAGGTTGTTGGTGGGTGGCCAGAAGTAAATTTTTCCACCATTGATTCCAATCGAAGAAGCCCAGGAGCTGCAGGTGCAAGAAGAATTCTGAGTGTACAGGAGATGAGTGCAACCACTTCCTCCGAAACGATGCAGCAGACACCAATGCAGGACTCTTCAGGATGCTCGACTAGATGAGGGAAGGCTGGTTACAGCAATTGTCACAAATGCATGGCAACAGTAGGTGCCACAGATATCACGGTTGAAGAAATTCTTCTATCTTGGTACCCATCGATGCTGAGATGCTGAAGTCTTGCAAGAAGGCTACTTACGGGACAAGCTGAAGACCCCTGGAGATCTGAGTCAAAACACATAACTCTTCTACCGCAGTAGCCCAAACTTGAGTTGGAAGGCCCACAGGATGGCCTAGGGGCACTTCTGAAGACTCCAATTCACAAAGCACCAAGAAGAGTTTGAGACTGGTCGTTTCCATTGGTCCAGAGTGCCAACCCACCAACAAGTGTCTTCTGAGATGAATAGCAGAACAGGGCTCCTCTTACACTGCAGCAAGAATTGCTCACCAGGCCACTTTGGGGATTGTCATCGGGTCTTCCACTGTCTTCACAGCTATACAGGATACTTGGCTCCTCTTCAGATCTGTTGGAATGGCTGTAGAACACATCTTCCTATCCCAAAGTCAGGTGAGTGATCAGACTTAGCCTTCCAATGGAAATATCTGCCCCACATATGTACACTAGCTGTGGTCGAATCAGGGACCACTGTGGGTCTGACTCATGCATGCACATTGGGCATACTGGCACCAGTATGTGGATTGGGACAAGACAAGTGCATGACCATAAAAGGGAATGCTGACCTGGCAAGGAAGGAAGAAGTCTAAAGGACAAATGGCTAAAGAACAAACGAAAAATGAAAAACCTTGTGACATAGCCGTGTTAGGTTACTAGCCACAGTTAATAGCCAAATGTAGTAAATGTGAGAAGGCTAAGTATATATACAGTACAAATACAGTAAACATTTTAAAATTGTAACTCCTGCCACCAGTTTGGCGTTAGGCACATCTATAAGTAACCGAAAAATCCGTTGTGTGTAGTCTAGGGAAATACAAACGTATCCCCATTGTACTGCATTCGAAGATGCATTGTGCAACATGAAAAGGCTACCCAAAATCGATAACATTTAAAAATACTATGGGAAACATAGATTCCAAGTACTGACAGTCTTAAGGACTTGTCAGTTTCCCCATAACAAGTGAGCAAAAGGCCAGTGATGTTAGGCTAAAGGCTTCAATTCACAGTAGAAAATCAGGACAAAGTATAAAAACAAAAACAAAAAGAGTGGGAGGGGCACATAGGATATGGAGTGAAAGTTGGAAAAAGAGAACACTTTCCTAACACATGCCATACCCTAATACAACATACCATAACATATGTGCACTCTGCAGAAATGCCATACTGATTACATTTATTCCATCAACTGCCCAGTGGTCTGCTGGCCCAGTTGTGTTTAGAGACTGCATGAGGAAAATATATAATATCCTTGAAATGTGGCAATATCTGTCAGGTTACAGAGATCAAAGGTATGTATGCAAATGAATCACCACTTTACAATGAAAACTGGGCAGAATGTGGACAACCATATAACCTGATGTCCTTAATCCAAACAAAGGTTAAACATATGCTGACAGGGCCTTAACAATCCCTTCAAATGCCATATTTGTTTGAAACAATCTTGGTTGTAATTTTCATTGACAACCAGTGGAAAAGCAGATTTTAGAAAATATTTATTGACTTTTAAGTACCCATTCTGAGATAATCACTGTTCCCCTACATCTGTTTATGTTATGTGTGCTAGGTTGCTTAGTCATGAGAGGTTGTTACCAGTCTCGGCATCAGTGTTTGCGATTCTCACTGGCAGATGACGGCCATTATGTTTCTGAGTGGGAAAGTTCTACTCAATGGAAGCAATTACTCAAGGGAAGTTGTGGACGAGAAAGTATTTTGCAACTACAGTGGAGGGGATTGTCTACTGGCTCATGATAATCTTGTTAGAAGTTTTGGGGGAATTCAGAAGTCAGATGTATAGAAAGCTTGTTCACAATCTTCAAGATGTCATGTTGATCCTCAGGAAATGAGTCAGGAGACTTGGACTGAGGGAATGATAAACATGGAAGATGAGCCCCCTGTTCTTCAGTGTAGTGAATAAGAATTTGGATACTTGATTTGCAGAGCACCCCATGTTGCCCCTTACTGACTAAAATGCCCCTAATTCTTGATAATACATGTCCTATAATAAGCCTGCCACTTCTAATCAACCCTTGATCATCAAGTCCCTTTGTAGTTAGTGTCACATGTATAGCTATGACTTACACAACATAGGGAAATGTACTCCCTCCACACACCTAATAAGTGTTTCATTGCACACACATTAGAAGTGATGTATTGTTAGTAATCTTTGTTCTTTCTGATGTGTCTATTCATAAAAGAAACACAACACATAGTAGTTACAAGGCGAGAGAGAGAGAGAGAGAGAGAGAGAGAGAGAGAGAGAGAGAGAGATATTCAGAGTCCAATCCCAAATACAATTTTATCCAACATTTGAATTTCACTTAGGTCTCTCTTTCATCCCATGCTTACTGTCATGATTCCGACATTTACCCAGACCTATTGCAACCATACAACAATTCCTTTATAATTTCAAATACTATCCACAGAGTGGTACAACCACCTCTATCCCCACAACTGCAGACTAATTCATCATCCATGTGGAATTGCCTCAAACTACTTACGTTTTTTTTAGCAGCACCCAAAACATCTGGAAGAACACACATGTTCTCTTGCTCCCTAGCTCCACTCTCTGCTGGTTTGGCAATATTGCACAATTGTATATTCAGCTCTGGATATACCAGCGATCACCCTATTTTAATAACTAAAACCATAATACAAGCACAATGGGATAATCACCTAAAAAGGCCTTGCTACAAATAAAATTACTGGAAATCACACAGGGAACAATGATGCTGCAGTTCAAATGCCAAGCTGAACTACACTTAGCTAAGCTGGAGGGGTAGTATATCCAAGGGCCTTAAACACCTGCAGGAACCTTCTGGAGGTGGATATCATGCACATCTTACTGGCATGGTTGTATCAGATGTAAGCATGACTGGTGATGAGTAGGGGGCTAAGGAAACAAGGGAGGGTTGATCTATCTGATCTATGGTGCATGCAATCCCCTACTCCTAAATCCGCCCTGAGGACACCCAGTGACAAAAGACATACCATGTTGCTTAGTTCTGGCAAGAAACACCACTACTGGCCTTTAGATTAGCTATCTGTTGTCCTTGGTACAGCTTTTCTAACTCATATTACCTTGCTCTAAAGTCTACTGAGTACTGCGCCTCATATGCTGCAGCTTCCTTGTATTTATTCCTAATGTTGGCATGTTGATCATTCTGTAACCTGGTCATCAAGCCTTTTTTTCCTCTTACACATATAAGTATGTACTTGTAACGAATCACCTATGCGCAAGTGCCCAGATACCTCAGGGTTAGGTGTGCTCTACAAATAAAAAAATAAACTAAACTAAAAGATGAACATAGGGAGTTTCCTTCTTGACACTTGCACTTCGAGTTTGGAACTCACTGCCTATTCACAGACATCCCAAAACTAGCTGCCTTCAAATAATCCATCAACATGTGTATAAGGGGACACATTATACAGTCAAGCACTTCTTAGTTTGAGGAACAACTTAATATACTATTCTTAATAAACTCCAAATCCACAATGCTGTAGTTATTTTTGATTATACCTGAACTATACGCACAACTCGGATTTGCAATGTATCCCTACACTGCCTCAACATCCCTGAGTTCAAATGGAAAACTGCAGGTGTGTCTAGCTTCCGGGTGTTAGCGCTAAGTGCTGGATCTCCCTCCCTGCAGCCATCAGAGCTGAACCTTCTTTTTGGACTTTTAATTCCAAAGTGAAAGCCTGGTTCTTTGCCCAGCAACTCTAACTTAAACATCCACCGCATCAGCTTCTATTAAACCCACTACCTACTCTCAACAAACACCCCACGGCTGGGGGGATGTTGATTTTATTGCTGTTACCTATGGCCTGCGTGATTCTAGTACTCGCTTAAAGATCTTTGTTACAATTCACTTTGGTCAAAGACGCCTTGGCTATTTTCAACATTTATGAAACTGTATTTTTTTTTTTGTAATGATAGCCGTCAATCATTTTTATTGATGATATCCCTCTTTAAAGAACTGCACTTAACTTCAGTATTGCACACGCAAACCCCCTTAATCTAAGGAATGACTAATTTGCGCACAAATGTATCAAGGGAACTTTGTGGGGTTGAAAATGTATTCCTCTTAGTTATTAAAACCACATGACAGCAAGTCTCATGAGGACAGAGAGTGAACTGTGTATATAATAGTGGTTGTTTCCAGGTGTTTCCCTAAAAAAGCATTATACAGTGTGCCCTTAAACATTCTACTGATCAGAAGAGAACATTGAACAACATGTGTTAGACAATGTCCCTGCCAAAGGAATGGTGCGTGGCACGTCTCAGCCATGCCCTACTCAGCCTTCCCCCCTGTGTATAAGGACCAATTCCACTAGTTTTAGGTAATTTAACCTTGGGGGCCTATCCTGCATCGTCTTTGCCCTGATCCGCCGTTTCACCTGCCTCATATTATGAAAACAGCAGCTTAATAGCATGCTGCAGGTTTAAGAAGTCACCGTTTTGGCGAACATGCCATTTTTAATCTACTAAAATAGAAATATGGACTGACTAATACGTATATTGTATATAGAAGAAGACATTCAGACATCAATCTACGCCACACAGAAAAGCATGTCGATTCGTACGGCAAAAGGGATGAGATGTTAAAACGCTGGTGAACATTGCTTACAAGAACCAATATAGATGTTGAGTGTTAAGGTCAACCACACCAAATATAGAGCCATGATATATAACAGTTAGGTTGAAACACATGACGGTTCAGGCTCAGGCATGGTTTAGTGGCTGATTTATAAGAATAAAGCTTTTCAAATGAGGGCTCTAAATAATTGATATTCTGTTTATAGCATCATTAACGTGTGATAATTCAGGCATTTCATTGGTCGGGAGTTTGTGCATGCCCACTCAATCTTTTATCTGAAATCCAAAAACTTTCTCCAAACTGTGACTTAGGGCACAGTCACATTGGGCGTGATCATGAAGCACACGACATATAACATGCAAACTGACACACCATTCCGCATGGAAGATGGGTCTGCTAATCTGCTACACTTTCAAAAAATGTTCTGTGATTTAAAAAGTGGTATTAGTGTTTTTTTTTTATCAAGTTGTCCATCCCATCCTTTAGGCTGTAGAACACAACCACTAGGACTCACATATAAGAAGCCTATGCATACGTTCTGCTTTGCATCATGTATTTGACATACTAGCCTATGTTAGGCTACATACTTCTCAGGCCAGTGTTTTTTTCCGAGGCTGCCCATTCCCCCTACATGATGGACATACCCATGTCTTCTAGATCACCCTGCATGCCATCCTGCTCTTATACTAGCCACTGTTGGGGCATCCAAAAGAAGCCCTGCTCCCCTGCCTCAATAAATGCCTCCAGCATAAGCCCTGCCTCTCTTGCCATTGTACTTGGGGCCTTCGCCTGCCATTGAGTCTGCCTCCTCTCCCACTTTCCCTCTTGAGTTCTGCCTCAATGCCTCAGTATTATTCTCCACCAACTCAGAGGAGCAGTAATGTCTAGGCCTGTGAACATACACTAATGAATGGCAGAGGCCACACCCTTTCATCTATCATGCAGGAATCTTCTTCATCTTGTAAGGTGTAGTGCAAAACAGCCTCCTCTCTTCCTTCTGTCTCCCCTCCCAATGTCACATATTTTCATCTACAATAATCAGCAGACAAACCAACAACATAGAGATCCAGGAGAGTCCAAAAAACCGAGAGAACCCAGAACAACAGCAACAACTTTAAATGAAATAAACAGACAGAAAAATGTCAACTCACTAGACAGCAGTACACACCACTAGACAACAACACATTATGGCAAACAGCACAACTGCAAGGGGGCATTAACAACAACAAACACATAAGGGAAACTGTGAAAGGGAACATCATTTTATTGGTGATTATGGACAGGAATCGTGTTTGGCTTTTTAAAGTTTTATTAGTGGTAAACACAATGGAAAAAGTGCATAAGGAAAGGGTCTTTTTCAAATGTTATATCAGGCTAACTAACAATTCACTCAACAAAAGCAAAGACATTCAAAAGGTCATCAAAAACATTCAGTAGACCAACAAACAACACAAAAACATCACTTAAAAAAACAATTTGACCTTCCCAAACTCTCCAAAGACCCTCTAAGTGTGTGTTTGTTCTGTGTAAAAAATCATTCAGAGTCTAGCAAAACCACCAAGAAACAGGACATGAGCTGGACTTTTCATACAGGGGTGCGCTTGATTAGGGGGCTCTAATTGGCTGAACAAACCTGAAAACCCAGCCCAAGAGAGAGATCTCATTGTCTGAAAGAACCTGAGGAAGAAACTTAAGATTTGATCTGAGAAACAAGACTTTATTGGAATGCAAATTATTATGAGAGAAACCTGCCACAAGTTTGATCAGTGCAAAAACCTGCTATTCACTTGCAGCATCGGAATAATCCAACAAAACAATTTACAAGGTGCCCACATTTCTTTTTTTTGTTTTTGTAGTTAGTCGAGGCTTTGAGTGACATACCTTCAGGGAAGGGAAACTACAGCTTCCTTTCTAAAATGGGATCTTTAGCTTATCCACTCAGAGTTTTACTTTGGATGGTGGAACCTAGATAGACTTCAAAACCCACTCAAATATAATGGAAGAACATCGATGTGTACTGTGTTCAACCTGGCCCAAACACAATAGTTGTGATAACGCTGTGTCCACCTCATGATGTCAGAATCTACCCTGACCATTATATTTCCGATGATCACGTCATTGCTAAATTTGTTTTGCTAGTTAGGACCATGCATAGGTGCAACTTATTTTGTTTCTCAGTGGAATGGCCATGGGACATAGCTTGCTTGCTCAGCATCCTGGGGATGGAATGGCTGCCGTTTCACTCCAGTTGTTCCTTTAGCCAGGGAATCAGCCAACGTATTTGTAACAAAAGAAGGTGAGGCTTACTGGTATTTTTTCAAGGAAACGGGTTTCAAGATTATGGGTCTCATTACGAGTGTGGCGGCCCGGTAACGAGGATGCCCATCATCCTTTTTTCTGGGCTGCCACACTAAAAGTCTGCATGCTGGAAAAGCTGCGACCCGGCAGGTCTGACCTTGCCATGCGCAGCGGCCCCGCTAGGCAGAGTTGTCATGGAAGCACTGGCACCGTTAGCAATGGTGCCAATGCTTCCGAGTCACCATTCCCATGGCAGTCTATGGGACTCCATGTGAATTGGGACTTACTGAATGCCCCGCCTGTCTTCCCACTCCACTGGGAAAGTAATGTCCCAGTGGCACCGGGAAGTCAGGTGGCGGATCCAGTGTTACGGGTACAGCAGCAACCTGCTGGTAGTACATGAAGGTTACCGCCCTACTCCTTACGAGGCCCTATCTAAAGTAAAACATAGTTATGATGTTCTACACATTATTGATTCATAGGAAAGCATTTAAAGCTACCTATTTGAAAATACAAAACAGCACTTCAGTGTATGATCCAAAAGGTCCAATCATGTTTTAGTTACCTAACAACAACCCTATGAATGTGAGGAAACAGAGAAATAGAAATAGATCTAGCAAACTAATGCTCCGTTGGATTCATATATCATTCCTCACACTAACATATCAATATTCCCTATTAATGTTCTTGAGGAATTAGAACTGCGTTTGTTTTCCGTAGAACAAATCATTCTTAAGGGGTTTTATTATGTCTTGACAGCCATGACTTGCTTTAACTTATGCAACATCAATTGTTCCCAATATGTTTTGGGTTGTTGGTAAATGTACCATTATGCTTAGAGTTGTTTCATAAAACCCATAATAGGTGTACATCTATTTTTAGACACAAACAATGTGAGGAAGTCAGTAGAATGTAAGTAGACACCATGAATACAATCAAAAGAAGTTGTAACCATAATAGTGTATTAGCTCACAGCTGACACGAGAGAATCACTTATGGTGGTGAATAGCGGCGTCCCAAGATTTACCTTTATAAATATTTGAGTGGAGATTGATTGCTTTGCATTAAAAGTAATGAGTAATGAATACAAATCCTTCTTTATGTAGACTGGTCCTAACCACAGGTGCATTTAGTAAGTGTAGGAGGAGGCCAATGCCCTTAGATCACCAGATTCAATGTAACGGTGGGGTAGAAGGTAAAAGTAGTATTAGTCACACTTGAATTGCCATGTTAGATACACTTATATTTTGTAGTTGTAGGTATAAGCAAAAACACTGTGAAATATATGTGCATTTAGAAGGGTAGGCAAAGGGAAAAGCACTGTAAACGCAAACATATTGTGTAGGTGGAGCAGACAAAAGCACTGAGAACTGTGGAAAAACCTGAGGGCATTCTCCCAAGTACATCCCCAAAATCCCTTATTCAGTTGGACATGGAAGAACTGTCTCCGTCAAATCCCAACCCTACGGGTAGACGAATGAGGGAGGATCACCTGGGTAGGGGAACCGAGGTTTATGCTCAGGGGAATGTCCCAGGTGAAACTCTGTATCATACCGAAGAAGATGGTGAGGAGGACGGAGTCCCTGAGGTTTTTGTAGGCTTTACCACTTCTGCCTCGCTTCCTGAAATCACATCTCTCTTGCCCAAATCCAACAATCCCGTTGCATTCAGAAACTACCTCTCCCAGAATCCCTATTTTCTTACGAATACACCCAGTCATTCTCCTTCATGTCCCTCTGATTTTTATTTCTGACACTCCCAATCTGCTCAAACAAAACACTATCGTTCCCACAATCCCCCTGTTCTTTTAAAGTTAAAAATCCCAATCATTCTTGTTTATTTCCCAAGCCCTACCAATCTCACCCTTCTGAATTTACCAACCTCCCTTGGATGAAGGATATCATTTCCCTTGACACTTGCTCCCTTTTCCAACACAAACATTTTCTCACACCATGTAAGACAGTGGACTAACCCTAGTCCCGACACAAGGGTCAAGCAGAGTCAGGCAATTAAGCAGAATCACACACACCTGATGACTTTTTCCTTACTCCACGTGGATAAAATATGACGCACAAGAGCACAATACGAGCAAGGCAGACTGCACGATGAGAGAGCTAACCCACCATGGCAGTTCAAGAGGAGGAGAAAGGTGGTCAAAGCCGAAAGGGTGACAAGGAGAGGCAAGACCTTGCCCTCTTCAATACAGGCCAGTGCAACATCCATGGAAAGAATCGTAAGACTGCAGAGACTCCAGATACAAGAAAAGCCAAGTGGTTCATCACAGCCGGTGAGTCGAGGGGAGAGCCGATAAGAAACCGAACTGGGTTGAACAAAACTAGCAAACGGCCAATTGAAGAAAGTAAAAAGAACTGTTAATATGAGAGGGGGAAACCAGCTACGCAGGAGTCAGGCACCATGTGGGTACTCACTCAGGAAACTCTGGGTGATTACCCTATCAATGAAACTACCATTACCAGAAGGCTTTGGGAGAGGTGCGTGAAAGGGGTCAAAGTGTTCATTAAGGGGTCTAGTAAAATCCTCTGTACAGTCAAAAAAGTTTGGCCGGCAGATGATTGTAAAGCTAAAGGAATTGAATCCCACATCGTCAGAAAGTAGAAGAAATTGTGTGATTGGAAAAAGTTGGCAATAGTGAAGCCGACAAAGGGATGCCAATGAAAAGGGGACGAATCCTAAAAGTCTTGATGAACATACAATAAGATTTGTGAATGCCACATCAGAGATTGTTTTAAAAGTCTGTAGTGAATCACAAAGTAGGGAGGCTAACACTTGAGACGGATCAGAGCCCGGAAGAGGGGTATCCAGGGGTGAAAGCCATCACTCACCAAAATAGCTGTAGTGAACCCAACAGAGGGAGGCAGACAGTCGAGAAGGGCCTGACCCCAGAAGAGGGGCGTCCAGAGGTGAAAAGTCATCATCCACCGACAAGTGAACCACAGCAAATGAAGCATTTCTGAATATAAGATACAGTGAACCCGTAGGAGGGAAGCTGAGATTTGAAAGGGGGTTTATCCCAGAAGGGGGGGGGGACCCAGGGGTGAAGTATCACACCAAGTGTAATTAGAAAGGAACTTTTGTTTATTATTTTGAACCCATCAGACCCTCAGAAACAAGAAACTTAACTACCGAAGGTCCCAATATTGCTAAGAACGTTTTGGTGGATCTGAACACAGAAAAGGGGGATCCAAGGGTGATAAGTCATCACCCAATGTACATGTGGAAAGGAACTGTGATGTTTATTATTTTGAATACATCAGGTCAGCGGAGGCAAGAGACTTTTTGTAGAAAAGATACTTAACCACTGAAGGCCCTGATAGCTGAGAGCAGAACTGTTGGCTCATGCTGGGAAAGCTCGAGCGTGTGCTGTGCTCCCGAATCCCATTTTGTCCTGTGCTCAAAACGTGGGGATGGCAGACCCCTGGCTAACACATCCTGACTTATCATTTGTGCACTTCTTTCTTTCTTGTGAACATTATTCCACACTCTTTTTGGCATTTAGTGGAAGGATTGGAAATAGGTTTTTCTTAGTATAGGCCATTTTTTTTTTTGACAAGACACCACTTCTTATTTTGATCGTTGTAGCTTTCTCACATCTTAGATGTAGGTTTAGATTAGGCATGTTTACACCCTTCCTATAGAGTTTAATAAGCACCCTTGAAATGTGATCACTTGTGTCTGTCTTTACTGTTGCCACCAGGAGTTCCTTACAGAACCCATTGTTCATTAACTAGGCAAAGAGGAAGGCAGAAGCAATGAGAACTCCACGTGCAATTGATAGAGGCAGGAGAAGGTCAAATCTGTCAGAGGATAGAGTTCAGGATGATCACGAGGAAGTTGAGCCCCCACCAACTGAGAGAAACATCAGAACAACAACATCGAAAAATCATCCATGGATGAGGAAGAAGATGTGAATCCTGAACATTTTTTACCTCTGATTCCCTTGGAAGAAGTTTGGCAAAAGAGAACATGACAAAGATATTGCGTCATCCCTGACTCAAGGTTGAGACACAGACACTGTTTCTTTTAAAATACCACAGATAGCGAAGGAGAACAAGAAAACGGTTTCAGACACTCCCCATGTACGATTGTAACACCATCTAATGATAAGAAAAACACATGCTGTCGGTAGTTAAACATTGGACTCATTTGCTTCAACAGTACCTGCTCCTTAATCAACAGCACCCACTCAGCATCCACTGCAAAATACACTGGGAAAACTCCAAGACGGCAGATAGGTCAGAGTCTGACTCAGCCCTCCCACAAACAGGCAAGTTGATTTATTGTATGGAGGAAAAGCAACCCGCAGATCTTGCCTTCTGCCATATTTCAAAATAAAAGTGTTTGCTGGTCACCAACTCTAGAACCACTTCACTGTGGGCACACATGAGACAGCATTATCTATTTGCGAGGCCAAAGAAAAGGAAGGCAGGGAATTCTCATTTGCATCAAAAACAGGCAACAGGTACATTTGTACCACCATCCCTACCATTACACCAGAGATTCTTGCTAATTCACAGACTTCCAACAGCCCTGTGGGAAAGCCATATCTGCCTGCACATTATACAGAACACAGCAGACATATTTCATCTTGAATGTGCAGTCCACCATTCCTCTGGCTTTTAAATATGAGACAAAATATAGCACTATTCTTTGAAAAGCTGTGTATTCGATGAAAATGCTAGTGAAAGGCAGGCACAAATCTACTGCCCTATTTCTATGTAGAAAATTGCATCTTCAGACAGCTCCTGAATTAATTGGCAAACTTTAAGTCAGCTTTACTTCACAAGTACTATGTCTCAATAACCATGGTAATAAGTGTGAATGGCACTGGAACGATGAGAGGGTCATACTAATGGGCATGACGAGCAATGCTAAAGGCCCTTATTTCATGGCCATCACCAGACAATGGGTCCCCTTTCCAGATTCCTGTCATCAGCAAAGCCGGCACAGCAGCTACCAAATATCATTGACTTACAAGCCACCTTGTTTATAGAAGAGTTTGGCAGCAGGTCCTAAAAGCGATTCGATTACAGGGAGAGGGTAAAGGAGCTTTTCATATATTGTTTCACCACTTGTTGCGCTGGTCTGCCTTATCCGCTCATATGGACTCAATTGTTATTCCTACGCTGATGATACTCAAATCCTGATTCGTTTGGATCAGGATCAAACTCAGGTCTCAGCCTGTCTTCATGACTGTTTAAAAGCAGTCGGTGTCTGGATGGACCAAAATTGGCTCAAGCTCAATGGCGATAACACAGAGGAGATGTTGGTGGGTTGCCCTCCCAGCCCCTCACTATGGACCCCCGCTTTTTGTCCTATGTCATTAGGCCCCCTGCCCTGTACAGTGGACAAAGTGAAGAATTTGGGGGTTGTTCTGTCCGCCTCTCTTTCCATGTCAAACCAGGTTTCAGTGGTCTGTCAATCCGCCCACCACCAGATTAGGGTACTGTAAGGATATTTGGCGTGTTACAGCACAGAATACAGCACTACTGCACAGGTAGCAATTTTATTTTTGATGCAGCACCACCACATGGGTGTGGTGCATTGCTATATGTGTTGCCAGATTAACATGGACATATAAGTAAAAACAGGCTATTCAGTCAAAAACGATTTTAACATATAAGATGCAAATCTATTTTTACAGTTAAAAGCACATGTGCACACTCAAAAATGCACACTATTTTTCACCTGAAATGCCTATGGTGCAAGAGACACATTTGAAAATTAATAACTAACATTATTAATAAATAACCTGACTAATAAAACTGCATTTAACATAACCCACTAATAAAAATGTGTCTCCACTGCAGAATTAGGCCTACTCTGAAAGTGAACTTTTAAACGCACATTCATTTTTTTCTTTTTCTCTGCTGCTCTGTCCACATAACTACAGGAAGCAAAAGGGCTCGAAGGAACAATAAATCAGTTTGTTACAAATAATTACTGTAGAAATGAGCCATTGTGTAGTGAGGGAGGAGATGGCATGATTGATTTTTGATTGGAGCAGCGTCATAGCAAGTATCATGCTAGAGGCAGTGATGAGAGTTTTGCTGGGGGAGCTTGAAGAGAGGGGGAGGACAGTCGGGATTTGGCAGAGCTGGGAGAAGGACCTGTTTCCTGGCTGAAGCATACCTGCTGCAAAAGCTGAGAATTCCAGGCAATAACCCCGGTTTGAGAACGAAAGACGCTTGTTTTCACTAGGGTTAATCTTCAAGGGAGCCAAATTCAGAAAGAGAACAGCTGAAGAAAACTCATGCTGAACAGATAAGGTAATTACAGAAGTGTGGGGGCTGAGTGTGTACGAGAATATTCAGTCAGTGTAGGAAAGGAGATTCCTGTGCTTTAATCACATGTTTAATGTTGCAAATTGAGTTCTTGTCTCCGCCACTCTCTTTTCAGTGTATCACAGACAATGCTGTTACTGTGCTATTTTATTTATTTCTGTAAAGAGTGAGATCGTGTTTAATTGCAACTTTTATAATACACAAAAAAATTTGAAAGCAGACGGGTGGTGTGTTTTATATTTACCAATACAGTGCTGATGATGCGGGGAGATGTTTAGACAGTGCAATTGTCATTTTCAAGGTAGCTAAACGTCAAATTTGCTGCAGCCGGGTGCACAATGTAATTCAGTATGAGCAATTATAACTAACTGTGTGTGTTGTAGTTTGTCGGAGGTCTATGAGTCGGCAAAAAGGGAGGCCCGGGACATAGTTCACTACCGTATATAAGATAGTGAAAATACCACATGATAGCTCGCTGCCGTAGATAAGACAGAGAGAAATTGCCCATGGTGGCACACTAAAAATGAAAATGTGGTGTTCCTGAAATGCAAGCCTGAGGTCTCTCTTGTGATTACATGAAAAATCTAAGCAAAAAAAGGGGTTCTGGATATTGGGGCCACAAATAAAACAAGGGAATTATGCTCACCAAAATACCACCAACCACGCATACCAACCACGCATACCAAATACGCATGTCTGTGTGCTGAAATAATGCATGTCCACTGTATTATTGTTGTACATGGCCCAATCTGAATACAAGGAGTGATTGTTGCTAAGTTATTTTTTGGCGGTAAGAAAATACCGTCAGGCCCCAAATCTCCACAAAATACCCTACATATTTATGGTGCGTTGGCCGGGAAAGTGATCATAAAGTACCTACTGGGCGTGGCAAGCGTGTCTCACACTGCCATTTGCACATTAAAGGGAACCCATTTTATAATAGCAGTGTGCCACTAAAAACGAATTTCAGAATGTCACAAAGGGAAACAACATTCTCAGACCTAGTGCAATATTTAGAGGCAAAGTTGTTTGCACATGGGACTTGGTCGTCGAATAGCACGTTAGAATGGCGTGAACGCATTCAGGGTGAGGTGCAGAAAGAAAAACTAGACAATATTTTTGCAGAAGGCAGCATAATTCAGGTCTGCCTTACAAGATTATTGAATGCAGCCGATAAAAGTGCAGAGAAAGACTGTTTAATACGGCTATGCGGCAAAATATGGTTTATTTTGAATAAGTCCCTGCGAATGCAGGAGAATGATACTCAGCTAATTAACAGGTTAAAGACTGAATTAGATGGGGCAAGTAAAAATCAGGAAATGTTGAGAGCAGAATTGGATGTATGCCAAAAAGACCATTGCATTGGTCCATTGTTCCATGCATTGCAACAAGTAGCCCCATAAAAATAATGAAATCCATTAAAGCCCTGATCAAACCATTTAAAAAGGGAGGTGAATGCTGCATTGAGGATCACTTAGAAGCGGTGCATGACATTTTTAAAGCACTCCAGATACCTAAGGAACAGTACAGACAATATTTTCATTTAACTTTAGATGCCCCGACGGCCAGCATCATAAGGGGATTAAATGAACAGCAGAATATGACCTGGTTGGAGTTTGAAAAAGAAATTAGGCGACATTTTTCTCCTTTTCAGTCATTGCAGGAGGCAAAGAAAGTCGCTTACACAATTACTGCTGGACCTAATACATCCCCTCGCCAATTTTTACAAGACTTAAAAAGAGCATTTTCTCGCTTTGATGTATCTTTTGACTCAAATTCCAATGAGTTTAAAACTGCATACTTCTATGGGCTACAGAAAGACATCATATCCCAATTGGTCCGTGAATTAGACCGTGACAAGTCCCTTGAATGGATTGTACATCAAAGCACAAAACTATATGAGGTACTCTCTTGTCAGGGTAGAGAAAGTGATAAAATGAAAGATACTAGACCTAAATCTAAGGAACCCTCAGCCACAGTAATGGAAATCAGGTCAGCCAAAATGTCCCTTGAGTCTGCTCAAAACCAAGGTAAAAATAATGTGACACCTGAACAAAGGGGTAATCAACAAAGATCGCCATTTCCTGTACCAATGTTCCAATCACATGATCCTAGTAATAGAGAGAGCTACATCAGCCCTAGGTATTTAGGGGACAGACCCCGGGTAGGATATCGGCCTGATATGGCAGGTATGAACAATAACCAGAGACAAAATCAAGATCAAAGAAATGATGGTCCCTACCAGTAATTGGGGACACAGAGCAGATTTGATCCCAACACCATGATATATGGTAATCAGGATAGGCCCCGATATGTGGATCGATTTACTGATAATGGAAATCAACCTAGGGGCCAGTACCCACAATCTGAGAGACAGGACATGAGGCAAAAGGTGAACTACAATCCACGTCAGTACAATGATTCCCCACCAGGGGACTATAGTCAAAGGATGGGTGCAACCCGCTCCCCTCCACAAATGAATCAAGAGTTCAGAAACCATCCCAACCGACATCAATCACCTGAGAGGTATCAGAATAGATCCAATCAGGGGGAAAACAACCAATATCGACCTAGACCACAGAAAGAGGATCCTAGAGAGATGGAAAGGTTACAGTGCCTTGAGGCCCAAGTGAAAATGTTAGCTGAGCAAATAGGAAAGCTCTGTACAGAGCAAAAACAACCTTCCAAAGAGGGGGCTGATGGCCATAGCAATGACCGGGGGGCTTCCGAAAAGTGACTAAGTACTCATGATAACTGCAGTGCTAAAATGACAGATTGCTCTGATATAATTTTGCAAAACGACTCTGAGATGCCTAATGGATTAAATGTGAAAGTGCCAGTAAATGAACTTGTGACAGAAAGTGCAAATACTTCTAAAAAAGAGGTATGGTTTAACCTAGAGCTAAATAAAACAGTAAAGATTTGTACAAATGAAAAAGAAACATTAGGAATTCCAAAAGAACAAAGGGACAGATTTAAGAAAAATTACTCATGCATGGGGAATACCAGTGGACAGGGAGTAAGTGGGGATGCTGTAGCTCCTTCCCTGGGCAAGCAAAACAATGACCAAACACAGACAGAAAAAGGAAATACTCACAAGGAGGGTACAAGTCAATCACCTGAAGAATTCTTTGAGCCACATATTTTTGAAGAGGCTGAAAAGTCTGGTATCACACTAAATGATCACAAATGCACAGAATTAAAAAATGACAAATTGCTGAATGATGTTGTTACACATGTTCAGTTGGAAGGTTGTAATGTGGTCTCTGATGTTACCCAGATGGATGGGCGAACAGTGGCCACACTCCAAAAAACCTCTGATCATGGAGAAATGAATAAAGTCTCTCGCGCAGAAATGGGTAAAAAGGAGGGAAAAATGTCTTTCCATTTACCAATGTGTTTAGCCAAAAGTGAAAAAGACCTGAGAAAGGTGAGCCCTGAAATCAGTAAGAATTCACACGTCTTATGTGTATTATAGGAAGTTGAGGACAGATATTATGCACCCACCACTGTCGAAGAAAAATGCCACACCTTTGCTATGATTGACACTGGCGCACAGGCCACAATTATGGCCAAGGAGCTGGTAAAGAGTATCAATGAAGGGAGACCCCCACAGAGTCAGATCACAGTGAAGGAAAATCAAGGCCCAGTGCATAACTTTAATGGGGAGGAGGTGCCCATCATAGGTGTAACTGAGGTTAACATAAAAATAGGAAAGCACAGAATGAAACAAGAGGTATTGATCACATCTATTTGTGAAATTCCATTTCTGATGGGGACAGATTGTCTGAAAAGATTGTCTCCTCTAATAGATGGGGTGAATGGAGTGCTGTGGTCCTTAACCAAAAAACTATTGAGGCCTAAGAAACTAAAATCACAAAACAGCAATATAAATGAATGTCACACCGTTGCCAAAACAAATGATGCTGTGGAGGTATATCTCCAGTATAGCTGCATACCTAGTGTCACTGTTATATTAATGTGTCAAGACAAAATGCAGAGCGACAATGAAAAACTACCTGTACAAATATACTTGGACCCAAGGAAAAATTGGCAGACTGCCATAGATGAGCACACATTACGTTTTTATTTAAAAGAGAAAACATGCAAACAGAATATTGCTCCTAAAACAGATTCAGAAAAACACATTACCACTCTGGCAGAAATACACATGGAAGATGAGCAACCATGGGTTCATGTTGGTATAAATGACTATTTTAAAACAATAAAAGCCACTTTAGCGCTTGAACATGAAAGGAGTTTCATTAATGAGAAACTGTTGCAAAAAATAATGGAGAGGGAAGAAATCCCGAGATTTATGATTAAAAACCAATATGTTTCTGGGTTGGACAGTCCAGACTTTGAAAACCAAATTGCAGGCAGATGCATGCTTAAAATTAGCATTGGGCAGAAAACAATTTACCATAATGTATGAGTAGTGAGTGGAGCACAAAATGAATTTTACATGGGCAATGACATCATGCACAGAATGTGTATGGTGTTAGATTTCCTTAATCAAAAAATATGGTCACGCCTAGGTGGTCCGGCACCTGAATTTGAAGACAAAAGAAGGGCTTATCATTGTGCACAACTGGTTCCTTATGCAATCGAATTACAAATCAGGAAAGATACTATTATTCCTGCATTTACAAAACAGTTTGCAATAACACTGAAATGCAAAAATGGACAGCAGATGAAAGGCTCTGATGCATTTGTATGCCTGAATGAATCCATAAAACAGCAAGGCGTGGATTATGAATACATTCCATTGGTAGATATTGGTGAAGGATCTGTACAAATTATGGTAAATAATAAAGGTTGTCAGGATATTCATTTAGAGGAAAACTCCCCATTACGAATGGCCATGCAAAAATCACATTATACGGCAGATTTAAATAACATGGTGATTGGAAATATTCCTGAAAAGTATGTTGATGTCAAGGGTGAGTTGTCAGAACACCTGGACTCTCAGCCCAAAGGAATATTTAAAATTCATTCTGTGTATCCTTATGATTCAAATGAGACAGTGTGCTGCCATCAAGAGGATTGAATAATATTTAATTTAAATGAAAATGAAACAGAAAATCAGCCCATTGAAGTGGAAGCTGATATGCCAAAATATTCAAAAGTGGCAGCTTTACAAAAAGACACAGCCACACAGTTAGAGGAAAGCGCCGAGATTCCCTTACCAGAAGATTTTCCAGAATTTTCCAAAATGGTAGAAGAGCAGATCTCCTTAGCGGATGCATGTGAAATCAATGAGGATAGGGACAATCTGAGGGAGATATTTATGGAGTTTAAGGATGTATTTGCAAAAGATGCTTATGATTGTGGTTTAACTGATTTACATGTGGCCACACTACCAGAAGGGTGTAGCAGAAATCCAGTGTTTGTACGCCAGTATAGACTACCGCTGGCATGTTTAGAATCATTGGCAGAGATTATTAAAAATTTGTAATCGCGGGGAATCAACAGGCCCATTCATAGCACATCCAATACACCTATTTTAGGTGTGTTAAATCCAAATGGTCAATGGCGGCTGTGTGCAGACTTGAGAGAGTTGAATAAAAGAGTACCAGTATCTAGATGGCCACTGCCATTCATTGATCAGGGCCTAGCTCAGGTACATGGTTCAAATGTATTTACCACATTAGATCTCACCTCTGGATATTGGTGCGTGCCATTGGCAGAGGAGATACAACATTTATTTTCCTTTACATTTGACAGGACTCAATATGCCTGGCTTAGAGCTTCGTTCGGGTACATCAATAGTGGGAGTGAATTTGGCATATTTTTGAGAAAGGCCATGACGGATGCAGCGGAAAGAGGAACAATAGTTTATGTGGACGATGTCCTGATAAAAAATGAAAGCCTGACAAGCCATTTTGATGAAATAAGACATGTACTTGGCCAATTGCAGAAAGCAGGCGCCAAAGTATATTTGCAAAAAGCACAATGGTGCAAGAAAAAAGTGAACTTTCTAGGGCATGAAGTGACTGAACATGGGCTAAATCCAGAAAAGAAGAAAATAGAGGCCATACAAAGATTAAAAGATACTAAAAATGTGAAAGGAGTAAAAAGTTTTTTAGTTTTTAGGGATGACAGGCTATAACAGAAAGTTCATTGAAAATTATGCAGAAATCACTTAACCATTGACTAAACTGCTTAAACTGAATACTCCCTGGAAATGGGAAAAAGAGCAGTCTGATGCATTGGCTAAATTAAAGGAATGTCCTGTAAAGGCACCATGTTTAGCATACCCCATAAAGGACAGGGATTTCTTCATAGAAATAGGTTTTTCTGAACATTGTATGTCAGCAGTGTTATCACAAAAACACGATTTGAATCACAAAACCATTGCATATGCAAGTAAGGCATTTTCCCAAGTTGAAATGAAATTTAATGAATGTGAAAAGACCTATTAACCACTGTGTGGGCGCTACAATATTTCCGTCCCATTGTTCAGGGAGAAAAGGTGATTATTGAAACAAATCATCAACCTTTGCAATTTTTAGAGAGTAAAAGAATTAGATCAGGTAATCTAGCGCAATCCAGAATCACTTCATGGACGCTGGCATTACAAGGTTTTCCCGTAGAAGTGAGATATGGACAAAATAAAAAGAACCCAATTTCTCAAGGGTTAGCTGACTTACATGACCGTGCAGCTGAACAAATACCAAATGAAATGGAAGTGGAAACTAGTTTGCAGGAATTTGAACAATCACCACACAAAGCTTTTGATGAAAAAACATGCAAGGATTTGCCAACTGTATATGTGGATGGTTGTGCATTTCACATTGAAAATGACAGTAATAAACAATTAGTGGCAGGAATAGTAAATCTCTGGTTGAAATGTGAAGGTGTCCCCAGTATAGGGATGAGGATTGGAGATAGGAGCAGTCAGGTGGCGGAATTGGCAGCCATTTATAAAGCAATTGCTACTGCAGTTGATAAAAAGTTCAGTGAAATTGTCCTGGTGACTGATTCTGACTATGCACGGAATAGCTTTGTGGAGTATTTGCCTGGTTGGAAAGCAAGAGGCATGGTTACATACAACAAAAAGCCACTTAAACATGGAAAAATGATACAAGCCATAGACAAATTGGTGTCAGAGAATAATTTAACAATATACTGGAGAAAAATTTGTGGGCATTTAAAAACACCAGGAGAGGATAAGGAGGGAAATGATAAGGCAGACCACCTGGCTAAGATTGGGGCTGTGATGGGAGAATTGCTACCTATTGATTATTTAATGGGTGAAATACAAATTGATGCAGTGACACGTTCTAAAGCACCAAAGGAGGTAGATCAACCGGTGGTGCAGTGGAGTCATGACACGCCAGACCAAGATTTGATTGAGGCACAAAAGAATGATCGAATTTTGGGAATCTATTATAATCATTTGATAGATCCTGAACAAAATTCTTTAACAGAAAATGATTCTATGGGAAAAGAAGAGTTGAGGGTGCTATTAAAGAACAAAACACGAATTAGATTACAGGATGGACTCATGATTAGAGAGTCCATAACAGGACAAATACAGTGGGTAGTACCCCTTTCATTCAGAGGACTAATGCTACACCATGCACATGATGCCATAACTGCAGGCCATAGAGGTTCACAAAAAACATTAGAAATACTAAAAAATTATGCTTACTGGCCACATATGTCCCAAGATGTGGAATTATATACTAGAGGATGTCTAGTATGCGCCCAATTTAAACCTGCTTTACCAATGCATAGAGCACCATTAATGAAAAGAGGCCTAACTCTCCCATGGTCAGATTTGCAAATAGACTATGTAGGTCCTTTAAAAAGGTCGAGTAGGGGAAGCCGTTATATTTTGAGTGTGGTATGTTTGATGTCGAAGTGGATTGAATGCATTCCTGCACCAGATTGTAGTGCGCAAACAGCAGCCACATTGCTGGTGAACCATGTGTTCTCAAGGTTTGGGTTGCCACAAAGAATTGAGTCAGACAGAGGAAGTCATTTCACAAACACTCTAATGAGTAAGGTATGGCAAATACTAGCAGGCCGATTCATGGAATAATTTGCGCGGCGCAAGTGGGCAAAAACGTGCGATTCGCAGTGGAATAGCGAAAATCGCAGTGCAAGTGCGAAAATCGCACGAAAAGCAGCGCACATCGATTCATGGAAGTCCGTGCGCGAGAAAACCAGCGGATGTGCGATAAAAAAGTGCCCGGCGCACGTTGGCGCACAGGCCATCAAACAGCGTGCGCCAGGTCACAGCGAAAATCGCACAGGCCAGAGCGAAAATCGCACATGGCGCGGCGCACGCAACAAAAGTAGGCGGAACACGGGGCGTACCACTCGGAATGGGGAACAACTTGCCAAAATGTGGGCGTCACGGGGGAAGCACAGGGTACAAGTGCGCGGAACGCCCACACGCTCGCCTACAACACGTATTCATGGAATAGAATAGGGAAAAAAAGTGCACGCTCAAACCAGCGCACAGGCACAAACACGACCGCCACAAGAAAGCAGGCGGTAGCGTCTCTGCACCTGTAAGAAATGTGCGCCAAAAGGTGCGCCAACAAATAGCACCTATATACAGCCATGATGAATGCCCAATACTGTGGCCCTCCAGGACAAATGACGTGCAAAGGGGTACCCACAAACACAGACACGTGCTGACAGAAAAAAAACGTGTGCGTGTATACCGGGGTGCGCGGGAAGTCTCACACGCGAATTGGCCGGGTACGTGGATTACAGGGGTGCGTGGGAAGTACCACACGCGATTTGTAGGGGTACGTGGATTTCAGGGGTGCGCGGGAAGTTCCACACGCGATTAGGCAGGGTACGTGGATTTCAGGGGTGCGCGGGAAGTTCCACACGCGATTTGGCCAGCTACGTGGATTTCAGGGGTGCGCGGGAAGTTCCACACGCGATTTGGCCGGGTACGTGGATTTCAGGGACGCGCGGGAAGTTCCACACACGATTAGGCAGGGTACGTGGATTTCAGGGGTGCGCGGGAAGTTCCACACGCGATTTGGCCGGGTACGTGGATTTCAGGGGTGCGTGGGAAGTTCCACACGCGATTAGTCAGGGTAGGTGGATTGCAGGGGTGCGCGGGAAGTTCCACACGCGATTTGGCCGTGTACGTGGATTTCAGGAGTGCGCGGGAAGTACCACACACGATTTGTCAGGGTACGTGGATTTCAGGGGTGCGCGGGAAGTTACACACGCGACTTGGCCGGGTACGTGGATTTCAGGGGTGCCCGGGAAGTTCCACACACGATTAGGCAGGGTACGTGGATTTCAGGGGTGCGCGGGAAGTTCCACATGCGATTTGGCCGGGTATGTGGATTTCAGAGGTGCGCAGGAAGTTCCACACGCTATTAGTCAGGGTACGTGGATTGCAGGGGTGCGCGGGAAGTTCCACACGCGATTTGGCCGTGTACGTGGATTTCAGGGGTGCGCGGGAAGTACCACACGCGATTTGTCAGGGTACGTGGATTTCAGGGGTGCGGGAAGTTACACACGCGACTTGGCCGGGTACGTGGATTTCAGGGGTGCGCGGGAAGTTCCACACGCGATTTGGCCGGGTACATGGATTTCAGGGGTGCGCGGGAAGTTCCACACGCGATTAGTCAGGGTACGTGGATTGCAGGGGTGTGCTGGAAGTTCCACACGCGATTTGGCTGTGTGCTCCCAGGTATTACCTGTACACCCTCCACGGCCCCTGCAGGCAGCACACACCACAGGGGACTACCCTGCACACCTGCTCATGTCACCCACCACCCCCACCCCCCAGCCACCAGGGGCACCCTCCACCAGGCCCCCACCCATGTCACCCACCACCCCCACCCCCCAGCCACCAGGGGCACCCTCCACCAGGCCCCCACCCATGTCACCCACCACCCCCACCCCCCAGGGGCACCCTCCACCAGGCCCCCACCCATGTCTCCCACTGCCCCCACCCCCCAGCACTGTGGGGCACCTGCCAGCAGGCCCCCACCCATGTCACCCACCACCCCCACCCCCCAGCAGTGCAGGGGCATCCTCCACCAGGCCCCCACCCATGTCTCCCACCACCCCCACCCCCCAGCACTGTGGGGCACCTGCCAGCAGGCCCCCACCCATGTCCAACCCATGTCTCCCACCACCCCCACCCCCCAGCCACCAGGGGCACCCTCCACCAGGCCCCCACCCATGTCTCCTACCACCCCCACCCCCCAGCACTGTGGGGCACCTGCCAGCAGGCCCCCACCCATGTCCAACCCATGTCTCCCACCACCCCCACCCCCCAGCCACCAGGGGCACCCTCCACCAGGCCCCCACCCATGTCTCCCACCACCCCCACCCCCCAGCAGTGCAGGGGCATCCTCCACCAGGCCCCCACCCATGTCTCCCACCACCACCACCCCCCAGCACTGTGAGGCACCTGCCAGCAGGCCCCCACCCATGTCCAACCCATGTCTCCCACCACCCCCACCCCCCCAGCCACCAGGGGCACCCTCCACCAGGCCCCCACCCATGTCACCCACCACCCCCACCCCCCAGCCACCAGGGGCAGCCTCCACCAGGCCCCCACTAATGTCCCCTATCACCCCCACCCCCCAGCAGTGCAGGGACAGCCTCCACCAGGCCCCCACCCATGTCCCCTATCACCCCCACCCCCCAGCAGTGCAGGGGCAGCCTCCACCAGGCCCCCACTCATGTCTCCCACCACCCCCACCCCCCCGCCACCAGGGGCAGCCTCCACCAGGCCCACACTCATGTCTCCCACCACCCCACCCCCCAGCAGTGCAGGGGCAGCCTCCACCAGGCCCCCACCCATGTCCCCTATCACCCCCACCCCCCAGCAGTGCAGGGGCAGCCTCCACCAGGCCCCCACCCATGTCCCCTATTGCCCCCACCCCCCAGCAGTGCAGGGGCAGCCTCCACCAGGCCCCCACTCATGTCTCCCACCACCCCCACCCCCCAGCCACCAGGGGCAGCCTCCACCAGGCCCCCACCCATGTCTCCCACCACCCCCACCCCCCAGCAGTGCAGGGGCAGCCTCCACCAGGCCCCCACCCATGTCTCCCACCACCAGCACCCCCCAGCACTGTGGGGCACCCTCCACCAGGCCCCCACCCATGTCACCCACCACCCCCACCCCCCAGCAGTGCAGGGGCAGCCTCCACCAGGCCCCCACCCATGTCTCCCACCACCCCCACCCCCAGCACTGTGGGGCACCCTCCACCAGGCCCCCACCCATGTCACCCACCACCCCCACCCCCCCGCCACCAGGGGCAGCCTCCACCAGGCCCCCACTCATGTCTCCCACCACCCCCACCCCCCAGCAGTGCAGGGGCAGCCTCCACCAGGCCCCCACCCATGTCCCCTATCACCCCCACCCCCCAGCAGTGCAGAGGCAGCCTCCACCAGGCCCCCACTCATGTCTCCCACCACCCCCACCCCCCAGCCACCAGGGGCAGCCTCCACCAGGCCCCCACTAATGTCCCCTATCACCCCCACCCCCCAGCAGTGCAGGGGCAGCCTCCACCAGGCCCCCACTCATGTCTCCCACCACCCCCACCCACCAGCAGTGCAGGGGCAGCCTCCACCAGGCCCCCACTCATGTTTCCCACCACCCCCACCCCCCAGCCACCAGCGGCAGCCTCCACCAGGCCCCCACCCATGTCTCCCACCACCCCCACCCCCCAGCACTGTGGGGCACCCTCCACCAGGCCCCCACCCATGTCACCCACCACCCCCACCCCCCCGCCACCAGGGGCAGCCTCCACCAGGCCCCCACTCATGTCTCCCACCACCCCCAACCCCCAGCCACCAGGGTCAGCCTCCACCAGGCCCCCACTCATGTCTCCCACCACCCCCACCCCCCAGTACTGTGGGGCACCTGCCAGCAGGCCCCCACCCATGTCACCCACCACCCCCACCCATGTCACCCACCACCCCCACCCCCCAGCAGTGCAGGGGCATCCTCCACCAGGCCCCCACCCATGTCTCCCACCACCCCCACCCCCCAGAACTGTGGGGCACCTGCCAGCAGGCCCCCACCCATGTCCAACCCATGTCTCCCACCACCCCCACCCCCCAGCCACCAGGGGCAGCCTCCACCAGGCCCCCACTCATGTCTCCCACCACCCCCACCCCCCAGCCACCAGGGGCAGCCTCCACCAGGCCCCCACTCATGTCTCCCACCACCCCCACCCCCCAGCCACCAGGGGCAGCCTCCACCAAGCTCCCACTAATGTCTCCCACCACCCCCACCCCCCAGCAGTGCAGGGGCAGCCTCCACCAGGCCCCCACCCATGTCCCCTATCACCCCCACCCCCCAGCAGTGCAGGGCCAGCCTCCACCAGGCCCCCACCCATGTCCCCTATCACCCCCAGCCCCCAGCAGTGCAGGGGCAGCCTCCACCAGGCCCCCACCCATGTCCCCTATCACCCCCATCCCCCAGCAGTGCAGGGGCAGACTCCACCAGGCCCCCACTCATGTCTCCCACCACCCCCACCCCCCAGCCACCAGGGGCCTGCTCCACCAGGCCCCCACTCATGTCCCCTATCACCCCCACCCCCCAGCAGTGCAGGGGCAGCCTCCACCAGGCCCCCACTCATGTCTCCCACCACCCCCACCCCCCAGCACTGTGGGGCACCTGCCAGCAGGCCCCCACCAATGTCACCCACCACCCCCACCCCCCAGCAGTGCAGGGGCATCCTCCACCAGGCCCCCACCCATGTCTCCCACCACCCCCACCCCCCAGAACTGTGGGGCACCTGCCAGCAGGCCCCCACCCATGTCCAACCCATGTCTCCCACCACCCCCACCCCCCAGCCACCAGGGGCAGCCTCCACCAGGCCCCCACTCATGTCTCCCACCACCCCCACCCCCTAGCCACCAGGGGCAGCCTCCACCAGGCCCCCACTCATGTCTCCCACCACCCCCACCCCCCAGCCACCAGGGGCAGCCTCCACCAAGCTCCCACTAATGTCTCCCACCACCCCCACCCCCCAGCAGTGCAGGGGCAGCCTCCACCAGGCCCCCACCCATGTCCCCTATCACCCCCACCCCCCAGCAGTGCAGGGGCAGCCTCCACCAGGCCCCCACCCATGTCCCCTATCACCCCCAGCCCCCAGCAGTGCAGGGGCAGCCTCCACCAGGCCCCCACCCATGTCCCCTATCACCCCCATCCCCCAGCAGTGCAGGGGCAGACTCCACCAGGCCCCCACTCATGTCTCCCACCACCCCCACCCCCCAGCCACCAGGGGCAGCCTCCACCAGGCCCCCACCCATGTCCCCTATCACCCCCACCCCCCAGCAGTGCAGGGGCAGCCTCGACCAGGCCCCCACTCATGTCTCCCACCACCCCCACCCCCCAGCAGTGCAGGGGCAGCCTCCACCAGGCCCCCACCCATGTCTCCCACCACCCCCACCCCCCAGCAGTGCAGGGGCAGCCTCCACCAGGCCCCCACTCATGTCCCCCATCACCCCCACTCCCCCGCCACCAGGGGCAGCCTCCACCAGGCCCCCACTCATGTCTCCCACCACCCCCACCCCTCAGCACTGTGGGGCACCCACCACCAGGCCCCCACCCATGTCACCCACCACCCCCACCCCCCAGCAGTGCAGGGGCAGCCTCCACCAGGCCCCCACCCATGTCTCCCACCACCCCCACCCCGCAGCAGTGCAGGGGCAGCCTCCACCAGGCCCCCACACATGTCTCCCACCACCCCCACCCCCCAGCCACCAGGGGCAGCCTCCACCAGGCCCCCACCCATGTCCCCTATCACCCCCACCCCCCAGCAGTGCAGGGGCAGCCTCCACCAGGCCCCCACTCATGTCTCCCACCACCCCCACCCCCCAGCCACCAGGGGCAGCCTCCACCAGGCCCCCACCCATGTCCCCTATCACCCCCACTCCCCCGCCACCAGGGGCAGCCTCCACCAGGCCCCCACTAATGTCTCCCACCACCCCAACCCCCCAGCACTGTGGGGCACCTGCCAGCAGGCCCCCACCCATGTCACCCACCACCCCCACCCCCCAGCAGTGCAGGGACATCCTCCACCAGGCCCCCACCCATGTTTCCCACCACCCCCACCCCCCAGCAGTGCAGGGGCAGCCTCCACCAGGCCCCCACCCATGTCCCCTATCACCCCCACTCCCCCGCCACCAGGGGCAGCCTCGACCAGGCCCCCACTCATGTCTCCCACCACCCCCACCCCCCAGCAGTGCAGGGGCATCCTCCACCAGGCCCCCACTCATGTCTCCCACCACCCCCACCCCCCAGCCACCAGGGGCAGCCTCCACCAGTCCCCCACTAATGTCCCCTATCACCCCCACCCCCCAGCAGTGCAGGGGCAGCCTCCACCAGGCCCCCACTCATGTCTCCCACCACCCCCACCCCCCAGCCACCAGGGGCAGCCTCCACCAGGCCCCCACCCATGTCTCCCACCACCCCCAACCCCCAGCAGTGCAGGGGCAGCCTCCACCAGGCCCCCACCCATGTCTCCCACCACCCCCACCCCCCAGCACTGTGGGGCACCCTCCACCAGGCCCCCACCCATGTCACCCACCACCCCCACCCCCCAGCAGTGCAGGGGCAGCCTCCACCAGGCCCCCACCCATGTCTCACACCACCCCCAGCCCCCAGCACTGTGGGGCACCCTCCACCAGGCCCCCACCCATGTCACCGACCACCCCCACCCCCAGCAGTGCAGGGGCAGCCTCCACCAGGCCCCCACTCATGTCTCCCACCACCCCCACCCCCCAGCCACCAGGGGCAGCCTCCACCAGGCCCCCACCCATGTCTCCCACCACCCCCACCCCCCAGCAGTGCAGGGGCAGCCTCCACCAGGCCCCCACCCATGTCTCCCACCACCCCCACCCCCCAGCACTGTGGGGCACCCTCCACCAGGCCCCCACCCATGTCACCCACCACCCCCACCCCCCAGCAGTGCAGGGGCAGCCTCCACCAGGCCCCCACCCATGTCTCCCACCACCCCCACCCCCCAGCACTGTGGGGCACCATCCACCAGGCCCCCACCCATGTCACCCACCACCCCCACCCCCCCGCCACCAGGGGCAGCCTCCACCAGGCCCCCACCCATGTCCCCTATCACCTCCACCCCCCAGCAGTGCAGGGGAAGCCTCCACCAGGCACCCACACATGTCCCCCTGCCCCCAGGTCCTGACGATACTCAATCATGGCAGTAATGGGCAGCATACCCAGCACAAACACCCAGGCAAGGATTGCATCCACCCACATAGTGAATGCAATTACATGATACAACCCCAATGGCAAGTATGTAAATGAACACATGTCCGTCACACATACATACACAATGGGTGCAAGTAAATGTCAAAACCCATATCATGACATGTATGAAACCAATGAGAAAATACCACAAGTGAAAGTTAAAAAAAACATGTATTAAAGATGAAAAATAAGTAAACAAATCAAACATACAACAATGGGGATAACAAAATAAATGGTCCATGTCCGAGAACAAATGTTAAAATAAAAAAAACAAAGTAATCCAAAAACAAATGTTGTCCAAAGCAATATCATGTGGAAGGAAAATAATGAAAAACCATTTCCTCATGGTGAACACAATAATTAATAAAAAAGAAAATTCTTCAAAAAGCAAACTATATACACGAATATTCCAGGGTCCATGAGCCCAACACCATAAATGAAACCTACTACTACCTAATGAAAAAAATATATACAAAAAAGTTGCCATTGTCCGAGCGGTCCAAAAAAATAAAAATGAATAAAGGAAACCTAACACTAACTAACTAAATAACTATATACAAAGGCAGTGGGCAAGTCCTGCGGCTCACTCGGTGATGTTGCTGGCCAGGGCATCATCGAACTCCATGTCGATGTCCTGGAGGCGGGACTCTGTCCTGGCCCCGAGGTCTTGCAGGGATAACCCCATGTCCAGCTCAAACTCCCTGCGAGCTTCCTCGAGGCACTCAGCCCGCCTCAACGCCCGACGCATGGAGAACTCTGCCCTGACCATGGTGAGCCGCTTCTCTTCCGCCCGTTGCCGCTCCGCACCTATCCGCTGGACCAACTGCTCCCACACGGAAGACACCACCATCCCAGGGTTGCCCTGCCTTCCGGCCGATGCCTGCCCCTCTGATCTTGATGGCCCCGAGCCATGATGCCTCCCACGTCGAGCCCGCTGCTGCCTCCGACGCCACTGCCTCTGCCAGCACGACGGCATCCAGGCTGATGGAAACCACTGACGCCGTTGTGCACGTGCCCTGCCCAATGATGCTGTCACATCTCCCATCTGCTGGGGTCCAGTTGCTGTGTTGTCCACCCCTGCTGGACCTCCGACTCCCAACTGTGGCAGGGATGGGATCCCCACCGAGCTGGCTGCATTGGTCGGGGCAGGTCCACAGGGGGCCCTGGTAGCATCTGGGCCGGAAGACGGCAAGGAGAACGACTGGTGTATAGCCTGCACAGAGGAGGAGAGGGCCGCCAGATTGGCCAAGACATGCAGGAAGCCCCCGAACATGGCCGATCCCAATTGGGACACGTCGGCACGGTGCACTTCGTGATGACGTGCGTGCTCCTCCCGGGAAGCACGCACGGCATCACGAATCACAGCCGTGCGCATCGCGACCCCAATCAGGACCTTCTCCACACGGCCAGGGGTTCCCACGTCCACAGGTGGAGGGGAGTCAGGTGACATGGACATCCCTTCTACCTGCGGACGGGCCTGGGACGGGGCATCCCTGCTGGTGCATGGTGGTGCACTCACAGGGTCAGGGACAGCGACATGCACAGGCCCCTCCACGGTGACCTGTGCTGCCTCCTGCCCCTGGACTGCACCACTTGCACCAGCAGGGATGCCCCCACCAGGCCCCATGTGTGCCCCAGTGGCGGCCTCCTCCTCCTCTGTGCAAACCACCAACCTGGATGGCTCCTCACCGTCTCCCACCGTAGCAGGCCCCTGTGGGGGCTCACCCACCCCTTCCGCTGCAGCCGTGGGGGCATCCCCGCCGCCTTGCTCCACAGCGCCGTCTCCGCCCTCTTCTTCACTAGCCGCTGCGTAGAGGGAGACAAAGAACACAAGCATCAGGGCACTGTACAATGGTCCCCTAGACAGGAAGCAATAGCAGATGAGCACCACTGTCAAAGTACACTTCCATCATGTCCCTCCACAACACATGGGTCAGTCCAGGCAAAACACACACAGTAACAGGCATGGTGCATGCCATGGACATTTCCATGCATGTCCAATGGACTCTTGAAACATTCAATGATATGTAACTCACATGCATCATGGCTCATGCCTATCACATGCACACACTTCACCTCAGTCACATCCATCTGGCCCCAAACACACCAAACACAGCGGATACAAGGGTAATTTGGCTGCTTCACTGAATCTGTGCATTGTCACAAACATGTGTCATGCATCCATGGCATGCACAAGTCACAGACACGCAGGTCAGGCACACAGACATGGCTACCATATATGTACCTGGCATCAGCACCCATCCCTCACCCCCACCCATGTCCAGGTACAGAGACTGGCATGCTCTCATGTTCAAAATCTGCATAGGGCTCCCCATGCGGCATTTGAACACATGCAACAACCATGTGGGTCACACATCACTGGTCGCACATGCATTACCATGATGTCCCTGCACACATACATGCATACATGGCCTATGGCACACATACAGGCAAGTATCATAGAACCAGCACACCGCAACATGCCCTGTCTCACACAGTAATGCTTGGACACTTACCGCTCAACTCCAGACGGGCCTCCCTCTCAAGGATCTGGGCGTGGAGCGCTGGGCGTACGCGTTCCAGGACCCTCATCTGGATGGAACTCATGCGACCCCGGCCCCCCTCCACGAGGCGCCGGGCCTTCACAAGGGTCCTGGACCTCAAGTCCTCCCAGCGCTTCTTGATCTTCTGGATGTTGCGGGTTGCCACCCCCTCCGCGTTGATGGCAACCACACAGTCGGCCCAGATCCTCTCCCGTCCTTCCTTGCTGGCGCGGGACGATCCAAAGAGGGCATCATACTGCCCCAGGACATGCTCCACCAGGACACCAACTTCGGTGGCAGTGAATCTGGTGCCCCTCTGCCCCTCTGGCCTGGGGTTGCCACTGGTGCCAGATGTGGAAGTGCCCGACATGGCAACCCCAGAGGCAGGTGTGGGTGGGCAACTGGGTCCTGGGGCTGGGCTGTGGAGCGATGTAATCCCAGTCGGGAGTCTTCAGTTCCAGCAGGGGTGGACACAGCAACTGGACCCCTGCAGATGGCTGATGTGCAGGCACCAAATGGCAGGGCACGGTGGCAGCAGGCAGGCAGGCAGGCAGCAGCAGATGACACGTGGGAGGCTGCTCGGGGCACTGGGGGGCAGTAACTCGGCCTTCTGGGCAGGAGCGTGGTCTTCCGTGTGTTTTCGCGTGGCCAGCTTGATACGGAGTGATTTGGCACGTGAAAATCCGGCACGTCAGCGTGAAATCCGAGGAAAGGCCCTTAGCGCGTAAGCGCGTCAGCACGCATATGCGATTCTATTGGTCCAGAGTCCCTCAGCGTGTAAGCGTGTATGTGACGTGACCCGCACGGGTGTTCCCCACTCAGCACGTGATGACGGAGCACACGTGTAAATACTGCACGTCAGAGTGTCATCGCGTGTAATTGGACAAAAGTGAGCGTACACGCGATTGGCCTATGTACGTGTATTTCAGGGGTGCGCGGGCACTTACACACGCAAGTACGTCAGTGCACCTGTATCCCGTGGTGCGTGGGAATTTCACACGCTATTGGACTGGGAACCAGGTGTGCGCGGGTCACACGCTCGCCTAGAACACGCGCAAAGCATGAATTTGCGCACTTTAACAATAACAAGCTCAGACGCACGGATGAACATACCGTTCCTAGCAGCAGTGGCAGTGGGCTACCAAAGGAGGAGGAGGAGGATAGTCAGGGCCAGAATATTCACACCCCGAACCAGCCTTTTCGGGATGCCTGATGACCAGGTGTATGGAAGGTACAGGTTTCCACCACACATAATACTGGACCTGGTGTGTGAGTGGGAGGATGACCTCACATCACCCACCCTGTGCTCCCAAGCACTCAGCCCCCTGGAGAAGGTCCACAATGTACTGCACTTCTTAGCCACTGGATCATTTCAGCGGACAAGGACCATAGTGGGTGGGGTGTCACAGGCCACCCAGTCACGCTGCCTACACCAGGTCTTGAACATCATCACTGCACGCCCATCAGTCCGCAGGCACATATACCTGCCCAGAACACCTGCATAAAGGCATGCTGCCGCCCTGGATTTTTACGGTGTGGCACGATTCCCCAAAGTGCTAGGTGCCATCGACTGCACCCATGTGGCTCTACGTCCCCCAGGGCATCTGAGCACATCTATAGGAACCGCAAGCACTGGCATTCCATCAACGTGCAGGTAGTATGTAATGCTAAGGGAATCATCACCTCAGTATATGCCAACTATCCCGGGTCCACCCACGACAGCTTCATTTACTGAATGTCCACCCTATGCCGGGACCTAGAAGCTGGGCGGCATGGCGATACATGGCTGCTTGGTGAGTATGTATGCCACTGCACATGCATGCATGTTGGATACTGAGCAAGGTCACAACCCCACCAATGATACCAATCACCACCTCCACAGGGGACAGTGCCTACCCTCTCAGCCCCCACATGAGGTAAGATATAACACAGACCACATTACAACCCGGGGCATAGTGGAGCGCACATTCGGAGTGCTAAAGTCACGCTTTCGCTCCCTTGACCGTTCTGGCGGGCAGCTGTTATACGCTCCCCCAGTAGTGTGCAGGATCATAGTGGCAGCATGTGTCCTGCACAACGTTGCAACACGCCGGGGCCTGGCCGTGGACATGGTGGTGGCCCCACATCCCCAACCACATGCACAGCCGCTGCGCATGTGAGGGGAAAGGGCACGGGGAGGCAGCCCGTACACAGCTAGTGGCTAATTACTTCACATAGTAATCACACCCCTGTGGACTGCACACTGGCCTGGCACATTCCATCTGACAATCAATGATGACTCAACCTGACACTGATCCTGAATGTCTGGAGATTCAACCGTGAAAAGCATATCAGCCTGAGATTGTTCACCTGGAAGTGTTACAATGTGTGCATCCCTACCCACACACACCACCAATGCAGTTTTGTGAAGAAACACATTCAAGCAGCTAAAATGAATACCCACTTGCTAAATGCAACAAGAGGACAGTGCCATGTCACCCAACCCATCCCCAGCACCGCCACACAACACACCGTGCCATTTCATGCTATGTGCAGGTAAACAAAGTAATCCCCACAACATGACAAGTGTCGCGATGTACAGTGTCCCCAATTGAAACTTGCTACAACTGAAATGCTCACTGTAATGCAGGACCAACAACAAACTTGAGCAGGTACTACCATTGACATGACTTCACTAATGTAATAAATCAGTAGTCTCACCACGTGGAAATGCCTGCACTCCCACCACTTCCAACTGTACAGTGTTGGCGCCATGTAGAGTTGTAGGTGCACTGCTGCCAACAAGGACCCCATCTCCAGACTAGAGGGCCTTGTGTAGACATGAGGAAGGGACCTGCAAATTGGGAGGCAGACACAGATGATGAGTTACACATCAATGCAACATGCAGTGTACATCACAACAGCAATATGCACTAGGAATGTATACACAGTATTGACTAGACTACCCACACATATAGTGGGAGTCCAATGTCACCATGTACTTCAATGTCACTTGGGCACACCCTTTGCAAGCCCATGGAAACGGGAAGCAGGAGGGGTGTGTGTGACTCAAACCCAGGCATCTGAACCTAATACATGACAAGCCTGCATGTGCCCAGCCACAATGCAGCGTATGCCCACAGGAACCACGGAAGCCAAGAAATTGTCCCAAAAAAATTGGGAAAAATATAAAAATAAAAATAAAAATAAAAATAAAAATAAAAAAAAAATCAAAAATGGCCATTAATGGGCCCGGGGGGGTTGGGGAGGCCACCCAGGAGGTCCGAGGACAAGGTGCACACCAAAACCCACCTGTGTGGATCCTGGGAAAAAAAAACACCTCCATGGGCTCATGGCCCACACGGCTACCCTATTGTGGGAGTATCACTGCTGTCGCTATTATCACCCTGTGCAGCTGCATCCGGAGGTGGTTGCACTATGGGAGGCAGCCCACGCAAGGCTCTACTCTGTTCCTCCATGGCTGCAAGCATGCGGGTGTGGTAGGTCTCGTTCTGGAGGATGAGGGTGCGGAGGTCCCCATGCAACAACTCAAGGGATGCCCGGACCTCCGCCCTCGTTGCTTGCATCTCAGCTGAGAGCGTACGGGTGAGACGCTCCAGCTGCTGTTCTGTCCTTTGGTGTGTTGAATCCTCAAGCTCAACAAGAGTCGTCCTGAGTTGATGTAGCTCCTGCCTCAGGGCTTCCCTGTGGCCCTGGGACTCTATGGAGATGGCCTCCTGCAGAGTCGCCAGTGCCGCCTGCCTGTCCCTGTTGGACGCCAACATGTCCTCCCTGTGTGACTGGCAGATGGAGTCGGTTGCCTGCTCTAGTCGCTCCATCAGCCTTTCAGGGGGGACAATGGAAGTGGCCACCCTATCCATGGCCTGAGCCATCATCTCGGATGATGCTGCCTGTTGGGTAGCCATACCGTAAATGGATTGCTCCCATGCGGTATTGCCAGGTGGCGTACGGCCACCACGTCGGCGGGCACCACACCTATCTGGGGCAAGGCGGACTGCGCCTTGCTGTGCCGGCACTGCCTGAGGCTGCAGGACTGCATTCCCCCTCTGATCTGCTTTCCCCCTCTGATCTGCTGGCCCAGGAACAGGATCAGATGTCGCGGAGTGTGACCCTGCATCCGTAACCACCAAAGGCCTAGCTGCCAACACTGACATCCCCATTGAGGGTACTGACCCTGGTGCAGGTGGGTGGGACAGAACAGAATCCCTCCCTGGAACACTCACCTGCGACGGCACGTAGGTCTCATCATCCGAATCAACAGCTGAGTACAGCTCGGGGGAGGTGCAGCCAGAGACACCCCTTGAGAGCACGACCTGCAGCACTTGTGGGTTCTCACCCACCAGCACACCACGTCCCTCACTGGTGGATGGTCGGCCCTCGGACCCCTCCTGGCTCTGCACCATCTCCACAACCCCAGCAGTATCAGGTGCGTCTTCCCCTGCAAAGACATAATAACAAAGCAATGGAAACAGCCATTAGCACCATGGCACACAATGAGGGCTGAGAAGCAAGAGAACCAGTACTTGATTGACACATGTCCCACATGACTAAGACCCTCCCATGCATGCACCCTCACTGCGTATGAAGGGCAGGCAAATGGCACACACTGATGACACAAAGATGGAAGAAGAACACATTTTCTGCATGCTGCCTGGCAGTGGCATCACACATTGGCCTGTGATTGCCAGGTGACACCCACATGCCATCACACAGATGGCATGTACCATTGCTATTGAGTGAAGATGGAGAGGAGGGCAGCACTTATTCATTCAGTCCAGTTCCCGCATGCAATAGCTTTTCTAATTCAAACAGGTCTGATTTTTCACCTGGAGCTGCCAGTCCAATATGGTCCAATTGCACAGGGACATGTGTGAACATATGATATCCAGGTAACAAAGTCACTCCACTTTACCATAGCCATGCCAGACATGTGACTAGAGGACTGAGGAATGCCTAGTATGAGTGGTGGAATGCAAACAATCTGTCTGAATGAACATAGAAAAATAAGCAACAATTTTGTGGCAAGGTGACACTTCAAGGGCAACTGGGGTGCTGTTGGGCTAGATGTCTACTGTTGGCAGAAGGGATACTGCAATGGCCATATGCAGCTGCGCAGGATGTATTGCATGAAGCACATGGCTGACCCATACGACTCAGGCGCACACACTCTCACCTGGCACACAAAAAGATGCCCTCACACACACACCATGCACATGGATGACACACACATGCATGTGCACTCACCGGACAATGCCTCGTAATCAGGCAGATCTCCCACGCCTTGGATCTGTTCCTCCGTGACGTAGGTCGCAGCGACTGACTCATGTGGAGTGAGTTCCATGTCTAATACTGGAGACCCACCTCCAGTCACTAGAGTTGCGGCATGACTTGAGGCCAGCTTCTTCTTTGCCCTGCGCTTTAGGTCATTCCAGCGCTTATAGCAATCATTGGCTGTGCGCCTCACGATTCCAAGGGCACTTACGATGTCCGCAACGGTCTGCCAGTGTGCCTGGCGTTGTGCAGGTGTGGTCTTGGATCCTGCAACAATGACCATCTCGTTATCATGTCCGGACACATACTCGACAAGTGCATTCAGTTCGTCATCCGTGAAGCTGGGCTTCCTCGACGGGCCGGACTGTGTAGCTGTGTCTGGGGCATCAGCCTGTGCCGGACGAGCACTCTTCCTCTTCCGCTTGGAAGGTGGTGGTGATCCTGAGTGTCCTGCGCCGCTCTGGACACTAGGGGCAGGAGCCCTGGTGGGCTCTGTATCAGGTGTGTGGAATTGCACACTCAGCATGGGAGTTGGTGCAGGCATTGGCTCAAGTGTAATGGTGTCAGGGGGAATGTCAGCAGGATGGACTAGGACGACACTGTCCTGGCTGGGTGTGTGAGAGCTGGGGTGGATGGAGCCGCAGCTGCCCCTGCAGCCTCTCCGCCCTGCCTACTTGGGGCAGCAGATGACCTTGCTGCCCCAGATCCACGTGGCATGATGGCATCAACGTGCACCAGCGCACGTGTCATAGCCCTGCTGACCTGGAAGTCAGCCATGGAGTCAGCCAGGTCTGGTGCCACAATGGGCTGGTCCAACAAGGGCTGAGCATGGATGTTGTCAGCCACATCAGCCTCAACGGGAGGGGGGGGATTATGGGTGCCCTTGACTGGTCCTCCACACATGGGGGGACAGGCTCACCCTGCAAGTTATGACCACGTCCCCTACCGGATCCACCACGGCCACCACTTGTGGCTCTTCCACCTTTGCCACCCTTACGGAATCCTCGCCTCCCAGCCGTGGCACTGATATTAATGTGCGTATGGGAGTGGCTGTAGACTATTGTCCTGGGCAATTGGGGGTCAAAGGGGTTGGGTACCAGATGGTAATTGTACCCTAGTGCTCTAGCAAGGCTGAATGTAACCCCTGGGGAAAGATGACGGGTCACGCAACGCACAGGAGGCCCAAAAAAGGGAGATGACATGCACGCAACCCCTCCTAGACCACGTGTGCAGAAAGAAAAACCTGCACTACGCTGTGGCACCCAGTAACACAAGAATGAACGTATGCGTGTCACACGCAGCCTAGAATGACCTCTGAAGGGGTAGGCTACACACGGGGCAAGCACAGATGTTAGATACGTGCGTGACTCACCGTCTGCCAGGTAAAAGAGCGTGAAAAATGAGCGCGTTTGGTTGGCAACACCCCCACCAAAAGAAGATATGTACGCTGTCTGAGGAGACAGGACAACAGTAGAAGGGAACATTGTTTGAGGGAACAGGCCCAGGTAAACCAGTACAAGAGAAAAAAGAGAAAAAGCTGTCAGAGGTAACAGGGAGTATGAACTGGAAACGCCGTGAAGTAAATCGCATGTGAAATGACAAGAAGTACAGAAGTCACCCACTCGCTCTCCACGAAAAGCACGTACAAGGAATTGGTGTTCTACACGTACCTTATATGCAGGCCCACACGTACAGCGTCACTTACGTGGCATGTACGTGCTAGGCCCATTCCCACCAATTACACGCTTTGACACTTCTGCGTGTAGGTCCATTTTCACCAATAACACGCTTTGACACTTCTGCGTGTAGGTCCATTTTCACCAATTACACGCTTTGAAACTTCTGCGTGTAGGTCCATTTTCACCAATTACACGCTTTGACACTTCTGCGTGTAGGTCCATTTTCACCAATTACACGCTTTGTAACTTCTGCGTGTAGGGCTATTTCCACCAATAACACGCTTTGAGACTCGGACATGTCACGCAACTTATTCCTACGCGTGCACGTGACTTCATAGACGCGCATACGCTGGTGACGCGTTTACACGCTAAGGGCCTTTCATCGATTTACACGCAGACGTGTGGGATTTTCACATGCAAAATCCCTCCGTATCAAGCTGTCCACGCGTACACACACGAAAGACCACGCTCCTGCCCAGGAGGCCAAATTACTGCCCCCCAGAGCCCTGAGCACGCTCCCACCTGCCATCTGCTGCTGCCTGACTGCCTGCTGCCCACGTGCCCTGCCATTTGCTGCCTGCACATCAGCCAGGGGTGCTGTTGCTGTGACCACCCCTGCTGGAACCAAAGGCTCCCGACTGCTTTTCCGTCACCCCACAGCCCAGCCCCAGGACCCAGTTGCCCACCCACTCCTGCCTCTGGGGTTGCCATGTCGGGCACTACAACATCTGGCACCAGTGGCAACCCCCGGCCAAGGAGGCAGAGGGGCACCACCTTCAGTGCCAGGGAAGTTGGTGTCCTGGTGGAGCATGTCCTGGGGCAGTATGATGCCCTCTTCGGAAGGTTGCGCGCCGACAAGGAAGGACGGACTCGGATCTGGATGGACATCGTGACTGCCATCAACGCGGAGGAGGTGGCAGTCCGCGACTACGAACGTGTCAGGAAGCGCTGGGAGGACTTCAGGTCCAGGACCCTCAACAAGGCCTGGCGCCTCATGATGGCAGCAGATGCTAAGGGGCGGGCGGGGCCACTTGTCGGAAGATCAGATGAGTGTCCTGGAACGCATATCCCCAGCGCTCCACATCCAGGTCCTTGAGAAGCAGACTCGTCTGGAGTCGAGCGGTAAGTGTACATGCATTCTGATTGTAAGCTGTGCGTGTGGTGGTGTGCCAGGAGTGTGCAGGTTGAACATGTATTTTTATGTGGCCAAGTAGGGGGTGTGTACAGGGCTGTGAGGGTGACACATGCGAGGGGTCTCATGTGTGACACATGGATGGTGCTTGTGTGTGTTGCCTTGCATGGCACAGGATGTGGAGGTATGATTGTCAGGTGTGACATGGATGTCAATCGAGACACTGCAACAGTTGGCGGAGGTGTACACATGCATGCAGGTTTGGTGCTGTGTGCGCATGTGTAGTGTACTCCCTATGTTGCATGTGATGTGTGGATGACCTTTGGCTGCCCATGCTGTTGTATGTGAATGGATGGTGCTGGCTGTTGCATTATGGCTGTGGTATGGCTCATGTGTGCAAGTTGAAATGACATGTGTGTTGGGGATTGTGATGCCATGTGTGAGGTTTACCAATGCCACTCATGTATAACTGTCATGTGTGTATGAGTCCATTTTACAGTGCCCTGATGCCTGTGTTTTCTTTCTCCCTGTCTGCAGCGTCAACTGATGAAGAGGGCGGAGAAGGTGCTGTGGAGCACAGCGGCAGGGGTCGCACCACCAGCCGGAGACGCAAGGCCCGGATCCCCTCCTAAATTGTGATCTCGTTGGGGAGTGAGGAGTCTGGTGCCACCTCCCAGGCCGCAGCTGGCGAGGGGAGGTCCAAGAGGCGGAGGTCGGAGTTGGACTCCTCGGCAGCAGAAGGGGCAGCTGGGACGCCACAGGGCCCAACGGGGGAAGATGGCACGGAGTCATCCCGGTTGGTGGGGGCCTGGTGGAGGGTGCCCCTGCACTGCTGGGGGGTGGGGGTGGTGGGAGACATGAGTGGGGGGCTGGTGGAGGCTGCCCCTGCACTGCTGGGGGGTGGGGGTGATAGGGGACATGGGTGGGGGCCTGGTGGAGGCTGCCCCTGCACTGCTGGGGGGTGGGGGTGATAGGGGACATTAGTGGGGGCCTGGTGGAGGCTGCCCCTGCACTGCTGGGGGGTGGGGGTGATAGGGGACATGGGTGGGGGCCTGGTGGAGGCTGCCCCTGCACTGCTGGGGGGTGGAGGTGGTGGGAGACATGGGTGGGGGCCTGGTGGAGGCTGCCCCTGCACTGCTGGGGGGTGGGGGTGGTGGGAGACATGTGTGGGGGCCTGGTGGAGGCTGCCCCTGCACTGCTGGGGGGTGGGGGTGGTGGGAGACATGAGTGGGGGCCTGGTGGACTCTGCCCCTGGTGGCGGGGGAGTGGGGGTGATGGGGGACATGAGTGGGGGCCTGGTGGAGGCTGCCCCTGCACTGCTGGGGGGTGGGGGTGATAGGGGACATGGGTGGGGGCCTGGTGGAGGCTGCCCCTGCACTGCTGGGGGGTGGGGGTGGTGGGAGACATGAGTGGGGGCCTGGTGGAGGCTGCCCCTGGTGGCGGGGGAGTGGGGGTGATGGGGACATGAGTGGGGGCCTGGTGGAGGCTGCCCCTGCACTGCTGGGGGTGGGGGTGATAGGGGACATGGGTGGGGGCCTGGTGGAGGCTGCCCCTGCACTGCTGGGGGGTGGGGGTGGTGGGAGACATGAGTGGGGGCCTGGTGGAGGCTGCCCCTGCACTGCTGGGGGGTGGGGGTGATAGGGGACATGGGTGGGGGCCTGATGGAGGCTGACCCTGCACTGCTGGGGGGTGGGGGTGATAGGGGACATTAGTGGGGGCCTGGTAGAGGCTGCCCCTGGTGGCGGGGGAGTGGGGGTGATAGGGGACATGGGTGGGGGCCTGGTGGAGGCTGCCCCTGCACTGCTGGGGGGTGGGGGTGGTGGGAGACATGGGTGGGGGCCTGGTGGAGGCTGCCCCTGGTGGCGGGGGAGTGGGGGTGATAGGGGACATGGGTGGGGGGCTGGTGGAGGCTGTCCCTGCACTGCTGGGGGGTGGGGGTGGTGGGAGACATGAGTGGGGGCCTGGTGGAGGCTGCCCCTGGTGGCGGGGGAGTGGGGGTGATGGGGGACATGAGTGGGGGCCTGGTGGAGGCTGCCCCTGCACTGCTGGGGGGTGGGGGTGATAGGGGACATGGGTGGGGGCCTAGTGGAGGCTGCCCCTGCACTGCTGGGGGGTGGGGGTGGTGGGAGACATGAGTGGGGGCCTGGTGGAGGCTGCCCCTGCACTGCTGGGGGGTGGGGGGTGATAGGGGACATGGGTGGGGGCCTGGTGGAGGCTGCCCCTGCACTGCTGGGGGGTGGGGGTGATAGGGGACATTAGTGGGGGCCTGATGGAGGCTGCCCCTGGTGGCGGGGGAGTGGGGGTGATAGGGGACATGGGTGGGGGCCTGGTGGAGGCTGCCCCTGCACTGCTGGGGGGTGGGGGTGGTGGGAGACATGGGTGGGGGCCTGGTGGAGGCTGCCCCTGGTGGCGGGGGAGTGGGGGTGATAGGGGACATGGGTGGGGGCCTGGTGGAGGCTGCCCCTGCACTGCTGGGGGGTGGGGGTGGTGGGAGACATGAGTGGGGGCCTGGTGGAGGCTGCCCCAGCACTGCTGGGGGGTGGGGGTGATAGGGGACATGGGTGGGGGCCTGGTGGAGGCTGCCCCTGCACTGCTGGGGGGTGGGGGTGATAGGGGACATTAGTGGGGGCCTGGTGGAGGCTGCCCCTAGTGGCTGGGGGGTGGGGGTGGTGGGAGACATGAGTGGGGGCCTGGTGGAGGCTGCCCCTGCACTGCTGGGGGGTGGGGGTGATAGGGGACATGGGTGGGGGCCTGGTGGAGGCTGCCCCTGCACTGCTGGGGGGTGGGGGTGATAGGGGACATGGGTGGGGGCCTGGTGGAGGCTGCCCCTGCACTGCTGGGGGGTGGGGGTGATAGGGGACATGGGTGGGGGCCTGGTGGAGGCTGCCCCTGCACTGCTGGGGGGTGGGGATGATAGGGGACATTAGTGGGGGCCTGGTGGAGGCTGCCCCTGGTGGCGGGGAAGTGGGGGTGATGGGGGACATGAGTGGGGGCCTGGTGGAGGCTGCCCCTGCACTGCTGGGGGGTGGGGGTGATAGGGGACATGGGTGGGGGCCTGGTGGAGGCTGCCCCTGCACTGCTGGGGGGTGGGGGTGGTGGGAGACGAGAGTGGGGGCCTGGTGGAGGCTGCCCCTGCACTGCTGGGGGGTGGGGGTGATAGGGGACATGGGTGGGGGCCTGGTGGAGGCTGCCCCTGCACTGCTGGGGGGTGGGGGTGATAGGGGACATTAGTGGGGGCCTGGTGGAGGCTGCCCCTGGTGGCGGGGGAGTGGGGGTGATAGGGGACATGGGTGGGGGCCTGGTGGAGGCTGCCCCTGCAGTGCTGGGGGGTGGGGGTGGTGGGAGACATGGGTGGTGGCCTGGTGGAGGCTGCCCCTGGTGGTGGGGGAGTGGGGGTGATAGGGGACATGGGTGGGGGCCTGGTGGAGGCTGCCCCTGCACTGCTGGGGGGTGGGGGTGTTGGGAGACATTAGTCGGGGCCTGGTGGAGGCTGCCCCTGGTGGCGGGGGAGTGGGTGTGATGGAGGACATGAGTGGGGGCCTGGTGGAGGCTGCCCCTGCACTGCTGGGGGGTGGGGGTGATAGGGGACATGGGTGGGGGCCTGGTGGAGGCTGCCCCTGCACTGCTGGGGGGTGGGGGTGGTGGGAGACATGAGTGGGGGCCTGGTGGAGGCTGCCCCAGCACTGCTGGGGGGTGGGGGTGATAGGGGACATTAGTGGGGGCCTGGTGGAGGCTGCCCCTGGTGGCTGGGGGGTGGGGGTGGTGGGAGACATGAGTGGGGGCCTGGTGGAGGCTGCCCCTGCACTGCTGGGGGGTGGGGGTGATAGGGGACATGGGTGGGGGCCTGGTGGAGGCTGCCCCTGCACTGCTGGGGGGTGGGGGTGATAGGGGACATGGGTGGGGGCCTGGTGGAGGCTGACCCTGCACTGCTGGGGGGTGGGGGTGGTGGGAGACATGGGTGGGGGCCTGGGGAGGCTGCCCCTGGTGGCGGGGGAGTGGGGGTGATGGGGGACATGAGTGGGGGCCTGGTGGAGGCTGCCCCTGCACTGCTGGGGGGTGGGGGTGGTGGGAGACATGAGTGGGGGCCTGGTGGAGGCTGCCCCTGCACTGCTGGGGGGTGGGGGTGATAGGGGACATGGGTGGGGGCCTGGTGGAGGCTGCCCCTGCACTGCTGGGGGGTGGGGGTGATAGGGGACATGGGTGGGGGCCTGGTGGAGGCTGACCCTGCACTGCTGGGGGGTGGGGGTGGTGGGAGACATGGGTTGGGGCCTGGTGGAGGCTGCCCCTGGTGGCGGGGGAGTGGGGGTGATGGGGGACATGAGTGGGGGCCTGGTGGAGGCTGCCCCTGCACTGCTGGGGGGTGGGGGTGGTGGGAGACATGAGTGGGGGCCTGGTGGAGGCTGCCCCTGCACTGCTGGGGGGTGGGGGTGATAGGGGACATGGGTGGGGGCCTGGTGGAGGCTGCCCCTGCACTGCTGGGGGGTGGGGGTGGTGGGAGACATGGGTGGGGGCCTGGTGGAGGCTGCCCCTGGTGGTGGGGGAGTGGGGGTGATAGGGGACATGAGTGGGGGCCTGGTGGAGGCTGCCCGTGCACTGCTGGGGGGTGGGGGTGATGGGAGACATGAGTGGGGGCCTGGTGGAGGCTGCCCCTGGTGGCTGGGGGTTGGGGGTGGTGGGAGACATGAGTGGGGGCCTGGTGGAGGCTCCCCCTGGTGGCTGGGGGGTGGGGGTGGTGGGAGACATGAGTGGGGGCCTGGTGGAGGCTGCCCCTGGTGGCGGGGGAGTGGGGGTGATGGGGGACATGAGTGGGGGCCTGGTGGAGGCTGCCATTGCACTGCTGGGGGGTGGGGGTGATAGGGGACATGGGTGGGGGCCTGGTGGAGGCTGCCCCTGCACTGCTGGGGGGTGGGGGTGGTGGGAGACATGAGTGGGGGCCTGGTGGAGGCTGCCCCTGCACTGCTGGGGGGTGGGGGTGATAGGGGACATGGGTGGGGGCCTGGTGGAGGCTGCCCCTGCACTGCTGGGGGGTGGGGGTGATAGGGGACATTAGTGGGGGCCTGGTGGAGGCTGCCCCTGGTGGCTGGCGGGTGGGGGTGGTGGGAGACATGAGTGGGGGCCTGGTGGAGGCTGCCCCTGCACTGCTGGGGGGTGGGGGTGATAGGGGACATGGGTGGGGGCCTGGTGGAGGCTGCCCCTGCACTGCTGTGGAGTGGGGGTGATGGGGGACATGAGTGGGGGCCTGGTGGAGGCTGCCCCTGCACTGCTGGGGGGTGGGGGTGGTGGGAGACATGAGTGGGGGCCTGGTGGAGGCTGCCCCTGCACTGCTGGGGGGTGGGGGTGATAGGGGACATGGGTGGGGGCCTGGTGGAGGCTGCCCCTGCACTGCTGGGGGGTGGGGTGGTGGGAGACATGGGTGGGGGCCTGGTGGAGGCTGCCCCTGGTGGCGGGGGAGTGGGGGTGATAGGGGACATGAGTGGGGGCCTGGTAGAGGCTGCCCCTGCACTGCTGGGGGGCGGGGGTGGTGGGAGACATGAGTGGGGGCCTGGTGGAGGCTGCCCCTGGTGGCTGGGGGGTGGGGGTGGTGGGAGACATGAGTGGGGGCCTGGTGGAGGCTGCCCCTGGTGGCTGGGGGGTGGGGGTGGTCGGAGACATGAGTGGGGGCCTGGTGGAGGCTGCCCCTGCACTGCTGGGGGGTGGGGGTGGTGGAAGACATGAGTGGGGGCCTGGTGGAGGCTGCCCCTGGTGGCTGGGGGGTGGGGGTGGTGGGAGACATGAGTGGGGGTCTGGTGGAGGCTGCCCCTGGTGGCTAGGGGGTGGGGGTGGTGGGAGACATGAGTGGGGGCCTGGTGGAGGCTGCCCCTGCACTGCTGGGGGGTGGGGGTGGTGGGAGACATGGTTGGGGGCCTGGTGGAGGCTGCCCCTGGTGGCGGGGGGGTGGGGGTGGTGGGAGACATGGGTGGGGGCCTGGTGGAGGCTGCCCCTGGTGGCGGGGGAGTGGGGGTGATAGGGGACATTAGTGGGGGCCTGGTGGAGGCTGCCCCTGGTGGCTGGGGGGTGGGGGTGGTGGGAGACATGAGTGGGGGCCTGGTGGAGGAAGCCCCTGCACTGCTGGGGGTGGGGGTGATAGGGGACATGGGTGGGGGCCTGGTGGAGGCTGCCCCTGCACTGCTGGGGGGTGGGGCTGGTGGGAGACATGAGTGGGGGCATGGTGGAGGCTGCCCCTGCACTGCTGGGGGGTGGGGGTGATAGGGGACATGGGTGGGGGCCTGGTGGAGGCTGCCCCTGGTGGCTGGGGGGTGGGGGTGGTGGGAGACATGAGTGGGGGCCTGGTGGAGGCTGCCCCTGCACTGCTGGGGGGTGGGGGTGCAGGGGGACATGAGCAGGTGTGCAGGGTAGTCCCCTGTTTTGTGGGCTGCCTGCAGGGGCCGTGGAGGGTGTACAGGGAACACCTGTGAGGAGCCACCCAGCCTAATCGCGTGTGTGACTTCCCACGCACCCCTGTAATACACGTACCCAGCCAAATCGCGTGTGAGAATTCCCGTGCACCCCTGTAATACACGTACCTGGCCAAATCGCATGTGAGAATTCCCGCGCACCCCTGTAATACACGTACCCAGCCGAATCGCGTGTGAAACTTCCTGTGTACCCCTGTAATTCACGTACCCAGCCAAATCGCGTGTGATAATTCCTGCGTACCCCTGTGATACACGTGCCCTGCCTAATCTCGTGTAGAACCTCACGCGTACCCCTGTAATACACGTACCCTGGCCAATCGCGTGTTAAACTTCCCGCGTACCCCTGTAATACACGTACCCTGGCTAATCGCGTGTATAACTTCACGCATACCCCTGATATGCACGTTACCCGCTTTGCGTTCCTTGTTTGGCAGCCCTGTAAACTGGTCCAGGGTTAGCGCAGCCCTTTGCGATGATTTAGCGATTTTGATGGCTTTTCCTTGCGCGAGGGCGTTCTTGGGGGCGTTACTGGCGCTGCTGCAGGGTCGCTGCGATACTCTGCGCAACGGCTGGTTTGGGAGCCTAAAATCCATGAATACGCTGTGCGCGGAAATCGGTTTTAGCGCACGTGCCTGGCGCAGACAATCGCACGCGGACACTCTGCGACAGCCGCTTGCGACACTTTTCTGCGAAATTCTATGAATTACCCTGATAGTGTGAAAAGGAAACTACATATCGCATATCGGGCAGCGTCTTCAGGTACAGTTGAAAGAAGCAATAGGTCTGTTGTGGATATTTTAAAGACATTTGTGGCAGAAGCAGGTTCCAGCTGGGATTTACGTTTACCGTTGGTTTTGATGGCAATCAGGTCAACTCCTGCCAAAGCAACAGGTGTTAGCCCCCATGAGGTCTTAACAGGTAGGAAAATGGTGTTACCACAACACCTACTATATAGAACACAGGAGCAGACACTTGTGAGTGCATCCACAGTTCATTAATATATTGATGAACTGAGGAGGCATTTGCAACATGCATTAGCTTTTGTGCAGAGAAATCTGGAGAGAGCTGCTGACAGTGCAAAGTCTTATTATGACAAAAAGACATCAGTAAAGGAATACAGTGTAGGGGATCATGTGTACAAGTTTCATTTTGGAAAAAGTAAACAGAAAAATTCTAAATTTCTAGCAGCCTGGCAGGGGCCATTTCGAATTATAGGTATATAATTTCGAATATATTCGGTCTCTCCTGTAGTTTATAAAATTTTGAAAAATGAAGGTGAAACGGCAATAGAGCAGTTTGTCCATGTAAATCAAATCAAACCATGCCATCCTAGACATGAGATCAGGCAGCTTGAGCATGTAGAAACAGATAAAGTCCCTTGAACACAAAAAGAGAAAATAAATGGGTACAATCAGGAGGCAGTGACAAAGAAGTTAAAAAGTTGATTGTTATAATGGCACATAAACACTGTGATATATGTAAACATATATAATAAATAAATAAATAAATAAATAAATATATATATATATATATAATGGAAGCTCATGGTCGGTGTGCAGAGAGAAAATGTATTAAATATTGAATGCTGTTTTGTATGTGCTTGTTTTCTTTTTAACTTGTGTTTAATTTCAGAAAAAAAAAAAACGAAATATTTTTACCAAGCATGTTTTATTTTTGGCAAAAGGGTGAAGTTAGTATTGTGCTATGTACTTAATTTGTTTATTTTCTATTTGATTTAGAAAATTAACATTATTTGGTCGGAGGTTCCGGGATCAGAGCCCACGGGTGACGATGGAGTCCTGGAGCCCACGTGGACGGATTCCGGGAAAGCCCCAAAGAGGGGTGAAAACCAAGGCTGCAAAGCGATCAGCATTGAAGATGATACCGATGATATGGTTAATGATGATGATATTTGGAGGGATCTTCAAGAATTCAGAAGCACAGGTTGTCATTGAACCTGGACCAGCATCTGGTATTGCGGTGGAAGAGGCACCAGGATTCATCATGAGTGATAGAAGGATGATTTTCCAAAATATATACATACCATTGAATCCTGAGATTTTGATTGAAAAACACTTGAACAATACCGGAATTAAGATCGAACAGACTAAAGAGTGGCTGGAAATAAGAAAAGAGGACACTAAGCAGTCAATAAGAGATATATTAATGCAATTGGAAAAAACATTCGTGAATTCAGCAGACATTAAGAAGAAGAGAGGAAAGAGAGGTGCGGTGATGCTCGCGATATCATTGGTAATGTCTATAGTTGGAGCCATAATAGGTACCACAATATCAACAGCCAATTCTATTTCGGTAGGAACACTGAGTACTAAAGCGCAACAACTGAGTATTGACCTAGAAATAATACAAAAAAACATTAGATGGAATTAGAGGGGGACTGGATGAACAAGTAAGATTCATAAATGAAACTGCAATCATTCTAAATGAACAAGCGGATGTAATGCAATGGGCGACTAAAATAATACTTAAGCATGATAGAACTTTAAATGAAATATTGAACATAATGAGTCCTGTTGATAGACTATTAACGAATTATATGAGAGAAGTTCAAACTGCAGTTTCACAATTGATTCAAGGACATATCCCCTTGTATTTTGTTTCGCAGGATATTATTCGTCAAATGATAGAAAGATTGACCAGGAGGGAAATTGATATAATACAGGTCAAAATTGCGTTCGAAATGGGTAATGCAATGCCGTTATATGTGGACTTGGAAAGACTAGGGATCGGATTTTTGCTATGCATCCCATATGTAGCCCCTGAACTTATTTACCAAACGAAGTGGGTACACAACGTGGGATTTTGGCAAGAGGACACATTTATTAAGATTAAGACTCCAGAAGTGCTGGCATTTCAGTCATGGGAACCTGAAGTTTATTTAATACCAAACCTGGAAACATGTGTAAAATTTAAAGAACAAAATTATATGTGTCCAGGTAAACCGTTTGTTCCTGATGCCACAGATGCTATTTGTGGTTTGAAATCTGACCCAAGTATATCAGAACGATGTGAAGTGATTATTAGCAATATGGGGAGTGAAGAAATGGCACAGGCTAAGATGGTCAGAGGTAAATGGTTGGTCAGCACCTGTTTAAAGTACATGACGGTAGTACATTTAAACCATGGAACATACGTGGTTAAACAGGTGAAATATAACGTTTTTTATTTACAGGTTCCAAAGGATACAATTGTGTCAATTGGGGGGTTAGCATTGTTTCATGTAACAAATGATGTTTGGGAAAGCCAAGTGGAAAATATCGATTTATTTCAAAGGGATACTTTTCCAATAGATCCGGATGTGGAATATTTATTGAATCACAAAGAAAGACATGTTATAAAAATGAATTTGAGAAAAAAACAATATTACAATTAGTAATCTGGGGATAATAGAAGTGGAAAGATTTAATTGGGGAACCTGGGGGGAACACTCAATAGTGGGTTTGGCTGTCCTGGTGATAATCATGGGTGGATGGTTGATTGTGCTATCAGTAAAAATGAAAATGTTACTGATTTTACTAGCTACGTCAGGAAGAGAAAGATATCCCAATACACATGCATTTTAAAAGAAAAAAAAGAACAAGTTATTTTTAGGAATTGGCTTGGATTGTAGCCAAGTTCTAAAAACAAAAGGAGGGTATATGTAAGGATATTTGGCGTGTTACAGCACAGAATACAGCACTACTGCACAGGTAGCAATTATTTTTTTGATGCAGCACCACCACATGGGTGTGGTGCATTGCTATATGTGTTGCCAGATTAACATGGACATATAAGTAAAGACAGGCTATTCAGTCAAAAACGATTTTAACATATAAGATGCAAATCTATTTTTACAGTTAAAAGCACACGTGCACACTCAAAAATGCACACTATTTTTCACCTGAAATGCCTATGTTGCAAGAGACACATTTGAAAATTAATAACTAACATTATTAATAAATAACTTGACTAATAAAACTGCATTTAACATAATCCACTAATAAAAATGTGTCTCCACTGCAGAATTAGGCCTACTCTGAAAGTGAACTTTTAAACGCACATTCATTTTTTTCTTTTTCTCTGCTGCTCTGTCCACATAACTACAGGAAGCAAAAGGGCTCGAAGGAACAGGAAATCAGTTGGTTACAAATAATTACTGTAGAAATGAGCCATTGTGTAGTGAGAGAGGAGATGGCATGATTGATTTCTGATTGGAGCAGCGTCATAGCAAGTATCATGCTAGAGGCAGTGATGAGAGTTTTGCTGGGGGAGCTTGAAGAAAGGGGGAGGACAGTCGGGATTTGGCAGAGCTGGGAGAAGGACCTGTTTCCTGGCTGAAGCATTCCTGCTGCAAAAGCTGAGAATTCCAGGCAATAACCCCGGTTTGAGAACGAAAGACGCTTGTTTTCACTGGAGTTAATCTTCAAGGGAGCCAAATTCAGAAAGAGAACAGCTGAAGAAAACTCATGCTGAACAGATAAGGTAATTACAGAAGTGTGGGGGCTGAGTGTGTACGAGAATATTCAGTCAGTGTAGGAAAGGAGATTCCTGTGCTTTAATCACATGTTTAATGTTGCAAATTGAGTTCTTGTCTCTGCCACTCTCTTTTCAGTGTATCACAGACAATGCTGTTACTGTGCTATTTTATTTATTTCTGTAAAGAGTGAGATCGTGTTTAAATGCAACTTTTATAATACACAAAAATATTTGAAAGCAGACGGGTGGTGTGTTTTATATTTACCAATACAGTGCTGATGATGTGGGGAGATGTTTAGACAGTGCAATTGTCATTTTCAAGGTAGCTAAACGTCAAATTTGCTGCAGCCGGGTGCACAATGTAATTCAGTATGAGCAATTATAACTAACTGTGTGTGTTGTAGTTTGTCGGAGGTCTATGAGTCGGCAAAAAGGGAGGCCCGGGACATAGTTCACTACCGTATATAAGATAGTGAAAATACCACATGATAGCTCGCTGCCGTAGATAAGACAGAGAGAAATTGCCCATGGTGGCACACTAAAAATGAAAATGTGGTGTTCCTGAAATGCAAGCCTGAGGTCTCTCTAGTGATTACACGAAAAATCTAAGCAAAAATAAGGGGTTCTGGATATTGGGGCCACAAATAAAACAAGGGAATTATGCTCACCAAAATACCACCAACCATGCATACCAACCACGCATACCAAATACGCATGTCTGTGTGCTGAAATAATGCATGTCCACTGTATTATTGTTGTACATGTCCCAATCTGAATACAAGGAGTGATTGTTGCTAAGTTATTTTTCGGCGGTAAGAAACTACTGTCAGGCCCCAAATCTCCACAAAATACCCTACAGTACTTAAGAGGGTCCTCCCTATGATCCCGGAAGTTATGCGCCCTCCCGTGGTGGCTGCATTAGTCCTTTCACGGTTGGACTATTGCAACTCCCTGTACCTTTCTCAGCCGGTGGGCCTTCTCCAACGACTTCAACGTATGCAGAACCTGGCAGCTAGACTAGCCACTGGTTCTCCTTATGGCGCGCATATCTCGCCAGTGCTCCGCCAACTCCACTGGCTTCCAGTGGCTCAGAGAGTTAAGTTCAAGTCGCTGTGTATTGTCCACCGGGCAATTCAGGGTCTAGGAGCTGAATTCCTTCAAACCAAATGTTTCCGATATTTCCCGGAACGTAATCTCTGCTCCTCGTCCACCAATCTACTTGTGGTTCACAGGTACAACCGGGAAAGACTTGGTGGCAGAGCTTTTTCCATTGCTGCGGCCAAGCTGTGGAATACCCTCCCATTGCTACTCAAGTCTACCTCTAATCATCTGGCCTTCATGAAAGCTCTGAAAAACACTCTATTCTAGTTCTTTGGCTTTTCACTGATTTTCTTGTTCGGTAGCTTCCTCACCAGCGCCATGATGCCTTTGGGAGACCGTGCGCTCTAAAAGTCCAGGTAACATAACATAACTTGTGGTTTAGAAGTGGGCTTTGAGTAAGCTGAAAAGTCTAACATTAGAGCTGCCTGGTGACTATGTAAAACCATGCAAATGTTATGCTTTGTCCATGTCCCTTATCCTGTGATGTCCAGATTCAGATGTCTGTACCCATCACTAGATGAGATGTATGTGTTGACCAGAAGATCTGCGACCATCAACCCTAAGGCTACCTCAATTACAAGCAGCTGAAAACCATAATGCCGACTGTGTGGAATTTAACCTTATACATTTTGGAGCGTCTGTATGAACAGTGCAACACAGTATCACATGGTCTCTTTTCTGGACTCACATTTCAAAGTCAATGTTGCTTTTAAACAGCATGTCTGTGAGGATAAGGACAATGCATGGGATTATCATTTACACGAGAACACTTTAGCCATATGTAAGCATGCACTAAAGACATATTTACGAGCCTGGATTGGAACAAGAAGAGTGGCCAGAGATCAAAAACTCAGTGTGGGACTCCACCATTACAAAGACTCCTGATACTAATTCAGGTGGCAGCATGATGTGCTTTCAGAAAATAGAAACATTTAAGAGGCTGTGAGGCACACTACTCCCGTTTGGCTCGCTGTATTTATTGGGGTCTCCAAAAGAATACTTCAAGACCTGTGCAGACCTATTTGTTGATGCCTTTGTTTTCACCACCCAACATATTCACAGTGATGCAAATCCACAGCAATTCTGGCTTGGCAAGTTGCTGGTTTGACCATATACACATGTTCAATTTGCTGTGGAAATTTCAAGCTGACCAAAACAAGTGTGCAGCGTGAACAGGTTGTAGCACTACTGGGAATATTGACTCGGACCAAGACGGACGTCTCAATTACAGTCATGTGAGAGGGCTTTCTTTCATAAACATTTACACACATCTTATTGTAAACGACTATGGCAGAAGGACAATCCTGGCCCATATCTTGGGAAGACAAAACAACATATTCTTGAGATGATAAACATATGTTCACAAGTCAATTATGCACGTTGATGGGAATGGGAAAGTTAATGGAAACATTGGCTCTCAATGTATTGTTTGAGTGGTTTGCAAATGTACATATTTTGCTGTTCTTGGCTCTGAAATGTCTAGGTTCTCCCTTAATTTATTTGGCTAAGACGTTTTCTGAGTTCCAGTACTGTGCTCAAATTCTGATGGTTCTGACCAATGTATTTGCCTCATTCAACCAGGAGAACAACACTCTGAGACCTAATGTGTTCTCACAAAGTAGAGGTTATGGAAACAATATAGTTGGCTCCATACACTGGAGGAGCCACTCTCTGAATCCAAACTGCCACACTCACAACCTGGAGTTTCTTCCTCAACACCTTTGCTTCTACCAGAAATCAGAAACATTCTCTGAAACTTACTATTACACTCACCCTCTGGAGGGTGTGCCTCAATTTATTGACTTTATTGACTGTCATTTTCTTCATTTCATATCACTCTGTCTCACATGACTTGCCAAAATGACACCTCTCTCTTTCATCTCATTCCATCAACTGGATGCTGTGCTGCTGGTTATGAAACAGGTACCCTGCTAGTGCCATTTGGTCATGCTATGTTGGGACAGTCATGGAGTGTGGGAAGATGGTTTGGCTGTCCCGGGACTTTGATGGCGCTTGACCAGCTATGAGCCGGAGTGTCATGTGAAACACTCTGGAAGTCAATGGCGCTGCTAGAGGAGGAACCTGCTCTAACATGGGCTGTGGCAGTTGATGCTCACTCCTTCAGTTCCATTTTGAAAAATCCTGCAGTGCTTGCACATTGATGAGGCACTGAAGGCGCCCTTACCTAAGTTACCCCAATTCATTGGCTTCTGGCAGACCCTGCCTATTACAGTGCCTTCCTTCCCCTGGCAGAAACACCCTCTGGCAAGCTGAGGTAGTCCCACACACATGACCAGATGAGTGGTAAAGACATGGGTGGTGATGAATTCTGTCCTGCCTTCACCCTTTCATTAAAAGTCGAGCCCAACTGGTGCACTCCACATGGGCAGGCAATGGTGCAGAGAGCCCACTCTATTCCTTCTTAGCTATCTGCTCGTGGCCCATCACTGGCTCCTCTGCCTTCAGCACTTCAGTATCTTTCAGCAGTACTACCACCTCTTGTTCCCCCTTCCAGTCTTTCTCATACGCCTTTGTGGCTTCCCTCTCTACTACTCCTGGCGTACTGCCTCTTCCTCACAAACTCAATGTTGAAGGCACTTGCCCACCTTCTGCAGATATATCCCAAGAAACTCTGCATCTATACCTACCCCTTTTTGCATTGTTTTCACTTTTGTCATTGCCCTTTGTCCTCTTTGTTGTCTCAAAGGGATTGACAGTTGGCCTCATGCCTCAGGTGTCACTTGAGGGCTCTTTGTACTGATGTCCCCTCCTGGCGCAGGTGATGCTTTTGTCGGTAGACATATAACTCATATAAACCTATATATTATAGTTTTGATACAGATTAGAACCCAATTGGTGCTCCCATGGCCGATGCCATGCAAGGCAAGTATTGACTATAACTGGCAAATCAATGTTCTGGGGCCTGTCCTTAGAGAATACAAATTTCAAATGGACACTATTGGCCAACAAGCTGTACTGGTTATTAAACCACCTTCAACAAGTAGTAATTAAACAGTAGTGCCTGGCAGCTATGAAGAGGAAAATTACACCAGGGACACATGCAGACCCTTAATCAAAAGGAAAAACTAGCTTTAATATTCAATCAAAACCAGCACTAAGGTGACCTGCAGGCTTCAGGTGGCCTCAAGACCCAAGGCATGAAAGGGTTTAAAGAGGCATCTAGCCCCAAGAAGTTGAATGCAGGTCCTAACCCGGTTATTGAAGGGCATCCTCTAGGGGATCGTCCCGGGGCATTAAGTAGTATCAGACACCTGTGACAGAACAATGTGGGTGACAGAATTGAGGAGGGCACTACAAACCCATTTAAAATAAAGGAGCTGGGGTTAAATCTGCCCATAAACTGAACTGCAGTGACATGTATTGTGCTTGTCTTTCCAAGTCAGCCATACATAAATTGGCATCTGGTATGAGATGAAGACCAGGCCATGTTACTAAAAGCACAGTGTGATACAAACACTTTTACATTTGGTACAATGCACACCGAAAGAGTTACTTTTGCTGCTTTTGCAATGTTAAAAAGCAGTACATTATAGTTGTTTTTTCAATACTTTGAGATGGGTGCCAGGGACTTTCAGCCCGGTACATTACTATCCTCTTCTATAAACATAGCTGTTCATTGCTATATGAGCGTTTTCCAGGATGAGCACTGATGTTCTAGTAAACAAAAAACAATCCGATAAGAAGGCACTGCAAAGAACAACAGTCTTTTCTGTAGATTACATGGGATCAATGTAGTCTGCAGAATCTTTTGTTGGAATGATTCCTAATGGTGAATGACGCTTGTGTCCTTGGCTAATATTTACACTAAATGTGTGCTGTGCGCTGAAACACTTGTTGGAATGATTCCTAGTGGCGCATGACACAAAAAAGATGTGTTTTGCTGATATTTTTGTTTAGAAAGAGTTTCAGTGCTGGACAAGGTTTGGGTATTGGAGTTGTGGAAGGGACAGCCCAAAAAAGCATAAATAGAGTCTGCATAGGCCCCGCAGATAGCTGTTGGGGCGACAGACCTGGCAAGGGGAGGACAAACATGGCTGGAAGATTGGAGAAGAAGGACAGAGGCTTTCCAGCTGGGAGAGGCCAACTTCCTCTTTTATCATTTAATGAATCTTAATGTCTTCCAGCCGGCTTCTGGCTGTTGTGAAGCATTTTGAGCCCATAAAGGACTCTGCTTATTGACTTTCAGCAGAACTTGAATTCTGTTTGAGCTGCTTGGGGAACAATTCAGTCCCCCAACCCAAGGCAAATCCACTCACCATTTAAAGAGCAGGCACCCTGTTCTGGATTGGCTGTTTTCTGGCACCATTAATCCCAATGGACGTTTAATAAAAATGTTTAAGGATTGTATCCTATTTGTGATACTTTTTTGATGAAAATATCATGGAGCATTAATGGACGTTTTCAAAATATTTTTCCTTGAATTGTGGATAATCCCAGGCATCCAGTCTCCTCCAGTCCTCTTCAATTCACTACCCTCTAGAGTCAGTGAGTATTAAGAGGCCTATTACCTTAATTTGATATCACATTGAGAAAGGTATAGAAATATTGATTCAGGCAGGTGGGTCAATAAGAATGTTTATCACAATTTGGTGAGGCAGATGTTTCCATAAAGATTGCTTAGCTTGAATTATGATGTTGCCTCATATGGCCTTATGAGGCAGGTAGTTGGTTTCTTAGGAGACTATGGTTTCTTGGAGAAGGTTGATCAGACCTAGGGCCTCATTAGGACCCAGGCGCTAAGTGTTTAACGGCGCCGTAAAAGGCTGCGGTGCCATTAAACACTTAGCGCCTAATTACGAGGTCCCTTTGCGGGACCCGACCTTAACGCCTGGTTTTTCCAGGCGTTAAGTACGGGACCCGCAAAGGGACCTTGGTGCTAAGTACGGTGCCGCAATTTGCGGCACCGTACTTAGCGCCTTCTCCATTAACATGGAGCCCTATGGGGCAACATGGCAATGGTGAAGGGGCAATGGTGGATGGCGGAATTAGCGCCACCACACACCTTGGAATGTGGCGCTAATTCCGCCATCCACCATGCCGGACTCCGGCATGGACCATGGTGCTAATAGCACCATGGTCCAGCGCCGGAATCATAATGAGGCCCCTAGTCTTGATCAGAGGAAGAGGCAACACCAATGATTTCAGCCTTTTCATGAATGACTTTTTGCATTTTTAGTGTGTTGTGTGTAGTGACAATACTGATAGCACTGTTTCTTTATTACATATTTCTTGTGATTAAAAGATTTACTTTTTTCATGGGAGTGTAAGACATTTTGATGGAGTTTTCCTTACTGAGTGTTATCAGATGACTTTGAACATGAATATTAAGTGTGGGGCATCTATTTGATCTATTGTGTACTGATGTGTTATACAAGATACATGTCTTTTAATACACACCAAGTGTTACTGAATAGTATGAGCAGTGACCTATCGATATAAGTATAATGTGACATTGGAAATCTCTCCTCTGTTGGCAATTGCGAGCAGTTGACAACTGCAAGGGTTGTTGCATGCTCTCTTTACTTTTTCACAGTGAAAGGGACATGCTTTTTCTACCCCTGCTCCTACCACTGCTGTAGAGGTGTGGGGGGTCATGGACGCTTCCCTGGGGGTTTTGGGAAGGCTCTGGGGTAGGTGTGATAAAAATCATGTCAGCTGTAAATTACAAAAAGGATTGGGAGATTTTCAATGAAAATTGAATATGTTGAATTACCGAGGTCAGTCCATCAGAAGGCTGGCAGAATGGTACAGATATCATCTGAAACAAATCCACATCATCAGGGCAATCTGGCACTGGCCATCCCTTCTTGTCTGACTTAACAACATTTACAGGGGTGTTTCCTTTGGTTCTGATATAGCTAACCAGAGGTCAATCCAAAAGCAGCCACGTTTAACCTGCTTGACATCATTGTATTTGGGTGGTCAACACATTTTAACTGAAGATGCAAAGGTCATGGAATGAAAAGTTATGATTTCCATGCCAACAATATGTTCTCCCCTAAAACTCCCCTATATCAACCTTAGGCACCAATGGCCACCTTGTTGAAAACCACTGCAGATACTGTTCTGGTTTCAGTTCAAACAAATGACCTATCCAGGTCTTTTGCAATATTTGCCTGCCCTTCATTTATTTAGCTGCCTTAAATGCTGCCGACTCAGTAACTCCTGTTATTCCAGCTGCCCTATTTTATTCATGATCTTGCACCTCACTTAATGTAAACCAAGCAGCAGACCCAGGCCCGACTGAACTATTCTGAGAAAGATGGAATCTCTGCGCACAGCAGCCAACTGTTATGTGTCCTGTCATTGCCTGTTATACAAATCACTGGATCTTACTCATGGAGGTATTAACACCCTCAGCAAAAGGCTGACCAAACAACTTGCACTAGACAGGTGGATCATCATTGTGATTACCAGCACCACAGGAGATACAGCATGGAGAAGGAGTGTCTATGGTGAAATGCCTTCAGCCACTTAATCTATCACAGGGGGTCTGTTTGTGAAGAGAAGCTGATCAAGATCTGCAAAGACTATGGGAGAACTATAGACCAGACAAGCAAATGAGTTGCCACAATGAGTTGAATTCATTGGGAATCCACAGAAAAACGAATCAATACAGCAACACATTGGTACTAGGAGGAGAGTGGTGGTAAATCAAATATATATATAATGACACTGTTTACATTGTAACAATGCAGGGGTTTTCGAACAGCTATTGCATCTGATTGCCTTGGGGTTAGGGTACAAACCTAGTAGAAGGCTTCCTTTAGATGGAACAAAGATTTCTTCCATCATCCACCCTCTACATCAAGATCATATTCTAGGGTCTTTCCCTCCATTCCATGGCTCTAACCATCTCAACCTGCAGAATAGAGGAGAATTTCAGCCCGGCCCCTTTGTGCGTATACCGTCCTTTATCCCCAAAATAAGTTTGACAAGCCCATCACAAGTCTTGGCCCAAGTGCCGCCATATTCTAAGCTTGATGCCGTCCTGCTTCACCCTATCTTTGGTCTCGCAAGATTGGGTATTGCAGTCAGGGCCAAAGCCAATTATGGCTTTCTCTGATCGGTTTATCATCAAATGGAATGTTGTTGGCCTGAAGGCCACACTTGGGGATACAGAATGGCACTCCCATGTGGGCCAAGGAGACACAATAGCCCTCCCAGAAACTTGGGGCATCAAACCCTACCATGAGGAAGGTTACTTACATTTTGTGTTTCTACCATAGCAGTGCAAAGGGGGTGACCTGGCGGGATTTCTTGTTTAGGTTTCTAATAAACTGAAGATAGATGCCACACAGATAGATTTTGGGACCCCTCATATTCTGTTACTCACTATGAAAGTTCTGGGATGCCATTCATCAGTAATATCATTTGTGAATATAGATTATTTATTTATTTATTTATTTATTTATTTATTTATTACATTTGTTAAACGCCCAAGCCCTCGGGTATCACGGCGTTGTTACAAACAGCTTATAATACAATTAGGAAAATAGAAGTTACATCAAAGGCTGAAGTACAGGGTTACAGACGTTGATATATTGACATTATTTACAGTTATTGGTGCCTGTCTACTCAAAGAGGCATGAGAAATTAAATGCGGTGGGTGGTTCTTTCAGATTGTGTATGGTTGATTAGTATTGTTTAAAAAGTCACATTTTAATTTTTTTTTAAAACAAAGGAAGGAGACTTCATTTTTTATGTTAAGTGGGAGCTCATTCCAATATTTCGGGGCCATGACTAGGAAAGTGCTGCCTTCTGCTCTGGAACTTTTAAAACGGGTGACGTCCAGAAGTGACTTATGATTTGACCTGAGCGTCCTCTTGGGCCCTTTTTTGCTTATTGAATTGTTTGAATATGTGGGTGCTTTGTTGGTAAGGCATTTGTGGCTAATGCACATAGACTTGAATATGATTCTCGCTTTGATAGGAAGCCAGTGGGTCTGCCTCGTAATGTTCGAGATATGGTCAGACTTTTTGATTCCTAAAGCTGCTTGTACCACTTTATTTTGCATAAATTGCAATTTGCCTAGGTTGGGATTAGAAGTCCCTAATAGGAGTACATTGCAGTGATCCAACTTGGACAGTATTAGGGCTCTAGTTACGGTGATACAGTTAGTGGGCGTGAGGTACTGCTGACTGAGGGCAATCAGTTTAGAAGTGTAAAATGTGTATGACGACAATGCATTTACATGTATAGTCATTGTTAGATTGGTATCTAGATTAATTACTAGGGTTTTGACCTGTTTTCATACTGGGATCTGTGAACCATCTATATTGATGGTTGAATAGTCTGAAGAGAGAGCACTAATTTTACTTTGGGAGCCTATGGTGAGAATTTCTGTTTTCTCATCATTGAAGCAAAGGCTGTTAAAGGCCAACCAATTTTGGATTATTATATAGATTGTGTTAATAGATGGTCTCCAAAGCATAATCCCCTCAGATCGGTATGAGGATCTGGGTGTCATCTGCAAAGTTGGTGTAGATGACACCCATATCATCCAAGGCCGAGAAGAGTAGCTTGGTATATGCATTATAAAAAGTGGGTGAGTCTCAGGATCTTTGGGGTACACCAATGGGGACTGATGTGGGGTCAGCAACTTCTTTGCGAATTGTGACTCTGGAGATGCTTTCGGCTCGAAAGGATTTCAACTAATGAGTGTCATCTTTAGAGAAGCTGAAGTCATTTGCAAACATGGCACATAATTTGTCGTGGTCCAATTAATCGAATGCTGCAGATAGGTCTAGCAACAGTAGTATACAGAGTTTACCTGAGTCCCTAATAGTGTCTATCTGGATTTTCAGGACCAGGAGAGCCGTTTCTGTGTTATGGTTGGGCCTGAACCCGGATTGTCTATCTCCAAGAAGCTGATTTTGTTCAAGGAAGGCTTGTATTTGGTTATAGGCTATTTTATCAATGATTTTAAGCAGAAACGGTACCGTGTTTATAGGTCGGTAGTTGGTAGGTACTGTTGCATCAATCAAAGGTTTTTTTTAGCAGGGGGGTCACCCATGCTTCTTTTATATTTGCCGGGACTGTATTGATGTTGAATGAAGCATTCATTAGTTTAGTAATAATAGAGGTGAGGAGGGGGCCGCACAGTTTGACTAAGTGGGCCGGGAAATGGGCCCCTTTATAATTTGAGGCTTTTAGTTTAGCAATGGTGCCTGCCACTATGTTGTGGGTGACTGTGGTGAATTGGAATTGCTGGTTGGCATTATCTCTGGTTTTGTTTAACTTGGCATTTGTTACCTTTTTATCAGCTAAGATTTTTCTTTTCGTGACAATTTTCTTTTGGAGTATATCAATTTTGGATGCTAGGGCATTTTGGATGGTGGTACACCATTCCTTACTGGAGTTGGCAAGAGTAGTATTTGGAATAGGATTTTCCAATTCCTCGAGAAAGGAAAATAGCTCTTTGGAGTTAGAAGGCGCGTTCCTAATGCGGGTGTTGTGTGCCCTCGCTTTGTGGGTGATGATGGCAGTTTTGTCATTTTTGTTGGCAATTATAAATCCATTAGCAGAGTCTAAGGTAGGTGATTTTTTGTTAATGTGTTTGAGTGCTCTTTTAGTTAATCTTAGTATGACTAGTTCTTCATTGAACTAAAAACTTGTACGTTTGTTGGTGTGTCTAGTTTTGGTTGTTAACAGTGCTGCTGTGTTAATAGTAGTGGTAAGGCAGTTTTGTTAGGCCTCAGCTATGTGGGTGGAGTTATTGCTAATAACTAGGTTAGAGGATAACGACTTGGTTATGATGAGGGCTAAGTTCTCCGCTGTTAGTTTCCAAATATTTCTTGTTTCGTAGGTGTCTGTAACATTAAATTTTAAGGGGCTAGTATCCTTTCTAGTAAGGGAAAAATTAATACCGTGGTAGTCAGTCCCATCAAGGGGTTTAATCAACTCGATGGATAAATTGAAATAGAGCGTTTGTATCCAATCCAATGTTCAACCTTTGATAAGCATAGGGGCATTCACCATCTGGGTGACGTTCATATCTTTAAGTGCTGAGTGTAGGGCTTCTGCTTTGGTGTCCTGGTTGTCATTAAAGCCTACATTCATATCTCCAAGGATAATGCATTTAGTATTAGGTTTAATGAAGGGAGCTAACAACAACGGTATGGCAAGATCTGGATGGGTATTTCTATTAGGTGATTTGTATATGAACAAGAAGTTGAGAGTGTTTTTTGGTCAGTAGCAATTTTGGCTAAGAGTAGTTCATAATCTTCTATTTCTTTGATAGGGCAGGATCTAATTTGCAGCTAACATTTAGCTACTTTGGCTACACCACCTCCTGTTGCAGTTGTTCTATCATTCCTAATGGTATTGCAATCTGGTGGGATGCTCAGAGCTAGTAGGGGTCCACATGCTTGATGTAACAGGTCTCTGTGACTACTAGTAAATCCTGCTGTTGCTCAATGATGAGGTTGTGGATTTCGATGGCATGGGCTCCCAGTGAGCGGGCATTAATAAGGGCACCTTTAATGGTACATGAAAGATTGGCAGGTGGCTCTCATGTGATAACAGGGGTTTGGTTATCCGAAACAGTAGGTGGGTTTTTTAGTGGTGACTCCAGAAGATTTCTTGCATTCTATACTTTAAGACTTAGTTTGTTTGGGCATGGCCCTTGCTGGGTTATAGTTAGTACGGGTGGCATTGGTGTGTGATCTGAGTCTATGTAGTCTGATAGTACACCGGATACGATAGGTAGTAGATTCTGGCAGGTCGTTAGAAGGGCGGTTCTGGTTTATCATAGGTGTGAATTTAATGGTTGGTACTATTTTCGCTCTTACAGCGGTGCTTGTGGTATTAGCACTATCCTGCATAAAACAGAATGGAGGAATGGTAGGTAGGAACGGTGTGGGACAAGGGATGGGATGGTGCCTTGGGCACAATGGTCTAGAGAGGCCATTTCCATATGTTGCGTAAAAGCTGACTGAGCAGGGTACACAGTCTGGCATAATACAAAATGCGAAGATTATGGTGATTATCAGACCTAGCATGACTGTGTGCTCTGCGCTAGGGTAGGAGAGCAGTGCTGTGATCTGTATTTTAATACAGGTGCCTGGATCAAACCCGAGAGTGCTCTGTGATCAATAGAAGTGTCCCTGATTGACTGCTTAATTAGATGCAATAGGCTGGTCGTAGACACATCAGGAATAGGGTAGGCTGTTCTGACTAACAGGTCAAAGGCTGTTTCAGCAACTAGTGCTGCGGGTTAGTACGGCAACAGTATTGTGCTAGATAGATACATACATACATACAATTGCATATAGTGGGCAATGCTTTGGTAGGCTAGTTCCCTTTGGGTCTGTGGGCAAGTTATGTAGAGTGGCCTAAGGCTGGTACAGTGCAGCAATGCAGAAATATGGTTAAATGAAATACAATGAGCAACACAATAAGATAGGGCAAGACAGCTAGTATGCGTAGGTAGGCTTGACAGTAGTGCCATGGACTGGTATAACCCGACCATACATTAGGCTGGTTTGAGTTAAGTGTTCTAGGCAACACAGTGCCTTTGGCTAATTAAACTGGAGACAGTCAGTAAATTACAGAATAGCAACCCTGGGCTAGTCCAATACTACATGTCAGTAGGCTTGTATGAGCTTTAAACTCAATCCATTTTGAGAGCCCTGGGCCAGATGATGCATTAGTCTGGTTCTGCTTGGAGGCCATGGGTAGTAATAACAGTAACAATGAGCGCTAGTACTGTGGCCAGTGGTTTGGATTAAATACAGGGAGCGTAATCAACAAATATCCATGGTTACACTCTAAACAGGAAAATAGCATAGTATTCAAACTATATATTACTCTTTCTAAAACTCTGCCCCCCTGTCTAACCACAACTTACCTCAATTATGAATACCTGCAGCCCACTGTCTTTAATTACAAAAGGGGGCATCTTGTTGTTGGGGAATTAACAGTGTAATGTCAGGAGAATCAGACGTTGATGACCTGCTGAATCTTGATTTCCTGAGATGGGGTTCTCCTTGTGTTCTTGTGTCTGCGCCCAGGCCTCAACAAATAGGATTGGACTTCTAGTGATAGACTGCATGATAGAGGTATATGTCAGGGAACTACATGGAAGATCCCCTGTATACAACAGGTTCATTTATCATCTGTGCACATCAGGGTTTGTGAAGAATTCACTATTGCTTTTGTCCATCCAACTTTGGAGTCTTTTTCATGATTTCTCGGTAGAATCTAGGATCTAGGATGGAAAGTGATCCTGATCTCCTTCATATTATTCTCTCCTCAAACCTGGAAATATATCAGCAAGAGATATTAACAGGATTGCTCCTGTCTTGGCAAAATCTAGGTTGAAATGTGCAAACGTTAATACATCTATTTTGCAATATCTGCAGAAAATATTGGGGCAGGACATGTTTCCTTGAATTGCAAAGGTTTTTTTTTTTTTTTTTACAATGTATTGCCCACCTTAACTTCCCTGCAACAAAAGTTGATTTTCTCCCTTGAATTTTAAGGGTTTTGTTATTAAATAGATTTGTTCCACATATGTACTGTGGCCAGGACCAACTGCTGCGCCCACAGTATAATTTGAATACTAGCACCATTTTAAAACACTTGCAACCCATCACTCAGAGACATTCATTAATCACAAACTGAATTCGACCTGTTTTGACAGTTGTATTGTTAGGTATAAAAGATTACAGGCTTTGACAACTGAAAATGTTTTTCGGAAATGTGCAGGGCATTCCATTATTTGCAGAGTATCACACAATTTTGGTAAGCAATGTGCTACAAGCCCCTTGTTGTATGGCCGGTCTCTTGGTGACTGTTGTGATACATTGCACAACTCCAATTAACTGTATTTAAGCGGAACCGAAAAAGGTAAGAAAATGATGGGCTGCAAGTATAACAAATGTCCAGGTTCTTTTTTCCACACAGAAAAAAATCAAAATCTGGCACCCATGAATATATACAGAGTAAGTGAACAAATGTCTTAAAGCAAATATACAAATGTAGTTTAATTGACCTTGTCCCTAGAAGAAAGTGTGCAAGGCAATAGCATTGGACATTTAAAAAAAATAATGAGCAGTAGAAAATAACCTACAAGAGGAACTGTCCCATTAACTATGCTGGCAAAGTATAAAATGTGTTCACCTTTTAAACGCAGCAATCTGTCATGACATATTCCCTGGATATCAAAATCTGAATCTAAAACAAGTGCTTGTGGTCTTGTGGATTAGCGTCTGCACTGGGAACATGACAACCTGAGTTAAGTCCTGGTTGACAAATACTCAAGCAAACTTACCAACCTCATAAAAACCCAAGTGGTTGCGTCTGCCCTTTGAAAAAGTGTATACTGTCCGCCCACATGTGTGCTTTACTGGTGCCCTGAAAAGCAGCCTCAATCAGTGGAAAATTACTGCACCAGTGTCCATGATTGCAAACTCTCTTGCCGCATCGTGGGAAAATACTCATGACATACTTGCCCTCTCATAATTTACCCTCCTGACCTCCATGTCTGGCTTTCAACAATACTCTGCTTTGTAAATATAATTTGTAAAGTACACATGCCATACTTAATTGGGGTGGTTTGACGCTGACTTTCACATCCTATGACCTATTATTGAACTCTATTGTTGAGTTCTATGTCCGTCATGGTTCCTGGTTCCACTTTGAATTCTTGCAGCATGTGGGTAACTTCATAAGTCTCTAGCTCATCAAGGGCCCTTAGAAGATGTATATTTTCAATATCTTGCATAGTTAGCAGGCTTTCCTGTGCGTGTGGTGCCCCTGACACATGCTTCTGTATCTGTGTGGCAAAAAACTTCTTGAGTTTCAGTTTTCGTATATATTTGAATAGGTCTATCTGTAAGCCAATGGGATCAAATCTGCATGTTGGAGCAAATGATAGTCCTTTGTTCAGTACAGCAATTTCTTCACTGGTAAGACTGGTAAGTCATATATATCATGTACTAGCTTTAACACAATATTGCCTCAAAAAATGAGGTAAAACACAATGAGTTACAAATATAGGCATATGAACAATTGTGCCGCGCTAACGTACACAGAAAAGGGTTAATTCACTTAATGTGAAATTCAGTTCAAATAATGGGGGCAACGTGATTAAATTGTAATCACTGTCCAAATAATATTTGCCACAGTGTTTTAACATGTTAGCCTTTAAATTGAATTAAAATTACTAGCACAGCATTAAAACACGTATTACCATTATGTTGCATACTAAGTTATCCCAAAAGATGGCCGACAGGATCATGGCAACAAAGAAAGGACTACGGTGTTGCCATGACACCTGCCAACTACACCAACTTTGAGGTTACTCATAAGCAGAAACTTCGAGTGAATGCAGGTTGATTCATAAAGCTTGGGAGCCCAGACCAACACTGTAAGCGTTCTGCATTCATTTTAGCGTGTGTTCACTAGGACATGAACGTTCACCGTAATATACGGCATTCACAGAGTAACGCGCATGACAAAAAGCAACGCGGGTATATGTGTAAATAAGAGGAGATTAGATAGCCTGCACAATATCGATAATATGCCTAAATGCATCTCTAACAATGCCGGAATAGCGCCAGTCCCTTAAAGAGGATTGCACATTTCCTATAACTCACAAGAGAACACACAAGCGAGATAAAAGCAACATGCGGATGTGTTCAGAGACAAACTGACAGCCGGCACTATGTCAGATTATGTAATATGACCCAATGTATCTGTAATATTGCAGCAAGAGCGCCAGTCCCATAAAGAGGAGCGCGGATGTCCAATAATTCGTAAGAGACCATAAAGTTCATGCAATTTCCATAAGGGAAATGTGCACGTTTAAAATGCTGCAAACTAATCTTATCATGTCAGCAATTAATCATTCATAGTAATGGGTAAATAGAACTTTCTCTTTCTTCAGGGATTTAACCCGGTTACTACACTAAGAACAGACGGCAATTTATTCAGCACGCTTTATCAAGCAAACAGGTAACACCTATACACAAAAGAGCGAATGGTGTTGTGTTCCTTGACGGTTTTTTGTTTCTTTGGGTTTAGTAATTAGTACTGTATGTCCTTGCTGACACACATAATTCATAGCCAAGTAATATATAAGTATCATTTGCAACTGAGGTTGACAAACCGCAAAAAATGTGCTGAGTAAAACTAAAAAATGAGTTTGAGATAGTATGGAAGTCATCTATCCTCGAAAGAAGCCTGAAAACATGTTAACAGCAAAGCAATATGATATGTAAAAAGTAATTGAAATAATGAGCAGTCAAATATAACGTTTCTCATTTATCATTATTTTTTCTTTTTCTCTGTGCTTATCTTTTACCACATGTATCCTCACCTTCACCCATCCCTTGTTATCTCTGTCTTTTAACTAATTTGTGATATTAACAATATTTATGTTGGCATAATGCTGAATGAAATGTTCATTGATATTATTTTTACACTGATCATTTATGATGTTATTTTATAACGCATTCTGTTTAATTGATTATTCACCAACAGCCCTGGTTTGAAAAAGACACTTTTGTGTTGCCGAAACACGTGTTACCAAGAAGGGCCAATATTAACTTTGTTAATAAACCTCAATTTTGGAGATACCGTTTGACTTTAGCTGGCTCATTTGTACGAAGGAGAGGTCCAACTTCATAGCACACATACCATAGTTTCATTCAAATATATAAACCCTTTTAGAACTATGTTAGGCAAAAAGTGTACAATTGTGGCATTATTCCCCCAATCTTGACTGGGAGACTGCAAATACAGAATGCAGCATGGTTTATAAATAAACAAATGTGGAGGCCTTGTTTTATGAGAAATTTAGAAGCAAGAAAACACACAGCATTCGGGACTGACTCCCACCCATGCAGTAACACTGATCGACTCAGCTTAGCTTCAAAACAAGGAAGGAGTCAGCCCCCCCTGTCTCATTTATTAGATGGAGTGACCTAAGGGGGCTGGCCTCATCTGGCCCCCGATACTGCATGGATAGGGGACCCACTGTAGCTGTAAAAATATATTTTTTGTTTATTATGCATGTAAGGTTTTGAGAACTCACACTGTGCGGTGAGGTTAAATTATTTACTGAGGATCTCACACTTTGGTTATGCCATCATCAATTTAGTTTATTCGGAAAAAAAGAATATCCATAAACCACATTACAAAAAATATGCAGAGTTAATACAGTATACAGTAATGGTTAAAAAGACAATACATGCCAACATTTGAGTTAGGAACATCATTAAAAAACAATAAAAAACCCAATAAAAAGGTGCTGCGGTTAGATGAACGTGTTCTCTCAGTTTACAAGAAATGTTGTTCCGCCTATACCAGATTATTCTCAGCTTTTCTTAGATTTCCGATCATACGATCAAGATGCAAGGTGTTTAGTCCCCCGATACCAGGCGTTTCTTAGATAGACTACAGAGTCCCAGGCCACAGGAGTGGAGGCTGCCGACAGTAAGTAGAACAGAGCAGGTTTAACCTGAGAAAAACTGGCATTTCTAAGCAATGGTAGTATTGTTTTTCTTCTTAGATCCCGGTAAACCGGGCAAAACATTACAAAATGCAATAAGTTCTCGTCATGACAATCGCAGCACGGGCAAGCTATAGATTGTTCATCATTTGACCAATTTTTGGTTTGTGCTCCAAGCCAGAGGGAGTCAAATCGTGCCCTTGTCAGTGCCCACCGGTCAGATGGTGTATGGCTGTGGAGCAGGTACGGCTGGGTACCCTCTACAGTTGTTACAATAATGTGCCTTCTGTTCGCATCTACCACTATCAAGAGTATTTCTCTGTTAGTCACAAGAATTGCATTATACAATTGCTTATATTTGCTTACAGTACAAGATGACAGGAGGGTCGAGGGACATAAAAGACTCTCAGCATTTATTTGTTTATTAATGCCATGGAATTTTGTGTTTAGTTGCACTCAAAGCCAGCGCTCGTATGATCGTATGCATTAGTGTGGCTTTAGGGTTTGACCATACCGCCAACCAATGTGAGAATGGAGCCATCTGCCACTCATCGCCAATGTGGGGGCATCCAAGTTCCAGGTGTGTAGCACAGTTCGGGGCTGACTGAGGTAGACCAAGCAGTTTTTTCCAGAAGGTATTCTCTCTATTTCCAATATGGGTGACCTTCTCCATACCCCACAGGGCAGCCCCGTAATTGGTGGCAGCTTTTGTTTGGGCTCTGTACACCTCCAAAATTAACCTAATATGTTGCCCTGACCAGACATTTTGTAATTGAGACAGACCCCCAAGGGCCTGCCTTATTCTCAAACACTGTTTTTCAATATGGCCAGACCCTCGGCACTTTTCAATGAAAGAGACTCCAAGGTATTCAAGTTTATTCACCCTTGGTATAGTTCTCTACTGCTCCAGATTTTGCGCATCTTGAGTGGTCTTCCTCCTGTACTTCTGCATACCATCACTGCCGACTTCTTAGAGTTTGCTGCCAGTTTGAGTTTGGAGATAAACAGGGTGTAGTCCACACCCAATGGCCATGGCTTTGCGGGCAATTAAAACCATGTCATCCGCATAGCCCAATACTGGGGGCGGTAGTCCACCAACCCTAATAAAATATGAATTAGTTTCCACCAGTGCCTGGTACACTCCATTAATGTAGAGGGCAAATAACAACAGGGCCACCACACAGCCCTGCCGGACACCCAGGAAAGTTTCAAAACAAAGCTGTACATTGTCCCTGATCACCAAATTTCACACAGGCCGATGTGTTTTCGTGAATCAACTGGAGCAGCTTTACCTGCTCCTCCAGACAGCCCATGGACTTGAGCACAGCCCAGAGTGATGTTCTATCCACTTTATCAAATGCTGTGCTCAGGTCCATTAACACCAAGTAGAGTGGCTCACCCCTCACAAAGATCGATGAGGCACCCATCAGATAAAGATTCAAGACCTGGTCCCGGGTCCCCAAGCCTGGGCGCTAACCATACTGAATGTCTGCTAACACCCCAGAGTCAGAGATTAATTGCTGCAGATGAACCAGAACAGCCTAACCGAACATTTTAAAAGAAGTGTTCAGCACAGATATAGCTCTATCAGATAGGGGGCTACATGGGTCAACCTTTTTAAAAATTGGATACATTATTGCCTGCCACCAAGAGGTTTGGCAGACACCGAATTCCCAAAAATTATTGAAGCTGTTAGTGAACAAGGGAGCCCACAGAACTACCTTGTTGCAGAAAAGATCAGCTGTGATGGCATCCGGACCTGGTGCTCGATTGTGGAGTTGCTTATTTACTGCTACCTGTACCTCCTCAACAGATAAACAGAAATTGGTACCACCAACCCCGGAAAATGCAATTGGGGGGTCAGCCTTATAAAGGGAGCTAAAGTGGTCAGACCATGCCTTTGCGCTTACATTGTTCTCCTTGTGGTTTCTGGTTCTTGCATGAGGCGGCTCATCCGCCACAAACTACCAAAAGGTTTTGGAGTCCCCTAGCTCCACAGCCTGCAGCAGTTTGTCCTATGCAAGTTCTTCCAACTGGCTTTTTCTTTTTAACAGAGCAGTTTTATAGTGGGCCAGGGCACCGGTTATCTCTCGTCTCATGCTATCCTTTGCATGTAGAAGCCCTTTAAGGTTATTCTGGGCTGCACGACAATGCTCGTCGTACCAGCTCTGCTCCTTCGGGATGCCTAATCTAAAGTCCCGCTGGAAAAGGTCTGTTAGGGACTTCCATATTTCGTTTGAGGCCAGCACTATGGATTTTGGATCCGACCCATGCATAAGAATAGTAACAATTTGTTTCAGATTAATGTTGCACACCTTAAACTGTGTGGACATGGGGTCCATGTTGCCCCATTTTACTCTATTCCGACACAATGGGTTAATTTTGCACTGGTCCATTTGTGGCAGACTACCGTGTGGGACCGTGGTCTGGGCTACTCTTAATGCCAACCTAAGGGGATGGTGGTCACTGAATAGTTCTTAAGCAGCGTGCTACAAGCCCCTTGTTTTATGGCTGGTCCGTTGTGTTACATTGCAAAACCGCAACTAAGCACATTTAAGCAGCACAGAAAAGTTAAAAATGACTGGTAGCAAGAATAACATATGGCCAGGTATTTTTGCCCCATAGCGAAAATCAAAAGATGGCATCCATGAATATACACACAGCAAGTGAAAATATATCTTAAAGTAAAATACACACATGTAATTCAATTGACCTTCCCCTTAGAAAAAAAGGTGTAAGACAAAATAGCATTGGACATTTAAAAAAAAATAATGAACACCTGAAAAAACCTGGGGGAGGATATGTTCCAATAAATATGCTGCTAACGTCTCGAAGATACTCAACTTTCAAACCCAGCAATCTGTCATGAAATATTCCCTGGAAAACAAAATCCCAATACGAAACAATTGGTTGTGGTTTTGAGGATAAGTGTCTGCACTGGGAACATGGCAACCTGATTAAAATACTGGTAGCCAAATACTTGATCATGCTTGACAACCTCAAAAAAATGAAGGGGCTGCATACACACTATAAAAAAAAGTTATCCTGTCCACCCACATGTGTCCTTTACTTTTGCCCTGAAAATCAGTGGCAAACAGTGGAACATAACTGGTCAGTGTCCAGGATTGCATACTCTCTTGCCACATTGTGGGCAAACACTCATGACACACTTGCCCTCTCATCATTTCCCCTCCTCACCCACATGTCTGGCTTTCAGCAATAACTTGAAAAGCACACATAAATCTCAAATGTATAAATCCTTATAGAACTGTGTTAGGCAAAAAGTGTACAATTGTGGCATTATTCCCCACACTGGAAGAATACAAATACCAAAATGCAATTCAGCAAGAGGCAGAAAAATTGTCTCTGTGTGCAAAACCTTCAAGGACTGACAGCAGCACAGTTTAAAAAATAATAATGTGGATGCTCTGTGTTTTCTTAGGGTGTTATGAGATATCTAAAACTAAGAAAACATATGACATTCAGTACAGTGGACTGCTGCCCATCTATGAAGTAGCCAGGACTGACCCTGCTTAGCTCGAAAGCGAGGAAAGGGCCACCCTCCTCAGGCTATGTTGCTCTAAGTGGTATTGTAAGTCAGGCTCAAATATTAAGCAAAATGGTCTGAGGAGGCTGGTCCCATTCTCACTTACTTTGGTAATAAGCAGGATGGGTCCGGGTTACTGCATGGAGGAGAGACCAGCATGGCTATCGTGTCATTGCCCTTGTTGACCCCCGACATCACTGTAGATGTAAAATATATATATCCTTTTTTTCCATTATCGCAGGTACAGAACTACCAATACCCTTGTCATACTGTAGTTATCTTATGTATAGACTACAGATAGCCACAGTTATCTGTAGTTATTGCAGCCACAAACATCGAAAACATGGCAAGAAAAAATGTTTCTCCACCCCCAAGGCCCTCACCAAGTGCCCTTCTCCTCTGTGCCAGCTCCCCCCACTCCCAAACTGGCCTTCTCACCTCCCCTGCCCTCTCCCTTTCCCCCCACAACACACGCTATTTCTGTGGTGCAGTTTACTTTTAGATGTCAGCTATTCTAGGACATAGGCGAGATTACAGAAATCTTTGCATTGAAAACTCACTCCCTAGAGCCCCTCTAACTCACAAATGTCATTTGGTGTCCTCTAGCCACCTCTCCATCTCTGGACTGGAATGTTCAGGTTTTTTCTTCTGAAATGTCTTTTTTCCTGCATTTCACTTTCCAATATCCTCGGCTGTAGCCTTCTTGTTTCATTTTTAAAAACACTCAATTTTGTTTCAATTAGAGATCAAAACAGTGCCAGGTTGATGTTAGAATATCTTTTTGAAGTTGATGGCCAGGGTGTGTTGAATAGAGTCAAGGTGCTAGAGCTACTATATGAGGTACCTAGCATATGAATTATTTCATCCAAAGATATCGACCAGGTTGATCAACACATGAGAAGGCATGAGCAAATATCGCCTTTATGGTCATGTGACAGCTATACCTAAACAAACAGGAAGAATGGAATTTCATGCCCTCTGTTTTCCTGACAAGTATAAGACAGATTTCATAAGGTTTCAGCTAAATGCATTGGGCACAAAAGAAATACTCTGTTTTGGGAATGGTCTTTGTCAAGAGAAGTCTCTGTGTAGATTCTACAAACTCCCAGGCACGACTGAGAGCCTAAAATGTTTGTTAGATCAATGCACTTGTTTGCTGAACCTACGTATTATGATATTTATGAAATGTGCGCCTTCTGTGGAAAGAGTAGATGGAGATATGTTCGGCTATCTATGCTGAATGGAGCCTCAAATGTCATGCTAGTAGCAGTAGTAAGAATTTTAAAATTATGTAAATTCTGTTGCTAATGGAGTGGTTTAATATTTTAGTAGGCGCTGAACATTACACAAACATGTATGCTGGTATGAATTTTGTTGGTGTACTTGTTATAAAACAATTGTGTTTTTTCTGTGTATCATTTTCTTCTTATGTTTTTTCTTTTCCTTTCTCTCTTTGGATTTGATTTGCATTTGATTCTAACATTGTAAAGATGTTAATCGTTTTAAAATAAACACAATAAAACATGTCTTTTTTAAAACACCCTTTTTTGGCAAATCACTCGAGATACATCTATCTAGTTTGGAGATGGTGCACCACTTTCTCCATCAAATATTTAAAAAACTATTGTACGGAATTACCCCAAACTCCAAAAAGGCCTCAGTAAACACTTTGTGGCCAAGTTGTTTTGGACCTGGTCCAAATCCATCCAGCGGTTTGACTGTGCGGGCTGGCAAAAAGTATCCCTGTTTGGCTATGGGAAAAACGAATGGCAACAACTTTGATTTTCTTTTTCTTTTTTTGTATTCTTATACTATTTGTGTTAAAGGTAAAGAAATATAGAGGGTAACAAAGGGTGTTTTTCTCTTAAGGAAATTGCTCAGTATTTGCTCATGTGCACAGCCGAAAATCCATCCAGTATTTTTTTAAAGTTTGAGGGAGAACGAGATGTCCACAGTACCTACAAAGTTAGATATACCTCCCATGATGCATTGTTGTATCCAAGGATTTTCGTTTCTGAAATTCTGCCCTCTTAAAAATGTGATATTAGTATATAGACTGTTTTTCTTTTTTGGAAAACTTACACTAATATGATATAAGCTGGGGATCATGTGGGCAGAGTAAGGGAAGAGGATTTGTAAAGGGTTTGTATCTCCAGACAGTGTACATTTTTTATTTTGTTGTTTCAAGCGAGATCGAGATTCATTTTAAATGGCAAATGGAAAGAGTATATAATATACGCATATGACAGGAGTGTGTTATAGAGAATTTAGGAAGCAACCCCTATTATTTATTGTAAAGGAAGTAGAGGGATTATCCCTTAAATGAACCTACAATGTGTGGAAGGGTGGTTTTAGGGGGCTATTCTTTTTTAGGGATGTTGAATTACCTTTACAAGCTGTAATTTGGTTAATGACATTGGAAATAAAATGTGCAGAAAATGCTCAAGTGATGCTGAGGCTTGTTTTTATTGGCTTTTGGATTGATTGGACAAGACTGTCATGTGATTTAACAATGAAGATTTCAATTTGTTCTGCACTTCAGCAGTGAAGATCTCACCATTCCTTCACCTCCCTCATCCCAATATCCCATTAGTAATCTGTTGCATTACCCCACCTCCCACTTCTTTGCCCCAGAACGACAAAAGTAATCCATTCACTATCACCACACTCCTCCTCATCCCACTATACTATTAGAAAGCCATTACATTACCACCACCTCTCTCTACCTAGTCCCTTTGCTCCATTAGCACACCTCTCTCTTCCTCGTCTCAGTACTCCTCTACCACCATCTACCTCCTCCTGTTGCCTATAACCCAATAGTAATCCATAGCATTAGCCCCACCTTGCTCTTATTCATCCCAGTACCTCATTAGTAACCTGTTGCATTATTACCACCTTCCTCTTCCTCATCCTAGTACCCTATTTGTAATCTATTACATTACCACCACCTCCCTCTTTCACAACCCAGTTCCCTATTAGAAATCCATTAAATTGCCCACTACTCTGTCTGACTCGTCATAGTACTCCATTACCTCAGCTCTCTTGTTTGCATCTCAGAGCTTCACTAGCACCAACTGCTTCTTTCTCATCCCCGTACCCCAATAGTAATCCATTGTACTAGCCCCTTCTGCCTCTTCCTCATCCAAGTACCCCATTAGAAACCCTTTACATTATTATCACCTCTCTCTTCCTCATCCCAGTACTCCATTGCCCCATCCTCGTTCTTCCTTGTTCCATTACTCCATTAGTAATCTGTAACATTAACCTGGCTCCTTCCTACTTGTCCCAGTACTCCAATACCCCTACCTCCCACGTTCTCAACCCAGTTCCCCAATAGTAATGTGTGGCATTACTCCCAGCCCCCTCTTCCTCATCCCAGTTTGTTATTAGTAATCAGTTACATTATTGCACCTCCCTCTTCCTTGTCTCTGCACCCTATTAGTAATCCATTATATTACCCCACCTCTCACTTCCTCATCCCATCACTCCATTACAAAACTCCCTCTTCCATGTTCCAGTACCCCAAACGTAATTCATTGCATTACCCCACATCCATCTTCCTTGTTCCATTACACCAATAGTAATATGTTACATTATTGCTGCCTCACTCTTCCGTGTGCTAGTCCCAATATCCCATTAATGATCTATTACATTAACCACCCTTCCCTCTTCCTTGTTCCAGTAATCCATCCCCAACCTGTCGCTTTGTTGTCCCAGTAGTCCATATCCCACCTCTATCTTCCTCGTCGAAGTAGGCCATTCTTAATCTGGTGCATTAGCCACACCTCCCTCTTTCTGTTCAAGTTCTTTGTTAGTAATGTTTTGCATTACCCTGCCTTCCTCTTCCTCATCCCAATACCACATTAGTAATCCATTGCATTACTCCACATCCCTCTTCCCCATGCCAGTACCCCGGTAGAAATCAGATACATTTTTGACACAACTCTCTTCCTTGTACTACTACTCCATTACCTACCTCCATCCTCCTTTTACAAGTACCCCGTTAACAATCTGTTACATTACCCACCTCCTTGTAACTCATCTTTATACCACATTAGTAATCCATTCTTATATAGTGTACATAAAAACATGAAATACATGATTGCTCCATGTTGCATGGCTTGAGCACACATATTGATAACAAAGGAGTTGACATCAGTTATGTTATAAGAAGAATGGGTAGAATTGCAGGTGGTGGAAGGCATGGCATAGCAAACTCTTGAAATTCAGTCAACAAACTTTAGTTAATGGACCGTTAAAGTGAACATTTTCAGCACAACATAACCCTTCAAATTCAGTGACCAACCTGTATTTGAAGTCACATTAAGGTGCTGATTTAATGCGATAAAACCTATGACATTCCGCTGATGTTGGAAGCTTTGCCACCTTAAAAACGAAGCCCCCATTACACAGCCATTAATGCACACTGATGACATCACAAATGGCTTCACAGATGACATCACTTATGGCATCACTTAGGAAAACTCAGATGCCATCAGTGATGACATTGTATGGGAAATCAGTTATGGCACCACTTAAGACCTCCTTGATTAACTCTTTGGTAAGTACCAGCCATGGTGAATCATTGTTCACTGTTTTTGAAGATAGCGAGTGCATGCTAGCACAGATACAATATATCCTGTCTTGTTCTAAGGTAGAAAAACATTTTCAAGCATTATAAATAATCTGAGGCTAACTGAAGAAAGTTGGTCTTACAAATTGGAATCTTGAATTTCAGATGCAATACAGTATGAGTCTACAACCTTTGTATGTCCAGAGGTTTTAAATTACAAAGTCCACTAGTTCTAAGTAGCATAGGCAATGGTGCTGGATCATGGGAGGGACAGTCCAAACAGGTAGTAAAATTCAATTTTCAAAACTATGCACAAAAAAAGATTATGTGTATCTGTTCAATACAATAGCTACTCGAGTCCTGACAACCCTGTCTCCACGCAACATTGAAATGTTTTTCCACATGGTTGACCTTTGCAGGCTAATTGCACTAACCATTAACATCTGATATGGTCAAGACCTAACCTTTGTTTTGTTATACTGACAGTAAGTTGTCTGTCATATGTAGTTTGGGGGAAACTGTTCATTCTCCTGTCTCTTGTAATGTTTTCTAGGCTGGGGAAAAGTCTTAATTGTGCAACCAAATGCCCCATGTAGAAAGGGGACTGTTTTTACAACAGATTGATAAAAGGTTCTTCAGTTTCTCATCATGGTAACTGTTCATTCAATACTGAGTAACACTAGTGTATAGGAATATCATGGTTGTAAACTGACAGTCCTTGTAAATGCAAACTCCAATCAAGCTTTGCACTTGAATCCACACTTATAAGCAGACACATACCTTTTAATATTTGCATCTCCATTGCATGCATGTGTAGTCTGCTGATGAAGCAATAAGTGATGTAATTTGAGATGTCATCAGTGTGGTTAGGGGATGTGCAATGGGGACCTCCTAAAGTGTTGTAGCTTCTGTCACCTGCAGAATTGTAGGTTTTTTTTTGCATTGAGCAGATGCACCTTATCATCATCCTAACTAAAGTTTTTCAAAGAATGTATAAACCGACTTAACAAGGAGGGCTAGGTTGAAGGGGTTAGGCACTACAGGGGGTAGTGCAGCATGGCGAGTTAAAAGAAAGAAGACAATGATTAAATGGCAACAATGGAATTGGAACAACCATACAGTCAACTCTACAATATGTGAATGCGAAAAAGCATCGAACCATCTAAGTGCACCAAAAAACAGAGACAATACCAAGCCAGAAGCTGAACAAGCTCTCATGAATCTGGGGAGACTGATGTAGGAATTCCTGCAAAGAATTCAACCAGAGTTCTGGAGAACAGCCACTTTGTGATAACCAGGGAAGTAGTAACCTTTCCTGCCTAATTGGTTCAGGTACACATCCAGTAGATCATTTGTAGACCACAAAAGTCAGGAATAGTCACTGAGGCATGAGAGGGGCATTTTTTACTTCCTCAGAAGGGGAACTGACAACCCCCTCCACCACGGAGCAAGCCATTGTTCTAGGCCCTAACCTGCAATAATAACACTCCTCAACATTATTATCTATTATACACAATAGTGAATCAAAGGTTGAATAACATTTTCTTTAATGGCCATGTTCACATCCGGTATGAGACTATGCAAGATATAAATGTAGTGCACCTGGATTTGATTCCAAACACCATTGTCATCGGTTGAGCTGGATTGCAGTGTTGCATCACTAAACCCCTTAGCAAATGGTACACCAAACACTGTCTACCTTGGAAAAATGCTGTGGGGCTCTTAGGCTGGCTGGGGTCAAATAACAATCTGGTCATGGAGCAGCCTTTGAACTCCCTCCAAGCTACCAACAGCATCGAGTCTGGCAGGTACAAACACCATTGCTGGTAAAATTGCCAAACACAGCTGCTTCCCAGCCAGCTAAAAAGAATACGGCAGAAGCTTCAACACAAAACAGAAAATACACTATCCAAAAGAGTGAGTACCAGGGTTTCACAGGTATCCTTCAACAGCCCATTAAAAGGAGGGACCCATCAAGGCACACTGCTCTAAATCCCAGGAACTCCTGAAGTAAAAAGAAAGTAGCGCCTTCCCAATGGAGAAACACCCAATTGAATGAAATGCATGTGGGAATACAAAACACATGGGAAGGACATTTCTCACCACTGAAATAACCAAAAGGATGGATACCAGAAATTATGCATCTGGGGATCTTGAGTGGGCCAGGAAGACTGGTGGATACATTCTAAGACCTCTGATCTGGAGGAAGAGCTATAACAAACACTGATGCCTTCCCTGAGATTCACCTGGCAGAGCCATTACCTGTTCATAAAGTAGAAGGACGGTGAACAACCATCTTGCTTGTTTCTGGAAGTCAGCCATTTGCAGTTCGCTAAGAACATCTGTATTTAATTCAATTATTGCTGAACTGATTGGCCCAGGTTACTTGTGTTCCTATAGATGACAAGTAAATCTGAAGGCAAAACTACAATTTTCAATGGACGTGCAAGCATTTCAAGCAAAGGTAGACGTAATGCCCGGGCTTCCTGAGGAGGTCATCCTGGGAAAGAACATGACAAACTTCAACAGTTTGTTCAAGAAATGCCATGCGAAACCCTTATATCAACACATTAAATAATATGGACAAAGAAAAAGGAAATCCCAGAGAGAGAACATGACTGGTGCATGAATTCTGTGAAAGACTCAGACTGGCAGTGGGATTTTCTTAAGGGTGCCCAGAGTGAGAACTATCAGTCAGTGCACACGTGCAGGTTAAAGCTAGAAAATGGATCTGAAAAGCAATTTAAAGGCTGTAATGGAACACTGCGGTCCCAGACATTTGCCCAAATCAATTCATGTTTTACCTGCAATCCACCCATCACAACAGGTCCATTTGTGAGAACAAGCTATATACAATTATACGAAACCTAGCTAGGTTGCAGGGATCATATTCATATGTCAAATCAAATAGCTAGATGTTCATTGGCAGTTCGAGACAGGCGACTTGAGAGGCTGGAAGGAGGCAAGAGGCTGGAGTTTGGAGAAAGTTGAGGCTAAAGTGGACAGAGGAGCTGAGAAGTATGTGAGGGGGCTGAGGAGGAGATGGTGAGAGGAGCTGAGGCAGGGAGAGGTGGTGAGGAGGGGGAGGAGGTGAGAAGGAGGAGCAAAGATCTCAAGAGCAGGTGGAGAGAGGAGCAAGGAGGAGGTGGCAGCAGGTGGAGAAGGATGAGAGAGGAACTGAGGCAGAGACTGGAGCTGACGAGGAAGAGAGTGGAGCTGTGGAGGAGCTTAAGAGAGGGGCCAAGGATGAGGAAGAAAGCAGAACTGAGGAGGAGAAGAAATGAGTTGAGGGGCAAGTGGACATCAAATTGGATGAGGATTTTGAGGAAATGGTAGAGGTGACTGGGAAGAGAAGATCTGAAAAGGTGTTACTTAGTGAGTTTGAGTTTGAGAGAGAGGCATGCATTCTAAATCCATGCCATCTTTCAGGAGGAGAAGAGGAGGAATTAGCCCTTGGAATGGTGCAGAGGAGGCCCTTATGAGGTTTTGGAGTAGTGCAATGGAGGGAAAGTGAGTGGGGAATGTGGATATGCATCCTTATGAATGAGAATATGATAAGTACACAAGGACGAGAATCACCTTTGTCTGGTGGTTGACAAGACGAGAAATCCAGGGCAGGGAAGTGGCAGAAACTAAGAAAACATACTCTAGAGTCTCTGTGGAAGTCCTATAATATAGCCAGTGATATAACTGATAGAAATCATCCTAGGGATAAAACTGTCTGTATCTCCCACTACACACCATATTCTCTACATATTCTAGGACTGGAATTTGTTTATATAATTATACTTGTCCTGGAATATGCTGCGAAAGCCGGTTAGTGAGAGGAAAGAAAAACACTGTTGACCTTGATTTCTTTTTGGTTGCAGATATCACATAGTTGCAGATATCACATAGAACCATCTCATATTTAATGAGATATTTGGGTTCTGTTGAGACATCATCCCAGGACCACATCCAGAGCTATGCCTAGCTGCATCAATCAATCGATTGCCAAGGCCCAAGAAAAGGGGACTTTCCCAAGAAGGACAGTTTTCAACATTGCGAAGACCATGAACAGGAGTTCAAGGACATTGTTGACTTTGGAGACTGTGATCCATGCTGGAGAGAGACATGGGTATCTACAGCAGCCTTAATTTTAAAAATTATTTTACAGAATTTAACTTTCGAGGAGACTGTTTTCTTCATAAATTTGCTTTTGAAGAGTCATTTGTAGGAGCTCCCAGGAAGGCCTTACCATTCCATTGTTGTATTTGTTGTGAACATTAAAACCCACCAACAAGAGAGCAGGAGAAATGTGGATCAAAGGTGAAAGAAAACACAGAGAAATTAGAGAAAACCTTTGCTGGGAGTCTTTCTGTATTGTGTGTTGAAGTGCCCGGACTGCAGTACATCCAAGGTACCCCACATGCGGAGTTGTGTAAATCCAGACTTGGAACCAAACGGAAAGGCAATCACTAACACACAGATGGTGTACATCCCAGCCTACATCAACATCCCCTGTGTGCAACAATGAAACATCTCTTTTGCAAGCTTATCCCACAACTCATCAAGGTCGTGTGCTGAGGTGCATGTCTTTCTTTCGCTGAGCACTTGGCAGGGGGATGTTCCTGAAAACATTCCACCAAAGTCTGGGACCAGACTTCTGGCCACAAACAATCAGTAGATGAAACGTGACTGCAGCTGTCATACCTCAAAGCAAAAGGAGAATAAACAAATACACCAACACTCTTTGCTTTCACACCCATTGCGTAACCCAGCACAGTATGTTCTACTAGGTGCACTCCAATTCAAAGGGTGAGGAACCTTGAATAATTCCTGTCTGAACGAACAGCAATTTCTCTAACGCACACCTGTAGAAATTGAAGGGTCGCCGTGGATGTGCTGAACGCTCACCACTGGATGGTGATGTGCTTCTAATGAGCTAGAAATGCATCCCATGAGGAGCTTTTGGGAGGTTTTGCCAGCTTTATCCCAGTGTGTGTGTGACTGTATCTTAGCGGGTAATGTATAACCTGCAGGGGAGGAGAGGTACACAAATACAAACATTCCCTAATTAATCATGTTCCTGACAGCCAGTTCCTAAATTTACCTGCCCAGCAGTATGTACTTATTTCTTGTAGTTCTGTGTAGCTTTGGAAGCATTGGATGTGATTCTACCCAGTTACAGTTACTTCCCTAAGGCCATCGCCATAGACCAAGTGATGTCAGCTTTTGCAGGGATAGCACTTTTGCTGTGATGTCTTTCTTTACTGTAATGTCTTTCTTTTCTTGAAGGTGCCCAGCAAATGCTCTTCAGTAATGTGATCTTTCTTCCTTGGCAGGCTCCAAATGAGCAGCACTATGTCTGAGCTGAAATTCAAGGGGAACACATTAAGAGAGCACAGAAGAGGATGACCAGATTGTTCAGGTTCTCAGATGAGCTTCAGGTATGTGATGGACTCCATGGTAGAGTCATGGTACATTTTTTCCATGCTTCTGTTGTATGAAGAACCCCTTAATTACTGAGTCCAGGTATTTCCAGTTATGTGCAGGAGATGATCCTGTGGTTCAAATCCGGGCAAGTGCAGGAGAGAGGACCCAGTAGCTCAGGTCCAGGTTCGTGCAGGAAAGACTTTGATAGTGCAGCTTTTAGGGAAGGATCGCTAAGCATGTGGCAAAGGATGGAAAGGCCTCCTATAATGTTCTGGCAAAATGGCAGCTGTGCATTGCTGTTTGTGATTCCACGCCAGAAGACAGTTTCTCACAGGATTTCACCCATCCAACCTTTCCATGCTTGGACCATATGAGTTGAATACCTTATGTGTTTCGAGGGTGTGAGCAGTGGCCAGAGGGTGCAGTTAAGGTTGGCCATGTTGGTGCCTGTGAGTGCTAGCCTGTGAGTGCTTCTAAGGGCGCCTCTACTTGTTGGTGTGGGCCAGTGGGTGCAATTTTGGGTCCACTTATGGGTGTTTCTGAGGGTGCCTATGGGGGTCCTCACAACTGCTTGTCCCCATCTCAGCTCTGTCAGCCCTGCAACCATGACAGTATTCCACCTCCATCCTTCTACTCTTTTAACTGGTAGAGCAAGACACTTATGGATATTTTTACAGTGGTATCATGTATGGAAAGAAGCCTATAATTCTCAGGAAACTTAATTCACTCACCTTTATAGCCAGGAGCTAGTATAATTCCTCCACAATTTGCCTTAGAAAGAGGTTGGAATGGCATCACGGGCTATTTGGATGATGCTCCTTTTAGAACATCAAATAGGACCAAATACTGTACAAAGGTTAGAATCACAATATTGCGCTAAATACAGATTCTATATTTAAATAAAATGTGTTCTGTCCCTTATTTCAGCTGCTCTACCATTATCAGCTCATTCATGCTTTATTAACACTTTGCCATATAGTTTTCTAAAATATGCTGTACTCTTTTTTATGTGGGACCTGTGCCTTAACCTGCACATGTCCTTTTCTGTCGCCCTTTGCAATAATGTGTCCACATTTTTTGCAGTCCTGTCCCCTGCTGCCCTGATCTTACCAATGCTGAATATTTCTTTTTATAAAAAATAGCAGTATTATATGTTTGCTCTAATGAGTTCCTCTTCGTTATCAAGGACTTGGGAGTTCCTGTTTTGAAGCAGGTAATTTCCTTTTTAATATTTGTCTCGCTAATAGGACCGCCTTATCATACCATTGATTTGTAATTGCAATCTCACCACATCTTCTATTTCCAGTATGGCTTGGCTCAAGTACTGTTGCAGAGGAGCAGTTGCATGCATGTTCCCTAACTCCTGCCATCATACTGGAACGGTAGGAGAAGAGCCCTGCATGGAACTCCATGTTTTATGCCTATACTGCATGGAGTGTATGAAAGACGATATGCAATCAGACAACGGTATAAAATACATCCTAACTCTGAGAGAGCAGAAGGTTATCATGTGGAAGTATGTCAGCATGCACCATTGGATATCATGTAATGCTGAGTGAAATCTGACAAGGGCAGAGTGATGTCATGAAGAAGATGTACAAAGACATACTGAAATGATATGAAAATACTTAAGTGTGACAATGTAACTGAAGCAACAGATAAACATGTACAAAATGATAAAGTGATCATAAACAAAGAAGACAAAGTAACTTGCTGATCAATAAGTGTACATACACAGCAATGCAAGGTAAATGAGATGTACAGAAGCTTGCCATGGAGGAAAATATAACATGGCAAAGAAGGCCAAGATAGAAAAAAGGACATTGGCTAGTGTAAGGATTCAATTTAGCTACCTCAGGGACAGAGCAGGGGTGCATAGTCAGGAGATGCTGGGAAACATCTTTCTGTCCAAAACGAAGAGGAGTCTATGTTGGCATGGGATCAAGGATGCTTTTTTAAGGAATAGTTACAAAGCACACATGGAGACAAATGGATAAGTCATGGACGTGAGACATATTTTCTCTTAGATTAAAGAAGAAGAAAACATTCACAAGAGGCAAGTATTCAACAATTAAAAGTGTATAAAGTCTATGCAAGATGGAGTGAGCAAGTCTCTAGAAGCCAAGAGGAGCAATGACACCTAGCATAATTGAATTAAATAGCAGTAAATATGAGGTAAAAATGAACACATGTATGGTCTCTTCACACGTGATTCAGAAGGTGAAAAAAGGGCTATTCATTAAGCTTTAGATGAAGATAGTGATGTACTCACACTGACTTGAATGTCCCAGAACAGAGAGCAGGCTACAAGGTCATCTACAGACGGGAATTGTTTGCTCATGGCCGGACTGATGAGAGATAATGGACTAATTGGGAGCGTAGGGAGTAATCTGGCATGACTCAAGCACGTGCTGCAGGCCGAGCTGAAAGTCTAAGGTTTGTTGGGCATGCCAACCAATTAGTGGGTTCATGGGGCAATCTGCGATGCAATGTTGCATAGACCAATCCACTGTCATTTTGTGTGCTTTAATCAGTATTCTATTCATTTAAAGGTAGTTCGCGTTGTGCCTAATAGAGTAGAAACAGCCAATGAATTACTAACCCATATCTATTCTATAAATAGATATGTTCCCATAACCAATCCCTCCCATGAATACGTTTTACAGTTTGCCATGTAGGATGATGTCATAGATGATGCATATTGGGGTATAAGACCTCTGCGTAATCAAGTTTGTGTGTGAGTGTGCAAGCATCAGTCTGATGTCTGCCATTTTTTCCTTGCTGTATTAAATTGATAATAAAGTAGTATTTTGTCATATTCTTTGAGTCTGTCGGGTTATTTGATTTAAGATCTTTATTGGTAATCCGATGCGGATGGTTCAGGTCTAATCACCTAGGCCCAGATCTAGACCCCCGGACGATCGACTGCTCCCGCCATTAGCCAGAAGACCACAGAGCTTCCTTTGGAGAAATAAGGAACGCCCAAACATGTGAAAGAAGATACAGTTGGCAGGTCCATCTTTGACAAAATTCCTGTCCAGTCCAAGCAGGTGCCCTGTGGATGGAATGCGAACTGGTAAGTAGAACATTGAGAGTGGCAAAAATAGGGGGAGGGATTGTGTTGTAAATAATACATATATAAAGTAACAGGATTTTTGGGGATTATAATAAAGAGAAGTAGAAACCTTGATTCCTGGTTCCAAGGCGACATAATGGCATGCACTAAAAATACTACAAATAGGGGTGTTAAGGATTCCTGAGGCAAGGCCAACAAGACAAGTGTGTATCAAGCTCCAACATGGAGTAAAAATTAGATTAGATACATTTCCTAAAGAAAGGAAAGAAAGGCTTACGCAGAATAAATGTACAAAGTGCACGTGTGGGATTAAAAATATATCAGTGCAATGCTTTTGTTGTGTTTAATCTATTAGATATAAAACGATAGTCAAAGAATTGAGGTGAATATAAGATTTTCTACTCAAGAGAAATCAGAAGGATAAAAATCAAAGGAAACAAATAAATAAAGAAGAGATTGTTAAAATGGCAATGGTTAAACAACAAGATACTAAAAGTTGATAGAAAGTGTAAATGTAGGAACAAAAAGAAGATTGTTGCCTAGATTTAAAAAGTGTTTGAAAAGCATATATAACACGGCTCCAGTAGCGGCCAAGTAGTTATGGTTAAGTTGCTCTACCCATAGGAAGAGCACATTTTGACCAGCTATAACGTTGCCCCCAAGGATAAATCCATATGACACTTTGCAAAGAAAGTATATGGCCCCATCAGATTGATTCTGCGAAGTTTGGTGAGGTTTCGTGCAGGAGGGGCAAGTTTATAGGGGGGTCCCAAAAAGTGTGGTGTTTCCCATAGACACAATAGGAAAATATATTTGCTCACACCTACAGCCCAAACCGCAGGACAGATTCTCACCAAATTTGTGCCAGGAGCAGCGGCTTGGTCCCGAAAGCGAGTTGTGTACATTTGGTGTAAATCCGTTCAGTAGTTTTTTTTTTTTTTAAATGGCTAGACAGTAGGTAAAAAAAACATCTGAGTCTGAGTTCGGTCCGTGGAATCACTTCCCTTTTCAGTCCACGGACGGGGCTCCAAATTGCTCCGGGGGGCAACGTGATGTCTGCGGACATTGTAGACACCCACTGGTTAGATGGTGAAAAGCGTGAGTTGTGTCATTTTTTTGGAAAGACCTGCCATGTTCGATTTGCAGACAACACCCGTTGTCTTCGAACATCATGGTAAACACATGTTGAAAAACCCAACATTGCACAAACTAATGAAACAATCGCAGGGGACGTGAGGGGTGATGAGGATGTGATGGGATATGCCCATACAAAGCCATAGAATGGTGGCATTTTCATCTCTGATGTCCGCAAACAGTTTGGGGACAGCCCTGTGATGTTCACGAACATCTCAGATGTTCGGGGACATCCATATATATTTTTGCATTACAGGGTTGGTGAAAAGCAGTTTTTGGATGCCCCTCAATGAAACTGTATGAATATTTGTGATATCATTCTAGACATGACCTTGCATGGTTCTACAAAGTTGCGTGCTGTTTTGCCAAGAGGGAACAAAACTAGAGCGGGGTTCCAAAATATTTGAAAGGTTTATAAATTTGGTGCCGTTTCACAAATCTGCACACAAGTTTGCAAATAGATTTAAGATCAAGATTTGAAAAGGGTGATGGTATTTTGTGAAGAGAGGGCAGAATTAGAGTCGGGTTTCAATATTTTTAGATGGGTGTTGCCGTTTGACGAAAGATTATAGAAAGAACGTTGATTTTTATGCAAAGTCTGAATGGATTTTGTCAACTGGGAGCTAAGTTATATGACTATTTTATGGACATACATTTTGACACTTTTCAAACAAAGAAAACATGGTGGATTTGCAGGAAAGTTGTGCAAGGAGCATTGGCAAGGAGTGGAAAGCATGGTTTTGCAAATATGTCTGTGTTTTATTTTTTGAAAAAAGCATCATAAAGTATGTACAAAAAATATACCTTTGGTAACTGAGGTATATCCGCCGCCATGGGCAGTTGCCAGATTGTCTGACTCGTGGCCTGTGGCCATGGGCAGTAGCCAGATTGTTTGAGTCATGGCCAAAGACCATTGCTCAGATAATCTGGTAATGACCACGAGGGACTGGCAATGGGTTTAAAGTTGGCATGGCCACCAGGGACTGGCTATGTGGTGATGTTTTTACAAAATTGGGATAGGTTTGAATGGGAAAAAAAATTCTGCCTCTGGCTAAAATTCTGTCCATGGCTACAGACCAAAGTGCTGCACAGAATTGCATCAACAGATCGTTGTGTCTATCGCTACATACACTCTGAGGCAATGACTCATTCCACACTCCCACATTTCACATTCCCACATTCCAGACTCATTTCACACTCCCTCTCACTCCCTTTGCTTCGCTGATCTCTTCTTACTTTCTGTTCCCCCTCCCCCTTGTGCCTCTTCTCGTTTCCGCTCCTTTCAGCTCCTTGCCCCTTTACACTGGAACTCCCTGCCTCTTTCTATCCGCTCCATCCCTACCTATTCTTCATTCCATTCCTCCTTGAAATCACTCCTTCTTCGTTCCCCTCCCTGACACCCTATCCCATTTTTCCCTTTCTCTCTCTCTCTCTCTCTCTCTCTCTCTCACTCTCTCTCTCGCTCTTTCTCCCCCTAGCACCCCATCTTAGTTTTCTTCATCTTCCCCCTTCTTTCCTATGACCTCTCTTCCTACTATTTACTTTACTCCCTATTCTCTCGCCCTCACCCTTCCTTCCCCACCCCCCTCCTCTTCTCCATCTCATATGCAAATTGTTCTACATACTGTTTTTTGGTTTGATTCATGTATATTGTTGCTTCTACTGTTCCATGTTTGATGTATCCTTGTTGTTAAACTGTAAAGTGCCTTGGATTAAGGTGCTATATAAATACAATAAATACAAATACAAATACAATGCTAATCAGCAGATAATTACAAAGCATGAAAAAAACAGGTGTCCACGTGGTCACCCCTTGAAATCATTAACCACCCTTATTTGTGACTATAGTGGGACAAGATATTGGAATTGAATGCCGGACTCATAGCCACAGCCTTGCAGCAATGGTATCAGGTAATAATGTCCCCATACATAACGTTGCCTTGAAAAGCCATTGGCGACAGTATATATGGTGACATTAACTATGGGGCAAGTTGCAAGGATGTCCTCTCCTCCCATTCTAATAAAAACTGTGACTTTTTTGTCAGGAGCCATTTTTGCAGGGACATTATCACATGGAACCGCAACAATGACGGTGCCACAATCCACATGCCTTGAGAAAGAAACTAACGAGACAAATCACGTGTCAACTGACTTCTAACAAGTAATATAGCATCAAGAATGGTTTTGATGATTACGTCATTACGACAACAGTTACTTATTGAATAACCCAGCACTGAGGTGAGCAAGGTTCACTCTCCTATTCGAAACATAACACTTGAAGAAGGAAGGGCACCTTCACAAAAGAAGCACATTGCCTGCATCAGGGTAATCTGTTTAAAATACCAGACGAAGCACAGTGATCTACCCATTCTACGGCCTTGCAATTATTTGATAATTTTGTACTTTGATTATTGGGGAATGCAGCATGGTGGTCCGGAACCCTAGGTTTGAATCAGAAGAAATATTTTGCTTTTGGGTATAGCCTGGAGTGCTGTACTGAATTACAACAAACCTGTGCGAGGAGCATCAGAAAGGACCTGAAATCAAGGTTTTGCAAATCTGTTGTGTGTTTTATTTTTACAAAGTGTCCAAATGTAATATAAAAATATAGTGATATAAGTTTGATGCATGGACAATGGGCCTAATCCTCTGCAAGGATGAATGCTACTCTGATTTACTTATTGGGGAAATCATATGGCCAAAGCTCTAGGTTCAAATAGAAATAAAATAATCTGCTTGCGGCTGCAGCCCGGAGTGCTGGACGGGATTGCAGCAAAGTTGCACAAGGAGCATCAGCAAGGACCTGACAGGATGCTTTTAGAAATCTGTCCTGTGATTTACTTTTTAGAAATTGTCGAAACAAAAGTACAAAATATAGTGATATAAGTTTTCTGCTATGGGCGGAGGGCCTGCACTTCGGGTGAGACAAATGTCTGCTCTGATTTGCCTATTGGGGTATGCGCTGCTGATAACGACTCACATCAGTATGCATGCAAAAAATATGTTTCTTAAAGGAGGTGTATAGTTATTTCATATATGTTCAAAGAGGAAATATTAAAAACGTATATACAGTGATGTAACATTATGAAACATTTTCACTAATAAAAACATAAAAAATTGACAGAAACAACTTTGATAAAGGGATGTTATGGTATTCCCCTTCTCGAGGACTCACAGGATTTGACTTCCTTTTCGTATAGAAATATCTGCCTGGAACAGACTTGTTTTCCCCAGGGGTACTCTGAATTCCATTCAATCTTTAACAGAGTCCTTCAGACGGACATAGGCAATGTTCAGCTCGTAAAGCACAATAGTCCAAAATGTTACTCTCAGAGAAAGGATATCAAGCAGACAAAGAGAAGCTACAACACTGTCAGGAAGAGGTCGTATACATAGGACAGTTGATTTCTCATGAGGGGAGAAAAGTGACACCTGAGAGAGCAGAGGCAATTAGGAAGACCAAAAGCAGTGAGGGAAATGCAAACATTTCTAGGCCTATGTCACTATTGTAGAGCCAGGGTTTCCAATTACAGAACATATATTCAACCTCATTTAAAAGGCCTTAAAGAAGCACAGGTGGGAAATAGCACAATAATATGGACAGATGAGATGACTGAAGGATTTGAAGAATTAAACAAGGCAATCAGTACTGCCCCTGTTTTAGGAATTTCAGATTAACATGAAGAATTTTACTTATTTTCTCATTCAAATGGAGAAGTCGTGAGAGCAGTCCTTACACAGAAAACAACCTTAGGACATGGACATAAGCCATTAGTCTATAATAGTGGCATTTTAGATCCAGTTATGAAAGGGCATTATCCTTATGAGCAGTCTTTATCTGCTGCTGTATTCACGATTGTAAAGGCTTCAAGTATAACGGTGGGTTGTCCAGTAACTCTAATTGTAGACCATACATTATTTGCAATTTTAGAGAAGCCTAAAAGTACATTGACTACAAAAAGAGCATCAGGATACACGATAATTATATTGATTCCTGTCAGTAAAATTGTTAAATGTAAGACAGTGAATCCAGCAACGTTCATAGCAGAACCAGTAGGGGAAGATGATTATGTACATGAATGCACAACGTATATTGAATGGTATGATGATATTCCCCAAGCCAGAGAAAATGCAATTGGGTAAGGGAAGTTCTCTTTATTGATGGTTCTTCAAAAATGTACCAAACTACTGGCAAAATACATACTGGATTAGCGGTAGTTAAGCTGAACCAAGAGGGTTAATTTGAGGTAGTAGCAAGCGTGAGATTGCCTTTAGATTACTCAACACAGGCTACATAATTAGTGGTGCTTATCGCTGCTCTACAGTTATTTGAAGATGATGTAGTGATGGTGTACTCTGACTCTGCCTATGTGACGTCAACTGTACATGCTTGTTTATCACGCTGGAAAAGGAGGAGCTTTCCCTGTACAGACGGTTCTCTAATGGAACATGCAGCCGTAGTTGATGAACCTATTGAAGCGCAAGCACTCCAATTAACTCTAGTAAACTGCACAGCAAATACAAAAAGAGGAGACTTAATTTCCCACAGAAACAAAGCCGCAGATTTAAAAGCCAAAAAGGCAGCCTATTTCCCAACCATTTCTAATTTTGAAATATAAAGTGTTAAACAGATGACAGGACGATGCATGTTTTTTTAAAAGGAGGACTTTAACATGCTGTTATGTTTGTTCCTTAATACTGTATGCCATGAATGCAGCAAGGACATTTATTGCGAAGGAGATGCCTTTACAATGGATTTCAAGAGGAACATTTCCATATGAACATAATTATGTGAAGACAAAAATGATGGAACATGGATTGGGGTAGACAGGCAAAAAACATATGTATCCATCCTAGATTGAAGAACGAATACAAAAAGTCGAGATGAAGAGGATGGACTGCTCATATATGACTGAAAGAGCAGGTGATCCAGGATGGTAGGAGAAACCTCAGCTATTGGTGTATTGATGTGTCGCTACCAATACCGGGTGAGAAGATGGACTATTATCTTGCCTTGCATACTTGTTGAAGAAAGTACCAGTAAGCATAGTGCAAATAGTGACTGACAGATGCCTAGAATTATGGGCCAAGTATTCCAAGTTACTAACATGGGTCAAAGCAAGACCAGTATCTATAATACCATTGAAGAATGCAATAAGGAACTTCAAGAATGGAGGCTCAGCTTTGGTTGGAGAGAACAAAGGCTGTGGACTCAAAATCCCAGGAATTGATGGAGGAACTGCCGCATTGATGGATCGATAATGGGCCTGTATACCCAGAGCTTATATGCAGCTGCCTAAGAATTGGGAAGGAATATGCTCTATTGGAATGGTACATGTTCCAGCATTAGTGTATCACCAAAGTGATCTCAACATTGAGGAATTTCCAAAGATGAATGCACATCAGAAGATGAAGAAGTCACTCAACCTCTGCCGGCTGAAGAGGGAGAATTATTTCTCATCAAAATCAGTAAATGCATATGAAGACATTCCAGGTGAGCATCAACTGTTCAGCAAGACAGCAATGATAATGACATCTATGTTCATGTAAGGACTCCAGACTGCAGTGAACACACAGTGGCTGCAAATAACCAGATGGGAGCATCTGCAGACAATCAATGCAACTTTCAAAGGATCTAATGCAATCAGAGAAGAATTGAGAGCCATCAGGCTGATTACTCTCCAGAACAGGTTTGTCCTGGACTTAATTATAGAAATGGAAGAAGGAATGTGTGCCAAGGTCTTCTTGCTGTAGATCCCATGGTTGAGAAAATGGGACCCTGACAGATCAACAATGATGCTGTCAACCTTGCATACAAAGATGGAAGATGAAGTTGATGAGACATCAGGAGATGACTTGTTCTCATTTCTATTGTCATGGATTCCAACATGGCTGGGAAATGCTTTCAAAATACTCAGAGCAATACCGGTGTTTGTATTGCTAAGATTCTGACTTATATGCATGGGACAGTGCCAGAAGACAGTCAATAAAGCTATTGGGATTAATATAATGATTGACAAGGATGCAGGCAGGGTGAGCAGATGCAAAATTAAGAAAATACCTGTGAAAATATAAAGAGAAGCACCCATGCACCTCCAGAAATGAAATTCTACTAACCCAAGGATCATACAAAAATATGTAGGACGTTGGATATTCTCTCCACCATCAGGTCGAATGCTGTCACATAACCTAGAGCATGGGTGCACAACATACGGCCCGCGGGCCAGTTGCAGCCGCCATGCCCTTTTGACCGGCCCGCGAGGCACAAAGACTTTCCTAATGGAGGGCGGCCCGCGGCCGCCCTCCATTAGGAAAGTCTTTGTTGTCTTCCGGGCCGGTGAAAACACTGGCCCTCATTGACTCAGCACACACACGCATCACGTCGCTCCTACGAGCCACGTAATGCGTGTGTGCTGCACCAATGGAGAGCCAGCACTACGGCTGGCGTGGCCCATAAGGCTTGATGCCGGAAGGCATTTCAGCCTTGGACCATGCCAGCCGTAGTGCGATTCCAGCGACTTCCAGCTTACCTGCCTGCCTGCCTGCCTTTCCAGCACGTCTCCGGTAAGTGGTCTGTTTGTGTGTCGGGTTTGTGTAGCTTTATGTTTGTGTGTATGAATGTTTGTGTTTGAATGTATTTTGTGTATATGTTGAGATGCGGGGGTGGGGGGTGTGTCGGATGTGTATGAATGTTTGTGTTTGAATGTATTTTGTGTGTATGTTGAGATGTGGGGGGGGTGTGAATGTTTGTATTTTAATGTATTTTGTGTGTATGTTGAGATGCGGGGGTCGGGGGGTGTCGGATGTGTATGGATGTTTTGATTTGAATGTTTTTTGTGTGCTGAGTTGGGGGGTGGGGGTTCGGGTCTGTATGCGTGCTTGTTTGAGAGTTTGCTGATTTGGGGGGTGGGGGGTTCGGGTCTGTATGGGTGCATGTGTGTGTGTGCTGAGTTGGGGGGGTGGGGGGTTCGGGTCTGTATGGGTGCATGCTTGAGTGTGTGTGTGCTGAGTTGGGGGTGGGGGTTTGGAGTTGGGGGGGTTCGGGTCTGTATGGGTGCATGTTTGTGTGTGTGCTGAGTTGGGGGTGGGGGGTTGGGGTCTGTATGGGTGCATGTTTGTGTGTGTGCTGAGTTGGGGGTGGGGGGTTGGGGTCTGTATGGGTGCATGTTTGTGTGTGTGCTGAGTTGGGGGGTGGGGGGTCGGGTCTGTATGGGTGCTTGTTTGAGAGTTTGCTGATTTGGAGGGGTGGGGGGTTTGGGTCTGTATGGGTGCATGTTTGTGTGTGCTGAGTTGGGGGGTGGGGGTTTCGGGTCTGCATGGGTGCATGCTTGTGTGTGTGCTGAGTTGGGGGTGGGGGGTTGGGGTCTGTATGGGTGCATGCTTGTGTGTGTGCTGAGTTGGGGGTGAGGGGTTGGGGTCTGTATGGGTGCATGTTTGTGTGTGTGCTGAGTTGGGGGTGGGGGGTTGGGGTCTGTATGGGTGCATGTTTGTGTGTGTGCTGAGTTGGGGGGTGGGGGGTCAGGTCTGTATGGGTGCTTGTTTGAGAGTTTGCTGATTTGGGGGGGTGGGGGGTTCGGGTCTGTATGGGTGCATGTTTGTGTGTGTTTTGATTTGGGGGGTGGGGGGTTTGGGTCTGTATGGGTGCATGCTTGTGTGTGTGTGCTGAGTTGGGGGTGGGGGGTTCGGGTCTGTATGGGTGCATGTTTGTGTGTGTGTTGATTTGGGGGGTGGGGGGTTCGGGTCTCTATGGGTGCATGTTTGTGTGTGTGTTGATTTGGGGGGTTCAGGTCTGTATGGGTGCATGCTTGAGTGTGTTTGGGGCATAGTGTTTGGTTGGGGGTGAGGGGGCCATGGGGCATAGTGTTTGGTTGGGGGTTAGGGGGGTGAGGGGGCCATGGGGCATAGTGTTTAGTTGGGGGTGAGGGGGCCATGGGGCATAGTGTTTGGTTGGGGGTGAGGGGGCCATGGGGCATAGTGTTTGGTTGGGGGTGAGGGACAGGGGGCATAGTGTTTGCTTGGGGGGTGAGGGACAGGGGGCATAGTGTTTGCTTGGGGGGTGAGGGACAGGGGGCATAGTGTTTGGTTGGGGGTGGGGGCCATGGGGCATAGTGTTTGGTTGGGGGTGGGAGCCATGGGGCATAGTGTTTGGTTGGGGGTGAGGGACAGGGGGCATAGTGTTTGCTTGGGGGGTGAGGGACAGGGGGCATAGTGTTTGGTTGGAGGTGGGAGCCATGGGGCATAGTGTTTGGTTGGGGGTTAGGGGGGTGAGGGGGCCATGGGGCATAGTGTTTGTTTGGGGTTGGGAGCCATGGGGCATAGTGTTTGGTTGGCGGTGAGGGACAGGGGGCATAGTATTCGGTTGGGGGTGAGAGACTGGGGCATAGTGTTTGCTTGGGGGGTGAGGGACAGGGGGCATAGTGTTTGGTTGGAGGTGGGAGCCATGGGGCATAGTGTTTGGTTGGGGGTTAGGGGGGTGAGGGGGCCATGGGGCATAGTGTTTGGTTGGGGGTGAGGGGCCCATGGGGCATAGTGTTTGGTTGGAGGTGAAGGGGCCATGGGGAATAGTGTTTGGTTGGGGGTGAGGGGGCCATGGGGCATAGTGTTTGGTTGGGGATGGGAGCCATGGGGCATAGTGTTTGGTTGGGGGTGAGGGGACCATGGGGCATAGTGTTTGGTTGGGGATGGGAGCCATGGGGCATAGTGTTGCACTCCAAGAGTGAACTCAATAATAAAGCTAAAACAGGCACAGTTAGGAGATGTACATCCTTTGCTTTTTTGAGGAAACCTGACTCAACGAAGGCCATACTCCTCTTGGGTAACCCAAACAGCAAACTATAGCAGTCCAAAATAATGGAATGTCCAATCAAGGGTCAATAAAATATATATAATTTAATTAAACAGACGATATACAATAACTAAATCGAAATAAATGATAGCAATGGAAAATGTGTAGTACAAAATGTAAGTTTGAAATGCAATAAAAATCGTTACTCCTCAAAAACATATCTTTTTCCATGTGTTTGATACAAATTGGGGGTTGAAAAAGCATCCTGACATGTTCCGCCTACCGCCCCGCCCACTTTTACTTTTCGGCCCACTATAGCCCTCATGTAAGGTACTTTCAGCCCTCTGTCAAAATCAGTTGTGCACCCCTGACCTAGAGTGTGGATGACCATACAAAAAAACCAGGTCACCTGAGGGAGGTGACACAGATCTGGATTCCAAAGAAACTACAGCATGAACAGAATATGAAGGAGATTGAAGAGGAGAATGTGGTTGAGGACTCGACCAGAGGGGGAATGTAGAGGAGCAGTTGGATTCAATTTCCCTAACTCCCACCCCCACACCGCTGTCATACTGGAACAGTAGGAGAAGAGTCCTATAAGGGCCTCCATGTGTTAAGCCTTGACTACATTGAGTGTACGAAAGCCGATATGAACTCAGACAACCGTACTGAATGTATCCTCGCACTGAGAGAGTGGAAGGATATTGTGGAAGAATGTCAGCAATCACCATTGGACATCATGTAATGCTGAGTGACATCTTACATGGGCAGAGACATGGCATGAAGAAGATGTAAAAGACATACTGAAATGATAGGAACATTCTAAAGAGTGACAAAGTAACTGAAGCGACAGAGAAACATGTATAAAATGATAAAGTGATCATATACAAAGAGGACAAAGTAACTTGCTGATCAATAAGTGGAAATACGCAGCAACACAAGGTAGAGGAGACATATAGAAGCTTGATGTAGAGGAAACTATAACCTGGCAAGGACGAGCATGTTAGGAAAATGGACGTCGTCTCTTGTGATGATTCAAGTCAGCTACCTCAGAGACAGACCAGGAGTGCAAAGTCAGGAGACGCTGGAGAACAGCTTTTTATGTAAAATGAAGAGGAGTCTATGTTGACCTGGGATCAAGGATGCTATCATCAAGGAATAACTGCAAAGCACAAAGGGAGGCAAACGGATAAGTCATGAACTTGAGACATATTTTCTCTTATATTAAAGAAGAAGAAAACATTCACAAGAGCCAAGTATTGGACAATACAAAATGTATAAAGTCTCATCAAGATGAAGTGAGCAAGTCTCTAGAGGCCAAGAGGAGAAATGACACCCAGCATAATATAATGAAATAGCATTAAATAAGAGGTTGAAATTGACACATTTGTGGTCTCTTCACATGTGATTCAGAGGGCAAAAACAAACTTTGCCTTTGGATGAAGATAGTGATGTGCTCACACTCCCTTTTATTTATTGCATTTGGTTGTACGCCCAAACCCTGGGGTATCACAGCATAAATGTACAAGTATAATTAGAGTCTTAGTAGTTGCATGTTAACAGACTTACAGGCATACAGTCTTAATGCTTACTCAGAGATACTTAGTTACATGGTAGAATAGCCTAATACTGGTACAAATTAAAGTTACAAGCAAACATACAATCTTGATAGTTACATGGTAAATCAGGTTTACATGCTTACAGTGGTTGCACATTGGTATGATATGTGTGGGTGTGGCTATGGGTGATTAGTATTAAATGTGCATAGGATTACGGCTGGGTCAGAGTCCCAGCTGTGTGTCTGAGATAGGAGCAGCATTTGCTAAAGAGCCATGTTTTGAGGAGTTTCTTGAATTTCGGATTGGATGGCTCCTTGCAAATATTGGCTGGGGGGGAGTTCCAGATTCTGGGGGCTGCTACTGGAAAGCTGGAGCTACCTGTTCTTACATTCTTGAAGCGGGGGATAAGTAGGTGCGTATCGGTATTAGATCTAATTGGTTGTGGTTTTGTGGATAAGAATTTCATTGAGATAGATGGGGAATTACCTGAGATACATTTATGTGCGAGGGTACGGGTTTTATGAATTATTCTGGCTTGTATGGGCAGCCAATGTACCTCTCTCCTGTGTTGAGAAATGTTGTGAAATGTGATCCCTCTTTTTTATGCCTAATGCTGCTCTCAGTGCTTAGTTCTGAAGTAGTTGCATTTTGTTCATATTTTGTTTTTAGGTCCCTAGTAGAAGTATATTACAGTAGTCAATGTTGGTCAAAATTAGAGCTCTGGCGAGAGTGACGCAGTTTTGGGGCGTGAGGAAAGGTTGGCTCAGTGCAATAAGATTGGCCGTGTATGCTGTGGATGAGACAAGTGCCTAATGTGTTTGCACATGGTAAGGCTTGAGTCCAGGTAGTCCCCTAAGATTTTGACTTGGTTAGAGATGGTAATTGGGGTGCCGTCTATGACTATAGCTGAATATTGCGGGTGAAGCTTGCTTAGTCGGGCGGGGAACCTACTATGAGGATCTCTGTTTTTTCTCTGTTAAGACAGAGGTTATTTTCCACCATCCAATTCTGGATAATTGAGTAAATTCTGTTTACACAGATGGTGTCCTGTACAAGATTACCTGTGATTGGGATAAGTATTTTTGTGTCATCTGCAAAGTTGGTATATATTACTCCCATTGCGTCTAGAGCTGCAAAAAGGAGTTTGGTGTATGTATTATAGAGCGTCGGCGAGAGGAAGAATCCTTGAGGAACTCCCAATGGGAGTGTCATAGGATCTGCTGCTACATCGCCTATGGCTACTCTAGATGTACGGCCTGCAAGGAATGTTTTTATCCAAGTGATTGCTTCCTTTGAAAAGTGAACGTTATTTGCTAGTGTTAGGCATAATTTATTGTGGTCCACTAAATCAAATGCTGTGGACAGGTCAAGTAGTAGCAGGATGCATAGTTTCCCTGAGTTCCTAATGGCGTCCATCTGTTTTTTAGAACCAGTAGGGCTATCTCCGTACTGTGTCTGGGGCGGAAGCCTGATTGTCTTTCCCCTAGTAGCTGATTATTTTTGAGGTGGGACTGGACTTGGGTATAGGCAATTTTGTCTATGTTTTTGAGGAGCAAGGGGACTGTGGTGATGTGTCTGTAATTGGTCGGGGTGGTGGGGTCTTAGGTGGGTTTTTTGAGGAGGGGGTAACCCAGGCTTCTTTGATATTCATTGGGATGTGTTGGTGTTGAATGAAGCATTGACGAAATTAGTGATGATGGGAGCTAGTGTGGGGGGCGCAGTCTTTAACTAGTTTGGAAGGAAAACTGTCTCCAGTGCAATTGGAAGGTTTAAGTGAAGCCATGGTTTTTAGCACCAGGTCAGTGGTCACTGAGGTAAAGTGGAATTCAGGTATATTTGTTGTAGTATCTGTCAATGCCAGGGGGGTTGGCTTCATAGTGAGTGGTAGGAGTTTTCTTTGCAGCGCTATTTTATTTTGAAGAGTGATTATTTTGGAGGCTAGTGCATCCTGGATGGTGGTACACTAGACTTTACTCTCTTTGGCTATGCTGAGAGGAGGGGTCAATGTTTCTAATTCTCTGATGATGGACCACAGCTCTCTCCTATTCGAGGTAGCATTGGTGATGCGTAGGTTGAGGGAATTTGCTTTCTTTGTAAATACTTCAAGTTTATAGGCTTTGGCTATTACTCGAAGATCTTTTTTGGACTCACTAGTAGGGTTTTTTCTAGAAAGGTGTTCTAGTGCTCTTTTATTCCTTCTAAGTTCAAAGAGGTCATCATTGAACCATGGGTGGCTGGCTTTAGGCTTAGAGAGTTTAGATCTGAGAGGGGATTTTTCCTATATTACTGATTTCACACAGGTATAGTAGTGCAGTGAGATGGTGTCAGGGTTGGAGTCAGCTGGTGGTTGTGCTTTGAGTTACTTGTTCAGCAAGGGGGTTAAGTTTTCAGGGGGGAGTTTCTGTGAGTTTCCCACTAGGATAGGTGTGGGAGGGGTGGCGGATGAAATGGGGTATTTAATTGTGCTAATGTTGAACCTGATGAGGAGGTGATCGGTCCAGGATATCTCTATGATGTCTTCTAGGAGAAATGTGATCATCAATGTTAGAATCTATTCCAGGATTCCAATTTTTGAGTAGGTTGGGGCATTGACAATTTATGTGAATTGCATTTCTAGGAATGCGTTGTGATGCCAGTAGCTTTGAGGTCGGATATGTCATTATATCCCAGATTGATATCTCCTAAGAGGATACATTTAGTTTTGGGTTTGAGAAGTGGGGAAATGAGCAAAGGCAGTTCAATGTCAGGGTTTTTGGTTGAGCTGGGGGCTCTGTACATTATTAGGAAGTTGATAGTGGTGGTTGATAGTGGTTTTGGGGTCTGTGGTTTTGGGGTCTGTGGCTAATTTCAGTGCTAGGTGTTCATAACCTAATAGAGTTTCAGTTTTGCATTCTCTGAACTGGAGGGTAATTTTGGAGATGATATCAACGCCTCTGCCGGAGGCATCATGGCGATCAGCTCTAAGTAATGTATATTCAGGTGATATGACTAGTGTGAGCAGTGGGCCTGAGGCTGGGTGGAACCAGGTTTTCATTATTACTAGGAAGTTGAGTTGGTATTCCAGAAGAAGGTCATGTACGTCGATGGCATGTTTGCCTAATGATCTTACATTAAGTAGGGCACCTCTAAAGGTGCTATAAATGGGGAAGAGCAACGTGTTTGAGCTGAAAGCACTGGTGGGAGGGTGTAGTGACACATTGAGTTTTTTGGTGTTTGTTCTTGGGTTTGGGGTGTGATGGAGTGCTAGTGTTAGTGGATTTGTGGGTGCTGGAGGCTTGGTGTCTAGCTATGTTGCTAGAGGAGTGAGGGATGGTGAGATTCTTGGTGGTTCAGGAGGAGAGTCTGGTTTTCTTGTGGTTCCTAATATGGGTCTTGAGAGTGCAAAAAACATTCATGTTCTGGAGGAGAGCCTAGAGCAGCGTGATATGCATAGGAGAGGTGTGGTGATTTAGGGGCACTGTGTGGTGGTGCTGTGAATGCTGGTATGTTAGGCAAGAATAGGGTGGGGTATGGTAGGGGGTGGTGTCTAGGCCAGTATATGCACGCTAGGCCTGAACCTAGCTGGATAATTGTACCCTTGGAGCATGGTGTGGAGTCTATGATGGTAATGTTATGTTTATTGGAGATAGTGAAATGGTGGTCGTGTTGGTGAACAGGGTTTGTTTTTGTTCGTGCAACGTTAGCAAGTAACATTACCAACTTACCTAGAGTTGTGCCTAACAGTTTGGAGAGTCTGTGATGCATTTCGCAGTTGTTTCCTCTGAGCATAACGGCGTGGCCTAGGACAGCCGCTGAGGTGAATGGTGGGTCAGAAGGCACATTTAGGGGAGTACACAGTACAAGCATAGTACAACGACCACAGTGAATAGGATGTTTTTATGGCTAATGGGTGCTAATGAGAGAGTACACAATGCAATCTTGAGAACAACATATAATAAATAAGGACATTTGGCTAGCTGGTGGCTACTTGCAGCGAAATCACCAGGGCATTACACAGTGCAATCTTAATACCACATGTGACAAATTGGTAATGGAGCAATGATATTGGTGTGTGTTTTAAAAACATAAACAATGCAAATGTTGATGAGGAATAGGTATGAGCTTTTAGGGGCTATGCGCGCCTAAGGGCAGGTTTGCATGCAGGTCAGGTAATGGTGTGGAGTACATAATGAAAAGAAACAGACAATCCGTCAAAAATGAAGTAAATATGCCATGTAGAAAGTCTGGGCAGAGCAATTCAGCAATCTGGGGTTGAGCAACGGCTGGAAGTAGAGCCTGAGTAGGAGGGTAGGTTCTGGTGGTAAGGCGTAGGAAGGTGGGAGTGCTGATTTGGGCAAGGGTCCTGGCGCAGGCGTACAGGCATCACAGAACAGGCTAGAGACAAGTGCCTTTGTTTGAAGGCCTTCGTTGGAGGAGCCGGCAAAGCCTGCTGGCGTCTGGTTGGTGCAGAAGTATTGGTGATGCCCAATCAGGCGTCAGGGGCAGGAATCTGGCAAAGTTTTGATGGATGATGGCTCTCAAATTACTGGGCGGCCATCTTAAGCTGTGCTGGTCCTCATGGGGCACAATGGAGGTGCTCGTCATAAATGCAAAATATGAAATAAAGCGGCCTGCTTGATAGCTGCACAGCGATCAGGGGCTTCAAGCACAATTCTAGATGCAGTGTAGCATGAAAGCATGTTCCCCTGTGCTAATAGGAGGAATCAGCTGTTATCAGCTGTGAATGCATGCAAGGCCAACGTGCTTACCTGAGCAGATGATTGATGCACCAGGCTCTCCGGATGGGGAGCGGGCACTGCTCCAGCATTGTTAGTGGGGCTTCAACTCCTCTGTGGGTCACCTTTCTATGGTGAGGCTCGAGCCAGGCACCATTGTCGTGCACCTTCATTGGAGAAGCTGGCTAAAGCTTGCTGGCATCTTGTTGGTGCAGAAGTATTGGTGGTGTCCAATCAGGCGTCAGCGGCAGGAGTCTGGCAAAGTTTGGAGGGATGATGGCTCTCAAAATTACTGGGCGGCCATTTTAAGCTGTGCTGGTCCTCGTAGGGCACAATGGAGGTGCTGGTCATAAATGCAAAGTATGAAATAAAGCAGCCTGCTTGATAGCTGCACAGGAATTAGGGCATTCAAGCACACTTCTAGATGCAGTGTAACATGAAAACGCGTTCCGCCGCGCTATGAGGAGGAATCAGCTGTTATCGGCTGTGAATGAACACAGGGCCCACAGGCTTACCTGGGCAGATGATATATGCACCAGGCTCTCCGGATGGGGAGCAGACACTGCTCAAATGTCCCAGAACAGAGAGCAGGCTACAAGGTCAACTACAGATGGGAAACTTTGGTTCATGAAGAAAAAAGGACCTAGGCTGATAAGCCATCGGTGCGGGCCGCACACCTGTAATTACCACAAATGGTTAAATGTTTTGCATTGTGCTTTGTCAAAAAATATCTAATGAAGAGTCGAAGACAGTTGAAAATGATTTTGAAATTATTTTCTTCAATCCACTGCTATGTGAATTAATAAAAGCTTGTCATTGGTTAAGAAACACCAATTTGTAATTCGCTGTTTTGTAGTCAAACGATAACCCTATGGCTAATGCATTTCGGAAAACCTAGTTTCCTGGGTTCTGGGGAATCAGGAGACACGTATTGCAATCAATGATAATGTTAAGGGCATAGTCTATCCCCTTGATGGAAGCTGTGCTGCACCTTGGTCTTAAACCAGACTGGTAGGACTGAAGGACGTTGTTGACACTGATGTTTTGGAGCAGTGGCATGCTGCTGCCTATTCAATGATATTACCTATAAAGGGAAGATGGGTAGCCATTCCTGAAGTCATAAGGGTCCAGTGTTTGTTTCTTGTGAAGCAGAATGATTTATCCCAACTTGATGATTGAGTTGCCTTGAATAAATGATTGTCTGGTAAGGAAGGAGTACTACAGTCAGAAGGGGTCTTGACTACGGATGCAACATCCACACACAATGTGGCATGGAGGGATGCTAAGGTGGAATACATTTCTTCCATGGAGAGTGTCTTGAAAGTTGTCCAGGAAGTGGTGGTTTTGTGAGTTGTGATGTGTGGTGCACTGTTATACTGGGGTTTCACGGTGGGGGTTGATGCAATGCTTTATGTCTTTGAGGTGGGCTCTGCATTCATTGTTGCCCTTGTGTATGGTGCTCTGGGTAGTTGCCATATGTAGTGGTGAATTCCTTTAGCAGGGAGAAGTGGGATGCACAGTGAATTGTTCCAAAGTATGGTCTTATTTATCAATGATTCTTTAATAGGGGTTGAGTTGTTGAATTTACCAGAGTGTGGCAGGTTTAGGCCCAAGGGTACCTTGTTTCACCGGGTCATGTCATCTGATGTTGCTTGCGAGGATGGTGTTGAGCTCTTTGAGAAGTGAGTCAAAGTCCTGGGTCATCAGAGGTTGCTCAGAATTAGTTAGGTTTCATTTGGTGATTTGTTCGATGAGAGCTTCCACCGGTAAATTCTTAAATTATCTGAATGCTTAATTTCTGGTTTTCTGATTGGTTTGCTTGACTGGGTGGTGTCACTAATGTCAAAGGGGATTTGCAGATTGCCCAACCAGACAAGCATAATTGGAGACCTGTGATGGAGGGTGGACAGCACCTTGATAATGAAGTCGATGATATTAACTATTCTGTGCATTGGGTCTTTTGTTTGCTTACTGATTGCACAGAGTGACACAAAGGCAATGGAGACCTTCCTTTGTGGACTTGGTGGCTGGATTGCCATGGAAGTCGCTGAGGAAAATGTTGTTGGTATGTGTGACAGACAAGGTGGAGACAGAGTCCTCAAAGTCTCGAAAGAAAGAGGGGTTGGGCTTGGGTGGTCTGTTGATAATTTGGAAGTTGATTGTGTCTGTTGGGGAGAGAGAAAAGTGGCAGGAGAGTTTTCTAAATAGCCAATGTTGGTTGAGCCCAGTGGAGTCCATGGCCTTGATGACTTTAGAATGATGGTGAGGCCTCTGCCCATCTTGTTTGAATGGTGTTTGTAGAATATTGTAGCCGTTAGGGATAAGGACATCTAAAATGTGGGTGATGGTGGATGTCATCGAGGTCTTGTTAATGAAGATGGTGTCAAAGTTGTGTGTTGTGAAGAGATCTGTAATGCTGTTAGTGTGGCTGATTGCTGAGCAGACATTTGTGAGCATCAGTTTTCATGTAATAGTGGATAATGGAGTGCTGATGGAGCCTATGTTAATTTGGGTGAGGTTATTGCGATGCAGAATCCATGATGTTGCTGGCAGGTGGCATAGTTGGCATGACAGTAGGAATGGGCAGTTGGGCAAGAGGAGTGAAACACATTGTAGAGGATGAGCCAGGTACCCCCACCTCAACCAACTCACTTGTCTTGCCTATATGTTTGGAGCCAGAATGTGAGACACGTGTGGTACAAGTGAGAATCCTGGAAGCAAGGTTCCTATTGAGAAAACCAAACCTCCATACAAGAAAATATGATGGACGTTTTAATTAAATCCCTGAAGAAGCAACGGAATAGATTTGCTAATTGGTGGGAAGCTGGGGTAAGACGATCTCCCCAGCACCTGGAAGTCCAATCTGCGTGCTGCTAGACGTAGGTGGAAAGTGACTGACAAAGGTTAGAGTGCCAACCAATTGTAATGGATCGTATAATTAAGGGTCCTATAGATTGTGTAGCCAATGGGACGTTACGTATTTCTTGACGTTCATAGTGCCAATTTTGAGGGAAGGGATTAGTTTTCCCACCTGATGTTATGAAACCTATCACTTTGACTTACTATTCTATACTAGTATATATCCTATATGTAGATGTTCACTCGGAGCCTACCATAGTTAGTAATTGGTTCTATAGTTTGCCACATAGGATGACGTTGTTAGTGACACAGGTCACTGTCAATGAGGACAAGTTTTTAATATAAAAGTACAGTTTTGTATGAATTTCGTTGAGTAAGAGGATAGGGCGAATTTGTTGATGTTCTTTATGCTCCCTGTTTTAGACAATTGAAAATAAAACAGTTATCCTTTTTACCAACTGAGTCATTTTGATTATTAATGTTGAGTAACTTGTGTATCCCCAACCATCTCTAGAATAATTGCTACTCATCTTAAAGGGCTGAGGTTATTCATTTCAACATATTAGAGAGAGCTTACCTGATATTTGAGGAGCAGGGCTTCTGGTCCACCACGAGAGAACATCACTAATTAGTTTAGATGTTTTAATTGAATGTATTATGGATTTGTCCACATAAGGCACTTGTTCCATGTGCTATTGGTTACTAGTCGGAATAACCCAGGATACTTTCAGGGGAGGGTGTGTTTAATTGGTTTGTAGTGATTGTGAACAAAGAAGTGACGATGCCAATGTATGTGCAAAACATCTTTGGTGCTAAGAATCAGATACAGTGTTGTAATTGACAATGCAATCTGGTGAGTCACTCCAATGCCAGCAACAAGGATTGTCAAATTCTGAACTAAAAAGCCAAAGAATGTGCAGATTTCCATTTCTCGATATCGTGAAACAGTATACATCTCCAACCAAGGACCTTTTGCTTGCAGTTTTGCTTGCATTTCCGTTTCCAAAAACGTTCAAAAGACAGCATCAACTTTACACATTACTTCCCCTCTATGTTTGTGTAAAAGTGTAAATGCATCCCCCAAGGAATGATTGCGGGATGGACTCCTATTGTATCTGCCTGCTTTCAACAACTGGTACTTTTCGGTGGATTGCACTGGAAATCAGTGCATTACTGCCAGCATGAAAATGTATGCTGGTGGTCATGCAGCCGCATTTGTCAGGGTGGACTCTTAGGCCCTTATTCATGGAAGTGTTTTATAATGGCGCAATTCCATAGGAAAACGTTCCATGAATCAGGCCTTTACAGTCTGTCCTGCTCCCCAACTCTGCCTGACAAATTCCTGAAAATACAGCATATCATTAAAAACCGCAAAAATATGAACCTCCACTTTCAAAAAAACTCGGAACTTGGATTCCGTTTAGCAAAAAGAATCAATGTCTCCTGACATTTACATGTGTCAAATACTGTTACCAGTGGATCCCTCTGGAATCTCTGTCCTTTGAGCTTTCCATGGGAATCCATTGATTGTATGCCAACATGCATATTTCATTGTGGGATAACACCATGATGCATTTGAAGACATAGGAGGAATAGAGGGTGGAAATGTTAATTCCTCTCCGTGTCCCTGCTCCAAATCAAAATGGCTTCAATAATCCACAGGGGTGGAAGGAGGCACTTTCTGTTGAATGGTTTTGGTTTAGTAATACTTTTTTGTGTTTTGTACTTAATTCATTACTTGCTGACAAAAGATATTTTTATAAAACACTCCTCCTGTCAGCCATTTTCTATGCGGCTGTCCAAGAGGGGAAATTCAAATTGTGACGCAGTTGAATATTTCTTCACATCCATTGCTACTCTTTTTGTAGACCAAAAAACCTGCTGGTACTGTCCGTTATTCTCTAGGTACAGTTGATTCACAGGTTCTGGACTGTATTCACTTCCACCACTAATATGCTGGACTTCATAGTACACAACTGCTGCAGTGGTTTACTTTTCCTATGCCTAGTAATCTTGCTATGATGAACTGTGGGACTCAAAACGCTGAAGAGAATAGCCAAAGTTCTGTGTTCCAAAAACAATCTGAATGTGTAGCTACTATTTGGCATTATCGCTCTTCTCCAACGAGATTTGTGAGTGTTGAATTAACAGTATTTAGTGTACATCATCTATGTCTCACTGTTAAGGCCCCTGTGGCTGTGTTAAGTGTCTACATATTGTGTTGCCCGATTCTGAGATGCATGTCAAAATAGGAAAGTGTACATCTATTAAGGATGTACACTTTCCTTAAAAGCACCATATTCTGATAAAGTGTTAATGTTGCTGTCTGGCATCTAAGCCACACATTTGCATGTGCCTTATTTACTGCTTGACAACAGCCGTAGCAAGTAAGAGACATGCAGTGCCTGTCCTGCAAGGGGATTCTCCTTTCAAAAGCAACTCTGTACCATGTCAAAAAGAGGATTAGAAATATGGCACCTGCCTGGTGCCACTAAGCGCTGCTGCACACTTTTTAGATTTGTACAAATAGCATTTCCTAGACTGAAGCACCACTTTTCAAGTTTAATGAATGCTTAAATTAATTTCTTAAAATTGAACAGTGTCAGCCTCTTAGGAAATTCTCGAAGTGCCACTGGTACACATGTTTAAATCTAAACTATACAGTTATGCAGGTTTTGCTGCTGGAAAGCTTGACATTTCCCCTCCAATATATCCACCCACCTCAGAAGGGTGGTGCTGGAAACTGGAGAGGAGAATGTCGACTTTCCACACTTAAGTTAACATAAGTTCAGCATCAGGCCCTATGTGCAGCAAGTGTAGGAGGGATTCTGCAGACTTACTTCAGACTTGGAAATGGTTTAGATGCTTCAAATATCCAGTGCCCGGCCATTTCTGAACATTGTCATATTCCATCCCTTCTGATGCCCTGAATAGGATATGCTGTGGATTTAGAAAAACACCATCTTTATTACTTATTTGACATATTTTATTATTGCCCAGCACTTATCTTCACATTGTTTTTGGTGTTTACTCATAACACTTGGGGACCAATTCTGAGGTGCGTTCAAATTTAAGAAAGTGCTCCTGCATGAAGGAGGAACACTTTACTTACAAACACCACATTCTTCTGAAGAAAGAATGTGGTGCAGGACCATGAAAGCTTTGGCTTTTGCATGTGCATGATTTATGGCTCGACAACAGCCCTAGCAACCATCAGGAATGAAGGGCAGCCACATGGAGGCAATTCTCCTCCCAGCAGCACTGGTTTTGCGCGACAAAAAAGGGGTACAAACAGGTACCTTTGAGGTGCCGTTTAAGTGCACTGCACACTTACTCCCATTTTTTAGACTGCAGCACCACCTTTCTAGTTTAATGAAAGTTTAAGAAAACTTGCTTAAACTGGAAAAGTGTCTGTCAATTAAGAAATGCTCGCAATGCCACAGGAACGCATGTTGCCTCCATAACATGCGATTTTAGCAGCGTTTGCTGCTGGAAAGCATTTCCTGTCGTTACACTAGTGCTACTGGCTAAACACTGCATGTTCATGTGTAAAGTGCAAGGTTCGGTGGAGAGTGGCATTGGAGAAGAACATGTTCTCATGCATGCTGAAATTCCACACCATGGGTGGCACACTTACATATGGGTGCTCCTTTATGTGCCCTTTCCGTTCATCTATCTACTCTTGCTTCTGGTAGGTTTAGTGGTTATTACTTTTTGGTGTGCGATTTATAATCTCTTAAATAAATGAATACACGCATTCATAAATAAATGATACACAAATAAACAACCATGCAAATTAACAGAGATTGCCCATCCATATGCAGCTTGAGTGCCTTGCCCCACATCTCAGAGCGAAGCCTCTCACTGCTAAAGACTCATTGCCATGGCACATATTTGCATCCAAATCCAAAAGGAGTTAAGTGCCTACGATAAAAATAAAAACAACAGCTTAGGAAAACAAACTGCCTCAATAATTATCACTTACTTTACCACCTTCTGCCTTTACTCGTATTTGAAAAATTATGATCACGGGCCCGAATATCCTATCTGTGGAACTGTGATAGGATCCTGAATTAATAGATGCAGACGGCTCTGCTTTAACTTAATGAGGTGGCACTTTTGGGGACAATCCCACTTTATATGTAAATTTCTCTACTACTCGTAAAAAGGAAAGAGTCGTATTAATGGTGCCAGCCTCAGCGTGCTGAAGAGAAAAATGAGACCAACATGGTTTATCCCGATGGCAGATAGCCATTCGCGGAAACGCGCACCGAATGTCGTAACCTTATTTGGAGCGGCGCCATGTTGATTTTCCAGGTATGAATAACGTGCTGCTCCATCAGTGGGAACTGAGCACTATTGACGCAGGTAGCATAATTGCTCGCTGCTCTAATGCAGATGAAATTGTGAGGAAATAGCAGTGCACGTGGAAATTGAACAGGTCCCCTTAGTGACTGCACAGATTCATGACCTTAGGTTTTTCTTTTTTCTTTTGTGATTCTCCATTTCAGTGATTGTTGCATTTTGCATTCAATTCTTGCTAATGCAACATTATCGCATGGCATGAAAAGAAGAGGGGTAAGACATTGCTATGACATCCTGTGAAAGATTTGCAGGGCCTCATTACGAGTTTGGCAGTAATTTGGCAGTGCATTTTACAGCCCAACAAAGTTTCTGTTGCAGCCACTAAGTTGCCTGCACTCACCACAGGATTACCAATGGTGGAAGTGCTGTGCAAATCACCTTTTATGGAGTTCAGAGGCCTCTGTGCTGATTTCGGCAGACATACCCCAGGGAGGTTATTCTGCTTATGGAAAATGCTGCCGATTTTTGGAGAAAAAGTGGAGAATTTAGCTTTTTTCTGGAGGTGAATTCTCCACTTTTCTTCCAAACTCAGAATTTGGTGGTCAAATAAATACTGCGGACATTCTGTAACTGGCCAAAAAAGGCCGTTACATAATTACTTCACTTTTTTTTACCACACAGCCAAACTCGCAGTAAGAACAATAATATATAATCATTATGATGATTGTTTTTTTTTAATGTGCTTAATACCGAATAGTTTTCGTAGAGCGGAGTAGAGGTTCAATCAAACTAGTGTTCCTCTGTGCATTGCCCCTGAGCTATTCTTACGGCCTATTGTTTATGCTCGTTTCAGATGTTCTCCCATAATGTCCATGACGGGAGGCCCGCTGACATCATCCTCCACCAGCCTCCAACCACATGGGTGCTGGCAGCCAATGCACAGGTGAGTAATATACAACTGTAACTCCTTTTTGGTATGGTATGATATGGTATTATTTATTTATAAAGCACTTAGGCACACAATGAGTGCTTCAAAGCACTCCAAGATGGGGAAGTGGGGGGGGGGGGTTGTAATATGGGATGCAATCATTCATAAGACCTTGGAGAATTCTGAATGATATACAATAATAATAACCATACCAGGCCTGACAACATTTCTGCAAATTCAAGTGCATTAACAGATGGGGAAATCAGGGAGCGGGGATGAGGGGGGTACATGGATAACAAACTGACAGTAGTGCAAGTTGGTGACAGGTAGTGAGGGTAGGAGGAAAGACGGGAGAGAGGTGGAGGCACGTAACAACTCAACAGCCATACTAAAGAACATGTCTTGTTAGAATGAGCGCAAGTATACATTGACATAAGGGGAGTGGATCAGGGGAGGGGAAGGTGAATGGTTAAGTTGGTTGGGCATTATATAATGTGCCATTAACACAAGTATTCCCAGTGCACAATTCTAGGGGGGGAGGGGCAAGGGGAGACAGACAACAAACATAATGGTTTGGGTGCATTCAGTTTGTGTAAGTGCACAGACAGGAAGTGTGAGGAATGGGGGAAGGGATAAGTGTGCCTACTCCAGGAGTGCCAGGTTAAGTGCAGCGGGTTACCTCTTTGGGAAGTGCGTAGTGCAGCAAGTAGTGTGGGAGCCCGGAGGTAAGTGCAGGGTCTAGTGTGGTAGCCTGGGACCTGTAAGGTTCTGAGGTGGTCCAGGAAACCAGTCAGATAGCTGAGCAGATGGAGGAGGTAGCAGGTAAGGAGCTGAGTTTAGCAGGGGACTATGTAGAGATAAGGCGGAGAAGAGGAAGGTCTTGAGTGTTTTCCAGAATTTAAGGAGATCGGCTCAAGACGGAGAGAGGCATGGAGACTGTTCCAGACGGTTGGCCCTGCAGAGGATAAGGATCTACCCCCAAGTTTCTGTTTGGAAAAACGTCTCACTCTCAGAAAGTTGTAGGAGGTTGAGCAGAGTGCTCTAGATGGAGTGTATTTGGAATAGTGTGTTGTAAGTAGTGCAGTCCGAGCCCCAGAAAGCCTTGTGAACAATGCAGAGGGTCTTGTACTTGATCCTTGCAGCCACGGGGAGTCAGTGGAGGGATTTCAGTGCTGGAAAGATGCCGTCCCTGGGCTTGAGGCAGAAGATAATTCTTGCGGTTCTGTTCTGGATGAGTTGTAAAGGTCGGATTGTAGAAGTAGGGAGATTGAGAAAGAGAATGTTACAGTAGTCGACTCTAGAGAGAAGCAGGGCTCTGGAGAAAGTGATTCTCTGGGGAAAGTGACAAAAGGCAGGCTACCGCAAAGTCGGTGCAGCTGGTAGTAAGATTTTTTGGATATGTCTGAGATATGTGAGGAGCAGGACAGAGTGGAATTAAAAATGACCTCCAGATTTTTTGCCTCACTGGTGGGTATGGGCTCAGGGCCAAGGGAGGTCAGCCAGATTGTGAGCGGGAAAGCGGGAGCAGGGGTGATTTAAGTGCAATATAAATTAGTTAGCTTCCACTGAGTATGAGGTAAACTAAAAGATTGAACCTGCTGGTGACCAGATGAGAGTGGAGCAACACATGTCAGGTGTGTTTTAAAATGTATTAATAAAATGTATCTAACCTACCATAGGTATAAGGGATGTTTGGAGCCCCTAAGTATAACCACTCGAAATATAACATCACAAAATAATCACAACAGCAAACATTAAGGGTACAAAACACCTAGAAATAAAACTCAATCACAGAGGTAACAGGCAACACGATCTTTCAGTGGTATAGTTATATTCATGAAATGCAAGCCAAATGACACATTCATTAATGGTGCACAACTATAGACAGGTTTAGTATATATTTCAGAAGAACATTCATATACACGTATCTGCATTAGATATATATTCCAACATCACCCTCCAGCCGGCATCCATATGTTAAAGAGCTTTTCACAAAGCAAGGCCATGGCGAATCACAGAGCTGCTGACAGGAATGCCCCCATGCATTTTCCTCACAGCGCGACACCTACTGGGCACGGCAAGTACCTCAGTAAAACACCTATGTCGCATTTAAAAAGTTGGCAGTTGTATAGCGCCAAGAAATAACGCCAAATTGCATGAAAAGCATTCTTAGGATCTACACTAAGAGAGAGCTTCAAGCACAACACTTCTTATGACAGAAGCAAGTGTGGGGCAACCTGGATAGCACTCAGACACATCACAGCTCTCTTTAGCCAGATAGCATCAATGTAGAACCTATATGCCGCAATCTTACTAGGAATACTCTGGCAGAAGTCTTAATATATAATGTACATGCCACCTACCACCCTGCTAGCATGCATGTTGCACTCTGATACACACACTAGATTAGTGCCTACGTGGCACATACCATGCTGGGAGCACCTGTAGGGAAATCTGTTATCAGCAACAGAACGTACATGTAAATACTGAGTGCGACTACATCACATGCAGCTACTCGTCTCACCCCTTGAGGCAGCAGCACTCCAACTCTTTCGCACTTTAGAACATGCAGGCATGGAAGTGTTACCAAGTGAACCATATTCTGTCACACTTCAGTGAGTGTGTCAGTCCTCAACAACTGCTTGAAAGTGACAGATATTCATCAGGGATTATGCATGGGCTAAACTCCAAGCAGTTGCTGTCTTGAAAGGCTACCAAGCAAACAGAGGTCAGATTACAGAAACTTTACACCAGTGCATCTTTTTTGCACTAGTGCTTTTAATATGCAAAGCTGCACTTGTCGAGATGCAATGTTTTAAAAAAAATGTTTTCCCAGTGTTTTGAAAAATATGGCAAACTATGCCCTAGTGCTAATACTGTGCAATATTTGCACATGCACATGTGCAAAGTGTATGTAATCTGGCCCCTCATAGCCATGCAGTTCGAGTTGGTAACTGTATTTGATTTTAGGGTCTCCCTCCTCCTAGAGAGACAGAGCTCCAGGAGTCTTTTAAAGGAAATGCCCATAGTCTTTGGACATATTTGTTTCCCCATAGCAGAAAGCATCTGTAATCTTCAGGCTCCTGACACCACCTCCTTTGAGAGAAATAGCTGTCATTGCCAACTTTCAAATCCTGTAAGCTTCAGTCCAGTAACTAGTTCCTGACCCTGTCAGTCCCTCTGGGCCCTCCTTGTTACACTTTACCTAGCCACTCACCAAAGTCATGCAGGCTGACCAATGAAACTCAACGAATGTAACAGCACAGGTCTAAGAAGTCAAGCAAAATAGCAGTGTGAAACAGCCCACAGCTGCCTAAGGAATCAATGAAGTGACACATTTTAAAACAGGCTGTGACTGGCACATAATGTTATGTTATGTTATGTTATGTTATGTTATGTTATGTTATGTTATGTTGTGTTATTTTATGTTACTTTGCATTTATATAGCGCCTTATGTACTATTGGTATAGTCTCAAGGCGCTGGTAGGTTGAACGCCTTTGGGTACCGAAGTTCAAGTCATTAGAGAGAGTAGAGAGAGTCAAAGGTGCGTGTGAGCACCGGATATGTGTGCAGCTGGTGTGGCATTCATGTAATAGCTGCTTCTTAGCGTTAGGTTTGGTGGTTGAGAGATCAAGAGTATGTGTTCATTCTGGCAGGTTTTATCCAGACCGATTTTGGCTGCGTTAGGCCTGAGGAGAACGCCCTGCTGGAGGGTGTGTAACCAGCAGTGTTTAGTCAGAGTGATGGAGAGTATGAGGCGGATGTTGGTATGTGAACAGCTATACCAAATGGTGTCATAGTATCTCTGTGTTCTAGTTGAATGGTGGTGTAAAGAAGAGAGTAAGCGTGGTGATGTGATATGATGGTTTACATGCTCTTTCAAATGTTCTATGCACTCCAAACCATTCCATGTATGTCGCGTAATTCTATGCGCTCCAATCTGTTCCATGCACTCCAATCCGCTTCATGCACTCCAATCCGTTCCATGGACTCCAATCCGTTCCACACACTCCAATCCCTTCCATGCACTCCAATCCGTTTCATGCACTCCAATCAGTTCCATGCTCTCGAATTCGTTCTGTGCACTCTAATCTGTTCCATGTACTCCGATCCGTTCTGTGTATTCTAGGTTGATTTATGCACTTCATCCACATATTTCACCCCTACCTTCCACATATTTCACCCTTACCTTTCACATATTACACCAGTACCTTCCACATACTTCATTCCTTCCACCCACATACTTCACCCATTCCATCCACATACTTCACCCGTTCCATCCACATAGGTCACCCTTTCCATCCACATACATCACCCGTTCCATCCACATACGTCACCTGTTCCATCTACATACGTCACCCATTCCATCCATATACTCCCCCTGTTCCATCCGCACTATGCATTCATCCGCTGTACGCACTAATCCGCTCTACGCACTCATCCGCTCTACGCACTCATCTGCTTTATGCACTCATCCGCTCTATGCACTCATCTGCTCCAGGCACCAATGTTCCCTCTAATTATTTTTCTCTATGTGCGGAACCGGTTGGCTGTTGTGCGCCCATTATTTTCCATGTGCGCAACTGACTAATGAGGTAAGCCAGTTTGTGAGCTACCGTCGCAGAAGAGAGTTTGCAAAGGAATTTCCTCTACTCAGCCACTGCAATTCTTTAAAAATCTTTTTCCAAACACATGGGCTAAAATAAAATGTGTCATTTGTGATTATACAGAAAACTCATCAACCAGTCCAAGACTTCAGTATCTGCCACAGTACCTTGCAAATGTACTTCTGCGCAGAGAAAAATGTCGGCCTCATTACGAGTTTGGCGATAAGTGGTAAAGTTGGCGGTAGCTCCATTGCCGCCAACTTCACCACTATGCAAAATTACGATTTCAGGCCTGGAGTGGAAGATTTGCCTCCAAGAAAAATCCTGGAGGTAAACCCTCCAAATCAATGCCAAAATCGTCAGAATTTCCTCTGCGGTAATCCCGCCAAAAAGCCACATTTATTCCAATGGACTCAAGATGGACTCAATATGAATCAGGAATTCCACCGCCACCACCAGTTGTAATCTGGTGGTAATTCCTCCGGACCAAGTGGCAGTGACAGTAATTAGTTAGGGCGGTATTCTGGCAAATTTACACCGGGATACCGCCCCAAGACTTAAGGAGGCCCTGTATGTTTAATGCCACTGGAAAATCACTAATTTGTATTACAAAACACAAATATCTCTTAGTTGTGTTCGCACATATGACGCACAAACAATATTTATTCTTAAAGAAATGTTTCTTTGTATTCTGATTTTTCAAAAAAAGTGAATTTTATTCTTGATGCGATAATCTCGTGGTCAACCAACACGTGTTTCGACCCAAGGGATCATTTTCAGGGCTGGTGCGTTATTGTTCCTTGGCCGTTAGGTAGGTTGGCTCTTGGTGGGGGGTTTGGTAAGTGGGTTCCACTCCTTGAATAGGCTGGCTTGTCAGCCCGTTACTGCTGCTAGCAATGACCCTCGTGGTGGCCCTCAAATATCTCTTGTCATAACTGATGTGAATGTCAAGAAACTCGCACAGAATACATTTGCCAATGGATTAATGGCAATTAAAAGCATTGTGTCAAAAAACATACTAAAGGAGTTCAAGTGCCGCTTTAATGAAGTAATCCAAGGGCCAGGAGAAGACGCGTCTAATAATTTGAGTACGGATTATAATTGCATCAGAATAACTGCACCTTAGAATATGATGATCCAAAATTCCTGTGCCTCTGCTTACCATCCACATTACATGCTCCTGTGGGTAGTGATAACACCAGCCTTAGAAATAATAGACATATGCACCATGCATTTTTACTCCCTAAAAAAGGAAAATGTTCCTAACAAAAACGAGAAACAATGAACATATCATTGTTTCAACCCACAAAGCTCCACTGATATTTATTTGAATTAGTGACCAGCAGAGCAGTGGCATAGGACGGAAGGAACTTTAATAATATTAATGCCCAATCTCAAAGGGAATTTTATGGGGAAAGAACATCTTTTAATAAGCAGAAAGTATCTCTATTGGCAAAGCTAATTACTTTTTTACTCCCTGAAAAATCATTTGACTCCAAGTAGGGAGCAACATCTGATTAGAGCTCTGCTTGTCCCCCTGACATAGGGAGTGAAATGACAGGGCACATAATAAAGTGTTTAGTTTTGCCCACACTTCTGCACCACAGCCTAGATAAAATTAAACAAGACCCTTATTGAGGTTTATTATGGAGCCCTGTTGAAGAAAACCACTCATATATGCCTTTTAAGTTAATTGCATCAATACATCAGAGATACAAATTATTTAGTGCCTTCTTCTACAACTATGGATCCCTCCTCTGTAATTATTTGTGATCAGTTAAATAAGATGCATGGAGATGCTGGAGACTGCACACACAGAACACATGGTTATATTGAAAAGCCCTCAGCAGTGTAGCATAGAAAGAAAAAGAAGGTGCTTTTGTCCAGATGGGACTAGACTTTCCTATCCTTTAGCAAACAGGCAACATATTTCTTTCAGTGTACTGCCGAAACGTCTGACTTGGTCTTTGAAATTTGCTGCTTTGTTCATCACCTGTAAGGAGTGATGCTTTCATCCATACCCTTCCCCCGCCCCTGTGCTTGCCTCCAATACTGGTTGAGAGAGCACTGTAAAAAGTGAGGTATTGTAGCAGTAAACATTCACTGGGATATTTGCAGACCCAAAATACTACGCACTCCTCCGCTCTTACGCACTCATCCGCTCTACACGCTTATTTGCTCTATACAGTCATCTGATCTACACACTCGTCCGCTCTACGCAATCATCCGCTCTATGCATTCATCTGCTCTAAGCACCCATCCGCTCTATGCATTTGTCCGCTCTACACATTCATGAGCTCTACACACCCATCAGCTCTACACACCCATCAGCTCTACACACTCATCCGCTCTACATACTCATCTGCTCTACACACTCATCCGATCTACACACTCATCTGCACAACGCATTCTTCCGCTCAGCGCACTCATCCGTTCCACGCGCTTCAACCATTCTACGATTTCATCCACTCCACTCACTTCGTTCATTCATCATGCATTATCGGTTCAGGCCGTGTCACTTGCCAGACGCACTGGATCCGTTCCATGCTCTCTATCTGTTTCAAGCACTACACCCGTCTCATGTACTTGAATCGTCTATTCTGTACTTTCCATTTATGCCATGCACTCATACATTCCATGCCATCTGTCTGTGTACTCGTCAGTCTCCTGTATTCATCTTTCCATCATCTTCTCTTTATTCATTTCGTGCATTTTGTTCATTTGCCCATTGCAATCATTACATCCATTTCGTTAATTTAAACCGCAATTACTGTTTTCGTATGATTTATTTTTTTATCCATTTCACTGCTTTGATCTTCTTTCCTCATTCTATTCTGTTTGTCCTTTTAGTTTACATTAGATTTTATTAGTTGTCGATTTCTCACTTGGATCTTGATGTTGTATTGTTATTTGTCTTATTGTTATTCAAGATCTAGTAGTTTGTTGGTTAAGTGTCATTGCGATGCTGTTATTCAGTTTGAGTTACTTTGAGTACAGGGTTGGTTTTAGGGTAAGAGCCAAGTTTTCAGTAATTTGCAAAAAAGACATTGAATCTTCAGTTAGGCGGATGTGGGGTGGGAGTGCGTTCCACAACGTGGGGGCCAAGGCTGAGAATGATGATCCGCCTTACCTGACTGAGTTTGTTTTAGGTAGTTCTAGGAGGCCGCCTGAGCTGGATCTTAGAGTACGTGGAGGGTGATAGGGTTTTAGCTTGTCTTGAAGATATTGAGGTCCGGTTTTATGCAGTGCTCGGTGAGAAATGCATAAGGTTTTGAAGGTCACCCTTCTGGCCACCGGAAGCCAGTGCAGAGTTTTGAGGGCTGGGGAGATGTGGTCTCTCGGGCCGAGTGCTATTAGCAGTTTGGCTGTGGCGTTTTGTGCTCTTTGTAGTTTATTCAGTTGGTAAGCGTGTACTCCGAGGTAGAGTGGGTTAGCGTAGTCCAGTCTTGATATAACAATTGATTGGACCGCGGATAGTCTGTTGGGAAAGGAGAGGTATGGAAAGATGTGCCTAAGAGTTTTAAGGTGGTAGTGGCAGGACTTTGAGATGTTGTTGACTTGGCGCGAGAGTGTTAGGTCAGTGTCAAGGGTGCATCCAAGGTTTTTTACTGACTTAGAGGGAGTCGTGAATTGCCCATGGAAGATGGCCAGGGTAGTGGGTGTGGAAGAAGTTCAGAGTTGCCACATACCATGATTTCGGTTTTGGAGGGGTTTAGCAAGAGGTGGTTTTTTGTCATCCAGAACTCTATGTCGAGGAGGCAGGAAGCGAGGTCAGGTCGCAAGTTGGGTTTTGAGTTCAGGAGTTTTAGAATTAGTTGAGTGTCATCAGTGTAGTTGTAACACAGGATGTTGTGTGAGCGAATTATTGGTGGGAGGGTGATCAAGTAGAGATTGAACAGGAGGGCAGATAGGCATGCTCCTTTTGGAACTCCCGTGTTGACTGGTCGGGCTTGGGAGGAATACGTGGAGAGTAACGTTATTTGGTGGCTATCTTTGATGAACAAAGCTATCCATTTGAGAGTGGTTCCACGAATTCCTAGGGAGTGGAGGTGGTCAAGGAGGATTGAGTGATTGATTGTGTCAAAGGCGGCTGATAGATCGAGAAGGATTAATGCAGCGCATCCCGCTGAGTCTGCCGTGATTTTAAGGTCATCCCAGATTGAGTTTAGGGTGGTTTCAGTTCCGTGTCAGGCTCTGAAACCTGATTGAGTGGGGTCTAGGAGATTGTTGGTTTCGACAAAGGCATTTATTAGGGAGTAGGCGGTTCGGTCAATGTGTTTGGCAAGGAACCTGGTATTTGAGATGAGGCGGTAGTTTTTGGGCTCGACGGGGTCAAGGGAACATTTTTTAGTTTAGTGATTTGACATGAACCATTTTGAATGCGTCAGGAAAAATACCTGAGGAAAGGGAGTCATTTATGATGGAACTTGCGTGTTCTGCTGCGCAGGTAGTGAAATTTACTTTGAGGGTTGTGGCCGGGCAAGGGTCTAGCGGAGAGCCAAATGGTTTGCGGGCAGAGGGAAGTTTCAGAAATTGGTCGGGTGATATAGGACTAAAGGACTCTAACGTTGGTTGTATAGTGGTCGCAGGCGGTGGGTTGGCCGGTATGGGGGAAAGGTTGCCTGGTGGATGTAAGAGAGCCAGTTTGGTGGTTAGAGCGTTTGTTCTTTCAAGAGCCGTGGTGTAAAGGTGGAGAGAGAGTGAGTCACAAAGTTATTGTGAGGGGGTTGGGACGGTGGTAGTACATGATGGTTTGGTGAATTCGGTGATGATTTTGTGAAGTTCTTTGCTGGGGTTTTTGCAGTTTAAGATTCAGGAGTTGTAGTTGGCTTTCTTTGCTTTCCGGATTTTGGCCTTGTACTGATGAAGGTGCCGGGCCAAGGTGGCTCTGCTCTCTTGGGTTTTGTCTTTCCGCTACTTGTGTTCTAGGTATTTATATAGTTGTTTAGTGGTCTTCAAATCAGGTGTGAACAATCTAGGGAATAGGCCACGGCGGGTTGATGGTTTGCAAGAGGGTGTGAGCCGCATTAGTGAGGTGTTGAGCCATGAGTCAAAGGCGTTGGGGGTTAGTTGTTTATTGAGTTGGCAGGTAGGTGAAGGAGACTGGAGGAGTGCGTCGGCTAGGTCAGGAAGGATTATTAGTTTTTTCCAGCATTTGCGTAGATTCAAAGGTTCAGGTTCGAGTACGGGAAGCGGGTCGGGTGAGCGAATGGCGAACGAAACAATGAAGTGATCAGACCAGATGATAGGGCTGGGGAGGTTTAGATGTATCCAGTTGTGTGAGCTGAAGAGAGAATCAAGAGTGTGTCCTTTATAGTGAGTCGGGCCGTTTATGTGGGGTTGGAGGTTAATCGCATCTAGACCGTCAACCGGAGAGTGTGTCAAAGGGTCGAGCCATATGTTGAAATCTTCTAGAACGGTGAGGTTGGGATGGTTTGTTGAAGGGTGGCAATAGAGTCGCAGAGGTTGTTTGAGAATTGTCTATTGTAGCCGGGGGTCTGTAGATTATTAGGAAGCTGTGTGAGAACAACAGGGAAAGGGATAGTTTAACAAGGAGTGATTTGCAGGAAGGAATGGAAGGTTGGTTGTCGATGATTGAGGCATGGAAGTGAGACTTGAAAACGAATGCTATTCCCCCTCCTCTAGAGGGACGGTTCAGTGGGATGAGGGAGTAGTCGGATGGGAAGGCTTCACTGGCGATAGGGGCGAAGTCGTCAGAGAACCAGGTTTCGGTGATGAAAACCAGGTCTGGTTTGTCAGAAGCGAGGAGGTCAAAGATGCTGTGTCATTTTTTTGCTATGGATCGGGCATTAATAGGATGCAATTTACTTCGGTAGGTGAGGTTGGTGTCGGAGCTGCAGCGTTGGGGGGTAAAGGGGGAGAGGGTGGAAACTAGAGAGCGAGAGGGGTGGGGTGGTTGATGATCGATGGGAAAAGTGGGCAAGCAGAAAAGTTGGTGGGTTTCTGGCAGGAGTGGATGGATGTGTGTGTTAGGGTGATTGGGTTTGACATGGGGGATTTGAAGGTGGGGTGTGGGAGTTGGGAGTTTCAGTTGCGGTCGTGAGAAATCGAGGGAGAGGGGTTTCAGGGAGGGTGAAGCAAGGGGGGAAGGTGGTGATTGGGGGAATGAGGTGGTGGGTCGAGACAGGGGAGGTGATGAGTGCTGAGAGTGGGCGCCACATGCATCCCAACACTCACAAGTAGAGGGAGGTGTTAGGCGCACAGCTCTAGTGCGAGCTGCCAGTCCCATCAAAACAAACAGCTGCCCTCTTAAAAATGTATGTAGGTGTTGAATATTCTGGATAAACCATGTCATAGTCGGTAGCCCGAGGACACTGGCAAGAAGGGTGATATAAATCACCTCTAATAATAACAATTGTCAATCTACTCCTCAACACCTGCTTTCACCATGCTTTTTGTGGATCATGGCAAGCATTCAGCCACAAATAACTCAGACATTGAGGAAATAGGTTGTTGGTATTGACCAGCAGTAACATTGCTAAAACACAATGGAAAACTTGAACATTCGGAAAAAATAATGTTCCATTGTTTGTCGAATAGGAGCTTCACATAGTTGCCAAACATGTGTCAGATCAGTCATAAGTAGTTCTTGACAACGATAATGAGTTAATCCCCCTTTATTTAATTATGTCACCAGTACAGGAATCAGATTTGAGAACGGCTGGTAAAGAGGAAAGGCAGTAATTGCATATTATCCGTGCACTCCTCTGAAGTCAATGGGCCTCATTACAACCCAGGCGTTAAGGGGTTAACGGCGCCATGAAAGGTGTTGGCGCTGTTAAACCCTTAACGCCTGACTACGAGGTCCCTTTGAGGGTTGCACTTTAACGCCTGCTTTTAGCAGGCGTTAAAAAAAAAAACCTGCAAAGGGACCTAGGAGCTAATTACGGCACCGTAATTTACGGTGCCGTAATTACCTCCTTCCCCATTCCCATTGAGCCCTATGGGGCAAAAATGGGAATAGGGAAGGGCCATGGCGGCATGGGGAATTACCGCCCACCAACCTCGGAATGGGGTGGTAATTCCCCATTCCGCCATGGCGGAGTCAGTAAGTTACCGGCATGGACCATGCTGCTATTAGCACCATGGTCCAACGCCTGGGTCGTAATGAGGCCCAATATATTCAAAAATGATCACAACTAATATGGCTTTTTCTGGCGCATACGTTTCCTCCGTAGTATGCATTGTCATGTGTATTCCCTTGCTGCTCCATCATGCCTGCTATTTACTGTTGTGCAGAAAATTCCATCTGTTTTCTATTCATCGATGCTCCCTTCTTTGCTCTGTTGTTTTCATTTTCCCACTCCCCTGTATTCTTTTTTCACAAGTGAGACACCTGAGACCTTTATCTTTCGGGCCATTCGCTGGAAAGCATCTCCATATATTTTCTTTCCCTACACCCACTTAGCACGGTGCAGTGCACCCACTTGCGGGCTATTTACACTTTGTTTTTAATCTGTGGTTCACTACCAGCCTAGATGCCATCCCAGTCCACTGCTCCATCATGCATTGAAACCTGCTCCTATAACTGCTTTCTACCTTCTGCTAAACAATATTCCAATGGCTCCTCTTTACAAGAGCTCCCTCATTCCTCTCACCTTCCCCACCCTCACCACCAGTAGCAGCCATATTTTAGGGTATACCCAAACCTAATCGGCCATTCATCCAGTTCCAAACAGTTGTCCGCCTTCTAACAAGCAATGATCTCATCCTCCCACACTAATCGGATACTCAGGCTCTCGAATGTTTAATCACTCCTCAAGAAAATCCCTTTCCTCTTTAAACATTTCAACTCAGATCTCCAACCCACAGTAATTGGATTAACTGAAAATTAGATCACAACCTCCTTGGGATCACCACTACAACGGCTCTGCCCTCTGGCTCCTCCACTTTTCCTTCTTCAGCCATATGAATAAAAGTGGTGGCATAGGTTGCATTATGAGTAATATGTATAATCTACTAAGTCCTCACTTCCAACATGGCACTTTCTCCCATCAAACTTCAAACATACAAACAAAAGGTTTCTCGCTACTCCCAGCATTACCATCTTCCTTGTCTACAATCTACATGGCCCATTCACTTTCTTCTCCCCAGATCATGATCTTCTCTTTAACTCCATTCCAACAAACCCCCTGTACTCTCATGAGGCTCAACAGACCACACAAACCCTTCCCCACCACAACACTGCGCTGAGTTATCTTCTATATGAGCATTTTTCTTACTTCTTTGCTTACTTCATCTATCCTCACAATTGACCACATCCCATCCCATCTGAAAACTCCCTTATCCACTTTGGCATTTATGTCTCCAATCCTCTCTCTGTGCCTCCTACATCCAAAATCTTTAAATGTCAATTCAGGCCAGACATGCTGGCCCTTTATTTGACTGAGGTAAATTCATCATGCCTATGCCTGTCTCGTTCCAAGTTTCCCCACGTGATGGTGGCTTTTTAAAGTTAAACCAAGCGTTCACATCCCTTTTCAATAACCACTACCATCCCCACAACCTCTTACCCCCTGCCCTGCCATACCTGCGCTCAATTACCCTTGCAATTTTTCAAATCAAAACAGAAATGCTGCATCATCTTCACTGATGTCACAAATCTGCAACAAATCTGCCACCTCTAAAAGTCATGTCTTACCAGAAGGTTCTCCTTCAAATCACTACACTATATGCAAGGCAAAGTAGTCCCACATCATTCTATTAGTGTAAAGACTAATACTAGTTAACAGATCAGTCCAATACCAACATATGTACACTATAATTCTTGCATTTTATTGTGAACAATTGGTGCAAATGCACATCATACCATTCCATTCTTTTTCCTATCTCCCTAACAATACGTTCAATGTACTTGTTTTTAAAAATTACCTTGATACCAATGTAAAGACATACCATTTGTCTCATGGCATTTTAAAGACATGCCAGCAGTGCAGTCCAACTGCATCTCTCACCTTTTTTCCACTCCTTGCAATCCACCCCATAACTTAACTTCTATCTTCCAAGTAATGATGGGCATAACAAACCTCACACTGAATCCTCTTATCTATCGCTACAAAAAATGTTGCCCACAACGTGTCCACGATCTATACATCTCCTCAACACCCTATTCAACGTTATTGTGCTTCCTTCTTCTACCTTCATCTCCCCCTCCATGTCACAGGTTTCCCCCCTTCTCACCTGTCTTTGTTGTTTGTTGGAGTTCTTCGATAGAGTCCTATTTCGTAGAGTTCGGGTCTTGTATAACCCAGTGTGCAGGTACTCGGGTGTAAGGGAGAATTCTCTGTTTAGGCTGAATTTCCTAACCTAGTGCGTCCCCCAGCAGCTTTGCTGGATTTCTGGAGTTTGTTTTTTCCATCCTGCCAAGAGTGAGACTCTTTTTCTCTCACTCTTGGACATGAATGTGGTTAATTCCTTTGAATGTCAATGTGTTCTATGGGCTGTGGGGTCTTTTACTCCATAGGGTCTCATATGTTTTGCTATGTGTGTTACAACGCACCCTCCGTGCCGTAACACTGGGGCGTCCTAGCGGACCTCCACCATAGACTTCATACCCAGGGACTGACTACTGTCTCCCCGGGCATGTAAAGTCACCATTGGCTTTACTAGACCTAAATTTACTAACAGAACTAGTACAAACCATCCTATTGTGGACATACTAGTAGGGGTAATTCGATTACTCCTGGGTCTGTTATTCGAGGGGGCACCGTCCTGTCCCCCCTCGTCAAGTTTTGGCTGGTGGCAATGGAAACTACTTGTTATATTCGACCCCGAATATAACCCTATGGGATTCTTCCCATTGTTGGAGGTTAATACTTTTTCTCGTTAATCTCTAACATACCACCGGTTTATTTATCTTCAATAAATCTATCGGTTGGTATTTTCTGCCAGAACTCGGTTTTTAAAATTGCGTCTGTTTTCGTCTCTGTGACTCCTAAACCAAAGGTTGAGCCCTTTGTTCCACTTTTGGCGGGCCTCTTCACAGAGGCCCTCCAAAGTGGTGCCATTCTGTCTGGGTACCACAGGGGGTGTGGGAGGGGGTTTAGGCACCCTGGACTGAGTTGCCTTGCCAACTCAAGTCGCACTCTGGTGTGATTGGCCCAAGTGGTGAGCCACCCCGCTCACCACTTAGCGTGTTTTGAGTGACAGCTAGGCTGAATGAATGGGGGTTTTCTGCATAAAAGCAGGGCTTTTGGGACTGGATCTTCAGAAGTTGCCACAGGACCTAAGAATCCGACAAGGGTAAAGCTGAGCCGACCTGCAACGACGACACCTCCGGTGGAGCCCTGCTGAACCGACTCACCACTTCCCGACGACAGAGGAGATCTCCCTGCCGGAGAGTCTCTTCCCCTGACTGGTGGGAACAACCAGTCCCCTTCGCTTTTTCTTCGCTCCAGGACACAGTGGTCGAATTGCCCGTGCAGAGCACCTCGGCAACCGGATAGCCACTACCCCTGTACCGCGACCAAAAGGTAGTGCCTTGTGATAGAGCACTCCGCGGCTGGTCTCTTCCCTGGTGGTGCAACGATCTTCAACTTTCCTTCGACGACGAGATCATCTCTTCTCTTGGCAAAGACCCGACGTGCATACACCACCAGGAACAACTGCCCCCGCCGGAGCTGTCTCTCCAAAAACAAGGTACCGTGTCCGCCTGGATTCCCTTTCTGACGGATAGAGTGAGGTGTCTTAATCCTCGCCTCTCCATTGGGTCGCCTCCAAGCTTTCCTAACTTTCTGTTCTGAACTGGTCCAATCTTTCCATAACAATTTGCTATGAAGACTCGAAGCGCATTTCCACTGACACACTTTTTTGGGACATATCGCCTTGCCTCTCTCCGAGTGGGCCTGGCCTCTGAACTTTGTGATCTGCAGTAGACCCTGCCTTACTTGCCTTGCATTTGTTCGTAAAAGTGTTGGTGCCGAGTTCTTTCATAACCTGCCTTTTTCTCTCCCGTCCTAATGAATACTAGAGTGCCATCTAGGTTAAAGCATACACCTCTGTCTGCAAATAAGTGATGCCATTGAACCTAGACTTGTCGAACTATTGTTAGGGGGATTGATCTTTTTCTTATAGTAATTGTGATTGAAGTTGTTCGCCGTATTAGTGCCCGAGTGTTTTTCATAGATGTGTTTTTATAAATGAATAACTATATATCTTTACACCGAAGCCTTGTTCCGTGTTTGCTTGTTCTACTGTGTAAATTGCCCTATTTTGTATACTCCACATACTGCCTAACTCCTCTTGAGGGAAGTCTGACTGCTCAGCCACAGCTACCGAGTGAATCTGTGTGGTGCAGACTGCTACCAAGTGGGTTTACTGCCAAAAACCTGTAGTCCTAAATCTTTTGCAGTGGTCCCAGAGGGAACTGCACAGGTTTCCGCCTAACATCGGGTTCCAGCGTGCGTTCAGTGTTCCGTGACTTGGGAACGTTCAGATGTCCGGGAAGTCCGAGGAAATCCAGGAAACAGCGAAGAGTGCACATGGAAGACCAGTGCACGGAGATCTGGGATGCAAGGAGGACAAAAGGAAGGGGAATGAAGGATGAGGAATTTAGGGGAACCGGGAACCAGGAATCAATGGAAAAACAAAAGCGAACTACGGCAGCACACGTCTAGCCACGGCAAGCGGTAGCGTTGAGACGCACAGGGCCGCGGGGCGTGTCCTCTTTATAGAACGTAATGCATACAGCACGGAAATCGGTAAACAGTATTCCACGTTCGGTGGCCGTGTTGGGAGTACTGCTGAGTGCAAGCCCCTATGGGTCAGGGACCAGGAAGTCCAGAAAGGACGCGTCTGATGGTTCATGACAGCATGCCTCCTCCGAAGGCCTGTTCCTCCGGTTTTGCCTGGGTGTATAAGGTGGTACCTTTGAAGTAGCCTGGGGGCGTTTAGGTTTAAGACCGGTTCCCAGGTGCGTTTACTGGGTGGATAGCCTTTCCACTCCACCAGATACTGTAGCTGATCACGTCTGTACCTGGAGTCACATATTCGGGACACTTCGTATTTTAGCTGGTCGTCGGCAACCACAGGGGTAGATCTTGGAGCAGATCGGGAGGCCTGGACGTATGGTTTCATTAGAGATGTGTGAAACACTGGGTGGATTTTCTTCCAGGAGTCTGGTAATTTGAGTCGGAAGGCCACTGGGTTAATGATTTCCTTTATGGGAAAAGGGCCATAGTATTGAGGATCCAATTTATTAGGTCATAAGTATTGAGGCAGTAGTTTCGAGGCTAGCCAGACCTTATCACCCACTGCATAGGAAGGTCCTGGTCTTCTTTTGAGTCCGCATAGTGTTTGGTGTTAGCTTGGGCCCTTTCAAGGTGTTCTTTGGCTTCCTTGTGTATGTTGTCGAGGGTTTCAATCCAGGAGTCAACTGTAGGAACTGGTGTAGGATGTGGGAGAAGGGATGGTAGAACCGAAGGGTGGAATCCTTGGCTGCAGAAGAAAGGGCTGGTCTTGACAGCCTAGTGATCCGAATTGTTGTAGGCGAATTCAGCCACAGGTATTAAAAGAGACAAAATGTCCTGGACCTTGGTGGTGAAACAAGGAAGATACTGCTCCAGGGTCTGTTTCACACGTTCTGTAGCTCCTTTGGTCTGTGGATGATAACCTGAGGAGAGGGCACGTTGGATTCCTATTATACGGCATAAGTGTTTCCAGAATTGAGTATTGAGGACCTCTGTCTGATATGATCTTGGAAGGGAGTCCATGAAGTTAAAATATGTGTTCCAGGAAGATTCCAGCGAGTTCTGAGGAAGATGGTCATTTATACAAGGGTGTAAAATGAGCCATGTGAGTGAATAAATCAATGGTAACCATGATAGTTGTGTATCCCCTGGAAGGTGGTAGTTCCACAATGAAGTCTGTAGCAATAAATTCCCAGGGCCTTGTTGGTAGCGTTGGTTGGAGTAGGAGACCCACCGGCCTCTTGTCATCATGTTTGTTTTGATTGCAGACTGCACAGGCTTGGATGTACTGCTGGACGTCAAGTTTCATTTTTGGCCACCAAAACTGTCTTTGTATTAAACAGAGAGTGTTGGTAATGCCACGATGTCCTGAATGAATGGTATCATGACAGAGGCGTGTAATCCTTTGTCACAGTCTCTGTGTGGGAATGACCAGGCCATTGTTCTTGAACAAATACCCGTCCTTGGTTTTAAATTCTATTGATTCTTTCCAGTGAATTCCTTCCAGATCTCAGAGGACTGGGTTTGAATCCGAATGTCTTTCAGGAGAGTGATTGCTTGAACTACGAAAATTGTATGGGGAAACATCTTTGGGAAGGATCGATCTTCAAGAGTTTCGTAGTCGGGGCATCGGGATAAGGCATCAGCAATTATGTTTTGTGTTCCAGGTACATGATGGATTTGGAACTGGTACTGGGAAAAGAAGAAGGCCCAACGGGCTTGATGACTATTCCTACATTCCATGGATTGTAGGACTTGGAGATTCCAATGATCCGTGTGGACCTGAACAGGATGTTTAGCTCCCAGGAGTAGATGACGCCACTCTGTGAAGGCTTGATGGATGGCCAACAATTCCTTTTCCAGAACAGAATAATGGGTCTTGCTAGGAGTTAGGGTTTGCGAGAGATAAGCGATAGGGTGTTCTAACTTGTCCTCGAATTTCTGCTTTAAGACTGCTCCGATGGCGTAGTTAGAGGTATCAGTCTCCACTAGGAAAGGTCGATCAATGTCAGGTTGAGCCAAGATGGGGGCTTGTGTAAATTCCAACTTCAAACGTTGGAACGCTTCGTCAGGGTTTGCGGTCCAGAGGAAGGGAGTATCCTTCTTCAACAAGGTAATGATCGGTTGAACTATCTCCGAAAAGGAAGGTATGAATTTCCAGTAGAAGTTGGCAAGCCCCAGGAAGGATTGAATCTGTTTCACAGTAGTTGGAACAGGCCGGGATAGTTTGGAATTTACTTTTGAGTGGTCCATTCCAATTCCTTCTGGACTAAGGACAAATCAGAGATAGTGAACAGTAGAGACACGAAAAAGGCATTTCTCGGGTTTAGCCAGGAGTTTATGTTCACGTAGCCATTGAAAGACTGCCTTGACATGCTCTTCATGCTTAAGATGGTCCTTTGAGTATATCAGTATGTCGTCCAGGTAAACTATGACGAAGAGGAACAGCATATCGGAGAACACCCGGTCCATAAAATGTTGGAAGACCGCTGGGGCATTGGCGAGTCTGAAAGGCATGACCAGGTATTCAAAGTGACCAAAGGGTGTTCTAAAGGATGTTTTCCATTCATCACCTTCCTTTATACGGATCAGAAGCTAGGCACCTCTGAGATCCAATTTCGTGAAGATTACGGCTGCTCTCACCGCTTCCAGGATATCCGAGATTAAGGGCAATGGGTAGCGGTCCTTGAGGGTGCATTGATTAAGACCACGATAATCAAGACAAGGCCTAAGCTTCTTAGTATCTTTCTTGGGAACGAAAAACAATGAAGCTCCCGCTGGGGAATTGGATGGTCGTATGGTGCCATTTTCTAGGTTGTTATCCAAGTATTCTCAGAGGGCCCTTTTCTCTGGTTCTGATAGGATGAACGGCCTCCCAAAGGGAATCACTGCCGAGGGTTCAGTATCGATAGCGCAGTCTTCAGGTCTGTGAGGGGGTAGGGCTTGAACTATGGCAGTTGAAAACACATCAGTGTAGTCCTGATAGGTTCTGGAGACCTGGATAATATTTGAGACCGTGAGTGGGCCTTGCTGGTCTGTCAGCGTACCTTCAGAGGATCTTGATGAGGAATCCAGGGATAGGCAGTGAGACATGCAATGTTAGGAGCCAAGAAACAAGGATCCTGCTGCCCAGTTGATGTATGGGTTGTGCTTCTGTAACCAGGGCATACCCAGTACCATTGGATAATGGGCAGACTTTATGATGTCAAACTTGATCATCTCTTGATGATGGTTTATTCAGAGCTGGATCTCTTAGGTTTGCAGGGTGATTGGTCCTGAAGAGAGAGGTCGTCCATCGATGGCCTCTACAGGTTGCATGATGTCTCGAGATTCAAATGGAATGTGGTGGGCAGTGACCCAATCCTGATCTATAAAAATCCCCAGGGTTCCACAATCCACTAATGCCAGAATGGGGTAAGTTTCTTTCTTGGACGGCGATAGAAAGGCCTGCAAGATCACAAGGTTGTTTTGTCCAGGAGAGTTCAAGGATGGAATAGATGTGGAGCAAACAGCTCTCTCCTGAAGCTGTGCTCCATCTAGGATCGGGATCTGGCGTTTCCCGAATGCTGTGGAGGGGCCAATGGACATTCTCTCACAAGATGTTTATCTGAGGCACAGTACATACACAGCCCGGTGTGAATACGTCACAATCTTTCTTGTGGGTATATGGGTCTGCGGAAGGCCCCCAGATGCATGGGTACAGGATCTGTGGTCGGGGCATGAGTGGGCTCGGGTTGAGAGGGTGATTCCATAGAGGTCTTTTGGTAAGGCATCTTTGTTTTCTTCTTTTCTGCCTTCCTTTCCTGGATTCAAAAGTCTATTCGTAAAAAGAGGTCAATAAGGGCCTGGAACCTGGGCAAGCTACCCTGGCTAGTTCGTCTTTCATTTCTTCGTTTAGTCCTCTACGGAATAGAGTAAAACAGGCCTCCATGGACCAATCTGCTTCCTTGGCCAGTTGCATAAAGCGTGTTACATAGGTAAGCATGTCCTGGGACACTTGTTGGTAATCCAATAGACGTGCTTGGGCACTGTAAACCTGTTCTGGGCAGTCAAACATGGTCTTTAGAACCCGTACGAACCCATCATAATCATCCATGAGGGCATCTCCAGAATTAACGAAGAGCGTAGCCCAGGTTAATGCATTCCCGCAGAGATGCAAAATCATGAAGCCCACCTTTGCCCTGGGGGTGCAAACGTAGTAGGCCTTAAAGGTAAAGTGCACTAAACATGAATCAAGGAAGCCACAAAGGTTCTTTGAGGAGCCATCATATTTATCTACTACCCCGCCCAGCAATACACTTTCCTTGGTCGCGGAATCATGTGACAGGACTAGTTGTTTTAATGTAGCATTCTCAGCTTTGAGATTCTGAGCTTCTGTGGTTAACTCTTGCATGCCGCGCATGAGGTCTTGAACTGCAGCCTCCATGTCTGTATCTGTTTGTCGGTGTCTCAATCTGTCACAGGTTTCCCCCCTTCTCACCTGTCTTTGTTGTTTGTTGAAGTTCTTCAATGGAGTCTTCTTTCGTAGAGTTTGGGTCTTGTATAACCCAGTGTGCAGGTCCTTGGGTTGCAGCGTGTGTTCAGCGTTCCGAGTCCTGGGAACGTTCAGATGTCTGGGAAGTCCGAGGAAATCCAGGAAACAGTGAAGAGTGCACACGGAAGACGAGTGCACGGAGATCTGGGATGCAAGGAGGACAAAAGGAAGGGGAATGAAGGAGGAGGAATTTAGGGGAACTGGGAACCAGGAATCAAAGGAAAACACAAGCGAACTACAGCAGCACACGTCTAGCCACGGCAAGCGGTAGCGTTGAGATGCACAGGGCTGCAGGGGCGTGTCCGCTTTATAGAACGTAATGCGTACGCCGCGGGAACTGGTAAACAGTATTCTGCGTTCGGCAGCCATGTTGGGAGTACTGCTGAGTGCAAGCCCCTATGGGTCAGGGACCAGGTAGTCCAGAAAGGACACGTCCGATGGTTAATGACACTCCACTCATCACTATCTCCTCAACATTTTGCACATTCCCACACTTTTTTGCTCACATCCTCCAAAACAGCCAGCCCTTTGTGCATTCCTGTGAACCCATCCATTCCACAAATAATCGAAGACTGAACACCCACAAAGTGCCCCCCATTTGCCTCATGGTGGCCATAGTACTGCCTATCACAAAAAGATCCCTTGTGGCTACTGGCCTGTCTCTCATCTCCACCACTCTTCCGTTATTCTCACATGTGTGGTCTTCAACATGATTGCTAGACTAACAATCTTTGCAACATTCACCAATCTGGATTCCACAGCTATTATTCTTTGGAATGGGCACTGAACCATGTGTGGCACTTTCTACCCTCTACCCACCTCTCCAAACTTTCTTTCATCCGCATTATCTTAGACCAATCTTCTGTTTTCAACACGGTTGAACACCCCTCTCTACTGCTTATCATCACTAATTGAGAAATACAATATACTGCCCTCTCTTGAATTGTCTCCTAACTTGCTAGTGGCTCCTACTCTATATCTTGGAATGGTGACAACTCTGAACTCATACCTGACTGATTAGGAGTGCCCCAAGTCTCTGTCCAAAGCTCACTACTCTTCATGCTCTAAAACCCCTGCTTCAGAAAAAAGAACTGCCTTGGGGTTCCCCTATCACTTTGTTGCAGATGAAATAGATGTCTTCTTCTCCATCCCCCCCTTCAACTCAGAGCTCTCCTTATGGATTTCCAACTGCCTCTGCATCATCTTTCACTGGATGGCACTTTTTACTGTCTCTTTGGTTTACATCTCCAAGATCAAAGTCATCTACTTTACCACACTAGGTGCCCCTTTCATCCCCATCTGTCCAAAACCTATCCCAATAAACTCCTCATCCCCTGCCACATTCCCTTCCACAAAGCGTGTAACCATGGAATTTACTTCAACGTACATTGCCAACACTCCATCACCTCTAGCCAACTCGATGCTAGGATCAACCTGCTCAACATCTGTAAGACCTAACCCCCGATCACTTGTCACCTTATCAAATCCGACACATTCATCATTGTCCATCTAATACTCCCTATGCCATCTCCCAGGTCACAAAATCCCCAACATTTTGAGCCACATCTAACCATTTTTCATATTGGTTCTCTCTCCATACTATTGATCACTGGACACATCCCTACTACTTGTCTCCAAATCCGTTCATAACCTCTCAACCCCAACATGACTGCCTCCATCTTCCACTACTCTCACAGCCTTCCTTATTCCACTGTCCTCAATCTGTGTAACCCTCTTTGTTTGGGAGAATTATCATGTCTATGCTTATTCCCTTCAACCTTAGAGACCCTTAGCTCTTTTGCTTGACTTTAGGACTTTAAAATGTTAACCCTGAAGTGAGTGATATGATATGATATGATATGGTATTTGTAACGCGCCTATACACAAGTGTTTCAAGGCGCGACGAGGCAGGGAGGGAGGGAAACAAGGGGAAGACAGACAAACGATCCTACTAGGCCAGGTGTCATTCAGATCGCGCAATTGCAGAGGTAAGGGGAAAAGGAGAAAGTGCAGGGGGAGGAGGTGGGGGGGAAAGTGCAGTACAAGGTAAGTAGCGTAAAAAAAAAAATAATAATAATAAATAAAAAGGGCCAGCTGGTGGCAAGTGCGAGGTAAGTGCAGAGCAAGTGCTGGGAAGGGGGCTGTAGGGATACAGTGACAGTCCCACAGTGCAGGGGGAGCCAGGGAGGCAGTGCAGGTGGAGAGTGGCTGGGCCCTGGACCGAGGTCGCTGAGAGTGGCCCAGATGCAGGTTTAGTGCAGAATTCAGTGGGGAGTTAAGCAGGTTTAGCAGGGGAGAGGGAGAGAGAAGGCAGAAGCGAAGAGGAAGGTTTTGAGGTGCTTCCGGAACCGGAGATGGTTCTCCTCAAGTTTCAGGGAGGCAGGAAGGCTGTTCCAGAGGGAGGCCCCTGCTGCGGAGAGAGATCTACCCCCAGCTCGTTGCTTCGAGAAGCGGCTGACCATGAGGGAGTTGGAGACGGATGAGCGAAGGGCTCGTGAAGGAAGATATTTAGGAAGAGAGAGTTGAAGGTATTTAGGCCCCAGGCCCCAGAAGGCCTTGTGGACAATGCAGAGGGTTTTGAACTTAATCCTCGCAGCCACTGGGAGCCAATGAAGAGATTTCAGTCCTGGAGAGATACGGTCCCTGGGCCTGAGGCCAAGGACAAGTCTCGCAGTTCTGTTCTGGATAAGTTGCAGAGGGCGGAGAGTGGAGGCAGGCAGATTAAGATAGAGGCTGTTACAGTAGTCCAGCCTTGAGAGAACCAGGGCTCGGGAGACAGTGAGCTTCTGGGGGAAGGAGAGGAAGGGAAGAATACCTCTGAGGAGGTGCAGCTGGTAGTGTGACTTCTTAGAGACGTCAGATATATGAGGAGAGAAGGAGAGTGTGGAGTCGAAGATGACCCCGAGGTTTTTAGCCTTGCAGGTAGGGGCAGGAAGGGGGCCAAGGGAGGCCGGCCAGAGAGCTGCAGGGAAGGAGGGAGTGGGTGTGCCGATGAGTAGAATCTCAGTCTTACTGGCGTTAAGGCAGAGGTCATTGGCGGCACACCATTCCTGGATAGCAGACAGACAGTCGGAGATGAGGGAAGGAGAGGAGGAGGCCGAGGGTAGCCTGAAAATGAGCTGGGTATCGTCCGCATAGCACTGGAAGTAGGGGCAGAGAGCGGCGATGCGGTGGGCAAGGAGTGCCAGATACTGGTTGAAAAGCCAGGGAGAGAGGTTGGATCCCTGGGGGACACCACAGGTGGAGAAAAAGATGTCAGAGAGGAAGGAGCCCATTTGGACCTGGGAGGGTCGACCGGAAAGGAAAGAGGTCAGCCATGCCAGAGCCTGACCAGTGATACCCAGGTTATCACGGAGACGGTTGAGCAGGATGGCATGGTTGACAGAGTCAAAGGCAGAGGAGAGATCGAGCAGAATGAGAACACAGGGAGTGTTGGAATCGAGGTTCAGGAGCAGGTCCTCACGGATGTTCAGGAGAGCAGTTTCCGTGCTTCTGGCCGCTCTGAAGCCGGATTGATGGTCATGAAGATTACCAACAGATTCAGCATGGAGGTTAAGCTGGGAGATGGCCAGTTTCTCCAGGAGCTTGCCCAGGAAGGGAGTAATGGAGATTGGGCGATAGTTGGCCGGGCAGGAGGGGTCGGAAGAGGGTTTCTTGAGGAGGGGGTGCACAAGGGAGTGCTTGAGGGGGGATGGGAAGACTCCAGAGGCGAATGAGTGGTTGCAAAAGTCAGCCAGGGCAGGAGCCAGGGAGTCGATGTGGTCCTTGATGGTTTTGGAGGAACAGGGGTGAACCTGTTTAGACGAGGCTATCATAGATCGGACTTGTCTGGAAACCTCATCAGCAGAAAAAGGTGGAAAAGCAGAGAAGGAGGGAGGAGGGGCGGCTGCAAGAGAGCAAGAGGAAGAGCCGGGAAGAGAGGGAGGGAGGAGAGAGGAGGAGAGCGAGGACAGGATGTCCTGAGTTTTTGAGATGAAGTGCGAGGCCAGTGCAGCGCAGAGGGCCTGGGAGGGGACAGGAGAGGTAGAGACTGCAGCAGGGTTGGCCAGCTCCTTGTAGATTTTAAAGAGTTCGGCCGAGTTGTTAGATGCCTCAGAGATGCGGGCTTGGATAAGGGCTCTCTTCTTGGTGAGAACGGAGAGCCGGTATTGCCTTTGGAGCAGGCGGCAGGCCAGTTTGTCAAAGGATGAACATGAAGCACGCCATTTCCTCTCTGCCACCCTGCACTTGCGTTTAAAGTGAGACCTTTTGCTCACTCTCTCAGTGATTTGACCTGATTTGGATTGTATTTTTCCTGTTTTGTGGAGCCTGACAAACTCCATAGACATCTACCTTTTTTGTATGGTAAAACACAGCACCTTTAGTGCAGTGTCACAGAGAAATCCTTTAGATTTCTCATAAAGTTTAAATACCTTTTCTTGTGTGAACTACTGTTCTGAAGAATAGTTAAGTGAAAATTACTTTACTTACCTCTTCTCTTTATAGGTCTAGCACACGCCATCGTATGTGGAGTGCTGGGGGGTTACCTAGTTGTCCCTTATCCTACATTTTCATGTAACATTGTTACCACTGGAGAGGGTGTTTCTGTAATCCTGCCCTGTATATGTCAGAGTAGAAGCACAGAGCACCCCAGCCAAGATTCTCTATGCGGTAGCAATGTATGAGCAATCAAGGCTCAAGTTCTCAGGAGGTGATGCGGGCTGGTTCTTAAGTACAGTGTAGTAGTCCCCAAGCCCCCACAAAGGAAAGTCCACACTCTATGTTATGTGATAACAAAATTAATTATATAAGTAAGGTTTAATATATATACACAATCAATAACACACTTTGTACTTTGGAAATACCAATGTGATAAATATATACAATGTCTAGGTGGTACTACAATTAACTCTTGACTCCTTTAAAATGCACCAATTGCTGACAGTTTCAATGGCATACAAATTTGACAGTAAAGTAAATCAACAATAGACATAGGAAAGAAGACAAGTTGGGTTAAACAATGGCAGAATACTGTGTCACTACCACCAGACACAGTTCTGTATGAGGAACCCCCCATCTGGGCAACCTGTAAATAAAGTGTATCAACAAGCCCAGTTCATATATGTTTAAAATAGTCTTGCTTCCATCTATAAATGTTCTACTAGGCCAATGTGCCTGGTTTAGCAGAGTTGTTCCATGGTTCGTCGAAGGATCCCTCTTGAGTGGACTCCCTTTGAAGGAGGAGCCATGGGTCGTCGAGATTCCTATCAAGAAATATGAACACGGTTGTCCGGGGAGCAGCTTCGACCTTCGTAGTGCTCATCGACGATCGGTCATGGACGTCCTGTGAAGATGAGGCCTGAGGTAGACCGTGATGACAAGAGTATATTGCCGCAAAACAGATTGATGAAGAATGTAGGCCCTGCAAGTTTGGCATCGGCGATCAGGACTCGACCACGGCTGGCTTTCGGATCTTTGTCTGCGTTTTTCTGGACTTTGGGTGGCAGGAAACCCAGCGGTGGATTCTCCTCAAACATTGACAAACTTGACTTTCTCCAGCAGGACAGAGCAATCGACAGTGATGGCAAGGGAGTCCTCGATTTCAAACTGTCTTAGGCAATGGAGCGTTGTGGCTCTGGTCGACGAGTTTACAGTGGTCCTACGAACCTCGGTCAATGGTGATGGTCATCAACGGCCTCAACATCCTGGTGCTTTACTTCAGTGTTTCTTGGCTCACGCTGTCTCTGTTTGACAGCTGTTTGGGACTGACTTCCAGGGTGCCTTGATGAAGATCAGCTTCTGCATGATGTTCCCTTATAGCTCGGGAGAGGTCTCCTAGCTAGGCCCTCTCTTGGATCAATTCTTGGAGACGCAACAGCTTTCGGATTAAGATGAAGGAAAGCAGCATCAGACCTTCTTCTTCGAGCTGGTCTACAAGGTTAAGCTTCAAGTTTAGACTTAAGCTTGTGAATGATTCAAGTCAATCAGAGGTCCCCAGATATACTGTTCTGTCTCTCATTCACACTGCTGGACCAAGCTCAGCATCCACTCATTCAGAAGGGCATTCAGCGGGCAGGCAGCCAATCAGGCTCACAGTGCATTCAGGCCATTCTTCTCCATCCAGACACTCACAACAAGTAATGTGGATTGGGGCAAGTACCCAGCCCTTCAGCACACCACACTGCATACATACCAGTTTCGGGCAGGGCTGTCTGATTCATTGTGTCACACACCAGAAACCAGACACTCATAAAATGAAATGTATATTGGTCACACACTCCATTCACCCAGGTCCCACCCCAAGGATGTACCCACAACATGCAGTCATTGGGAAGGCTCCAGCCAGTCTGGCCTGGACCTCCTCACAATACCATATATGGAACTTCCACCCAACAGCCAGTCAGGGGAAGGGACACATTCAGGGCTTCCCATGACTTTGGGAAAACAAGGTACCAGGCAATAGAAAGCAAGAGGCCAGAGGGGCCATCTTGTCTTCCATCAGGAATCAACTGATTCGAATGGCAGTGCCTGGGTATCCCAAAAGGAGGATATTCAGAGCACCTGTCAAATTCAGCATGGAGCTGCCACCAGCCCATACCCTGGTCTGTGGGCCACACACAGGTGCCCAAAAAATAAACTAGGGGTACAGAGTTGTACCCCCACCCATGGGTACCATAAGGGTATCCCAAAGGTCTGTTCACCATAACCAAAAAGATGAAGATTGCCTTGCCAAGAGTCCCACATGGACTCCTGTGCAGAAAACAACACAGAAAACACATGATAAGGGAGTACAGGAAAATAACATGGAGGCCCTGTTCCTCCAATGCATTTCCAGCATCACAAACATTTTTATTTATTTCATTGTTTTTTATAACCTGCCTAATAACATGCCTGAGTTTTGTTTCTAAGCACCGATCCGGTATTCAAACCTCTCTTGCTCTGCATGGTCTTGCATCCAAGACCAGCATGTTGCTACTGTGCTATCATCCATTGTTTATGTTACACTCACTACTTTAAATGGCTAGTGGTAGTGGTTTACCTTTCCTACCAATGTGATTTTTTAACTCAGACTGAACCCTCAGCTGCAGTATAGCATACATGGGTGACCATTTTTGTCAAAATGGCACTGTCTTCTTTTTTTGACATTTTATGTTTGTGAGGTCTTTCTTGGGTTTTACTCTGTGTGCCAAGCCAGGATTGAGTCCTTTGTTCATTTTGCCTTTGGCGGGCTTCAGTCCTGAACCCCGCCTCTGGCTCCAGTGTGTCTAGAAAGGCAGGATGTGACGGAGGTTCATGAAACTCCCCTCTCCTTTGTCTAGACGAGTGCATGAATGCAATCAGTAATGATTGCCTGGCTGGCTGTCTTTTTAGGACAGCCACCCTGCTGTGTGATTGACAGCCTGGCTGTGCATGAATGAGAGAAACCTGATTAAAAGGCGAGAGTTCTGGGACTAGAGGCAGAGTCGACCACTGGGAGAAACATCTGACGAAGAAAGAAGAAACCATGAACAAAGCTTGCTACATCCTCCTGGACCTTTGAATTGCCCGCTGAAGCCCTGCTGCTGTGCTGAAACTCCTTTTCCTAACCGACAAGAGAAGCTCCGCAAGGGACAATTTCTTCCCTTGGATTAGTGGGACCAATTAACTGAGACATGAACTCCACTGGGCTATCTTCCTTGATTAGCTGTACTTTTTCATTGCTGCAAGAACCTGAGTGCTAGGGGTAGAGAAATCTCTAGTCGAGTGCGACGTCTGCAATCTGGCCAGAATCTTCAGAAGTCTCATACGGACCCTCCAGAAGCAGGACAACCAGTGCTTGAGTCTCCTCACCAGGGTGCAGGACTCAAGGAGTGAAGGAAGCCCAACCGGTATCCGAGATCCACGGTGGTGCCGTTTACCGCATGCTGAAACCGTGAAGTGCCGCTGATCTGAAAACAGCCCGTAGCTGCCGATGACCTCCAAATTGCTGCTGCAGTAGTCCTCCAGATGTCCTCCCTCTTGTCTCCATGACTGAGGATCAGGAACCCAGGATTTGCATCGCTGCAACAAGACAGAATCCAGCTGGACCACTCTTCTTCAAACTAGAGGTACTGTTTAGACTTGGGGTACTTACCTTGTTGTCTTGAACTTTGCTTTTCTCAGTTTAGCCTTGCATTGGCTTACCCTAGAGTTGATTCTTTCTCTGCTTTTCACAAGTGTTACAGCTTGTGACTCTTCAAGTGATTTCTACAGAACTATCTAACTTTGTGCAATACTTTTATTAACTAAGAGGTGCCTTAGATCCATAGACTGTGCTCCAATTGACTTTGGCTGTCCTGGCTCCCTGCAGACTCTTCTAGTCCACTGACATTGATATTTATGTCCCACATAGGTGATAACTTGGTTGTAGACTGTTACTGCTGGGAAAGGCTTAACTAGACTTTGTTGGAAGATTTAAGTATACTGACATGCCCTAAGAACCTGTTTAACCCCTTACCTTCCTTTAAACTTTACTTTGTGCAACCTCATAATCTGCAAAGTATAACTAGTGATATATAAATGCCATTACTGTCCTTGTGCATGAAGTCACCTGCCGGTGTAGGAAGTGTGTAAAAAGCATCTCTAAAGAGTATCCACTAAAACTTGTACGGATTCTTGAACAATGTTTAAAAGCATATTTGATTGTTACATATATTGCGTTTTTTAAAGAACGCTTATTTAAACATTGATTTTAAATAAATAAATAACTATTTATAACTGAAACCCTAAGTATCAGTGTTAATTAGCTACTTGTATTTGCGCATTTCATTGCTACAGCTCTACAGCTCACATTAGCCCTCCTTGAGAAAAGACTGGCTGCTCAGTCACACTACCAACTTGTGTAGTAGAGGTCCATACCAAAAGGTTGGTTACCTAATTCCAATTAGAAGTGTTGTGTAGTCTCAGACAGTGTTACTTTATCACGTCTTTCCTAACACTTGTCCACCCAGTAAACCCCCTGGTTTCTGATCCCTCTCCCTGCTTACCATCTTCACTAGAACTCCCTTGCCCATAACAGCAAAACATCACTCTCATTCACTCATTCAAATAATCATGTATCCATCTTGAAGGTGCATCCATCTGCCGTAAGATTAGTTACCTCTGACACCCATCTCCCAAGCACCACTGTTCTTAAATGTCCCCTCTTCGAAATATGCCCCTCATATCCACGTATAGTATATGTTATAATTTATAGAATATGATTGTACATTCTGTAAATGTCAGTATTTTCAATCTCTTGTTCCCCAACTCATGTTCCCAACTCCTCTACACCAACATTCATATTTCATTATACTTATATATTTAAGCACCTGGAAACTGGGACGCTACGTTTAATGTAATTGTTCCTGCACAGCCTTATTGTTCAAAGCTCTACATTCCCTGTAACAAGTATAAATAAGTGCTGTCATTATGAGAACAAACAGAAAATACATCTGCATTATTTACAATGTGTTGCCAAAAAAGAAAGTGTGCAAAATAACTACATTAACAGAATTCCAATATACTATTCTGGATTCCTATAAACCCTGTATTTCAACTATGATTAGGTCATTATGAGTGTTGTAGTAAAACACCAGGAATTATCACTTGCATTTACAAGATTTGCTCTGTGTCTTAAACCGAGACACATGCACCATTACGTCGTTACCTCCATGCATGTGGGAAGGTTAAATGCTTTGTCTGCTAAATGAAGTCAAGCAAATGCAATCTTAACGAGGACAGTTTAATACATGTGAAATTGCTATTAAAGAATTAAAGAAATACTGCGAATGCACAGAAAAATACAGCACACAAAATGAGTGCTGAACAGGATGCTGAGATAGTTCAGGTGGCAAGGTTAAATGGCCACCAGCAGAGAGTACAATTCAGCGAGTAACTGTATTTGTTGAGGAGTTGGTAAAGGTGGGGCAAAGTCCGGTGGTACATCCGGAAAATGGAAATAGAAGGGAAACATGTTTGCAACAGTAAGTCGCAACATTAACTGCCAGTTGAGCAGTCACAAGGGTTAGAATGGTAAGTTGGTGCCAACCTTTTATCCCGTATGGGAACAGATGCAAAGTATTCTTTTTTTTGCCACACTGGTCACACCTCATAATTCTATTGGTCACCAATGACCTATGCAGCCCACCACAGGTTAGTCAAAAAAGGCTTCACCAGTCAGAAGTAAAATTGTAATAAACATTTTAACATGTCAACTGTCCAATTAAATTTATGTGAAAGTAGATGGTCCCACCATGAGATCATTACCATGAGTTAGTCATTAGAATGGTCATAAGGGATAGGATAGGCCAATTGGGCTAGGCACTGTATAGAATCACCTTTAGAGCAAGACTGTCCAATCAACGAACCTGGTTTTGGAAGTATTCTGAGACAATGTTTGACATGTTACTCGACTTCTCGCTGTAAAATGCAGACATTTTTTGATGTTCTTTGGATAATTTGTATTGGCTCATTGAGTTACTTTCATAATATTAATTTGTGGGCCTTACCCTACACACGATGAGCAGAGATAACTAGGTTGAAGTATTTTAAATCATGCAGCACATATTGTAAAGGCATAAAGAAAGACTGGTATGTCAGTGGCTATGTGACAGCTGGACCGCATTTTTTGTTGGACTCAGCTGTCTTCTATGGTGTGTAGTGCGAGTGGGGAAAGGGTATTGTAAATAGTCTATCAATCTCTAGGGCAACTGTCTACAATTGATGGTTCTGCTATACTTTACATGCAGAACACATGCATCAGTGGCTAACATGCAGTCAACATGCAATGTACATGCATGGTTATCACATAAGAAACAGATGCCATCGGCCTTCAGTCCTCTTGTCTGTACCATTTCGTTATTGAAGTATAATATGATATAATGAATTCAAATTTGTCAGCAATAAAGCATAGTCACCTATAAAAAATACAGAAGTGGCCATCCGTGCCATTTCTAGTCCCCGTACCACCCTGTCCTTTAGAGAGAAACCATTCTCTACCCACCTTCGACGACCCACCCAACCGAGTCTCCTGAATGTCCATTTCTCACTTGGAGGTTCTGGCTGCTGTATCCTTTGCACTTAGCATGGTTGGGGAGCCTGGGGGAGAGGCTGAATTCCTATGGGTGGGGATTTGGGAGTGAAAGTCGCAGAAGTCTTCAGTATCCTGTGGGTTGATGGGATGGCTAGAGTGGCTTACGTTAGTAGAGTCTCATTTCATAAATTCAGAAGCAAATGGGCTCTGTGAGGTGTTAGACTAGCTTAGGTTAAGAGGGCCAGATTGATTGAAATTCAAATAGCAGGTGGGCAATGTTGTGCTGGAATAGCTTATTATAGGCAAATCTAATTCCATTCAATGACATTCGCTGGCTCTTGTCACAGCGGCCAGATGTGAATTGACTAAATAAGAAATCTTATGTATGGGTTATGTAGGTTGTGGACGGGGCTGTGTGCCCTGGGTTTTGGTGGTTTGATTGAGGGAAATTAGGGGGTTGTTTGTTGTGCAAGTAGGTCAGATTAAGTGAAAGGGTGAGGGGCAAGAGGTGAACAGCCATGTTTTGAGTGCTTTCCTGAAGAACAGGCATTCCTCTATGCAGCAGATGTTTACAGGGAGAGAGTTCCAAATTGTCGGTACTTGTACTGAGAAGGAGGTTCCCCCACTCTATGCTGATCAGATCACTGGAATTACTAATAGAAGTGCTGAGCCAGAGCTGAGGCTTCTTTTTGGTCTCTAGTGAGTAAACGTTAGTTGCATATATTCAGGTTCTTTTTTGTAGAAGGCTCGATGAGTGATATTTATTTATTTATTTGTTTATAGATTTATAGATTTATACTGCACCACAGCCCACAGGCATCGGGGTGCACCAAAAAGACAAAGAACATACATATAAAAACAGGACAAAAGTCAGTTCAGCTAAGGGAGTTGGAAAACCGAATAATTACTATTTACAAGAAAAGGTAAGTTTTCAGCTTTTTTCAGAAACTGTTATGGCTCCTTTCGAGCCTTAGCTCAGTTGTGGATGGGTTCGAGTTTTGGGCTACTCTCAAAGGAAACTCTCTACCCATGCCATTAGACCATTTGAAAGATCATTTAATCTGACTCAATGCCTCTGATCTTAAGGATCTTGTTGGTATATATTGGGTGATCCTTTCTTTACGGTAAATTGGGGCCTGCCCAAACAAACATCTGTGTGCCAGTGTCATTCTTTTTAAAAGAACCCTATCTTCAATGGCGAGCCAATGGAAGTTTGTTCTATCCTTGGTGATGTGCTCTCTCCTTGTTCTCCTCTTTATTATTGTCACCACGTTATTAAGGATAATCTGGCATTTAGTCAGGCATCCTTTGCTGGCACCCAACATCAGTGCATTCCCATAGTCCAACCGTGAGAAAATGATTGCTCTAGCTATAGTGGCACTGTTCTCCTCGCTTAGCTAGGGTCAGATGGACCTAAGGAGACAATGATAGTACTGGCATTTTCTGTGCAGATACGTGACATGTGCCTCTGCACCCATGGAGGCTTCTAAAACCAGGCTGAGCATTTTCACTTTCTCACTAACAGTAATAACATTTTCTTTAATCGTTAAGGACTTATACTCTGGGCTGTGTTTGGCTTGGGCTTGAGTTGAGCCAAATATCATCAACTCTGTCTTCCTCCCATTCAGGCACATCCAGTTCCTCTCCATCCAGGCCTCAAAGTTATTATACATGGCTTCCACGTTGGCGCTGTCCTTGATGCAACACCCGCTTAGTTCCACCACCAACTGGGTGTCATCTACATAGTTAGTAAAATAAGCTCCTATTTTCTCGCGCACTATGCAGAGACACCTCTGGTAGAGGTTGAACAAAAGTGGGGATAGACTAGTACCTTGTGGAACACCACAATCGAATGGCCTTTCTGTGGACAATGTATCCCCACAGTGGACGTTTGACTTCCTGCCTGAGATTAAAGAGACCACCCATCTGGTAGCTTCAGAACAATTAAGCTTGTTTTGCCTTTGTCCGTGATGCTCAACATGTGGGTCTGCAAGTCCAACATAGCTGTCTCTGTGCTATTTGCCACTCTGAACCCAGATTGTTCCTTATGCAAGATGTCCTTACCGTCAACACACATAGCTTAGTGATACACATCACTTTTAAGTTAGCACACCAACCAATTGAAAGAGCAAATGGAGAACTTGAAGGACAGGAGAGATGTGTTCCACTGGACCGAAGGCGAGGAGGATTCTGGTAGCAGTATTATGCACTCATTGTAGTTGTGTTGGATGTGAGGTGGGGGCTCCTAAGTATAGTGTGTTGGCATACTCCAGGCATGATAGTATGATTATGATAATTGTGGTAACTCTATGTGGAAAGGTCAGCAAAGGAACATTGTGGGGAAGTATATGGATCTGGAGGAAACAGCTTTTTACCACTTAGTTGATGTGAGGGGAGAGAGTCAGGTCAGAGTCCATAAGTCACACAAGATTGTTACCTGTGTTGGAGATGGAGGGTGGCGCACCCAGGAAGGGGGTAGACTGGGATGGGTTGAGGGAAGAGACCGTTATTTCCACATAGCAGGATCTCAGTTTTATGGGTTGAGTAGCAGGTGATAGGCCATCATCCATCGTTCGATCTTAGAGAGGCAAGTCACGAGATCGGGAGAGATAGAGGAAGAGTTATTCGAGATTTTGAAGATGAGTTGAGTGTTGTTGGTGTGGTTGTAGCATTATAGAGCGGAAGATTGAATGAGTGTGGGCCGAGGGCTAAAATACAGGTTAAAGAGGATAGGGGAGAGAAGGGCACCTTTCAGCACCCTGTGAAGGTCTGCATGAAGCATCAAGGAGGACAGAGATAAGTGTACAATTTGTGATCTGTTGGAGAGTAAGGAGGCAATCCAGTTCAGTGCTAGATCCCTAATGCCTATGGTGTGTAGTCTCTCAGAGAGGATTAAGTGGTCTATGCTATCGAACGCTGCCGAAAGGTGAAGCAGGATTAGGGCAGTGGATACATCTGAGTCGGTGTGTCTTTTTTGATCATCCAAAATGGAGACTAAGCAAGAGTCTGTAGCTCCTAGTGGTCAGAAGCCTGATTGAGCAGTGTCTAGGGTCTTGTTAGATACTGAGAAAAGGCATAGTTGTAAATATGTCACTTGGTATGCTAGTTTGTTAATGTTGAAGGTTTTTGTACCATGCACAACTGCCAGTTGCATGGTCTCTCTGCGCTCTGGTGTCTCTGTAAAAATAAGGAGGGGGTAATGGTTAAAGGGAGGAGCGGGAAATAGAGCAAGGGAGCTGTGATGTGCTGTTGGCAGCTTAAGTTCAGATGGACCATTCACTGTGCATGGATATGAGATTAGGGAGGCAGCCATCATGTGGTGTTGTGCAAGGTAGTGTGTGCTATGTTTTGTGGTTGTGGTGTTGTGAAGTATGTGCAGTTTGCTGTGCTGTAGAGTTCTGGTTGTCTGTAGTGCAGTCGGTGTGAGGTGTGTGCAGAAGGTTGAGTGTTAGCATTCGTTTTTTGTTAGTGGCAGATCTTAAGCTTTTTATGGTTGTTTAGTAGTACCTACCCATCCTCTGTTTGCCCGTTCTAGTTTTATCAGTGAGGTCGCCTCTGAGGCGATGGGTTCTAATGCACCCTGAACTCTAATCGCCAGCTCTATTTCTTACTCTTTGGTCTTAACCCTAACTTGTTTTTCCTGGTAGCCTCTCCTTTTTGCCGTGCTTGCTATGTTGCGCATGTGTGCGGGTGCCGTTCAGTCAGTTTCATTGTGCTCGGCTATATAGCAGTTATTTGAGATGGGTCTGTAATTCTTCGTTTCAAGGGAGGCCTTTGTCAGGAAGGGCTTGATGAAGGAGGTTTGACATTTTTTGGGGAAAATGCTGAAAGTAAGTAAAGTGTTGATGATGAATCATGCAATATTGCCAGAACAAAAGGAGGACACCATTTCCTTTAGCAGGGAGGGGGCAAGGGTCTGCTGGGGAGACTAATGGATGGCTTTGAGGAATTCTTATGGTTAGAGTGGTAAAAAGGAGGACGGAATTTGAAGGGTAGATGGTGGTACTCTTACAGAGGGTGAGATTGTACCGGAGGGGGGTGGGTGATATTTTAGATATACTATAAGTGTGTCTGTCTAGTGCTTTGTTGTGGAAGTGATCTGAGAGAGGGTCACAAAGGGATTGTGTGTGGCACAGTGAGTTAGTGGAGCATGCAGGGGCGTTGAGTTTATTGATGAGCTTAAAGAGTTCCCTCTTTGGGGTTGGGGTTTGAATATTCCTTTCCTGTAGTAGGATTTTTTGGCTTTGCAGATTTCTGCATGGCAGGGTTTGAGATGGGAGGTTTAAAAAGTCTATTGGGTGTAGATTGGGCTGAATGCCATCTACATTTGTGGATATGATTCAAGGTTTTCAGTTTTTGAGAGCTGGTGAGAACCATCTTAGTTAATGGCATTTACTGTTTGAGAAAGATCTGAGTGGCAAAGGGAGACTGTGTTACGCTCACTAATACTTTAAACAGGGAAAAATGTAGCCCGCTATAGAATTGACACTAATTGTATCGTAATTGACACTAACCTGGGCAGTCAGCAGGATCCAAAGGTGCAACACTGCAGAAAGGAAGATCTCCCGGAAACTCCTGCTCCCTCCCCACCAATGAGTAATGCTCGGTTGAGGAAGGAACACAACTCCCAGGGAAAACCCTCCGGGGAAGAAAAACCCTGAGTGGAAGCGTTGGAGGTGTTGATCAGTCGGCCGCTTCCTGGAATCGGGCTCTCCGAAGTCGGGATGGCTGGATGATGATGAGAGCCATCCTAAGTTGGAGACAGGAGAGGTGAGTACTCCGTGGGGAGAGCTAACGGACTGTGAAGGTGGTGACAAATTGATCTTACTGCCAAGATGGAGGGGAATGGTTTAGCGGTTTATAGAAGAGGTAATCCATTCTCTCCATCAGATGCTGAAAACAAATCACTGATAGGATGTCAAAGAAAGAGGTTAGTAAGGTAATAGAAGTGGACTGGAAAGAAAGGGGTAAAGATGGATACAAAAACTCGGGGAACTCACTTCTCAGCGGTAACAGGGAAACTTGCAGGAGGGATTAGTGAAGGAATGAGAAAATTGGTTGGCGCTCTAACAAGTGGACAAGGTCTGTAGAGGGAATTGGAAAGAAGAAGACGATTTCTGATCGTACCAGACAAGAGGAGAGAGTCACTGACTGCAGAAATCACTAAGTCTAGATGCAAATTTACAAAGGGCTGTGTAGGAGAGTAGCGACGCATTTGCTTGACTTTCTGGTGTCTGTATATGGGGTCACGTGGCTTTGTTCGTGCGTGATCAGTAAACGTTTGTCGGCAGCTCAGCTGCTCGTAGTACAGATGGCAGAGTCGTCGGCCATATTAGGTGAGTCATGTAGAACGGCATTGCACAATCGCCGGCGCTGTCATAATGACCAGCGGCGAAAAGGTTTAACAGAGTGCTTCGGCGAGCCAGTTGCCGAAGTAAGAGACGGTGAACTGAGCGTTGGAAACAGAAAGGGTTGTCTGAGAGACAAGTAGTATCTCTGCCAGGTCAGTGATCACTTTGATTTCTTTCCAGATGCAGGATTGAGTTTGTGTTCTAGAGGCTACCAAAGGAGAGGGAGATTCCCATGAGGATGGATGAAGAAGGTGGCGGAATGGTCTGACCATACAAGCAAGAGTGGTCATAATATGGTGAGGAAGTCAGGGGATCTGAAGATTGCATCTAAGTTACGACTAGTGGGTGTGAGTTGTGGCTGAAATTAGCTGTATTAGGTGCATAGTTTCTAGTTTATCCAGTAGAGGACAGGTCATTGGATTAAGGCGCATATCAAACCAAATGTTGGAGTCCCCTAATACTGTTAGTTGGGGTGGGAGACCATGATGGCTGCGATGGAGTTGTTACGGATTCATGAAAGGTTCAATTTTATCCCAGCGCTCGGTATATAAGTATGAAGGAGTGTGTAGAGGTGGGGGACAGCAGGAATTTTGCTAAGATTGTTCACAGTCTGGGTTTGGGGGAAGTTGTCAATATGAGAAGCAGAGAGAGACTTTGTGGTGGATGGCAATTCCACCTGCACCGCTATCCTGCTTGTGGACGATTAGTTTGTATTCCAGTGGGAATGAATCATGTGATATTGGGAGGAAAACCTGGGAAAAACAGGTTTCTGTGATGAAATGGATATCAGAACCCTGAGTTGTGATTAGATCATATATATTACAACAGTTTTTTTAGACAGTTTAGGTTTTGGGTGGGAGCTTAGTGTGTTGGAATGTAAGCTGCAGAGGGTTGGGGTTGGCTTGAATTGGAAGGAGATGAAGGTGATGGCAGACATAGAGTTGGAGGATGTGTGGAGAAGGATAGGGCAGCTCTAGTGGTTAACAGGTCATTGAGTAAGGCGGCTTGGAGAGTTGATGGAGTACGTGAAGGAGGGAGTGAGTTAGTGTTGAAGTTGCTGGGAGAAAGTCGGTCGAAGAGGGAGGATCTCTGGTGTTATTGGGAGGGGTAGAGGCATTCAAGTTCTGTTTTAGAGCTGGTGATCCAGTCGTCTGTGGGGAATCAGGAGACAATCCCCTCTTGGCGTGAGTGGTGAACTGCTTGGCTTGCAAGCTTTGGGTGCTGTTTGGCAGCTTGCGTGGGGCTGGAGGCAATATTTGCTCCCAAGTTGTCTAGGGCTGCATGGCGAGAGTCTGTTTGGGGTGGCCGAGGAACAGCTGGGAGGTTAATCCTATCGGAATGAGGGGAGCGGTTCATGATAGGGCAGACCAGGTGAGTGGGAGAGGGGTGGGCTTACGGGCTACACATGAGATTGCTGTTGGTCAGTGTGGTGCTGGTTGTGGAATCATATAGGGAGAGGAGATTGACTGGGCAGAGACAGTTCCTTCGGGAATGGTAGGTGCCAGGAGTTAGTTAGGGGTTGACTGAGAGGGAACCTTAGGAGGGCAGCTGGATTCTGGAGAGGCTGTATGAGGTGTGATGAGGCGGTATACATACATTTCGCCGACCTATTTTTGGTCGTGGTACTTTTCATCACCGGATTTTACATCGCCAGAAACCCCTTTTTTATTTTTATATTTTGGGGGGTGTTTTGTTGGGGTATTATTATAACAGTAAGGGGTGGTCTGGGGGAGGGACCCCCCCCTAATAAAAAAAAAAAAAAACAGGGTTTCTGCCGATGTAAAATCCGGCGATGAAAAGTACCACAACCAAAAATAGGTCGGCGAAATGACGTAGAACCGATGAGGCAGTCCCCCATGAATGGGAGGTAGTTTATGAAGTTAGAGGCGTTGAAGGGTTCCAAGCGGAAGTCATGAGTGATCTTAAGTGGAGTGAAGGTTTGTGATGAGAGAGTGGGGAAGGAGGCAGCAATGATGGTAGGTTTGATAAAAATGGGTGCAGGCAGGAATAAGTGTTCGGGTTAGAGGGATAGTGGGGAGGACGCCCGATGAGCTGTGTAATACACTAAGTGGGAAGTGAAGAGGTTGGATAGGAGGCTGGGGTGTTCTGGGGAGGCAATGAGTGTAGATGGGGAGGGTGGAGTTGTAATTTGTTACCAAAGCAGAAGGTAGCTTGAGTGGAGAGGTTACATGGGGGATGTACAATTGTTGCTTGCAGTGTGTGTGCAGCATTGGTGGTTTAGGGGGGAATGTGTTGAAAGTATTTAACAGGTGAAGATGTTTACATGTCAGAGGTCAAGGAGAGTAGGTTTGATGATGGAGAGGTGTGTGGCGGGAATCAAGGGAAGATAGAAGAGTGTGAGATGAAGGAGGTTGTTTATCGTAGCAGGGCGGGTGGGGGTGTGAACAGCTGTAAAGGGGTTGGGTAAGTTTTAAAGAATGTCATGACAAAATGGGGGGGGTGAATGTGTGAGGGCAGGGATGGTAGGTAGGTAAGGGAGACATTGAAGGTTCTACTAGTTGCCTCTCTTGAATACTTGGATGCGTGGGGAGGATGGAGGTGTGTGTATGATGTCTGACCAAGTAATCAGTGTTATTTCTGCTGCACCGTTTGTAGCATATTATTTTGGAACTATATCCCATTATTGGAGGCTAATTAAATGAGAGAGACCTGCTTATTGTGGAATGGATGTAAGTCTATATTTAGAATTTGGAATCTCAAGTGGTGTAGATTGAGACCAGTACTGCCTTAGTGTGGCCTAATCCAGGGTAGAAGAGACCAGACCAGTGCTGTTCCAGTGTGCTAAGGTTCATAGCAGTGTACATTGACCCAGTATGGCTTCAGTGTGGCCATGTTCGAGGCAGCAGAATTCAAACATAATGGCAGCAGAATTCAAATGTGGCAAAGCCTCAAAGTAACACATTAACCTGGAGAAACCTCACAAAAGCAAAGCTCCTAGTGGTGAAATTCAAAAGCAACAGAACTCACTACGATACAGGCATCACAGTAGCACATTAAAATGTCATTTTGAAAAAAGCAGCAGAACTTTAAAAAACAGTTCAAACCTCACAGTGGCACAATTCACAATGGTGAAACTTTAATTTATTTTAACAGAATGGTGAAACTTCACAGTAGACATTTAAAAGGTGGTGAAATCTCACTGTAGCAAAACCTCATAGTGGCACCATAAAAAGTGGAAATTCACAGGCAGCAAACCTCGAAACAGAAAGATTCAAGAAGGCGAAACCTCAAAGTAGACACCCCGCAGTAGCGAAGCTCGAAAGTGTTGTAACTTCACAGTAGCAGAATTCAAAGAGGCTGGATTTAAAGGTAGCAGTGCTCAAAATGATTCAAACATCACGGTAGCATAAATCAAAATGACGTAGTTCATAAGCAGCTGCACTCAAAAAGGTACAAGCATCAGGGTAGAAGAATTCAAATGTGACAAGTTCTCACAGTAGCAACTATTCAAACGCGTGACCCTCACAGCAGAAGAACAATTCAAAAGTAGTAACACCCCACAATAGAAGAAATGAAGTGTTGAGACCTCACAGTGGCAAATTCAGATGTGGTGAAAAATCACAGTAGCAAAACTCAAAGTGGCAAAACTCAACTGCATCTGAACTTAAAATGATACAAACATCACAGAAGCAAAAACCGAATGGCAAATTCAAAACAGCAGAGCTCAAAATGCTGCAAACCTCAGAGTGACAATATTTGAAGTATTGAAACTTCAGTGTGGCAGCATTCAAGGTGACAACAGTTCAAAAGCAGCAGAACTCAGAATGTTTCAAAACTTCAATAGTTGCACAATGCAACGTGGTAAAGTCACGCAGTAGAACAATTTACAAGTGGCAACATCTCAAAGCAGCCAAACTCAAATGTGGCAAACCGTACAGCGGCAGCATTTAAGTGGCAAACCGTACAAAGGCAGCAGAGCTCAAAGTGGTGCAAACCTCACAGTAGCATGATCAAAAGGTGTGAAACCTCACAGTAGCACATTCAAGTGGCAAAATTCAAAAGAAGCAGAACTTAAAATTATACAAATATCAGAGTAGTAGAATTCAGATGAGGTGAAACCTCACAGTACTACAATTCAAAGTGGCAGAATCCAAAATGGGGCACACCTCCAAGTAAGAAAGTACAAAAGTGGCAACATGTAAGCTGCAGCAGTTCCAAGTTTTGGGAATTCAGTGTAGCAACATTCAAACAGTAACGTTAAACGTGGTCTCTCATGATGATTCAAACTTTTGTGAATATGTTGCGTCGTCCCGTGCCTTGTTTTCAGCGGTACTTTGTTTCGGTGGGGGGGCTGCAGTGCTGGGCTGGGTGCCAGGAGAATAGGCTAATAGGAATCACCCTTATCCACTGCCCTTAGCTGGCTGCCTCGGTAAGGCTGCTCTACATGAACTGTAGAAATAGAGCTGGGGAGGGATCAGGTGACTTCCTGGTCCTACTGGAAGCCTGGATTTCTAGAAAGGATTGTGGGAAGGAGACTGCAACATGAATCCTTGAAAAGTTGACTCTTGTTCCAAAAACCAAGACAAACTAAGGGAAACACACCAATCCAGCTGCCAGCACACACATACCTTTTTTAAAGTCTTACAAAAGAGAGGGAAAATCAGATGTTAGGTAAAACTAATCAAAATAAATCCAACAGGACACAAAGGTCTTTTTTAAAGATTGGAAATGGAGGAAAAATCAGATTTGAAGTAAAGCTAATCCCAATAATTGCAGCAGGACAATTGAGGAAAAATCATATTTAAGGTAAAACAGATCCAGCGAACTCCAGCACGACACAAAGGTATTTGTAAAGCTGGGAAATAGTATTTAAGGTTAAATTAATCCAAACAACTCCAGCAGAACACCATTTTTTTAAAGGCTGCAAAAGTGATGGAAAAATCGGATTTAAGGCAAATCTAATCAAACAACCTTATGGAGTGCACTCGGATAACTCCTTCCAAAAAGCAGTACTCTTCTGCACACCATATCATGTCTATGTCCCATAATGCCATAGCGTTACAATCTTCAATACTTTCTAAGGAACTCCATATATCCAAAAAGAAAAAAAAAACAATATAGATTTACTTTTAAGTGGGACTGAGAGGAGGAAACACAACAATTCCAGAAGGAATTGCTGAAGTGTGTCATTCTTTAACTACACATGTGGACAGTGTATCTTAATACCAAAAATTGAGGCCACTCAGTTTCATCCTTCAAACCAACTATGTGTGTTGCAAGGTGGAAAATCCGACATGGCTCAAGTTGGAACAGAATGTGGTTTAGATTGCTTAGTCTTAGATCCACTTTCTCCAAGATAGTCCAATGAAATAATTCTGCTATATTTCCATACTGAAAAAATGGATCCACTAATGGTGCTCCTAGTTTTCTTGTTCTTATACAAGGTTTATGCTGAATCATTCACTCTTTTTTTTGTTTGGTTTACTCATCATACCTACATATCTTAACCCACTAGGGCAAGTAAGTAAGTGAACCACATCACTTGAATTGCAATTAGTAAAGCTCTTTTGATACCAAGTCTATAAAAGACCAAAATCGATCCGAGCTAAACTACTAGGCTTTGAGCAAGCAGAGAATATTCTGCATGTCAAGAGACGGCCAAGGGCCACATCCAGCCAAATCATTGGCTGTTTATGTATTTTAGATGCCTGTTTGAGAGCACTAAATCATCACAGAGATTCACAGCCTAATTTGCAAAAAAGCTCACTCGTAGTAGCAAGACTAAATTGGATCGTGCAAATGCATTGCATGGTGAGCCGATTCACAGAATAAAGTTAGCACATTATACAATGAGTCAAAAGAAAACCTGTTGCACCAGCCACGGCCACAATACCCCTCCAGCGTAGAACCAGATAGACCCTGGCTACCAATTGTGCTGCATTGGAAAGAGATAAACTGGCGATTCTCTGGTGCAGGCACACAAACACATGCTCAGATTACATACAGTAGTCTCATTACTTTCACTCCTACTCTTTCTCTTTACAATATGTACACTATGTAGGCACTCTGTGGCAATCATGCACCAGTAATCCCCATTACTCCTACACCTATTTTTCCTTGTCATAGTACTTACACTATGAAGGGGCCCATAAATCCCCATTACTCCTACACCTGCACTTATCAACACAGTACTTACAGTATGAAGGTGCTCGTAAAAATAAATCATGCACCGTTAATCCCCATTAATCCCACACCTACTCTTCTGCATCACCGTACTTACACTTTAAATGTGCTCTACCACAATCATTACTTCCTCGTCCATCTTCCTCTTCCTAGTCCTTACCATGTACAGCTTTCGTCTCACACAATAGGGACTCCTAGTATCTCAAATACAATCACTTCCCCTGATGGAGTATCCTTGGAAACTCCCCTGAGGCAAGGAGGGGGGTAAGGGTCACCCGACCCACACTTCCCCCTGTTTGTTTCCTTTCTCCATGGAGACAGGATGATTCCAAATATATAGTCCTTTTTTTCGTTTAATATCACTTTCTCAGTTCCAGCTGAAGAGCAAACTCATCCCACTGCACTGGCTCCTTTGCATAGTTTGGCTGGACAGTGGATGATAGGGCCGAATTTCATACCCTGCAATTGTGTGTGCAATCCCTTCCTCAGAGCTGGCATTGCCCCTTACTATCTCTGTGGTACAACTTAGGGCTATAATGACAGGGAATATTAACACAGCATTTGAGGCCCTGCTCACTTTAATTCCATCTGCATTTCCGGCACCCCAGCTATCTGCTGTCCCTTTGGGTTTGCCTAAGCTGGATGGCCCCTCGACCCATCAGGACAGCCTGAGGAATAGGGATTATAGTTCGAAGGTTTGGGAGATCATGGATGTGGGCATCTGCTCCACAATCTGACCTATATGATGTTAGGGTGAACCTCTATCCCTGAGGTGTTCCTTATGCCTAGAGACATTTTGCTTGAGTCCCTAAATCCGGCCTACCTGCCTGTTTCTGGGACACCATCCGCAGAGACTGTCAGAAGCCTGCAAATTAATCATTATCAAGGAGATAGACCAAATGTTACCCTCTACAGGGGTTAGACCAGGAACTCCCTGATGTGCCAAGGTTGATTTAATTCTGCCATCCTTCACTGGGCATGCGTCTATAACTAACAAAGATGCTTCAACCTCTGAACTGGTGATAAACAAACGGGGGAAGCAAAACAAAAGAGTTGATGGCTGGATGGTTTGGAATTAATCTTATCCTCTGGCATCGCTCTGGGCAATCCTAGAGTGGGAAAGAAGCCTGATTTGCATATGGTCTTTCACATTGTATAATGGCTTGGCAGCTGAAGACCGATGATCTGGAGGGTTGCCCAGAGCAATACCAAAGGTCAAGGTTAATTGTAAACCTTCCAGGCGTCACCTCTTTTGTTTTTCTATAGTCACCCCGATTGGACGTTTATGCACAGATGTGGGTGCCATGCTGCATGTGCCTAGAGACCCAAGCTGTTTCTTACTGATGATGCCAAAACATGTTTGGGGTGTGGGGGGCCTGTGGTTTCACGCAGAAGAGATGTGACCAAGCAGTTTGGGCTGGACTAGCCCTTTGGTGGTGGGACCAACCCTGATCTGCATATGGTCTTTCCCCATTTTTAATGGCTTGGCAGGGGAAGAACGATGGGCTGGATGGTTGCCCAGAGTAATGCTGGAGGTTAAGATTAATTCTAAACCTTCCAGCCATCACCTCTTTTGCTTTGCTATTGTCACCCCGATTGTGACGGGTATGCCCATAAATGGGTCCTGTGCTTGCTGGGCTCAGTGACCCAAGCTACTCCTCATTGATAAGGCCCAATGAGGCCGAAACATGTCTGGCCATGGTTGTGGTCTCAAGCAGAGGAATGTGACCTAGCAGTTTGGGCTGGACTGCCCTGACCGAGCATGATTAACATATGTCTTTCCTCATTTTTAATTGCTTACCAGGTGAAGATCGATGGTGTGGAGGGTTGCTTTGAGCAATGCCAGAGGTTAGGATTAATTATAAATCTTCCAGCCATCACCTCTTTTGTTTTGATATTGTCACCCAGAGTGGGATGAGTGTACCCAGATCTGGGCCCAGTGCCTGCTGAGCCTTGAGACACAAGATACTCCTGAATGATGACGCCCAATGATGCCAAAACATGTTTGGGGATGCTTTTGGTCTTGTGCAGAAGGATTATGACCAAGAAGTTTGGGCCGGACTGCTCCTTTTGAGGTGGGACCAAGCCTGCTTTGCGTATTGTATTTTCCTTTGTTGATGGCTTGGCAGGCGAAGAACTATGTTCTGGAGGGTCACCTAGAGCAATGCTAGAGGTTAAGATTAATTATTAACCTTCCAGCCATCACCTTTTTTGTTTTGGCTTAAATGGGTGCAAACCAGGATAAAGGTACATTATGGGACAACCAGCATTTCTCTCTGGGCAGGAGCATACACTGGATATGCTACTCAAGCCCTCCTGAAGAATTTGTAGACACAAATTATTGCCCTAATGGAAGGGACGGGCAGAATTGTGGACACATTCTTGAGATTATAGAGAAGAAGATCATGTTGGCTTCAGACTTTTCCTCAGACATTATGAGAGCAGTTGCTATTTTGGCTGTTTCAGTCAATTCTGCCAGAAGGCAATACTGGATCTGATAATGGTATGGAGAAGCATCCCAGAATTCCATCCTAACGTATCTCCCCTTTTTGTCCCAGAAGGTCTTTGACTCATTGTTCAACTAACTGGTCAAACAACCTAAAGAAGATACTGTCCTTTCTGATGCCAAGCCTAAATGCATTCAACCAAACACTCTCTAAAGATGCTTGGCAAAATCATCATTTTAGAATCTTTGGAGGTCCATGCATGCCAGTTCTCGTGGGAGAGGTGGGCTTATGTCCCTTGAACCCAAAGCTATACTCGTTGATGCCACTGGCACTTCCTGACTGAAGGAGCCTGGGACCCAACATGTCATGTCCAGTGAGGGGCTACCTCCAGATCTAGAGCTCTTCCTGAGAAGACAACATTGACAACGCCTGGACCTGGGACACTGTAAGCCGGTGATATACCATAGAGTTTGACATCTACCCCTGAGATTCAGGGGTGATGATGACTCCATGACCCAGTGATCTTGTGAAGAAGTTTGGTCTTCAGGAGGTTATCCAACTACTTCTACAATGTAATCCAGCCAGTTTGCAGTGGGGAAAATGGTGTGGGGATTTATTGGATTCTCTTCTCTTCTCATTCCTGAAGCCCTCTGGTGAGTGCTGACCTATCATAGTGAAAGTGAACATCCCCCAAAAATTCAATGATAACTCCCCAATGAGAGTCAGTAATGGACACACCACAGGAGGGAATGAGACGAGGACCAAGCGCGGGTGAAGATAAAAAGTTTATACAAAAAAGAATAGGGCAAGCAGAGAACTATGCAAACTCCGAGAATGCTCTGCCAGACAATAGAATAACATTTATATTTATTACAAAATAACGTCATCTGTGATGTAAACTATAGGGGGCACATAAGTCGTGGGGATTGGGTGGTGAAGACTAGACACTATGTGTTCTTTATGTCCGCTGCTCCAGGATTGGCGGAGGTCCAGGTGGTGCCAGTGCAGGTCAGCGGGACTCTTCTGGGTGGAGTGCAGTGTCAGATGATGTCCGAGCTGTTACAATTTATGCTACATAGCAATGCCCTTTTGGCCACACATACTCTGAACAATATCTATCCACTTTGGCATTTGAGAAATATATTACTAGATATCTGACCTGGACAATACAAGTGAGAATACATGGGTCCAGGTGCCTAACCTATTCACAAGATTATGTTGTCGCATTCATCAACCATTCCTTTGGATCTCATAAGACAATTATATATTGTTTGCTGTCGTGAAGAGAATATACTGTCACACATGGGATCACGGGTCTTGGGTGAGCTGGGGTGGTACGCTGATGAGGGGCATGCAATCTTGCTTCAAAAAGGGATTGGGGTGAGAGGCTTACTGCCCATATTTCTTTAACCAGAGTCTGGGGGTGCGAGGCAAGTTCATAGTGACATTATGAGTAAAGGGGCTGAGGGGAAGGTGGATACTTGGTGCAGGCTCAGCTGAAGGATGAGAGATTACATTTGTAGCATCAGTGAGAACAAGGGCCTTGAGCCATCATCCCAGCATGAAGGGGGAGGATGGTGGGGGCTGAGAACGCGGCGCTGCAAGGCAGGGAGAGAAGGCCCTGAGGCCTCTTGAGCTGGGTCCTGTTCACTTTGTGGGGTTATGTGTGAATAATTAGGATGAGGTAAAACATTGTGGCTGTAAGTACATAGAATAATGAATGAGCTTCTAATTACAATATTTTACATATGAGAAAAGTATATTAGTTGAACACATTTGTGAACCTAAATAATTTTAGAAAACCATCTGGATCTTACACCTTGCATTATATCGAATAAGTGAATTAACATATCATACATCAATGTGAGTTTCTGTCAAGGATAATATTCAACAGCATGGGCCCAGACATGTGAACCATAACTTTATGCACAGTGAAATAGGTTAAGATCATCTTGTTTCATTACATAGAAAAAGCCCCTCTGTACACAACCACAGAAGGGGATTTATAGCTTTTACAGAGGGATAAGCAGTGTTGGTGAAACAGAGTAGCACACAGGCGTGGGGTATGTATCTGTTATTTCAAAAGGAGAGTGAGGTTCGGGGGGTTATCCACAGCATATGTTATAAATATCGGGTCTGCAAGGGGACGGGACATGTTTGTGGAGATGGATTGTTTTTCTCAAACCCAAGCTTTTGCCCGGTCAATTGCAGGTCAGTGATGGACTGCAGAAGGGGAAAGATACAGTGTTTGCCTTGTAGCTTGTTCGCTTGTTCGCACCTGGTCTCCCATGAGAACAGGCCCACTGCAGGGACACAGAGGGGAGGAGGGTGAGGGAAGTAACTGGCCCAGTGTGCGCGATCTTGAGCGAGAGCTGCAGCCCTGCAGGCTGCTTTTGCTCATGAGGCCTGTTTTACCATGTACAAAATGGGGTCGGAGTGTGGCACAAAATGAAGTCTGGGTTCAGCCTTCTGGCTGAGTTTTGCATTCATATAGGTCATCCTGAAGCCATCCCTGGCCACAGGCGCATGGGTGGCCGTTCGACGAACATAA